>NC_138534.1:37602691-38255072 GCF_964234715.1 Podarcis melisellensis | reverse complement strand
CAGGATGGACCAGGAGTTGTGTAATTCTGCAGAATACCTACCTCCCCCTGCTTCTCTTTTAGTTTAGCAAAACATTTTCTTTTTCTAAGCAACTCTGCAAGCCGCATGTGTAATTGAAATGCGCAGACGAGTTCTGTTACTTGTTTAAAATATGCACTTACAGCAGCCTACGAAATTCTGATCTGCATTGATTGGTAAGTTAGTGAGGGTTTATTTGAACCTGTTCACCTTTGCCAACTAGCAGCCAACACCCCTTTTCCTCAGCCCCAGCTTTCTGTAATTTGCCCCATCTTCTGTACTGCTAAGATAATGTCCAGCAGCACAATGTGTTGTTTTAATGTCTTACATAAAACAGCGGCTTCTAGAAGGCTCTCTCCCCGTGTGTGGCAATTTGTGGAACAGGGCCCAGCACATCATCCGTTTCATATTTTGATCTCAGCCCAGGGCAGCCTTGCAAAAGAAAAACCTGGAATAAAAAGGGCAGCTTTCACCCACCTGCTCAACCTGTGGAACACAATAAAGACCCACTTGCCCTGTGTAGTCATGAAAACATTCCATATAGCCTGCAATTCTAGCTACACAATTTCCACAAGGAAAGCCTTTCCAGATCAGATCAGCACTTTCCCCAAATATCCGAATCTCCAACATAAACATGGGAAAATGCCTGGTGCTGCATAATAGAGCCCGTTCTACCAATGAGTTGGCAGATACCTTGACATTTAGAAAGGGATTCAGGTTTCAGAGTTAAAGTAGTTTGGTGATCAGCCCACACTATTTCTCTGTAAGTCAGAGTAGCTTTAGAAGCATAGTAAAGCAGGTCAGTTGCGGGAGAGCACATTTCTAGGGCTTAGGTCTGTGAACATCTGACTGAATGCATTCGCAATGCTTGCTGAAACCTCAGAAGGGATCTGACTGCATGGATTTCCAGTGACTGGAAAGTGTTCCCATTCCTGCATAGCTCTCCACCCCTGGTTTTGCAGGGCCGAGGCAGAAGAGATTGTGCAGAACAGCATAGAAGTTGGGGAAACTAAAAAGAATGGAAGAAATGTGCTGTGTTTGCATAATTGCAGCTTTTTCTGGAATTGAGTTTCTATTGCATTGGTGCAGAATTTCATTTAGCAGAGTACAAACATTTAGAAAATTCATGTGGCATTAGCTCCTGCATTTATCTGCTCTATAGAGAGAAATCTATTTTGTTTTAGCATGAGGTCTATTTATAATCACAATACAGCATTTATTATATAAGTAAAGGGAAACCCTCCCCAACTGCAACCCCCGTTTTGCTAGTCAGACACCTAAATTTAGTACAGTGGTACCTCGGGTTAAGTACTTAATTCGTTCCGGAGGTCCGTTCTTAACCTGAAACTGTTCTTAACCTGAAGCACCACTTTAGCTAATGGGGCCTCCTGTTGCTGCCACACCACCGGAGAAAAAGAAAAAGAATAGTTTGGATTTGATATCCCGCCTTTCACTCCCTTAAGGAGTCTCAAAGCGGCTAACATTCTCCTTTCCCTTCCTCCCCCACAACAAACACTCTGTGAGGTGAGTGGGGCTGAGAGACTTCAGAGAAGTGTGACTGGCCCAAGGTCACCCAGCAGCTGCATGTGGAGGAGCGGAGACGCGAACCCGGTTCCCCAGATTACGAGACTACCGCTCTTAACCACTACACCACACTGGCTCTCCAGAGCACAATTTCTGTTCTCATCCTGAAGCAAAGTTCTTAACCTGAGGTACTATTTCTGGGTTAGCGGAGTCTGTAACCTGAAGCGTATGTAACCCGAGGTACCACTCTACTTAAAACTATTTAAGAGTAGGATGTCCTTTCAAACCTCCGCCTTTCACACTGAGTGAATGGCTGTCATAATATGCCCGCTGAACTAAAAGAACCAGCCAATGGGGTGGCACAGGAAATATTGTAGAGGAGGGCCTCTGTATGCCACTACAGAGACATGACCCCCACCCCACAGGGCAGCTTCTGCTCTGCAGTTGTACTGATCCACCAGCTCATACAACTCTATAGGGAAAAAGGCCCTGGAAACAAGTGATGAGCGCTTTAGATACAAGGCCTGCATGACAGCAATAGATAGCAGAACCATCACTTTGTCCCTATTGAGAATCATTTTGTTACTCACTACACTTTTAAGTTCTGCTGAATACAGCGGACATCTTTCTAACTTTTGACTGTGCCTAAAAGTAAAATTCAGTTTTGTAACACAAGCCCAAAATGAACAAGCGTGACCAGGCAGAAGTCTCTCTCGTATAATACTCCTTTAGCATAGCAGGCAGGGCCGGCCCACCTGAGAGGCAAGGCGAGACAACCGCCTCAGGTGGCAGGATCCAGTAAGGCAGCAGATTTCAATGCCTATCTCCACCTCCCCACACACCTTGTTCCTGATGTAGATCTTCCCTCAGTCCCTTCTTCACTGACAGGGAATGGGGCAACCCTTTGGGGGGCTGCCTCAGGTGCCAAAACGTTTTGGGTATGGTGGGCGATAGATTCAATATATTGTCCAAAACTGGTTTGAAATCCATATTGTGATTGGTTTCATAATTTTTGACCTGGCAATATATCACAAATCATGGTGTGTGTGTGTGTGTGTGTGTGTGTTATGCAAAAATCACAATGTAGGAAAAACAGTGAAGCCAGCCAATGCTTCTATGTAGCTCCATCCTTATTTCAGACATTGTGATATATCAATATATCACTATGTTTTGCTGGTGATATATTGCAATGTTGAAAACCAGATATTTTCCGGTTCTAGTAGCAGAAGGGAAAATGAACTGCACCTTACCGATTCTGTCCTGGGCCGCATGAGGGAGGCAGAGGCCTGGGCGTAACAAATGCAGAAGGCACAGAAAGCCATGTGAGCAGGAAACCAACCCCGTGGAGAAATTTGACTCCAAATTTGGAGGATGCCCGGTCTGCTTTCACTCTTATGAATTAACTGAATGGCTCACAGAGCAAGCAGAAAAACAAGGAAAAGCTACTAGAAAATGGGAGTAGATTTTGGTGAGTTTTTCCTAGAAGTAGAAGACATGCTCATCTCCATTAATACCCCCTCCAAAAGAAAAAAAGATGTACTGTATTTTTCACTCTATAAGACGCACCAGACCACAAGACGCACCTCGTTTTTGGAGGAGGAAAACAAGAAAAAAAAAAAATTCTGAATCTCAGAAGCCAGAACAGCAAGAGGGATCGCTGTGCAGTGAAAGCAGCAATCCCCCTTGCTGTTCTGGCTTCTGGGATAGCTGCGCAGCCTGCATTCGCTCCATAAGACGCACACACATTTTCCCTTACTTTTTAGAAGGGAAAAAGTGAGTCTTATAGAGCGAAAAATACGGTATTTTGTTGCATCAGATCTAGGGCATTAGGCCTGTTCATGGACCAAAACACCATTTGCTGTGACCAACCAACGCAGGCCAGCCTATAATAAAAAATGAAGACTATGAACAAGACCCAATTGCTGGAAGGGGGGTACAAGGTTTTTATTTGATCCTTTGTGTTTTGGCGTATAAGGGGCACATGA
Organism: Podarcis melisellensis; assembly: GCF_964234715.1. Classification (NCBI taxonomy): domain Eukaryota; kingdom Metazoa; phylum Chordata; class Lepidosauria; order Squamata; family Lacertidae; genus Podarcis; species Podarcis melisellensis. The sequence goes on along the minus strand of NC_138534.1, from coordinate 38,251,545 downwards.
AGAACTGGTGCTAACTTTACGGCCCAGGTTTCCCCCAGCACAGTTCCCGGGGGGGGGGGGGGAAGCCGCCCTATATGGTACAGAAAGCCACACGTAACCCAAGTGCTCCCTCCTGCCCCCACCCCTTTCTAAATTGTCCCAGCGTGTTATAGTTACATCAAGAGGAAACATGTTGTGCACAGATGTCCCCTGGGTGCCTGGGTTCAGTGAGATATATATTCCCCCCCCCTTCTTGCTCTTACACAGAGGTTCAAACCCACCCCCACCCCCGCCCACCAGTGTCCAGAGGGGCAGCAAACTCCAGCTTCCTCCAGGAGGGATACTGCTCCTGGGGCTGCAGCAGTGGCACACAGACACATAGGGGTTGAGAGTTGGCCCTCTTCGTTGCATTCATCGCTGCCATTTCCCCTCCTCCTGCCATCGCCTGGCTCCTACTCCACATCTGGCAGGAGAGGGTCCTAGCTGGAGATTCGCTGGTAGAAGTAGATGTAGCCAAGATCCTTGGGAGGCTTTTCAGAGGCGCAGACTTTCTGGTCGTTGTAGATCACCCATCTGGAGTGGGGTGGGGAGAAGAGGGATTTATTGAAATTATTTCTTTTCCTTATGATCGCAAAGAATGCTTAGAAGTGAACAGATCAAATGCCTGCTTAAATCTCAGCAGCCAGAGAGGTGAGATAATAAGATATTCAACACAACTCCCCCCCCACTCCCAAATATAAGTGAAACAATGTATCAATAGGGCACAATGATTATTTCCCCCCTCTAAAATGCCACTTTGCGTAATGGGCATTACAGGCTTGGGATTCCTTTGGGGCAGAATTTTCTTTAAAAAGCACACGTAGCCCAGCATACGGGCTCTTTCAGTAGCCAAGCTGCCCTTCCACAATGGCCGATCAAGGCAGTTACAGTGGTACCTTGGTTTGCATATGTCTTGGATTACAAACACATCAAACCCGGAAGTGTATGTCCCAGTTTGCAACCTTTTTTTGGATTACAACCCATTTTATTTGGATTACGAACAAATTTTTTTTTAGAGGGCCCATTGGCAAAAGCGCGCCTTGGGTTACAACCTGTTCTGGTTTACAAACGGACCTCCAGAATGGATTATGGTTGTAAACCAAGGTACCGCTGTACAGGGCTTCTTCACTGTCTACAAAATTCAAAGACATATTTCACTGCAGACCAAGGAATTGTACTTGCGGCTTAGTGGTTTCCCTCTACGGTGCTTGACTGATTAAAACAAGTTGCCTACAGGGTAGCTTACATATGCACCGGGAGCAAAAAAAACTCCAAACGTGCTGGAAATTCATGTTTCTAACTTCCGCTTGGACTGCCTTGTTCAATTTTGAGGGTTAGATTGTAAGTAATACAAATCTAGTTGGCTGTCTGCCTTCAGAATCCTTCCTTGTCCACCCTGCGCCCCCCTCAAAAGGTACTTTGTTTCCCCCTTACCTGCTATCCTTCTTGATATGACAGACATAATGGCCACACATAGTGGATGTGCCCATGTGGCTGATGAAGGCAAAAAGCTGGTATTCTGAAAGAGCAAAAGGAAGGAGTCAAGCATGTTTGCTACCCTCTCTGCATAGCTCTCCCTCATACCGCCAGAGGATCATAGAATTGTAGAACTGAAGAGCTGGAAGGGACCCATGAGGGTCATCTAGTCCAACCCTCTCAATGCAGGAATCAATGCAGGATCTGGTACATTATGAGACTGGATGAGCTGTCCTGAAGAACAGCCTCACTGACATGTACAGATGAGAGGTGGGCCATGGCACACACACACACAGATAATCTGGAACAGCACCAAGTGTGTCTTCAAACACTCCTGTCCCCTTAAAGAAGGTGCCAGAGGACACAAGACTGGTTCAGATAAAGTCAACCGAAGAGCCTTTCTGGACCTGGCCAGTGCCCATCTAGTTGCCACCCATAACCACCCAGTGATTTCCAGGAAACAACGGCAATAACCCTTCCTGCATTGTTTGCTGGCTGGCATAAGGAATTCACAGGTACCCTCTCCAATATGGCTATGAGCCTTTTATAGCCCCAGCCGCCATGACTTGTCCAATCCCGGTTTTAAAGCCACGTGAGACAGCAGCTATCACCGTATCTTACGGGAGCAAATTCTCTACGTCATTTGGTGCCAAGCTCCCAATTGGGAGTGGGGTGGGGAGAAATAAACAAGGGCTTCAGGGCTTGGGATGAAGACTGATGGGTGAGGCACAGATCTAGGCAACCACAGTATGGACCACGATGTTCTAAAGCGCTAGGGTACCAAAACTACTCAACGCTCCAAAGTCAAAACTCCCCCAGGGTTGCAGACTCACTTCCAGATCCATCACGCACTTTTGGCCCTACAGGGACAGATTCAGATATGGATTCGGCCGCCGAACGCCCCTCCGAAATGTCCATGGCCGCTTCTGCGTCCAGGTCGTCAATATGGCTGAAGATCCAGTCCACAGCCCGCTCGAGGCTGTTATTCTGCGGAGGAGAGGATTGCAAACAGTCAAGCTAGGAGCCCACCCAATTCTCCCCCCCCCCCACCAAAGGGTACAGCTCCAGGCACAATGATGCAGAGGAGAAGCAGAAGAGGACGAACGCTCTGCTCATCCTTCACCCTCGACCCACCGTAGCTCTGAGCGCTTTCATGGCCTGATCCCGGGAAAAGCCCATGGAGACGATGGTGGCCACGCTGTCTTCTGATGGAGGGTCTGGACAAGCGATGGTGGAACCTGGTCCACTAGATCCAGGAAGAACCAGAGGATTGGCAAAATCTAGAGAAAAGAGGGAAAAGGTGGGAGCTATGGAGTTTACCCACCCAACATGTCCTAATCCCAGGAGAAAAAGTTTAATGCCCTGAGAATAGGGACCCACGTTGTTGACGTACCTGGATCATCCATGTGGGACATGACCCAGTTCATCGCCGCCTCAGCCCCACTGTTCCCAGTGTAATACACAGCTTTGCGGCAGGCGTCCGTCGGAAAGCCCATCTCCACCAGTTGAGTAATCACAGACTCATCCAACATGGGGGCTGCAAGGGGAGGGGAAAGGGTTAGAGGTCTCCAGAAAGCACCAGTTCTGGCCAAGCCCTTCGTGGGATCAGGCCCCAGCCTTCCGCTCTGCAGGTTTTCTCTCTCGCACACACTATGCGCCTTCACCAAGGCCATGCCTGTGTCCAGCGCTCTGTGGGAATGGCCACTCCTGCAGCGGCAACAGGCAGTTGCTAGGAGAGGCATAGCCACCTCCCCAGCTCTGCGCACATTTCTTAAAGAGGAGTCAAAGACAGACCAAGCCTGGGATGAGATGGCAAACAATGACCATGATTTACAACACCATGCTTTGTAACGAATACAATACAATTGTTGAACAATATGGGTTCATAATAACTAGGGGAACAATTCTATATGCATTGTGACGCCTCTCTTTTCTTCATCGTCTTCCTTTTTGGTTGATGTGAGGTATGTTCCCCCCCCCCCCAAAAAAATCATATTTTTTAAAAAGATAGACCAAGCCCTTTTCCCATCCATACCTTCCTCACAGGGCTGTGCAACTGGTGGCTCACCAAACCCACATGCTGCCCAGAGGGGCTGGGGTGACCCAGTCAGATGGGTGACATATAAATAAGATGATGGTGATGATGATTATATGGTAGCCTGCTAGCAAGCAGCTCCATCAGTCTCCTGTTCTGGCTGTTGCCAAAACAACACCATCCCGACAAAAGTATTTAAGGAACAGGGGATGGGGAACATCCTACTAGGTCGGTTTTGCCCTTGACGTACTACGGTTTCTTTGAGATTTCACGAACCTGATCCTGAGAGCAGTCAGTGGACACTTTGGTAGCTGCCCTACTTTCAGGTGGGAGATCAGGCAGACAATAGTGGAGCTTTTCGCCACTGACTTCTGAGGAAGCCAGAGGAATTATGATGACTGGGAGGGCTGTCAAGCTGCTGGCAGGCTACACTTTCTAGCTGGTGGGCTGCGTTCAGTTTGGTGGGCCACAGCTGCACAGATCTTCTCTAAAGGAAATGTACATGCTGCATGTGACGAAGACTACTAGCAGAGGATGGGCAAGTGCCCTTTGACAAGAAATGGACTTTGCAAAGGATTGCAGAGGGTTGTTTCTCTGGAATGCCTCTTCTGAACGAGGCCTGAAGGTGCACTAGGCTCCATCCATTGCCATAACATTTCACTCTGCTAATTTCATGGTGGGATTCAAGGTCTCAGTTAAGGAAAGGTTTGGCAAGCTCCAGGGCACCACAGGTCTCATTAGATGGGGGGAAAGATGTGACAGGAGAACACAGCTCTTAAACAGACGTGCCCCAGAGACAGGATTTTAGAGTGGTTGTTAGGATCCCCTACTCTCGAGTAGGACCCTGGCAGAGATGCATGCCCGACTGGCATGTTCTCTCCCTCCTGGTCGATCGTTTGGGGGCTTCAAAAGCTTTCTTCAGCCCAAACATCACAGCGACTGATGCCAAGAAACATCAGCACACTTACGGATCCACAGAGTATTTCACAGTTTGCGTAACAGAACTCAGTAGCTCAGCATTTTGGCTAATCTACTTTATTTACATAAAAACACACACGGAGCACTGCAACATGGCTCCCTCTCTCTCTGGCATCAGACACCAAAGAGAAAGAACAAAGGACAATAGTCCCACTTCACGGCACACAGTAACACAAACATCCTGTCTCCATCACTTCCCACTCTGTGGAATGAAAACATACAGTCATGTGATAGACAACAATCCCATGACTGCAGACATGGGGAATGATGCCTCTGGCTAAAAAAAGAAAAGAATGGGGGGGGGGGTTGATTCTCTAGAAACACACCCTGTAAGATTCAGACTTTCCAATTCCATCCCTGAAGCCCCCATGATTCAATAGTGGATCCTGAGATGTAGTGTAAGGTGGTGCAGAGTCAGGCAGCCAGCAATTCGACAGAAGAGCTGACAGGAAGACAGACTGAGCAAGGAGAAGGAAAGGCACTGACACAGGTGACAGGACACAAGGAGAGAGAGGGAGGGGGGATTGAGTGAGTGAGTGAGTGAGTGAGTGAGAGACTCAAGGAAGAGAGGAAAGGAGAAGAGTCACTAACATGTCGGAGAGGAGAAGTGAGGGGAGCAGAAGGAGTCGTCGTCCTCGTTGCCATAGAAACCCAGGCTACCTTTGGGCTCATCTGGTGTCACCAGCGGAGGCGCAATGTCCGGCATCTCCTCCTCCTCAGGCTGCAGTCCCGTCCCCTGGAGCGCAGAGATGTCCAGCTCATCTGGCATTTCGATGGAGACATCTGTCAACGCAAGCAGCACAATGGGGGTTGTGTCAGGGATTGTGTCAAAGGTAAACTGGCTAAACAAGAAGGCTAGCGTAAAAAATGAAAGAAAACGCCACAATCTATGGACGTGCTAACAGAACAAGGCCACTGATAAGGAGAGGCTCCTAAGAATAGATGTTGCGTAGTGGCAGAGACCATGAACCAGGAAGTCCACAGCCACAAACCTGTGTGAGTGTCTGGAGGTGGCTGGAGAATAGACAGCGGCTAAAATATTGAGGTTGAATCCTGACAAGACATAAGGACTGTTTCGGAGGGACAGGGGGAGGGCAGGTGTGGAGGACTCTCTTGTCCTGAATGGGGTAACTGCGCCCTTGAAGGACCAGATGCGCAGCCTGGAAGTCATTCTGGACTCACAGCTGTCCATGGAGGTGCAGGTCAAGTCTGTGTCCAGGGCAGCTGTCTACCAGCTCCACCTGGTACGCCAGCTGAGACCCTACCTGCCCGCGGACTGTCTCGCCAGAGTGGTGCATGCTCTAGTTATCTCCCGCTTGGACTACTGCAATGCACTCTATGTGGGGCTACCTTTGAAGGTGACCTGGAAACTACAATTAATCCAGAATGTGGCACCTAGACTGGCGACTGGGAGCGGCCACCGAGATCATATAACACTGGTCATGAAAGACCTACATTGGCTCCCAGTACGTTTCCGAGTACAATTCAAAGTGTTAGTGCTGACCTTTAAAGCCCTAAATGGGCTTGGCCCAGTATACCTGAAGGAGCATCTCCACCCCCATAGTTCAGCCCGGACACGGAGGTCCAGCTCCAAGGGCCTTCTGGTGGTTCCCTTACTGTGAGATGTGAGGTTACAGGGAACCAGGCAGTGGGCCTTCTGAGTAGTGGCGCCCACAATGTGGAACGCCCTCCCATCAGATGTGAAGGAAATAAACAATTATCTGACTTTAAGACGACATCTCAAGGCAACCCTGTTTAAGGAAGTTTTTAATGTTTGATGTTTTAATGTGTTCTTAATATTTTGTTGGGAGCCGCCCAGAGTAGCTGGGGAAACCCAGCCAGATGGGTGGGGTATAAATAAATAAACATTCTTACTGTATTATTATGCCGAGACTTTGCAACCCAGCCAGATAGGTGGGGTATAAAAAATAAATTATTATTATTATAAACCTACCAGGTAGCTTTAAGCAACCTAACATCCTGTGGTGCCCCCCCTTCATTCCCCCATATCTACAATTGCAGATAATAGTGGCCTACCTCACAAGGGTATTTTAAGGATTACCGGAGAGCTGAGCCACTTTGAACAGTCAGAAACACCATATATCTTTGCTAAGTATTGTCATTACACTTGTCAACCAGGATGGAATATCTGGTGCAGCGACAGGAGTTGCCATGCTGGAATTATGAGGCGTCCAACCCGTGATTTCCCAACATTTTATTTATTACATTTTAATACCACCTTTCATCCATAGACCTCAGGGCGGTTCACAGCATAAAAAGACAAGACAAAAACACAAAGTGTACAAAAAACCTCCAAGAATAGCCCTCTTACCGAGTTTTTTGGGCACCCAGTCTAGGCCAAAAGTGAACTTCTTGATCTGGATCACGAGATAATCTGGGAAGGATGCAAACCGGGTTGTCCTAAAAAATGAGATGAAGAGCTAGTGAAGCATCCTATTTCAAAAGTTAAGCAACACCCAACCAAGAGAGAAGGGAGACTCCTCAATATAGACTCTTACATGGAGCAGAAGTTGCAAGCTTACAGTTTCTTAGAGTCTCGCAAGCTTCCCACTTTCTGCATGGACCGTGCACACAATTGCTTAATTTGTTTCTACTAAGGACAGTGGAGTAGCAGGGGGGGCCGGCTGCACCGGGCGCAACATCTGGGGGGGGGCGCGCTTGCACTCGCAGCTCTCTGCCCCTACTAAAATCCACGGGTTAGGGGGCGCAAATTACTTGCCTTGCCCCGGGTGCTGACAACCCACGCTACGCCACTGACTAAGGATGTACGATATTTCATACCAAACAAAACCGAAAAATGGAAGCCACCAGTCACAAGGCTAACAGAACAAACAAATGAGTTCCGAAGTAGCAACTGTACACATTAGAGCAGAAGATGTCCAACAATGTGATAGGTCTTCCTTTCACAGGTGGAAGGACAAAAAAAGACAGAGGTTTACCCTTTGCCTGTGTCGGTACTTTCTGAATTGGAGGTTTCTGTGGAAATACAGCTGTAGCTTATCAGTTCCTTTAAAACTTTCAGTCCTATTTCATGCACTTCGCTGGACTGGTCATATTGTGCAGATGCCTGAGTATGGTCTTCCAAAGCAACTACTCTATTCCGAACTTAAAAATGGAAAGTGTAATGCTGGTGGTCAACAAAAGAGGTTTAAAGACTCTCTCAAGGCAAATCTAAAAAAATGTATTATAAACACTGACAACTCGCAAACAGCGCTCCAGTTGGAGAACAGCCTTGACCAAAGGTGTCATGGGCTTTGAAGACACTCGAACTCAGGATGCAAGGGAGAAACGTGCTAAGAGGAAGGCACGCTTGGCAAATCCACACCATGATCAACTCCCGCCCAGAAACCAATGTCTCCAATGTGGAAGGACGTGTGGATCCAGAATTGGCCTCCACAGTCACTTACAGGCTCATTGTTAAAACCGTGTTTATGGAAGACAATCTTACTCGGCTACGAGTGATCGCCAAAGAAGAAGTTGTCCCACCCAGATCCCATTCCTCGGTGATATGGATTTGCAGATTGTAGCTAATCAGTCTCCTCCCTCTGCCTGGCATGTGTTTCTTTTACCTTTATTCATTCTAAGCTTGCTCAGAATCCAAGTGTGTTTTAGTGAGTGCGCAATTATGCACAGTGTGTGTGTGTGTGTGTGTGTGTGTGTGTGTGTGAGAGAGAGAGAGAGAGAGAGAGAGAGAGAGAGAGAGAGAGAGAAAGAGAGAGAGTCTTATATACTGACTGAATCAGTCCATTCATTATCACAAATCACAATGAATAGCAGACGGGCAGTTTCTGGTTGTAGACAAGGGAGACATGCTGGCAGAACATCAGGCCATGGCACTTGGCAGCCTCCCAAATGGAAGAACCCAGTAGTTTTCCCCATCCACTAGCTAGCAAAACGAGGAGGAAATGGACTGAGGGGAAACAGGATGGAGCAGATATCCTTCGCAGGCAGCTGCACCTGTGTGATTGCAGCCACTTCTCTGGCTAAGGAGGCTGTTGTTGCTCAGTCTTCCCCTCCTCGCCAGGTAGGGAATTTGCCAAGGGGCTAGAGTTAATTTTGGATACGAGGGATATCCAAATATGATTTGAGCTATTCCCTCCCAGTCAGGAAGCTGTGCAGGGTGTACCGTTCTGGGTAATTACTTGACGAAGGCAATAAAGAGCCCCTCTCACTTTCCCAGCTGCTATTGCATCAGCCACAATCTGTGCACAAATTGAGAGGGAGCAACAGCCCAGGTTTTCGTTTTCTCCACAAATCCTGTGGGCAGTGGGAGAACAGCAGACCCAACTCATAGAAGATCTGCAGGTGAGGGGAATATCTCCTATGTAAGATCTAGCCAGGGGTCAGCAAACATTTTCAGCCACTTTCAACCTTTTCACCACTGTCCCTCAGATCTTGTGTGGGGCTGGACTATATTTTTTTTTTGGGGGGGGAATAATGAACAAATTCCTATGCCCCACAAATAACCCAGAGATGCATTTTAAATAAAAGGACACATTTTACTCATGTAAAAACACACTGATTCCCAGACCGTCCGTGGGCTGGATTTAGAAGGCGATTGGGCCGGATCCGGCCCCCAGGCCTTAGTTTGCCTACCCATGCAGGTAAGCTGAATACAATGAAGGGGAACATTACCAAACCACGGCACGTCATCCCTTGGTCACTGGTGCTGCAAGGGGAGGTAAATGGGCTCATGCCTTTTGTTTCCGATGATGAGAAACATGACTGGGAAATGTGTCACGCGGGTTTCTAGCACCTAGGTCTCCCAGTTCAGCTCAAGGTCCCACTCTCTGGGCCTCATCAGCTCTGGTTCGGTGGTGCAGCTTTGTTTCTCAAATCTTATAATATGCATTGTTTGTCAAAGCCAATAATGCCTCCAGCCAGGCCTTCAGACTGTGCCCAATGTCTGCCAACCAGGCCTGTCTGTGCAAGAGCCTGGTGTGTGCCCAGCTGGTGCTCCTCTGCCACACTTAGCGTTTTCCTACATGGGGAAAGGGGGTCCTGTTTTAGGGAGCCTATCTGAAATCTGGTAGGGTCCAGTTCCTTGGGAAGATCATTGGAACGACAGAAAAGCTTCACAGCAACAGGAAACAACTCCACAATGGCACGAATACAGTCGCACCTTGGTTTTCAAACAGCTTAGTTATCGAACGTTTTGCATACCAAACGCCACAAACCCAGAAGTGAGTGTTCCAGTTTGTGAACTATTTTTGGAAGCCGAACGTCCGACACGGCTTCCGACTGGAAGCCACGGTTTGGTTTCCGAATATTTGGGAAGTCAAACAGACTTCCAGAACGGATTAGTACGACTGTACTAAGATGACACAAATGCAATCCTCAGCAAGGTTTATTCCCTTGCATGCCCCGAATTTCAAAGTTGGTAGCACTGCCTTCCAGCTCCCCCAACTCACTTGAGTGCCACAGACTTGGCCTGCAAGGCTGTGCTCCAGAAGTCATCTACTTGCTCTGGGGCCCCATAGGCCTCTAGGCAGGAGCTGAAAGGCACCTTGGCACGGACCAGTTCGGGCAGCGGCTGCTTCTCCTCCTCCGCCTGCCGCTTTCTTTCTTCATATTCTAGCAACTCATCTGCAGGAAAAAGCAAAAAGAAGCACGCTGTAGCACACAAGGGATTTATCATTAGGTTTGGCTATAGGTGATGGAAAATGGACTGGCCTGCTGCAATTTCCATTACATAATTCCCTGTGTCCGGTGCCATGTCAGTGGCAACATCGTTCATTTTTCACCTTTCTTAAAATTCTTGCTGGTATGTTCCAAAAATACATACCATCATGACAAACGAAAACAGTACCCCCCCCAAACAGTTTAAAAGGCCATTGATTGCTTAATTAGGATTAGAACAGCTACCAACCAGACACAAATCCTTGTGCAGGGTGTTAAATTGTGCTGTTGCTGGCGAACTCCAGATGAAACTCATTATCTATTATTTGTTGCAGTTTGAATCCTGGTTCATACTGGGAACTAAATCTCCCTTGGTTGCCCTAATACTTACTTTAACCCTAACCCTAACCCTTTTAAAATGTGTTTTTTTGGGGGGGGGTTATTGGGTTGTTGTTTTTATTTTGATTATGTACATTGTGGTTTTATATTTTAATTTTATTCTGTGAACCATCCTGAGACCTCTGGATATTGGGCAGTATTCAATAAATAATAAACGATCATAGATGACCTCTACCGAGAAAAGTTGGGTGAATGCTGCTGAGCTGATTTTATTGGATTTCTTGGTGGTATTTAATTCTATTGCCCAACCAACATCTGTTTGGCTGGGCAAGGTAACGGGGGAGTTCTTGGTTTGTTTTTGCTTTTATTAAGTATTTTGTCTTCTTATTTTGTGTTTTTGTGCTGCGAACTGCCCTGTGATATTCGGGTGAAGGGCGGTATAAATTTTTTATTAAGAATAATAACAAAAACCACAGGATAAGCTCTGCAGTATCCTCTCCCTTAAATCTATGCTTAGTGCATGATGTGCATGCACCCTAGATGACAGATAGGGCAGAGGTGGAGAGACACAGAGGCAGCTGCTATGAACAGGATTTTAGTGTTACTAGAACCTCATAGCAAGGCTTGGCCAGTTTCAGAGTGGAGCGAGGAAAAGGGAATTGGCTGGCCGTTATCCTCATGAAAGTTACAGGGAAATGATAGAGCAGGGTTTCTCAAACTTGGGTCTCCAGCTGTTTTTGGACTACAGTTCCCATCATCCCTAACCACTGGTCCTGGTAGCTAGGGATGATGGGAGTTGTAGTCCAACAGTCCGAGACCCATGTTCGGGAAACTGTGCGGTAGAGCAAGCTTGGCTTGGGGTGGAAAGGAGACCAATGCTCTTGCACATACCACTTTGAGCACAGAAATAAAGGTCTGCAAAGGACGGAGGGGAGGTGGGGAGACACCAGTGACATCACAGCTCCCCACCTTTGTTCAGCGCTGCCTCCATGGGCACCGGCAGCTGCATGATGTAATCAACGCGCTGGGTGTATTTCACTTTCTCCGTGGCCAAGCACTTGAGCTTCTCCTCCACCAAGAAGCGGAAGACCTCGTTGGGGTTCTCGGAGCTACGGCAGTTCCTCTGAGGAAGGAAAATAAGGGAACAGGAAGGAGAGGCGTTAGGGCCAGCGACAGCATACATACTGGAGGAGAGGATCCAGGAGCAAGGATCCAAACAAGAAAAAGCTACTCTGTCCGCCTCTCCTTTAAAAGCCTATGCCAAAGCTTCCAGGCTTCTAGACTTTCAGGAAAGCACTTGCTTCGGCTGTTGAGGAAGCACTCTTTTGGGCCTAGCCAGCACCCTGCATATCAGGCCTAAGCCCATGGCGAACCCAACATTCCTCTGCAGCTGAATATGGTGGGGACGAGGTTAGTGGAGGTCAAGCTGCCTTTCAGGAAGGTTTGGCTGTCATTGTTCGTCTTCTCATTGAGGAGCTCCAGGTTCACTGGAACTCTGTGCTTGAAAACTATACTGTGCCCTGTCGTTTCAAAGACTTTCATCATTCTAGCCCAGGGGTGGGGAACAAGACCCATCAGGCAGGTCAGATCCCTTCGTTTTCCTCTCCCCCCTCCACCGAACCAACTTTGGCAGGGGAGGCGGAGCACCAGCATTCAGTGCTGGCCTGCCAAACAACTCCTAGTCACCGGCCCAAGTACCCTTCCTACCATTTCTATCCAGTAGAAGAAGAAAGCCATTTCCTAAAGCCCGGGAATTGTTACCTCCACCATGTTGATGAAGTGCAGGAAGAACTCCTGAGCGTCTTGTTGCCGATTGGTAGAGAATTCTGGATGACCTTTGCCAACAAGTGATTTAAACATTCGAGGTGCGATGCCATCTTGAATGCCCTGCAAGGAGAGGAGACAATTGCTTTAGCCAGGAGAGACCCGTAACCAGGGTGGGTTTGATTTAAATCAAATCGATTTAAATCACAATTTAAATCACCAGTCAGTAAGACTTGATTTAAATCTCTCTTTTTTTTACAGAAAGACTCATTTTTGCTGGTATAATCTTACCAGATGAAGGTTTCATTTTTGGAATAGTAAATTTTCAGTATAGTTTTTACAGCTATATCAAAAATTACTGATTTGGTTCTACTATTAGTAATACATAAGACAGATAATTATGAAATTATTGTGAGGTTTACTAAGTAAACTGTTCATATTTGGACAACTTTTCTGCTGTACTTTATTGGAAGGAGAAAAGTAATCATTTCCTTAATAACAATTGAAACAATTTATTTAACTAAAACAATAACTTTATAGCATTATGTTTGTTAACTGATGACATTAAACAATTTAAAAAACAGACTGAGTTTTAGCACTCATGAAAAACTTAAAATAAATCCTTATTTACTGATGAATAGCCTTTGGACTATAACGTAACTTAAATTGAAAACTATCTTTAGAAGGATTTTTTCTCCAAAATCATTTTATTTTAAAAATCTGATTTAAATCCAAAAAATCCGAATTAAATTTTATAAATCTGATTTTTTTTTTAAAAAAAATTATTTTTATCCACCCTGCCTGTAACTGATTTAGGAAGCCTCCTTCCAAGCTCAGGGACAAATGGGCTTCAGAATCCTACCTTGTCCAGTTGCTGCTCTCCATCGGAAGCAGCTGGCTTTGAATATTCCCCAGAGAGCAGCCCATGGCCCAGCTTGGCTCTGGAAAAGCAGATAAATGTAATCAGCCCTGGCACGGATAATAAAGGGATGACCTTGCGAGTTTTAACCTTGTAGCCTGCCGAAATCTTGATGGGCACCTCCAGCTTCACACAAAAGATTGGGCTCTAATACTTGGAGGGATTTAGGAGCATCTCAATGTCAACCGTGTCCAAGGAATTCTGCAAAGAGTACAATATGTCTTTTCCAAGGAACAAGGACCTCAGGATTAGTGGCATCTAACTTTTCCTTGGGTTATAGAGCTGGAGGGGACTCTAAGATGCAGGAATCTCCGCTAAAGCATCCAGGACAGATGGCCATCCAACCTCTGCTTAAAACCTCCAAGGAAGGAGAGTCCACAATCTCCCAAGGGAGACTGTTCTGTGGTTGAACAGCTCTTAATGGTCAGAATGCTTTTCCTGATGTTTAGTTGGAATCTCCTTTCCTGTAACTTGAAGCCAACTTAAGATAGCTTTTTCTTTTCAAGAACAGGTGTGATGTACCTTTGGCCCACTGGGTGTTGCTGGACTACAACTCTGGCTATTAGCCATGTTTGCTGGGTGGATGTAATTCCTAGCTCAGCAACACCTGGTGGGCCAAAGATTCCCCACTTCTGAAACAAAAACTAATTCACACAATTCAGTTGTTGTTGTTTCTTTAAAAAAATAATAATCCCCAAATCTTGGATTTCATTTTAACAGGCTGCATCTAGACCAGGCTTCCTCAGCTTCGGCCCTCCAGATGTTTTGAGACTACAATTCCCATCATCCCTGACCACTGGTCCTGTTAGCTAGGGATGATGGGAGTTGTAGTACCAAAAACACCTGGAGGGCTGCATTTGCCTATGCCTGATCTAGACACATCAAAGAATTGTTTCAGGTAAACATGCTTTAAACTTTGTATGAGAAATCGGGTTGGCAAAAATGGAACTCCAAAGTCTGGTGCCAGTGTTATAATGCATATACTACACACATAAAACGCCTTTTCTTTACCAATCAAGCTGTGTCCTTAGATTTCTAAACCCTCACAATTCTACAAAATGTGGCAGCACCCCAATCAGCACAGAATGTTTCTCAAAATTGTCGCTGCTTTTGCTTAGTGAGCACACTTTGTTCACTGCCGAACTGTGACAAACATGAGGGGCAAGAGAGGGAAGAAACCCCTCACTCTAGTCCCCAACCCTGTCCCTTTGAGGCAGAGACTGGCACCCAGGGGTCTAGCAGCCTAGTTTCATAGGTGATGGGGGGGGGAGCTGAAATGGATGTGGGTCAGGAGGGAGAAGGCCTTTTACCATCCATCACCTCAGACCTCTGGCAAGAGAGATCTGTCAGACTCTCCTCTGGCAGTCCACTGGCTGGGGAGAGAGGGAAGAAGAAAAGGGTGTGGCGTGTGGCAGAAAGAGAGAGAAGGGGTGGCTGTACCCCGCTAGAAGCACGCAGCAGCCGCTGACACAGACTACCGCCGAGGGAATGCGGCCCGTGACAGAAAGAGCCCTTTAGAGCACTACGTACACTTGGGTGTTGAAGTCCTGTGTCGGATCAGCAGGAGCATTTTTGAATATTTTCTCTAGCTTGTCTACATACCTAGAATGCAAGCAAGCAAACAAACGAAAAAGAACAGTTCAGTGAACCCACAGTTGCATAATTCAGAACAGCAGAGCTGGCAAGATTCAGGGGTTTGGGGGCCCAAATAATCTCAACCTCATTTTGTGAAAATAATAATAATAATGCACATGTCTAGGACTTGGAGCGGTAGAGAAACATCTCTTGCTTTTGGGTCTCTCTTGCATGTTTGGAGTTGGAATGTCCCCTTAATATGACCTTGCTTAGGCACCAACTGAAGGATGCTGAGAGAGATAGCTACCCCTCAACTCTGAAATCTCCTTCCTCAGGAGACTCCTGTTTGGCATGGCTTCCGGAAGCAGTGTGTTTTCATTCAAGTTGGCTTCTGATAGCCAGAAGCAAGGAGGGTGGGCTTTAATTAAAGAATTGCAGCAAGCGGTTTTGTGACTGATGAACTCTCGCCCATTCCCGGTGCCTGAGGTGTGGCAGGGTACACACTGAACAACTACAAAACTCACTGAAAATCATTATCCGAATTTTGTAGGTCTGCTAGCTTTAAAAAGCTTTAGACAAGGCCCACAAATGGTTTATTTTAACTTAATTAGAAGCAGAGCGAATGAACTTGGGCTACGCTACCAGGACACGTTGATTTGTTTTCAACTTTCAAATTCCAAAAATGAAGGGAGCTAAAAAGCTGTAACATACCTTGTGAATTCAAAATATATTTTGGTTAAATCAATATAATTTAGTTTTGCCTGGTAAGTAAAATGTGTGTAGAATTTCAAAGAAATCATTAAAAATGATTGCCAAGTATTTGCAGTTAGATATATCAGTATTATTTTTATTGCTTATTATTGCTTCGTATTGTTGCTTCCTCTTATTATTATTTAGTATTGCCTGACATTTTCAGAAGGCAAAACAAAATTTCTTTGTTTTTCCAAAAGCCATTTGTGCCTCTTCATCAAACGCAGACATACCAAGCTAAATGTTGTCACAAAAATCACAAAAATAGCAGATTTGAATTCCTCACACCCAAAAACATATTTTTGAGACCCTTCAACTGAAGAAACTTGCAAAAAATATGTTTTACCCTCTAAAATGACACACCATACTACGCTATGCTCTCATCTCTGAAAGTGTCAAGATTGCTTTATTACAGGCAATATCTGTTTGCACTCTCAGAAGTGATTCAATACAATTTGCTGCAGCTACAGGCACAATGGAGGCTTCCTCCAGGTCACTTACTTCCGCTGGAAATCTGGTATGCTGAACAGCACCTGCACTACTGAGTTGAGATAGCAGCTGTTTCCCAGGTTACGGATGCCTGTGTAGCCAGGGCCATAGAGTGGCTTGAGCTGAACCCCGGACTCTTGGATCAGCTCCCACTCACCAATCCGCTGGTTCATGTCAATCTCTAGCTCTGTCATCGTCTTGTCAGTCTGGGAAGAAAGAAGCACAGAAAATGCTCAGAAAATGCCCCTCCCCCAAGAGTTGCTGATCCAAGGAAAATTAATGGAGTAAGTCACAACAAAGGCATCATGTGAGAAAGCTTACAAAGAACTCAAGAGCCCTCTCCCCACTCTCCATCTGGGCTACTTAGAATTTATCTTCCTAAAACGTTGAATCAAAGACAGAAGAATTATTCTGGCCACAGTCCAGCATTAGGAGTTGGTAACAGGCAATTATGGTGCTGGAGGAGACTCTTGAGAGTCCCACGGACTGCAAGATCAAACCTCTCCATTCTTAAGGAAATCAGCCCTGAGTGCTCACTGGAAGGACAGATCCTGAAGCTGAGGCTCCAAGACTTTGGCCACCTCATGAGAAGAGAAGACTCCCTGGAAAAGACCCTGATGTTGGGAAAGATGGAGAGCACAAGGAGAAGGGGACGACAGAGGACGAGATGGCTGGATAGTGTTCTCGAAGCTACCAGCATGAGTTTGACCAAACTGTGGGAAGCAGTGGAAGACAGGAGTGCCTGGCGTGCTCTGGTCCAGGGGGTCACGGAGAGTCGGACACGACCAAATGACTTAACAACAACAGGCAGTCTCTCTCTCTCGCTCCCAATTTGTTCCAAAGCCTTTGAGCTACTCCAATGGGAAATCCATATCCCATCCTAGTGTCACATGCGAAAATCTCAAGCCCTAGTGGCCATGAAAATCTCAGGGCAGGAAGCAACACTCCCATCGCCCCTTCTCACCTTCTGCATTTTGAGCATGTCAATCCCAAAATGAGCCAGGTGCTCAGCCAGGTTGGGGTCCAGAACCATGTCGTCTTCATCGTATGAATAGACATCTACGGAGAAAGGAAACATTGGGAGGGGAGGTGGAAACCAGCAACTTTTTACCAAGTGCATCTCGGTGCGCTTCCACTTACAGAAATCCTCAAGAGCAGGGATGACCATCTGGGGCAGCCCAGCAGGCTGAATGCTGCTTGAGCCAGCTAGATAAATTCTATCTGGTCCCCAGCAGTTCTATCATTTTTAAAAAATACAGGCGAGAAGATGAACTATCTTTGACTGCACTTTGAGTAATGCAGGGCGGGGGTTTCGTTTTTGAAAGCTACATGCAAAAAATGCTACTTAAAATTTCAATATTGCATCTTTTATACACCTATTTTGCAGGATTAGCGTACAATACTATTGGCCCATAATTACTCAAGCTGCTTATGGAAGGGATGGGTTGCATGTCAAAATATGCTACCAGCTCATGGTCAAGAAGGTCTGCCAACTGGCTGCTGATGGGACAGACTCAGTTGTTTAAGTACGCTGATCTGGCTCTTGAAGACCTTGCAAAACCAAGGTACAGTTGTTCCTTGCTTGTTGAACGCCTTGATATTAATCCGTTTTGGCTCCCAAACGCCACCAACCCAGAAGTGAGTGTTCTGGTTTATGAACGTTTTTTGAAAGCCGAACGTCCGACATGGCTTCCAGTTGAGTGCAGGAAGCTCCTGCAGCCAATCAGAAGCTGCGCCTTGGTTGTCGAACATTTTCGGAAGTCGAACCAACTTCCGGAACGGATTCCGTTCAACAACCAAGGTATGACTGTATGTCCAAAACCTCTCCTTCCTTCAAAATGTGGGCAAAGAGACAGGCCTTCCAGATGTGCAGAAATATATGTCTCTCATTAACTGTGAATATCTATGCTCGATAACAGCAGAGATCCTGCAAGGCAGCGGAGGTTTAGGATCAGAGTTTTCCTTCTTCTAGAGGGGCTACCATCCTGGGTTGATGAGCCCCCTCTGCCCCTCACTTCCCTCTACAGCATGTGCAGAAACCACCTTCTTCACCATTAGACCGACTATTAGTCTCATCCGCTTAGTCTGACAGAGCCTGTTTGCTTGCAAGGGTCTGTAGCAAAACTCATTTCTGACTCCCCTGTCCCAAGAACACGTGGTCATTCCTGGTGGAGCAAGGCGGGCTTCTAGGATATGTAGCAAACCAACTGCCCTAGCAGGCCTCCCAATCGTGGAAGAATGTTGGCATGTGCAAGAATAGCAGTGCTCACTTAAAGTTGGTGGGGAAAAGAGGAGTCAGCTCCAACCCAAACTGTCCTTGGGCCCAGGCAGCAAAGGCTTCTTGCAGACCCCTATGACTGTAACTGCTTCATAGCAAGAGCACAAACAAGCAAATCTGTCCCCGGCCACAGACTCCAAAGTAGGAGGCAAAAACCATTCCAGCACCTGTCTTGTACCATTGGTACAGTCAAATGCAACATTCCTTATTTCCCTAGAGTGGACACAGGCAGGGGGACATCCAGTCAGTGCAACTTCCTGTTCCACTGGTCTGGAGCATCTTCTCCCTGTATGTGACCTGGGAGATGGGCATGGCTGACTCCATAATAGAGCCATCATGCAGCCATTTTCTCAGTCTGTTGTCTTGCTTCGCTTGCTCTATTGCTTACTGTTCTCCTGCTGCCATTTTGTTCTATTAATGTAATTCTGCTGTCTGCTGGCTCTCAGCCAGCAGCACCTGAGTTTAGTCTCCATATGAGATGAACTCACTGTCTGTTTGTGTAAATACTAAGTAAAGCCTGCCTTTCAGGGACCAAATCATGAACTGAAATGTGAGTAAACTTTTTGTTACTTTACTCAGAAAGACTCTTGTGTCTTATGTTTTTATGCATATTGTATTATTTATATGATGTTAGCCGCTCTGAGCCTGGCTCCGGCCGGAGAGGGTGGTGTACAAATAATTTTTTTAAAAATTATTATTATTATTATTGTCAAATGGGACACCAGGAAATAATCTTAACTAAGAGATTCACCAAATCTGCAAACTAGCTTCCAGCTATATTGAGGGGAATTGCTCTGCTACATCACTTCACTAGTGTGAGGGAGGGAGGGATAATACACATTCAATACATCCTTTCCTACTATCCTTAACATTCCCACATTGTCCGGACAGAAACTGGCTGCAGCCTCAGCTAGACGCTTCGCTCACCAGCTCCGTCAGGAGTGATTGTTCCCAGCTTCACGGCCAATGGGTAGCCCGTTTCCCGGTAATGTTCCACTGCGTGGTTGTTGCCCCCACTGCCGTCAAAGTAGCGTCGTCCACACAAGATGGAGCCATCGGTCATGTTGAGCCACAGGTTCTCACGCATGTCACACTTGCTGCACTTCCAGCCACTGCCAATGGAAACAGGTGAGGGATAAGCGACTTCTCTCAGCCACTGCGACTTTCAGCCCACCAGGAACAGGCAGGCAGGCAGCCATGTACAAGCATAGGCCTGGGCATAGGCACACACGCAAGCCTGTCTCCTTCCTGGAGAACTTGTGGGCTTGCATCCTAAATGTGAGTGATTGCGGAGAAGGGGCGAAGGGCCTCAGGTGAGAGCAGGCAGGAAGACTTGGCAAGTGTCAAAGGAGCTCCGCCCTTCCTCCCGCTACGGGACTCAGCAGAGGGATGGAGAAATATGAGGAGCCTGGGAGTCATTTGGACTCACAGCTGTCCATGAAGGCACAGGTCAATTCTGTGTCCAGGGCAGCTGTCTACCAAGCTCCACCTGGTACGCTGGCTGAGACCCTCCCTGCCCGCAGACTGTCTTGCCATACTGGTGCATGCGCTAGTTATCTCTCGCTTGGACTACTGCAATTCACTCTACGTAGGGATACCTTTGAAGGTGACCCGGAAACTACAACTCATCCAGAATGCAGCAGCTAGACTGTTAACTGGGAGTGGCCGCCGGGACCACATAACACCGGTCCTGAGAGATCTGCATTGGCTCCCAGTACATTTCCAAGCACAATTCAAAGTGTTGGTGCTGACCTTTAAAGCCCTAAATGGCCTTGGCCCAGTAAACCTGAAGGAGCGTCTCCACCCTCATCGTTCAGCCCGGACACTGAGGTCCAGCTCCGAGGGCCTTCTGGCGGTTCCCTCATTGCAAGAAGTGAGGTTACAGGGAACCAGGCAGAGGGTCTTCTCAGTAGTGGCGCCCGCCCTGTGGAACGCCCTCCCATCAGATGTCAAGGAAATAAACAATTATCTGACTTTGAGAAGACATCTGGAGGCAACCCTCTTTAGGGAAGTTTTTAATATTTGATGTTTTAATGTGTTCTTAATATTCTGTTGGGAGCCACCCAGAGTAGCTAGGGAAACCCAGCCAGATGGGCGGGGTATAAATAAATAAATATTATTAACTGTATTATTATGCCGAGACTTTGCAATCAAACTCACCAAGGAGGGATACGCACAGCATTCTGGAGCTGCTGCAGTGAGAAGGCGTGCCTTGACACACGCCGAACCTCCCCATCCCAGGCCTGCACCTCCTGCTTCCGCGAGGCAGAGTCTGCTGTCAGAATCGCTTCAATTGCACTGGAAATCTGAATGGCCAAGAGGAGAGGGTCAGCCTTCCAGTGTCTCCTAACCTACCCACCTTCATTGCACCTGCAGACAGAGTTCTGCCAAGGCACCTCGATACTCCCCCCCCCAAGCCCCAGTACTTGGCCTTTCTTCTGCTCCCAACAAACAATCCAGGACCGCCCCCCCCTCCGATGAAACAGAGAGCCTACCCTGTCCTTGACCATATCTGGCAGACCCTCCAGTCCATCTCGAGGAATATCCAAGTGCTCTGGTAAAATGACTATTTTGACATATTCATCATATTCATATTTCTCCTCCGGGATGTCAAACCCACCTTCCACGCCTGCCAAAAGAGAAGCATAACAGCAGCAAATGAGAGGTGCAAGAGACAACATGATAAGATCAAGAAGCAGACGTCTGAGCCAAACACCAAACTCCACAGCTTAGGACATGTATGATCTAAAAGGGAATGGGAAATATCAGCTTCCCTGCAGTCTTTACTACTAGGAAAACTGTAGCCCAAATATATGCAAGGACTTCATCCTCAGGGTACCAGAGAGGAGCAGGGATAGTTGCTTACCAATGGCTAGACGCGTTGGTTTCTTCCTAGGAGGATCTCCAGAGCTGGAGTTGGTATCTTCTTCTTTCTGAAGCAGAGTCAAGAGGGAGGTAGTTAGGAAGCCATCCCAAAGACTGGGCCACAGCCCACAAGGCAGTAGCCATTGGGCCCTGGAATTTCTTCCCCTGCTCATAAAGTTAAACACGTGAACCCCACTTTCTCAGCTCAAGCAGTTCAAGCGCATAAGGTAGAAAGCCAGCTATTCTTACCAACTTGCGTGTCTTCTTAAGATGTAGATAAACTCGCTGACCTGTTTTCTCAAAATGTTTCCCCACATATTGCTTTCCAAAGCCCAGGAATGTGTTCATGCAAATATACAAGCCTCCATCAGACTCCTGTAGAATAGAAATACAAGGACATTCAACAGGTATGGGGGTTGAGGGGTTGTTGATGAGTCTGCAGCGCTGTGAGTAACCCAACTTTTTTTTTTTTTGAAACAACAATATCACAAAGATTCTATGCCCCCAAAAGCTAAAAGCCCGCAGTCTAAGCTATCCAAATGTATTCCATCTGCAAGTCTCTTGTTTTTAACAATTTCTTAACGATTCCAGGCTCTTTGCCACACAACTTCCAAGCACATCTGTGCAATCTTCAGGAAGCTGAGTTATTCAGAATTGGGGCCTAAAGGCAGCCCAGTCTACAAACTGCATTTGAAAACCAAATCCAGCCTACAAGCCAAGCTGCACAGTCTGCACTGGAGTGGACCAGATTCTACAAGCGGGGAAATCAAATGTTTGCATGTCCTCCCGCCGCCCGGTTTAAATTAAAAGCCTGCACAGTTAAGTGTGCCAGTGAGAAGGCTAGACTGAAACCATTGTGCCAACATACCAGCTTGACATGTGCATGGGAGATTTGAAGTGGAACATCATTCAAGCCATTCAAACTGAAGTGGTTCAAATGAGAGGTCTACGTCACGTTTTGTCCCTTGTCTTTAATATGGAGGATTTCCAGGTTTGAGGCATTTTCGCTTGTCACAGGGTGCGAGGCTGCTTCCTCCCTGATCTATCTTTCAGTTATCATTTTCCGTAGCCTACCCAGCCAATGATGTTTTGGAGACAGAGGAACCAGAATCTCACACACACAGTATTCCAAGGTTGAGTTCATATAAAACAAATCATATCAAAGTGTGAACACACAAATGTATTCAGAGGAAAAATCGCAGCCGCTTTTGTTCTGCCTCTGGTCCTCCTGCTGCTGAACTACCCGTTACCAGTAGCTAAGTCACGGTTTGGCTTAGTGTTATGTTTGAACTAGGGCTTCTGGTTTGTATCCCTCAGACAAACCACCAGCAGTTAGTGAAGAACATACCTTGGCTGCAGCTCGTGGTTTGTGTGGAGCGAGACAAACCACGAGCCCAGCTTAACACTTATAACTAAGACAAACCATGGCTTTGATCTGGGTAGCTCAGCAGCACAGAACTGAGGGAGAAGCAAAGCAGCTGTGACTTTGGCTATGAGTACCCACACGCTCGTAAGTTCATGCTTAGCTATGGTTTGGTTTAGTGCCTAAATGTGAGTGTGAGCACGCAATAGATTCATGCAGTGATTTGATACTTGCTATTTACTATTATTTTTAAACACTTCCTGAGACATCAAAGACCCAAGGAAAACGCTTAAAGTTTTGAGTAAAGCGTAACTATGAAGATCGAGAAAGAGACAGGTCATTTGGTGTGTTCTTCTGCATTGCCTTTTACCCCTGTGTAACTCGATAAAGATCAGGGCTGGTTTACAATTGACAGTCTTGTTTAGATGCCTATTTGGACATATGAACTGCATATATTAATCTATTCATTTAAGTTACAAATGATGGAATATTTTTGTTGTTATTGTTAGCCTATGATTTTTCTATCCTCCCCCTCCCCCTGGTTATATTTGCATTTTTTTTATTTATTTCATGGGCCGGCTTTCTGCACAGAGGTTAAGGATGCTACTCAAGGCAGCTCGGTT
Organism: Podarcis melisellensis; assembly: GCF_964234715.1. Taxonomy (NCBI): domain Eukaryota; kingdom Metazoa; phylum Chordata; class Lepidosauria; order Squamata; family Lacertidae; genus Podarcis; species Podarcis melisellensis. The sequence goes on along the minus strand of NC_138534.1, from coordinate 38,228,433 downwards.
GTCGATCCATTTTTCTTTCAATTCCACAAATCCCTGCATGGCCAGACACTCGCTCAAGATGAACCAGCCTCCTGGGCATCTTTGCTCCCAGGAATGTGGCAGGCAGATAAAGAGCAGCAGGGAAGGGAGAAGAGATGGAGCTGATCTTTGGAGAAGAGCCTTACCAGACTCTCTTTCAGGCCAAGCAGTCTCTGTGCTATCACAATCATTCTGTGTCGGAGAGAAAGTTGCCAGTCTACTCCTATATTCCTGGTTTCTGCTTGCTGAGTAATAGTTGCTGTCTGGCTCCTTATGCAGCTGTGCTCCACCCTCAAACATCTGACCTGCTGCCAGGAATCACCCTCCTTAGGCAGATGCTGGACTGCAAGCCTCCTTCCCTCCTGTGGTCTAGGCTGCTTTTACTGTCCAGGAAGCAGTACAATATTCATCTCAGTGAACAACCAGTGCTCTCCCCTTTTATCCCCGCTGACTGGGTGTGTATCCAGTGTTAAAAATTCAGATATATAAGCTGGGCGCCAAATGGATTCTTAAACCAAGGTTGCAGCCGCCAAAACAGAAAGTCCAGTTGCTATCTGGGGGCAAGACAGTGCTTAAGTCTTATCTGTTAAATGATGGACTGAATGTGATTATCATTTAAACATCTGGCTAATTCAGATGGCAGCCTTGAGCCAGGTTAAGAACTTTTGAGAGCTTAAAAAAGAAAAGTTTCTTGATTCAGGGACAGTCCACATATATACAGTAGTCCTATTCCTACCTCTTTTTTTTCTTAATGGTGACTGCTCCTGTTCAGGCTGCACAGAAAAAGTATTTTGGTTCCAGAAATTCATTCTGATTGTGCAGAAAATAAAATATAACTGATAGAATTCTAAAGGCTGGGGGATTAGTGTGTGAAAACAGGCAAGATCTAAGGATCCCCAGGCATGCACCTCCAGCTGGTGGAGACATCAGGTGCCATCCTGGCGCCCAGGCATCTTCACTTGGCCGCAAATGGTCAAAAGCCAGATGCAGAATGTGCCTGGCTAATTTCGAACATCGGGTGTGTCCTCATTAAAAAACTTTTGATCCGGTTATTGCAATAAATCCTAATCAATTGGTGAAGCTGAACCTGGGGAAGAACGTCTGTTGAATAGAAAGTATATGCAGGATTTTTTACAACTTGTAAAAGTTTGTTTTAAATTAATTGGATTATTCTGACAGTTAAAACAATGAACCGAGTAACAGGCACAGCGCTAGATTTTCTGAACACATCCTCCAATAGCAGTTTGTATTAGGCACCATGAAAACACCCAAAGCTGGATAAATCTCAGGTAGCTGCTGTTTCTCAAACTCTTCCCTGCAAGGTAGAACAAGGTAGAAGTGTGTGTGGTGAAGCATCCCTATTCTGAGATCGAACATTTTGTTTCCATTTTTTCTTAAAAGCAGATCAGTCTTTTTATTATAGGATGTTTGATTCCAAATCTACCTATGGACAGTACTGCTGCATATCATTTTCAGGAAATTTGGGTCCATGTGCAAGATTGTAATCGGCAACAATAGAAATATGGCATTCAAGTCCTTTCTGGGATTGAGATTTAATGTAGTGTTAAACTCAAACATAGCAGACAACAGCACCTGTTTCTGAACGAATACAGATTTTTATTTAATATAATCCCATCAAGATGCATGGTGTTTTAAAACAGTATAACATGTAGGTACTGACCATTGTCACCTAGATTCCAAATTACAGATAAGGAGGCCTTGAAACCAACTTCTCGAGACAGATTTTGTGAGATCTGAATGCTTATCCCTATCTTGACAATACGTGGGGCATTAGTTTTGTACTGAATGCGAACAACATGCCAAATGATAGACATCAGCCTGTCAGTGTCAAAAATCACTCTACAGCCATCTCTTGATGACACAGGGCCTTTCCTGATGACTGCCAGCTAGTCTCAAATGCACTTTTTCTTATCATGTTTGTTGTGAAGGATTCATTATGTCTCCCCAGAATTTCTGTCGCAGGAATGTCATATTTTCACAAGACTCAAACTGCAACACACTGTTGCTGGGAAATTGTTATTATTTCCCCAGCTAGTAGAAACAATCTATGCTTGGAGAGGCCTGGAATGTGATAATGCAAATGAGAACCTGTCAGACAGGGTCCCCAAAGCTGCCAATTATTGCAACCAAACAGCCCTAGTCAAGTGCCTCAAACAGTCCCTTCCTACCCATTTGCGGAGGATTGTGGGGAGCGAAGAAAAAGGAGGCTACTCTCCTGTTCTTTATAAGAGACTCATTCTTCTGGCCCATCTAGTCTAGCACATTGTTCTCACAGTGGCCAGCCCATATGCCCAAGCTGATCTTTCAAGGAGACGCTCCTGGTCGTTCCATGACCAGCAGATTTCCAGTTGGTGCCAACATGAAAGCAAGCCATCTCTGTAACTGTTCCCACCCTCTGGAATGCCCACCTTTAGGCAATTTGTGAGATGGAGGCAGTAATGACCTCAGACCACGAAACATACACGTTTACCGACACTCTCCATGACTCTTAATTTTTGTTTTGTACACTGCTCAGCTTTATCTGTGATATACTGTTGTGTTCAGTTTATATCTATTTCTTAGGAAATTACATAGAATGCAGTGTTATTTTTTAAAATCATTTTTATATAAACTACTTAAGAGATTTTTTTCATTGTTGCTATTACATAGAATCACAGTTTCGTCTTATACATCTTTAGACACCAGACGAAAATGTTACTCTTCAACCAGATCTTTGACCGATCAACATTCTATGTCCTTTTAAACGTGTTTGGACAGGGAAGGTATTGGTTTCTTTCGTTCTTGTTTTTTTTATTTATTTTGTGTTCTTGGTCTGTATTTTTAGACTGTGAAACACCCTGAGATCTTTAGATGAAGGGCGGTATACAAATTTAATAAATAAAAATACAGTGGTACTTCGTCCCGGAGGTCCGTACTTAACCTGAAACTGTTTTTAACCTGAAGCACCACTTTAGCTAATGGGGCCTCCTGCTGCTGCCGTGTAGCCAGAGCCCGATTTCTGTTCTTATCCTGAAGCAAAGTTCTTAATCTGAAGCACTATTTCTGGGTTAGTGGAGTCTGTAACCTGAAGCATATGTAACCCGAGGTACCACTGTAACAGAATCGTATAGCTGGAAGGGGCTATGAGAGCCATCTTCTAATCTAGCCCCCTGAGATGTGGGAATCTTTTGCCCAAATTCGGCTTGAACCTGCAACCCTGAGATTTAAGAGCCTTGTGCTCTACCGACTGAACGATCCCAGCTTAGTATAAGTTGTGTGTGTGGTTGTTATATAATGAAAATCAATCAAATTATTTTTTAAAAAAAACTATGAAAAGAAAAACAAAACAGATAAACAAGCAAACAGACGAAGACCTCGGATGCCAGAGGCTCAGGACCTCGTCGCATCAATCCCATGTAAAAGGTGTGGCTGCAGAGCCAGTGATGCAGCACACGTGCGATTCGAAATTGAGAGGCCTGACGTTGCCCTTTCTCCCCGCCCCAAAGGACTTCGGGATTTGCAGTTTTCCAGGGGGGTCGCCGCCGCCAAGCACACAGACAAGAGGGACTCCGTTTCCCAGCATGCCCCGCGCCGATAGTTCCAGAGACTTCAGTAGTCCGGCGAAGCGCAGCCGTACAGCCGGCAGCCGGGCGCGGGAACTACAGCTCCCAGCATGCCGCGCGCGCCCCCCTCAGCTTCGAAGCGGCCCGGCCTCGTATCTCTTTAGAACGGCCAAGGCGGCCTGTCAGAGGGATAAGGGGCCGGGATAGCGGCGGGGTGGGGCGCCCGCAGGCAAGGCGCGGGCCTAAGCCAAGAGGAAGGCGGCGGTTCCCGCAGAACTACAATCCCCAGTAAGCCAAGCGTATTTCAAGCAACTGAAAAAAGAAAAAGGTGACTGGGCCGCAGTGCCTGCTGGGACCTGTAGTGCTCTTTCGGCTCCCTGACAGTAGGTTCGAAAGGACGTCACGCCCTGGGAAAAATACAAGTCCCATGGTGCCTTGCGCCCGGCTACGCTAACCTCCTCCCCCCACCCCGCTCCCACAGCCTGGGCGGCCGGAGTCTGCGGCGACAACGGGGGCTCCCTCCGGCGCCCGGCGCTTTCGTACGGAAGCTTACCGGGGTGTCGAAGGAGAAGGCGCACTCATCCTTATGGACGCGGTCTCCGGCCTTGGGGACCCGGATGGACGGCAGTACAGAGAGTAGCGCTTCACTCAGCTCCGCCATGACAGCTGCTTTTTCCGACTCCTCCCACAGCAAGGTCCCACCAATCAGAGAGCGACGTACCTCAGGCTCCACTAGCCAATGAGCACAGGCACGGAGACGAACGCTAGGACGCGCGGTGCTTTGTTTGGTTCGTCCTCCTCACCTACCTTCTGCCGCCAATCAGCGCTTTCGTTCTAAACGGACATCCTCCTGATCCAATAAAAATACTAGGTGCCCCTTCCGACAAATGGAAACGTTCGGTTTCTTTTTTTAAAACTCCGCCCAATAAGATTAGACGTCGAGCTGTGCTATTGGGTGGTGGGCTTTTGTATTTGCCCGAATTAGCCAATAAAACATCGTCGGCTCTGTGGCCCACCCTGTCTTCTAATTGATTGACAAACGCTTCGCCAATAGAAGGCCACTATAGGAGGGGCAACGCTTTCGACTTTCCAGTTAAAAAGAAAAAAGAGGGTGGGGAGAAGGAAGGGAGAAAACGGGATTGACGTCACCTTGAGCCGCTCCGCAGAGGGCTGCGAGTTGAGTGACGGGAGCTTGAGCCATTCAGAGCTGCAGCGTGGAGGCTGTGGGGGGGAAGGCGGGAGATTCGAATTGCCTCCAGCCGAGTTGGCCCTCAGAGCGTCGGGCGGGCGAGAGAGAGTGAGTCGCGCGTAGCGGGGCCGGAACTCGGGTGTGGGAAGAAGGGCAGCCAGGATACCTGGCGACGGGCGGGACCCCGCGGGGAAGGTGGCCAGGGACTTGGCGAGCTTAGCTGGGACTCCCTGCACGGAGAAAGCTAGCAGCTCAGGGGGAAGGCCCCCTTTCACCTGACAGGTAGCCTTCGACGTGCAAGATTTATTATTACTATTATTATTATTATTATTATTATTATTATTATTATTATTATTATTACCACGCCTTTTTCCCTGACAAGGACTTTAAGGTGGACTTTAGCAGATTAACATTATATGTCCTTTTAAATGTTGTTGCAGGAGTGGGGTTATATGTTTGTTTTTATTGTGGATTATGCGTTCTCATATTGTTCAGTTCAGTTAGGTTGTGAACTGCCCTGGGATTTTCCAATGGAGGGCAGCATACAAATTTAATAAATACAGTGGTACCTCGGGTTAAGTATCGCCAGAGCACAATTTGTCTTCTCATCCTGAACCAAAGTTCATAACCTGAAGCACTATTTCTGGGTTAGCAGAGTCTCTAACCTGAAGCATATGTAACCTGAGGTACCACTGTAATAATAATAGCAGGAACAGCCAAAGCATATTGGATGGAAATCATTTAAAAATATTAATAGCATTAAATTATATTGTGTGTGTGTGTATAATATGTATTGCTGGTTTTAATGTACAGTGATTACATACACTTCAGGTTAAGAACTTTCCTTTAGGATGAGAACAGAAATCGGGCTCTGGCGGTGCGGCGGCAGCGGGAGGCCCCATTAGTTAAAGTGGTGCTTCAGGTTAAGAACAGTTTCAGGTTAAGTACGGACCTCCGGAACGAATTAAGTACTTAACCCAAAGTACCACTGTATGTGTTTTGGGCTTAAAATATTCTGAGTTGCTGTGAATTGCTGTGGCCAAAAAAAAAAGACTACTGGTGATAACATATGGTGACTTATATTAAGGAGTGTTCAGTCATGTGAGTCCCCTCCACCTGCAGTCTGAGGTGCTGCTACCCCTTCAGTGAGAGCTATATGGAATTGGAGAGGTTTCCTTCCACTGGGTGTTGTGGGAATGCTAATATCTTCCTCAGTATTTTCCCCTTGATTTATGCTGGCTGGCAATGCTATTTTTGCAGAAATAGAGGTGCCGGAACCCACCATGAATTCTTCCCTTATTCTCTTATAATGGCAATGGCACCCACCTGAGAGGCGCCAGAACTGAGTTCCAGCTGAAAAAAAGCCCTTTTGGCTGGTAATCTAGATACTCCTTAAGGGAGACGGTGCCAGGAGTTCATAATGGCTGCTTCTATGCTTTCTTCATCCTGCAGTGCTTTGAAGTAGCAGGCCTCTTAAAACTGAGGTTAGCCTTTGATTTAGAATATTATGCTGTTGGTGACCCTTTTCCCGGATTGTAACTCAACATGTCGAGTGACTCTTCTTTCTACAGAAGTCTTGGTGAGCAGAAGAATTGCTGTGAGGAGTTGCTGTGTTTGTTCCTTCTGTCATGGGGGCATCCGAGAGCTCTCCAACAACACCCACCTGCAAGCCTCTGCTGAATAAGCACCTGCAACACGTTAGCGATCCACGATCACCTACAGCTGGGATCCTGAGAACTCCAATAGAGGTACAGGGAGACCTTGATGCCCATCTTTCAACACCTCTCTAAAGCGGCACGGCTTAGCATGTTGTCCCTTCCTCTTTCCCATCCCCTTCCTGTTATTTGTTCTTAATTCACACAGGCTGAGCCATGCTCATATTCATTGTTCCTTAGGTGGAAAGCTCCCCGCAAGCGAGTCCCCTGTCCGATCCAAAGGATGTTGGCTTGGTACCCAACAACCAGAATCTTAGCTGTGACCCTCGTTCCCCAACACCTGGTGTCTCGCGTACTCCCGTGAAACCTGTGGAGCCAGGTAAGTGGGGATGTGATGCCCAATAACCCTAATGAGCAGAGAAATGGGACCTTTGATTTTCCAGGCTTGAAAACTGCTGCTAGGCAGATTGGTTCCCAAGAACCATAGTGAACAATGTTGGCTGCTCTTTCCTCTCTTTGAGGAAAGAGCTGAGAGGACTCAAAGCCATCATCTGATTAGGGAAATTTTTAATGTTTGATGTTTTATTGTGTTTTTAAATTCTGTTGGGAGCCGTCCAGAGTGGCTGGGGAAACCCAGCCAGATGGACGGGGTATTAACAACAACCACGACAATATTATTATTATTATTATCTTGCCAAAGATGGCTCTGCTCTTGTTGTTGCCTCAAACTCGGAGGTGAAAACATGTGGTTTCTGCTGGAGGTTTATCAAAGATGTTTCTCCTGGCATAAGGTTTCACATTTATTTATTTGGTTTATGAGTCACATAAAAAAGTACAGTGGTACCTCGGGTTACAGACGCTTCAGGTTACAGACTCCACTAACCTAGAAATAGTACCTCGGGTTAAGAACTTTGCTTCAGGATGAGAACAGAAATTGCACGGTGGCAGTGGGAGGCCCCATTAGCTAAAGTAGCACCTCAGGTTAAATTTCGGGTTAAGAACGGACTTCCAGAACAAATTAAGTTCTTAACCTGAGGTCCCACAGTATGCTCTAGGCAAGATGCGCAGCAAAAATAGGTGAAATTAAAACAAACCATACAACTCATATTCTCAGTTCTGTGATTTTCCTCCTTTCCAGACACCATAAACTGTCTAGTGAAGCAACTCAGCAGAGTCTTTGTAGCAGAGGACTTGGAGGGAGATATCTTTCTGGAGGAGTCTTGCCGTGAAAGCCAGAAGTCTGAAGCTGCCCTTGTGACAGAGGAGGCTTCCAGGGGGAAAGATTCTCCAGGAGAAGCATCCCAGGAGAGTCCCCTGTGGGCAGAGGAGAGAAATGAGCCGCTGCCCTCCAACGCTTCTGCTGCAGCTGCAACAAGAACAGCTCCCCCTGTCGGTGTTCTTCATCCAACAGGTAAGGCTTTGATCACTCCAGGCAGTGAGTGCCTCTAGTCAGTTGCTGTCATGGACAGGTTGGATGCAGAGGAATGGGGGGAGGCACCAGAGGAACCCCACAAGTGAAGGCGACTCAGAGCCCAGGAAGTGACGGTGGGACAACAGTGGGTGGGAGGGAGAAGACTGGGAAGAGTGTCAGAAGCTGAAGAGGTAACATGGCTTAGGGAGCCGTGAGAGTCTGTGGCCGAGAGAAGTCCAGAATCAGAGGCGGATGCTGAACAGGAGAGTGGAATGAGGGAGGCCAAGAGGCAGAGATGAGTCCAGCTGGTGAAGAGGCAGAGGGGTCGTCTCCCCCTCCTGCTGCAACATACTCCTCTCCACCCTTCTATCCCAGAACCAGAAGAGGGATGCAGAGGGTGGAGGTGAGGTTGGTTGCATGAAGGCGCAGTATCTGATCGCTTGGGGGGGGGGGACCCTGGCGAGGAGGGGACTAAGGCAGCTGTGGGGAGGCAGGGACCCCCAGTCTCAGCAACTGCTTCATGGGGGCAAGAACCACCAGAGATGAGTTGCTGTGCTCATTAGACCTGAAACTCCTTTGCAACCTGTGGCTAGCAAGAGTTAATTCCAACTTGCCTGGTGTGATTTACTGCTGGTTCGCTCATGACAGTTCCTGTTCAGAGGGCAGTGAAGGAACAGGAATTTATGGGGGCAGTTGGGGTGGGGGCGTAAGAATGTTTGTGTGTAAACGCATATTTTTGGGTGTGCAGTTGTAGCAGTGTAAGCTGGTGGTTACTGTGAAAGGTATGGGGGGAGCTAGTGCAGGCCCCCACTCATGTCAAACAGTGTCTCCCATGCATGCAATTTGCAAATCAGGCTTGGTTTAAAACTAAATGCTGGATATGATGAGGCAAGTGTTCCATCTCTGCCAGCTTCCTCTTGGGAGACCGCAGCCCCAAAGTTAAAATGGAGGAACACAGTGCAAGCTGCTGGTTGGCTGGCACAGCAAAATGTTCTCATCTATCTGGTTGTGTGTCCCAGACCATGTGGAGGTGCAGAAGGGGTGTGTCAAAGCTCTTGCACTTCCATTTTGAGAAATTGTAGAGTTGCCGAGGGTCATCTAGTCCAACTCTCTGCAATGCATGAATGCTGCATGCTAAGTTTTCATTGATTTGTTCTCTGCCCTTTTCTTTCCAAGGGAGCAGAACGACAAGGCACAGAGCCAGCAGCAAGATACTGGCAATGTCAACAGGTGCTGGACGTTCTCCCCTAAGTGTCTTGCAGGATGACAATTCCCCGAATTCCCTTGCTTCTCATCAGGTGATGTATGGGGAAGGAAGTCTCTCTCTACATTTCCACTGACCATAAAAGCTAGGAGCTCTGACACTCCTCTGCTGTATTTCTGGGGCTTGGATTCTCAGTTTCAGCAGCTGGAGCAGAACTGATTGCTTGGTGCCTCTTGCATCCTATTAGTTTTGTTATAGTCCCTCCAGCTTCACGTGAGATTGTGTATATAGTTTTTGAAACACCATTGGAAAAGCCTGCAAAACTCTCTTAAACCTCTGGAAACCCTTTGGGAAAAACCAGCAGCACTTGCCAGATGCCAAACTCCACCACAATTGCCCCCTCCAAACTTCCTTGTTTAAACTTCACACAGACCTTGATGATTGGTGTAAGGGCTCCTGGGATTGCACTTAAAAAGACTTGTGGGATTGCTAGGTGCTGTTTTTGCACTTTTTTTTACCTTTCTGGGCTCCTTTTGCGATTTTAAAAGTCACATCTGCAGCCATGCATCAACTGAATGAGTGTAAATTGGGATAAAATCTCACCACCTTTACTGTCTAGCTAGACCCTGGCCTCTTCTGACGGGGGAAGCACAACAGGAGAAATGAGGCTGGTGTGCGTTTCTGTGTCTGTTTGCCCAGAAACACACTGAGTTCTTGACCTTTTCTCTCTCGCTGGATATCTTTTCGTGGGAAGAATTTTATTAAAACTTGGAAATGCCCTCTGTCCCAACTTGTCACTGGCTGTTCCTATCTGGGGGTGGGAGAATTTGTGTGCACTGGTGTCTCTCCCACTCCCCATCTCAGCATGGCAACATCTTGTTTTTCCTTCTCTTCAGAGTAAGAGGCGACCGTCAGCGACTGATAACCAAGGAGAGCGCAAGGAAGGCGTGTTAAATTCTGGACGGGGCTTCAAAACAGGCATCTACAGCTGGGATTCCTTGAACAAAGAGAATCAGCGTCATTTGGTTGAAAACTAGTCTCCTTCAGATGCTCCAGGAATTCCTGGGCCCTGGAAGCTGCTGGAAGGAAACTCTGAAGACTCGAGGATTGTGGCCTTATCATGGGAAATACAGCCTTTGCCTCCCTGCTAACTGGTTTCCCTCTCACTGCTTCTGTTCTCGGTAAAGGAGTCGCTCTTTATATAGTTCTCTCATCTCTAGCTTCATATTTATGTTTTATCTTGTACAGACTCTAGTAGGTAGCTTACCTTCTGAAATGTCTTTGCTGCTATCAACTTTCTGTGTTTTCTGTCTTGTGTGGAAAATAAACTTTCGCTTTTGATTAAGACAGCGGCTCTTTGGTATTTTGCAACCTGCTGGGAGGGAGGCTAGTGAACTATGCTTTTTTTTGTTGGAAGAGTTGACTTCCCACTGTTCTGGGAGCTGCAACCCTTTTCAGGAGGGTAATACTGGACTCTGAAGTCCAACGGGAGGAAAGATTTCTCAAATGATGCAGCCTGAGCCAGTTTGTCTGATGTGTCACTTTTATTTTGCTTGGGCTATAAAACTCCTGTATGGTACAATTACATTTCAAAGCAGTGGCTAAGAGGAATCTAGCAGATGCTGGAGAGGGGAAAAGTGTACACACCAGGTAAGAAAGTGCAGGGTGGCAACATTGACTACAGGACTACATAAAGCATTCCCTGACTCTGGCGCACAAAACGGAGGCAGCCATGTCCCCCCCCCCCCCGCCCTGAAAATGCATAGATTATAGCAGTGAGCTAACTTACTCTTCGTTCCTTACTTGAAATAAAAGTGAATAAAGATCAATGCAGAATCCTTGGTCTGATGAACCTCTTCTTTTCACAGAAATGCATGCGATCGGTTAACAAAGGGCAAAACGGGTGGAGGTATGTCTGTGGGTGAACTAATGGGATAAAAATGGAAAAGAAATCTTAAAAACTGAAGGTACTGGGGAATGCATGAGACTTCTTCTGGTTGAGGAGGGTCAGGAACCTGATGGGAGCCTAGGGGTTTTCTGCGGCTTCAAGTAAAGGAAGCTGGCAGAGTGAATAGGTGGCCTGCCTCTCACTGAAGTGTGTCCCTGAAGCAGCCACACTAAGAGGGGATCCCTGAGCTCGGGTTGTGGGGGAGGGCAAGAAAAAGTGTTGGGAAAACTGGCCTGTGGACCCTTTCCCTGACCACCTCCTTTGGGTAGGGAAGTGTCTTATGGATCAGCAAGTCTGCATAGAACAAGCAACCAGTGGTACGCAATAAATGATGCCTCGGTAGGTCTCCCTTCTCCCATTTCCTTGTCAGTTCCAGATTTTCAGGAAGCTGTCCCAGGAGCCGGTAGACACAGCCATGCCGTCTGCGGTTACGCCCAAACAGCTCACCCGGTTGTCATGTCCAGACAGGATTCCTGACAGGGGAATGGATGGAAACCCATTAGGAACACTTTGGAAATACTTGCATCCCATCTTTCTGCCATGCAGGCCGAGGCACCTAACCTAATAAAGCAGAAAACTTGGTGTAAACGAACAGACACAAAGCCGAGAATAATGGCCATGACAAAATGGGAAACTTGGGACTCGGCTATACAAGCTGCAAATAAAACATTTTAAATGTCTTTTGAAGTGCAATATACAAATGCAGCACTAGATGGTGATGGTGAGCTATGGCACATTCAATATATTTTTCAAAACGTTTTTTTAAAAAGCATTTTCACAGCGTGTTTTTTTTTTAATATGAGTGTAGATTCGACCCAAGTTAAAATATTATCTAAGCTGCTGAGAACCCCTTGCTATTCTATCGTATGCAACAAATAATTTTTAGGAGAAGTGATTGTGGTTTATTGTATCTGCAGTGTTTTTATGGTTATTGTTGCTTTTCTTTTTGTTCCCTTGGTGAATGATGCCATGGCCTTTGGCTAGTGCAATAAAGTTCATGATGAAATAACTGGAAGCATAAGAGGAAGGAAACACCCAGGTCCCTTTAAGTAAGGAACTCCAAAGTCTGGGCGCCACCAAATTTGTCTCTGGTTGCCATTCACCTGCTGCGTCAGAGCTACTCAGAGCATGGCCTCCATTTGGGCAGCTTGATATGGGACAGAATAGCTCAACCTATGCTTGTTGTAGAGGGGCCAGGTAGAAAAGGACCGGGCACCTGCACCTTTCATAACAGTGTAGAAGAGAGAACATCAACAGAAGTAGCTTATCAGACAACTATTAAAGGTGCAGGAGCCTGGTCTGGCAGCTGACAGTCCCAGATGCGGGAATGTGGCCTCCACACATCATGGTCCTGCAATGCATTAAAGTCCACATCTCAACTCCATTCCCAAGCCTCTGAACCACTTTATACAAACAGTAAAACCATACCACTTCGGCCTGAAGTTGAACAATTAGAGAGCCCTCGGGGGATGGGGGTGGGATGCAGCAAAGTAGCATTTTGGAGAAAGTGAGTGACAGCAGCCTGAGCTCTGACATATCTAGGGACGCGGGTGGCGCTGTGGTCTAAACCACTGAGCCTCTTGGGCTTGCCGATCAGAAGGTCGGCGGTTCGAATCCCCACGATGGAGTGAGCTCCCGTTGCTCTGCCCCAGTTCCTGCCAACCTAGCAGTTTGAAAGCACACCAGTGCAAGTAGATAAATAGGTATCGCTGTGGCAGGAAGGTAAACAGCGTTTCCGTGCACTCTGGTTTCTGTCATGGTGTTCCGTTGCGCCAGAAGTGGTTTAGTCATGCTGGTCACATGACCCGGAAACGCCAGCTCCCTCGGCCTGAAAGCGAGATGAGCGTCGCAACCCCATAGCCACTTTTGACTGGCCTAAACCATCCAGGGGTCCTTTACCTTTACCTTACCTCTATGTATGGAGGGCTTTTTATATGAGATAATGTTCAATCAAGAACACACTCATGTGCTGTGATCTGCCTCTCACTGGCACAGTCCAGGAACAATTTAACCATGCGAAATACAGTACTAATTGATTAGACAAGCTCTCAGCCAGTTGACAGCCTGTCTTCCTTGTAAAGGGGACACCATGCCCTCTACATTTGGAGAGCAGAACCTCCCACTTTCTAACCTGCTTTCAACTTGCTATTGCGAGTTGGAAATTCATGGAATGATATTTTGATTATTATTTTTAATTGGGTAGGGAGAGGGCTTTTAACTGTGCATACTACTATTAATTGGGACGTGGGTGGTGCTGTGGTCTAAACCACAGAGCCTAGGGCTTGCCGATCAGAAGGTCGGCAGTTTGAATCCCCGTGATGGGGTGAGCTCCCAGTTTGGTCCCAGCTCCTGCCAACCTAGCAGTTCAAAAGCACATCAAGTGCAAGTAGATAAATAGGTACCACTCTGGCGGGAAGGTAAACAGCGTTTCCGTGCGCTGCTCTGGTTCGCCAGAAGTGGCTTAGTCATGTTGGCCACATGACCTGGAAGCTGTCTGCAGACAAATGCTGGCTCCCTCAGCCTATAGAGCGAGATGAGCGCCGCAACCCCGGAGTCATCCGCGACTGGACCTAACGGTCAGGGGTACCTTTACCTTTACTACTATTAATTAGATTTATTAGTCACATGTTACTAAGGTTTCCAAGCAACATACATTTCAAAAAGATGATAGAACCCTGACGATTCATATAACACCCCTTTGTGTTGGTTTGATTTCTATTCCACCTTCTGTCCTTCACATTTATTAGTATTACTAATAACAACTTATTGATCACCTTCTACCCAAGCGTTCCAAGGCAATGTACAATGAAAGAGCAAAAGTCCCAGCAGGTGTTATTTTAAATACAGTGGTACCTCGGGTTAAGTACTTAATTTGTTCCGGAGGTCAGTACTTAACCTGAAACTGTTCTTAACCTGAAGCACCACTTTAGCTAATGGGGTCTCCTGCTGCCGCTGCACCGCCGGAGCACAATTTCTGTTCTCATCCTGAAGCAAAGTTCTTAACCTGAAGCACTATTTCTGGGTAAGCGGAGTCTGTAACCTGAAGTGTATGTAACCCAAGGTACCACTGTACTTGCATATGCAATTCATTGTTGTGACCCATGCTGGAATCAGTGTGATGATATATAAATACTTTAAAATAAAATAAACCGACATGCTTTCCTGAGGGAGAAGACAGTCTTTGTCCCTGGAATGGAAGTAGCTGGTATAGAGAGATGCTGGCTCCGGGGCACGGCCTACTCACCCACACGTTCTGCTTTTAGGGAGTCCCAGATATTGCAGTTAAAATCATCGTATCCAGCCAGCAGGAGCCGTCCACTGCGGGAGAACGCGATTGAGGTAATTCCACAGATGATGGTCTCGTGTGAGTAGACAATGAGCTCCTGGTCTGCCCGGAGGTCATAGAGGCGACAGGTGGCGTCGTCGGAACCAGTGCAAATGGCCTCGCCATTGGGGAAGAACTGGGCAGAGACAGATGCAAACAATGATCTCACTGCCCTCCTATTCTGCAGCCCCTGCCCATTATTTTAACACTAGCTGCCTTCCCCTGTCCTTTATTTCAGTCCTGCCACCACCCCTCAGCTCTGGGCCAGGCCACTTAGGGGAACCTACAGAGATGGCGTTGATATCCGACTCGTGCCCTGTGAAAGTCTGGCGGCAGCTGCCCTCCCGGACATCCCACAGCTTGGCCGAGGCATCACAGGCTCCAGAGATGAAAAGATTGAAATCTGGGGAGACGGCCAGGCTCATGCAGTCTCCAGTGTGGCCGACGAACGTTGTCTTCGGTTGTCCGGTTTCAATGTCCCAGAGCATACTGCAGTGAGGGGGCATTGAGGAGGAGAGAGGAACAGAGTGATGGGGCTGTTCTGCTCATGGGTTCCCCCAGAGAAACACACACACACACGCTCTTTCTCTCTCTCTCATTTGTTTATTTAAGTACTTCTGTCCCACCTTTCCTCAAAACAGACCTCAAGGCAGCGAACAGCAGCGGCAACATGACTAAAATTGCCACCTGCTCTGCTCTTGTATCTGATCTGGTTGTGGCTTTAAGGATCCTTAAAATCATAATGTTTTACTTGTGCATATGAAACAGCGAGTGGTTTATGTTGGAGATGTAAGATGCCCATTGCTGACATTTTACATAATTTTTGGAAGTGTCCTAAAATACTTGGAAATCAAAATTATCACTGGATGAAGCTTACCAAGAGATCCACTGACTACTCCTTTTGGGTATATCAAAAGGTGACAGGGAGAGGTTCCTTTATTTATTTTGTGCAAAACAAAAAAAAATCCTTCCAGTAGCACCTTAAAGACCAACTAAGTTAGTTCTTGGTATGAGCTTTCGTGTGCATGCACACGAAAGCTCATACCAAGAACTAACTTAGTTGGTCTTTAAGGTGCTACTGGAAGGATTTTTTTTTTTGTTTTGTGCAGTTTGTATAATTATTGTTTAGAGCTGGAATAAAATCTCCTGGCTGGTCAAAGTTTGGGATATAGCCTGCACAGTTAAACTGACTAGTATGATTCAGGTCAGAGAGGGTAAGGGGAATTGTGGCTGCTTTGTTTAAAAATGGACTTTTTTCACCATGTACTGGTGTACTAAGGTACAATGAAATCTAAAACCAGATGCTTCGCTGGAAATAGTTTTGAGATTTTTGTATGCTACATGAAATGTAATAAAGGTTATTAACGGTTTCTTCCTAAACTGTTTTGTTTTGTTTTGTTCTGTTTGTATATTGTGAAACTGTACCCAACCACCCTTTATAATAAGTAATTTAATCACTTTGTTTCATATTTACTGTATTATGAGATTATGAAACA
The DNA here is from genome assembly GCF_964234715.1 of Podarcis melisellensis. NCBI lineage: Eukaryota > Metazoa > Chordata > Lepidosauria > Squamata > Lacertidae > Podarcis > Podarcis melisellensis. Next base: position 38,212,624 of record NC_138534.1, on the reverse strand, counting down.
TAATACTGTCCCAGTGCGCGCGCTCTCTCTCTCTCTCTCTCTCTCTCTCTCTCTCTCTCTCTCTCTCTCTCTCTCTCTCTCTCTCTCTCTTTCTCTCTCTCTCTGTGTGTGTGTGTTTAATATATACAATGTTCCTGAAGGAGGATTATTCTGGGGCTGAAATAATTTTTTCCTTCAAGCACTTGTCATTCCTTCGTCAATCTCTCCCCTGCTCCCTCTCCCCCCCCCCCTACATGGCTAGATAAGATACACTCACCATGTGGTGTCCCCAGAGCTGGTCACAATGTTGTTGTCATCTAGGAATCGACAGCAGGAGAGATAACCTGCAGGGAAGAGATAACAGACTCTGAATATCACAGGTTTGTGGTGGTAGAGGTTACTACAGGCACTGTCCGTACTCTCTGCTTAAAAAAAAGTAATTAGTTTTTGTAAATCAACATTTTGGACCACGAAAAGCTGAATTGGGCAACCTACATAATTAAGGCCGATAAGGAAAATATTGTGCATTGTTTTGCAATTTGTACTATAAGAACATGGGACATGGGTGGCGCTGTGGGTTAAACCACAGAGCCTAGGACTTGCCAATCAGAAGGTCGGAGGTTCGAATCCCCACGACGGGGTGAGCTCCCGTTGCTCAGTCCCTGCTCGGTCCCTGCAAACCTTGGTCCCTGCAAACCTAGCAGTTTGAAAGCACGTCAAAGTGCAAGTAGATAAATAGGTACTGCTCCGTCAGAAAGGTAAACGGCATTTCTGTGGGCTGCTCTGGTTCGCCAGAAGCGGCTTAGTCCTGCTGGCCACATGACCCGGAAGCTGTACGCCGGCTCCCTCGGCCAGTAAAGCGAGATGAGCGCCGCAACCCCAGAGTCGGCCACGACTGGACCTAATGGTCAGGGGTCCTTTTACCATTACCTTTACTATAAGAATGATAATTTATATCACTTTGTAGAGAAGAAGAAGGATCTACACAGGGCTACCACTGGGAGTCGTATTCAGCAACCCCTTGGGCTTCTGAGGTTTTGCCTCATGTTACCCACACTTGGAAGCATATCTTCACAATCACAGGGCTAGAAACTTCCCCATCTCCATCTCCCCAGGAATCCTGCCTGAAAGAGCAGGAGAGCAGCTGCCAGACAGTGTAGAGAGCGGATTCGGCCAATGCTGTAACTTGGAACAAGGCAGCATCTTGTGTCAAGCTGGGAGTTCCAGGAAGTTGAATTTGGCACTTGGTGCTGCTTCCTGTGTTTCCTGTGATTCTGTGGGAGGACAGAAGGTGCAAAGTCCTGGCAGAAAGATCACCTGTATGGGCTGAGAGCTCCCGGCTCACTTTCACATTCCCTTCGCGGCTCTTGAGGTTGTAGATGGAGCACATGTTGTCGAGACCTCCGCAGGCCACAAAATTCCCTGATGGGGCGTAGGCACAGGTCATGACCCAGGAGGAGCGTAGAGGAATGGCATGAACCTGGGATCAGAGGACAGGGTAGAAATCCAAAGTAAGGTTGGATGGCCAATTTAGGGCTGGGCAATACTGTGGGACGCGGGTGGCGCTGTGGGTTAAACCACAGAGCCTAGGGCTTGCCGATCAGAAGGTTGGCGGTTCGAATCCCCGCGACAGGGTGAGCTCCCGTTGCTCGGTCCCTGCTCCTGCCAACCTAGCAGTTCGAAAGCACATCAAAGTGCAAGTAGATAAATAGGTACCAATCTGGTGGAAAGGTAAACGGCGTTTCCGTGCGCTGCTCTGGTTCTCCAGAAGCGGCTTAGTCATGCTGGCCACATGACCCGGAAGCTGTATGCCGGCTCCCTCGGCCAGTAAAGCGAGATGAGCACCGCAACCCCAGAGTCGGCCACGACTGGACCTAATGGTCAGGGGTCCCTTTACCTTTACCTTTAATGGTTTTCAACATCGCGATATATAACCAGCTAAACATCACGCTATATTCATTTATCATGGATGGAGCTATGCATAGGCCTTGGCTGGATTCATGGTTTTGCCCACATGTTGATTTTTGCATCACACACACACACACACACACACACACACACACACACCATGATTCGTGACATTTTGACAGGTCAAAAATTGTGAAACCAATATGGACGTCAAACAGGTTTTGGGCGATATTTTGATATATACCGCCCAGCCCTAATGACCATCTGCCATGGGTGCTTTTGTTGAGATTCCTGCATTACAGGGGTTTGAGCTAGATAATGCCCCCCCCCCCGGTCCCTTCCAACTCTATGTTTCTATTCTGCAAGCAGATGCAGCTAGGAACACTGAAAGAAACACAGGCCGTAATTCAGATGCAGCAAAACAAACTCAGGAGCAAGATGTTTGTGGCTCTGGCGGAAATTGGCATCTTTTCATTTCTGATCTTGCTGACTGCTAGATGGTTCGTACCTGCTGATAATACCCCTTACCTTGTTGGTTGTGTACGTGTCCCAGACAATAAGTTTCCCGTCTTGTGAGGCACTGACCATGAGCCTAAGGGAGAGAACCAGGTGCGCGTCAGCTTGGTTGCTTTGACCAGAAAGGCTCTGAAGGCTCTCTCCTTCAGAGTACAACTCCTTGCCTCATCTCAAGCCATTGCCTTTCTCCCCAGGACTACCAAACCTTCAGGGCTACCAAACTGGAACTGGGAGCCAGCAGGCTTCCTCAACCTTGGCCCTCCAGATGTTTTTGGCCTACAACTCCCATGATCCCTAGCTAGCAGGACTAGTAGTCAGGGATGATGGGAACTGTAGTCTCAAAACATCTGGACAGCTGAGGTTGAGGAAGCCTGGTGTAATGGTTAAGAGCGGTGGACTCGTAATCTGGTGAACTGGGTTCGCGTCTCCGCTCTTCCACATGCAGCTGCTGGGTGACCTTGGGCCAGTCACGCTTCTCTGAAGTCTCTCAGCCCCACTCACCTCACAGAGTGTTTGTTGTGGGGGAGGAAGGGAAAGGAGATAGTTAGCTGCTTTGAGACTCCTTAAGGGGAGTGAAAGGCAGGATATCAAGTCCAAACTCCTCCTCCTCCTCCTCTTCCTCCCCTTCTTCTTCCTGGTTCAGTCCATATTCTCAAGGGCACTTTTGTGTTTTCTACTACATAGGGCACTTCCAGAAGAGGGCTTAATTTTCATGGTCTATTGAGATATTGCTAACAGGTGGCTGGTAATAGGTGTTGTTGTTTTAATTATTGCGTCCCCCCTAAGAATTTTATACCTGGATTAAATAGGACCGGGGTGGGGGTGGGGAGAGATATGGACTGGCGTTTTTATGTCAACATAATTACTACACTTGAGTAATTAAGGGGTAGTGGAAGGGAGGGCTTGTCTTTCTCTGCCCACAGGGCACTCTTATAGCTTAGACTCACATAATAGCATCACAATGATTATGCAACACCAACAATTTACATGACGGCCCTTGATTCCCACTTCAACCATTGTAAGGTTGATTTGATTCTCCCACCCGTTCCCAACGTAGATCTTCCCGGGCACCATTTTGTGGTTTGCCTCAGGTGCCAAAATACCTTGAGCCTGAGGGAAGGAGCTTCTGGCACAGGGCGCAACAAGGGGAAGCAGGCGCAATCCTTTTGCATCACTTACTTGGAATCTGTGGACCAGTGACAAGCATAGATCTTAGCCAGGTGTCCACGCAGAGTCCTCCGTGTACGCATCTGAATGCGCCCAACCACTTCCAGCCCGGACACAAGCTGCAGAGAAAGGAGGAAGTTTCAGCCCCTGCCATCAAAGGTGCATGGCGGAAGGAGGGACAATGCAGGTATGAACACACACTGTCATGGCTGCATGGTATTAGTTTGTCTCTCCTTCCATGTACACAAACCACCTTAAACAGGGGACTTCTGGTGGAAGGAATGGTGGGTTGACAGTCTCGGCTCTCTGATGACAGGAGATAATTACGTGGTGATTGATGGTAATCAGACTGAATGTCTGACAACCAGGCACTCTGAGATAAAGAGTGATCGAGGGAATAACCTCAAATGCTCTGATCAAAGCCGTTTTCTGCCGTCTGCGCCCAGGGGCTCAGATGGGGGCTAAAATGAGCTGGCTAGCCGAGGAACTAACATCTCACTCAAAGAACCATTCACAGTCAGAAGATCTGCACCCTCTTTCTTAAAACATTTTTGGCACCAGAAAAATTGTAACTTAAGATATTTCTCTGTCTGCTGGTGAAAATTTATGATCGGGAAGCTTGCAAGAGTCTCGAAGAAGAGAGGGGGAACTGGCTAAGGCAGAGTGAAAAGCCTGATTTCTGGTTGACAGATTCTTCCCTTTAGACAAATTCTGCCCAGACACAGTGATTTAGTATCAGCCCTTCCTACCTGTGCAAGCGTAGTGTCCGCACAAGCTTTTCGGGCATCCTGCAAGAAAGGAGAGAAGGAATGAAATTACAGGCGAAAAGAGGCAGTAGGCCTGGAGATCTTCTGTATCTTTGTGGAAGCTGGGTGTCTCAGATTACCTGGCCTTGGAATAATAATAATAATAATAATAATAATAATAATAATAATAATAGAAGAAGAAGAAGAATTTCATTTATAAAAAGATTGAGATAAAAAGGAGAAAAAAGGGAGAGTAAAAGAATATTTTTAAAAAATACTGTTACTTGACCATACATTTAATATACAGACGTGTTTATTCTTATTATCCTAATACAGATATAATAATCAATAACCTAATATATTAGGCATAAATTCATACCAAATATCACTGCATTTATCCAAAGAAGGTCTGCGTCTATAACAGGGCTGCAACGTGTCTGGATTTTCCCAGACATTACTGGGATTTCAAAGGCGGAATTGATGTTATGGAGGAATTTCCGGAAGGTGGCGCTTTGTCCTGGATCTTAGGCAAGTCAATTGAAAAATTGAGGGTGGGTGGGTTGGCGTTTATATGAAAGATTCTCTCATCTGATTTATTTCTTATTGTAAGTGGCAAGGGAGATTGGGACTAGGCTCTTCCTGATTCATAGCCTGGCCATCACACCATAGATGGAGAACCTCTGGCCTTCTGGGTCAGTGTTTCCCAACCTCTGGATGCCAGCTGTTTTCGGACTACAATTCCCATCATCCCTGACCACTGGTCTTCTTACTAGCTAGGGATGATGGGAGTTGTAGTCCAAAAAATAGATGGAGACCCAAGTTTGGGAAACACTGCTTTAGATGTTTTTTGGACTATGATTCCTACCATCCCTGACCATTAACCATGGAGGCCAAGAATGTCTGGAGGGGGCTAGGTTCTCATCCTGGCTTACGCGCCCCACACCCTGCCCCACATTACCTCAATCTGCTTCTTCAGCTGCTCAGCTTCTTGCTTCATCTGCTCTATTTCACCCATCTTGACAGGCTAGCTTTGGGCCTCCCACTCGGGGTCACCTGGGTCCTGCGGAAATGAAAAGAGAGGTTGAGGTGGCCACATCCCAGGTCGTTCATGTTTCCTCCAGCACCTCCTGTTCGTCCAGATCTCAAGAGTCGCTTGAATGCCGTTTGCCAGAGTGTGTTACTCTGCAATTTCTCTAGGCCAGCCCAAAAGCAAAGCAGTGACTTTTACCACATCGCTCTGTTGCCACAGATTGATGGGGAAAGCTCACTAGGAAAAATCCATGAGCAAGGGCGAGGTGTGTGCATGTGTGTGCATGTGTGTGTGTGTGTGTGTACACACACACACACACACACATATATACACACACATATAAAACAAATGTGTTATTCAACCATGTGTTTTTACAGTCTATCTTGTTCTGTTTGCCATTTGTAAAAGTTATAGCCCCTAAAATAGAAAGCACAGTTAAATAAATCCACTCTAATAAAATATTAAATTGTCCACCCACAGTACTGAGATTCCAAACAGGCTACAAAATGTGTGGCCCATCCTGTGGACTCCAAAAACCACAAGTCCTGTGTCACGCCACGTCTCCACAACTTCGCCCAGTGCTTTCAGCCTTGGAGCTGATCCACACTATACATTAAAAGCACATGATTTCCCCCAAAGAATCCTGGGAGCAGTAGTTTGTAAAGGGTGCTAGAAATTGGGGGCTTTGTGAAGGGGAAACAGCAGTTCCCAGGAGCCTTTGGGAGAAGTCATGTGCTTTAAATTTGTGCTCAACATGCTTTAAAAGCATGGGGTGGAGATGTCATCCACTTCTGCTCCCCCCCCCACCAGAATTTCCCCTGCTGTGGTCCATTGTTGGGTAAGTTTGACCGCTTACTAGTGCCTGGTGTTTCTATGTCTTGAACAACAGCAGCGGGAGGCACTAATGTCCATGCCGCACCCCCCCCCAAAAAAAACACCTTCACCTGCTGATTTTTGCAGATCAAACTTCTCGTCTTTTGGCAACCCTAGCGCTGAGTCCATGCATGGCTGGCCTGAGATGTTTTGGCCCTGAGGGAGAGCACCAGATGGCCCCCTCCCCTCTCCACCAGGGAAGAAGGGGTGAATAAAGATCTACCGTATTTTTTGCTCTATAAGACTCACTTTTTGCCTCCTAAAAAGTAAGGGGAAATGTGTGTGCGTCTTATGGAGCGAATGCAGGCTGCGCAGCTATCCCAGAAGCCACAACAGCAAGAGGGATTGCTGCTTTCACTGCGCAGCGATCCCTCTTGCTGTTCTGGCTTCTGAGATTCAGAATATATTTTTTCTTGTTTTCCTCCTCCAAAAACTAGGTGTGTCTTGTGGTCTGGTGTGTCTTATAGAGCGAAAAATACGGTACATCAGGAACAAGGAGGGGAAGAAAGATCTGCATTGGGATCTGCTGCCCCAGTGTCTTCTGCAGCCTGAGGCAGATGCATCGCCTTGCCTCAAGGGGGAGGCAAGGCCCATGACCCTTTCCCTTCCACTCCCTATTCTCTCCTCTGCATGTGCCCTTGCATGTGTTGCAGAAATGAATTGTGCTGGAGAGGAATGCTTGGAAACGGTTTGCGAGTGTGCGGCCTTGGAGTTCAGTGTCAAGTGTGGCTGATTTCTGTACTAAAAACCCATTTTCTTTTTCCTTTAAATTAGCCAAGCCCAGAAGGCTGGGGCACTCCAGACAGAACGTAAAAATTATCCTGTGAACAACAACAACAACAATAATTATACCCCGCCCATCTGGCTGGGTTTCCCCAGCCACCCTGGCAGCTCCCAGCAGAATAGTAAAAACATGAAAAAGCATCAGACATTAAAAACATTAAATACAGGGCTGCCTTCATTTCAATAAGCTCCTCTCCTCACCCATCCCACTAACCTCCTTTTCGGTATTAGTGATGCATCTAATTCCCTTCCACCCCTTTCAGCCAATTCTGGTCGTGGTCTTTGACAGACATTATTTAATGGATTTCTAGCCATTAGGGGATATCATATCCTCCTGAGGTGGGTTACAGCAAATGAATAAAATGCAACGTTACGATTCCAAGATTTAAAATTGCATTAGGAAAACAATTAACAAGAGTAAATGAGTAGCAGAAGATGAAAAAAATGACCTCCTCCCCACTGTCTTGGGCTCCAGACACTACATTAAAAAGCACACGACTTTCCCCCAAGAACCCTGGGAAGCGTAGCTTGTTAAGGGCGCTGGGGCTTGTGCCCCTGGGAGGGATAAACTACAGTTCCCAGTAGGGCTGCCACCCATCATATACACTACGGGATTATCCCTTGTTGTTGTTTAGTCGTTTAGTCGTGTCCGACTCTTCGTGACCCCATGGACCAGAGCATGCCAGGCACTCCTGTCTTCCACTGCCTCCCGCAGTTTGGTCAAACTCATGCTGGTAGCTTCAAGAACACTGTCCAACCATCTCGTCCTCTGTTGTCCCCTTCTCCTTGTGCCCCCAATCTTTCCCAACATCAGGGTCTTTTCCAGGGAGTCTTCTCTTCTCATGAGGTGGCCAAAGTCTTGGAGCCTCAGCTTCAGGATCTGTCCTTCCAGTGAGCACTCAGGGCTGATTTCCTTCAGAATGGATAGGTTTGATCTCCTTGCAGTCCATGGGACTCTCCAGAGTCTCCTCCAGCACCAGAATTCAAAAGCATCCATTCTCCGGCGATCAGCCTTCTTTATGGTCCAGCTCTCACTTCCATACATCACTACTGGGAAAACCACGGGATTATCCCTTATTTAAATGTAAAATGCTATGTTCTGAATTGATTCAATACAGGACACAGTTTGTCCTGTATTCCCCCTATTTCTACTTTGCTGCTGGACTCACTCACTCACTCTCTCTTCTTTCCTCCCCCCACCTCCTAATCCCATCTCCAAGGAAGAGCAAACCAGGGCAATGCTTTCATGTTGTCCCTTCCCCTTCCCTGCAGCTTGGTCTGGGTTATGGCTGCAGCCTGGGAGCACCAGGCCCCATCCCTCAGAGAGCAACAGGTTCTGAGTCTCTAGAAAAAAAGCGGTTTTTGGTCAGTGTAGCCCAGAGACCCAGTTTTGAACATAATATTTGAGAGGAGGGAGGGAGCAGCTCCCCACAAGACTTGCCCTCCCTCCTTAATATTTTTTATCTCCTTCCGAAATTGAACATGTGGAACAAAGCTCATCCTCTCATCAGAATATGCCTCCCTATTTATTTATTTTTGCCCTGGACTGCATTTATTGCAGTACAGTACTGCATGTGTGTGAAAGGTCATGTATTTCAGCTCTGGGTAGCAAAACACAGACAGATTTACAAATTTGTGTGTGTGTGTGTGTGTGTACAAATTCAAGAGGGGCCAGCCTGTTAGGCTGCAATAGGTTGTAATGGATTGCTTTGAAGTCATTTCAGCACCAGGTGGTGGCGACAGGGGTGGGTGGGGTGGATCACGCACCCCCCCTACCCACCCACTGCCATCCTGTCCTGTATTTTGCCAGAACAAAGGTGGCAACCCTAGTTTTCCAGGATTATCAAGCCAGCCATCCTAATTTCTCCTGTGCTGCTACTACGCAGGAGCAACAAGTGGCAGTGCTGAGAGAGGAAATTCAGCCACACCCTAGGTAGCTGCTAGCACTTGTAGACGCTGCCTCACTCAGGGTGCTTGTCATACCAACAGCTCAGTTCTTGCGTGTTGACTTGGCAAACATCCCTCCGCTCTGCTGCCCAGCTAGGGACGTCACCCAGTTAGAAAGAAATGCTAACTGATTCATCAGATGAGTTTTGAAGGATGAATTAATTGGTCCAATCTGCTGTTTTGGTTGTTTTTATCCTGGTCCGTCTTGTGGGTTTTATGCTCTTTCTCTATATAATAGGATTTGTACTGTTTGCTTAACGTGTACAGTACCATTGTTGCAAGGTGTCCTTTTTAGGCTGAACGGTGGAACTGAAGAGTTTTGAATGCACGTAATCGGATAGTGTTTTTTTTAATGAAAAAGGCAGCTTTTCCTGTTTTTTAGATGCCAAGTGCATACATCATAGCTGACCACATCTTAGAAGAGGGGTTCCCTCCTCAGTGAAAGGGGGAAGCCCTCTTCCAAGATGGCACTGGCCACATGCAATTATTGTAAGAATTTCTAGTAAAAAACCATTGGCATTTTAAAATAGGTCTGTCTGATTAATTAAGTATGTCTTTTCTGGTCGTTTTGAATTGTTAAATGAATGAATCCAATGGGATAAATCTATTGGAGGCTGAAGCTGTATGCAAAGGATTTAAAACAACGGCAACTATGGGAGTGAGGTAAGGGGCTGGAACAGCTTAACGTGTAACTTTTCAAACTGATGCCAAAATTTTGTGTTCATTGTGTGTTGCAAATTCCACATATTGTGCTGAGTGATTCATACACAAACCAGAGGCCGTAAGTATCCCCCCAAACCATTGTCCAATTAACTCCAAACCAGTGCCATTTTTTTTGCAATGATTTTGTCCTGTTTTGTACCTTGAACCCCTTGTTTTGTGCCACCCCCAAAACTGAGTAATTCATACAGGAAATCATGCTTCCAAGTTAACACCTTCCCCAATCCAACATTGTCCGATCCCCTCCAAATTGATGCCAAAGATTTGTGTTCGTGTTGTGCCATGAACCCCGCATTTTGTGTTGCCCTCCCAAACTGAGTTATTAATACTCAAACTGGGGGCCATAGGTCCCACCAAAAAACCCCCAACGTTTTCCGGTTCACTCCAAACCCAGTGCCAAAACTTGGGGGTCAGTTTGTAGGGGACCCACAATTTTGGGGTTACACATTAATGAGCTGGTTGGAACGTTAACATGGGATAACAGGATGGCAAAGAGGCTAAAGATCAAAAGACCCTGCATGCCCTTAAGAGGCCAGGAGACTGTCATGTGAAAATGGTCTGAATGTATGGCAACAAGGATTTAGAGGAGGGTCATTCATCACTCTTTGTTGCCGACTGACTCCTCTCTCCCCACCAGCATCACTCCATCTTCAGACTCCACTCACACCTGTTCTGTGATGGGCCACGGTGAGAGTTTCAGGTTTCAGGATGTTCTCTGGATGTTTTGCATCTTACCTGATGATCCCAGGTAAGACTGTTTGGTGGTAGGAATATATTATTTCAGCGTTTCACGGAGCGGCTGGTTCAGGGAGGAAACAGTGCACAGACCTTTGCCAGTTCAGAAATGTCCCCAAGCATTTGTTTCCTTCTTCCCTGCTCTGGAGAACTGCTGGTGCCATCTGTGTTCCCCAAGCAAACAGGGAGAGAGGTTTCAAGGGCAGAGCTACCTACAGTGGCTTCATTTTCTTTGGATGGGAGATAGCACTGGAGCTTTCAGAGTGTTGTCGCAATGTTGACTTTATTTGCGAATATACAAGCGCAGCCGTGGCAAAGAGGCAGCAGATCCCTGCTTCACAGAGATGCCCCAATTTTTCTCTATCCCCATCTTTGTTGAAATGGCAAACTGCCGTTCATCACATACAACACCTTGCAGAGCCCTTGTCTCAGACATCACCTCTGCAGATCAGGAAACCACCTGCATAGCCATTAGAGCAGGCATGGGCAAACTCGGCCCTCCAGATGTTTTGGGACTACAACTCCCATCATCCCTGACCACTGGTCCTGTTAACTAGGGATGATGGGAGTTGTTGTCCCAAAACATCTGGAGGACCGAGTTTGCCTATGCCTGCATTAGAGAAATATTACAGTTCTTTAGCCAAAGGCATTCTGCACGCATTCTGAGGCTGGGCGGTGGCGAGATTTCATTTTTAAGAAACTCTTTGTGAAAAGGGTTAATACCCCCATGGCCTTGGTCCTGATCCCCCACCTAACCCCCAAGCACCTTTCAAATTAAAAAAAACCCATAGGAGATCTTAGTCACAGATTGCATGTTGATTGGCCCAAAATGATCAAGCCAGAATAAACCTGCATGTTCATGGCAGAACCTTGATTGGATCTCTTGCCATTAAGATAATAACTGTAAATAAAAAAAACATTAAAAAGCATCTGCAGGGTGTCCATACTAGATCAGGGCAGGGGAGGGATGTTTTAACTTGTCCTGCCCGTGTTGTTTACTTGATTGAAGTCCTCTCCCAAATATGCTAATAACCCGGCTGTGGGGTGAAGGCAAGACAGAGGTATCCATATTGTGCCTGATTTTTTCTTCAGCAGCTACAGGATGGAGGAATTAAATGGTGCCAAAGGGAAGAATTAAACACCCTCAGGTACTGATGTCCACATCCAATGTGGCCTCCTATTGGGTGATTCTATTGTTTTTATTGTTTTTCTATTGCCAACAAAGGTCCATATAGTAAAAGCTATGGTTTTCCTAGTAGTGATGTATGGAAGTGAGAGCTGGGCCATAAAGAAGGCTGATCACCGAAGAATTGATGCTTTTGAATTATGGTGCTGGAGGAGACTCTTGAGAGTCCCATGGACTGCAAGAAGATCAAACTAATCCATTCTGAAGGAAATCAGCCCTGGGTGCTCACTGGAAGGACAGATCCTGAAGCTGAGGCTCCAAGACTTTGGCCACCTCATGAGAAGAGAAGACTCCCTGGAAAAGACCCTAATGTTGGGAAAGATGGAGGGCACAAGGAGAAGGGGATGACAGAGGATGAGATGTTTGGATAGTGTTCTCGAAGCTACCAGCATGAGTTTGACCAAACTGCGGGAGGCAGTGGAAGACAGGAGTGCCAGGCTTGCTCTGGTCCAGGGGGTCACGAAGAGGCAGACACGACTAAATGACTAAACAACAACAACAAATTGTTTTTAATAGGTTGTAAGTTGGCAATCAGAGCAATGCTATAACCACACACACCACACTCTTAAAGCACATGGCTTTCCTCCAAAGAATTCGGGAGACCGTAGTTCTCCTCTCACAGAGCTACAGTTCCCAGCACCCTTAAACTACCACTCCCAGGATTCTTTGGGGGGAAAGTGCTTTAAATGTATGGCATGTAGGCTTTGCTCTTGGTCTTCAGACAGCACCAGAAATTTCTCAGCCTTCACGTTCTGCAGGTAACCTCACTAGCCCCCTCTCCACTCTCTTCCCTCAAGTTTTTTCCATGTCAGGCAGATGGATTTTTCCTGCTTCTTGCATCAAAGGGATACAATGGAGTCGCAAGGGAGTTGTTTACACTTCCTTGATTGCCACCAACCCCACTTCACCCCTAAACTTTGCATATTATTCTGGAGTTATCAGTCTAGAATAAACTATCTATTGGTTTTGTGCTTGGAATTGAAGAGCACTGACTAGAAATTTCTATACTTAAAATATGCTTTGGGTAAATATGATTGATGGCCCCGTCCGTACTGCAGGTGTAAAAGGCTTGTTGAAGCATATTAACTAATCTGCATTGAAGGGACATTGAAAATAAAACTTTTTAGGAATGACAAGGGAAATTGTGCCAGCAGAAGTGAATATGTGCCAGAGAAGTACCGTATTTTTTGCTCTATAAGACTCACTTTTTCCCTCCTAAAAAGTAAGGGGAAATGTGTGTGCGTCTTATGGAGCGAATGCAGGCTGTGCAGCTATCCCAGAAGCCAGAACAGCAAGAGGGATTGCTGCTTTCACTGCGCAGCGATCCCTCTTGCTATTCTGGCTTCTGAGATTCAGAATATTTTTTTCTTCTTTTCCTCCTCCAAACACTAGGTGCGTCTTGTGGTCTGGTGCGTCTTATAGAGCGAAAAATACAGTAGCTGTTGTACAGGAGCCAAACTCCCTCTTAACTTCTTCTAGACCCCTTTTGTTTGGACTCTGGACGTCTCTCAGTTCTGTTCACCTTCCACGCTTCTCCTTCATGTGCTTTCTTTCTCGATCTTCAAACAAAACCAGCCTTTCTGGGTTGCAAGAAGATCTGGAGTGTTTCACATATGAGATGTCATAAAAAGACAAGCTCCCCCAGTTTAAAAACTAGGCAGTTTTCTCTCCTGTTTTTCTTGTTGCAGGGAGCCTTGACCATGCAAATTGAAATGATGGCTGCTATTTTTCATGAGGTACCACAGGATTTTTTTTAAAAAAAATAATTTCTGGCCCACAGCTGCTACAACCACACTGGATCCTTATTGTGGTTTCTGTAAGGGTCAAAATCTCACATGGTCCTCAAGTTACTAGACAAGCTGAGCAAATCGAGGCCATTGAACAAACAAACTGAACACAGCCAGAACCTCCAGTCCCAAACTAGAATTGTCTGAAGCTTTGGGCAGGTCCTTCGCATCTTCACTGTGGTTCACCGTTTCCCACAGTTCAATGGGTATGGTGTAATCTGCTCACTTCCTGTCCCAAGAAGAGAGTCAAACTTTGTGATGCCAGGAAAACTTGAATAGCTGTCTGTCTTCAAAGGTGCCTCCCTTTTGCAAAGGGCTGCCATCTGATGTAAGGAAAGTGGCTACCAAGGACAGGGCCTTTTAAGTGGTGGCCCCTCAGTTAAGGAATGCTTTCCTCAGAGAGGTCTTGGCGCCTACTTCATCGTACTTTCAAGAATCAAGGAAAGGCCTTTTGGAGTTAACTTTAGTCTTGCTTATTGTTTTTATCTGGCTTTTAAGATCTTACTTCCTGTACGAACTGTACTTTTAATTTTTCAAAATTATTTTATGTAAAACACCCTCCGAATTTCAACTGAAGACTGGTATAGAAATTTTGATGGGTGATCATCTTCTAGGACAAATTTTCCTCCCTCTTCATGCAATACTCCATCCTCTTATTTATGGCTTTTCTGTGAGTTTTTCCATTTCACTTGCCTTAACCTTCCTGTAATTATAGCAGTGGTGGAAAGACCAGTAGATCTACATGTGCATCTCTGTTGTTTCCATGTTTGATGTTTTGGAAGTTTAAAATTGGTCCTGGCTTGGGGCATCTGTTCAATGCATTGGCAGAATCTTCCTTGAGTCTCTTCTGCAGTAATATTAACCATGTGCTTTAGTCTGAATCATGTCTGAGTTGTTGTCACGGTCCAGTTTACGGGCGGTCGAAGTCCTGGCTGAGGACGTCGGGACCGGGGGCAAGATGGCGGGCTGAGAGCAGGAATGAGAGTCCGGAAGCCAGGAGTCAGAAAGCCAAGGGTCTGAGGGTCAGAGAACCGGGAGCCAAGAAGCCAAGGGTCCGAGGATCAGGAAGCAAGGAGTTACGAAGTCAAGGGTCCAAGGGTCAGGAAGCAAGGAGTCAGGAAGCCGAGGTCCGAGGATCAGGAAGCAAGAAGCCAAACACAGCAAGGAACGTGTTGCTGTGGCAAAGAGCCAAAGGGAAATGCTGACCTTATATTCCTTCTCGGCTCTTGCCACCAAGCGGCCTCACCTGTGCGGCCGCGCCTTGCCTCTCCAGAACAAACTTAGGAAAGCCCCAGTCCTGTGAAGCCCTACCGGTCACAAGGCCTGGCTCCTGCACCAAGAGACTCAATAATATTTATAGTGTTTATAGTGTTCTTTTAACGACACAGCCCTTGGTCTTATTATTCTTGGAGGCGAATGTGTGGTTTATTAGAGTGGGCAATAGGCATACAAGCAAAGGAAGACGTGCCGCTGTCATGTTATCCTCTGCAAAACAGTTGTTTGAATATGACAACCTTTTCCAACTTGAGCCCTCCACACAACACTCTCATCAGCTCCATCCAGCACAGCTGTGCTAGATGGGGGGACTGATGGGAGTTGTGGTCTTAACCAGGATGCAAGGGTACACAATACCAGCACCTTCCACCCTTCCTCCCATGTTAAAAGTGCGGCACTTACTGTGACAACTTCATGGCGAGTACCGACACCTTTTTTTCTATAAAAAAGAACTGGTCTTAATAATCAGAAGGCTACCAGGTTGGCAAAAGCTGGAACTGGCCTCTGACTTTTCTGTTCCCTCTCTTTTTCTTTGTCTTGTCTAAGGCCGGAACTGAATCCTGGCCCAATTTGGCCCAAGCTCTCTGCTCTGCTCCAAGGAGAAGCACCCACCTCCCTCTACATCCCTAATGCCTGTCTTTTCTTGAATCTGTTTGGCAATTCACAGTGCCAGACCCTCCAAGTGTCCCTATTTTCCAGGGATGCCCCTGTTTCTGAGTTGATCCCAGAATGCCCCACTTTTCCTTTGGATGTCCCTATTTTCACTGAAGACGTATAGGAGTGTATGGAGTTATCCGACCCCTGAGGCGTCTGAAGGCAATCCTGTATAGGGAAGGTGTTTTTTTTAAAAAAAAGTTTAATGTTTTATTATGTTTTTATATATGTTGGAAGCTGCCCAGAGTGGCTGGGGCAACCCAGTAAGATGTGTGGGGTATAAAGAGTAACATTATCATTATGGAATGGGACGTCCCTATTTTCATCAGAGAAATGTTGGAGGCTATGTTGCAGGGCCAGAGTATAGCAAAAGCACCAGACATGCGTGTCCTGTCTCCCTGCACCCCTGGAGTTAATGGAAGGTGAAAGCAGTACAACATTATACTGGAGGACGAGGAGGAGGAGGAAGAGGAGGAAGAAAAGGGAGGGCTTTGAGGTTTCTGCAGTGTAACACAGTGTCTAAAAGTGGAAGTTATGAGCTGGAAAGCACCTGGTCCACATTTCACTGTGGACCCTCCCTCTTCTCAACCTTAACCCTCCAAGTACGACAACAGGATACTTTTCCATTTCTATTTATTTTGCTAGTTATAGGAATGGTGTTAGGGTTAAAGCAAAAACAGCAGAGACAGGTGGCACCTGAAAGATTAAGGCTTACAGCTGCAAGCACACACTTACTTGGGAGTATGCCCCATGGTGTTTAATGGGGAATTACTTCAAAGTAAAGATGCATAGAGCTGGTCTGCACCAGATTTATGGTGGCATAAGCTTTTATGGGCTAGTGCCTCTTTCGTCAGATTAATCATCTTTGGCAGGCCATCATCTCTGCCTCCCTCCCTTCAACGGTCCAGCCAGGTGTGGCCAAGGAAGGCCTCTGAGCGAGATCAAAAGGCCATGGAGCACAAGAGCTTTGGAAGATCTGTGACATTTCTATTCCCAGCCCATGTGTGATAAAACATCAAATGAGTTATTAAAAATATGGCAGTGGGACTAGAGCCATTGTTCCTTCTTCCACAATGCCGTCCCGCCATTCCTCTCTAGAAGTCAGGCAGAAGGGCTGTTTAGGCAAGAGCGGAAGGTTTCAGCACAAAGAAGAGAACACACAGATTTGCGTAACATTTGCATTGGCTAATTTGTATGTACAGGCGCACGTTTAAAAATAATGGCTGGAATTTAAACAGAAACACAATACATCCCTGCGTGGCAGGGAAGATGGCGGCCAGGTGACCTGCAGATTGCCTGCTCGGTCTTCCGCCCAGGTATTAACACTCAATGGACCACCACTGCGACTGCCCTTATGCCTTACAGCAGACGGGGGCCAGAGAGCCCTTCAAAGAGATGCTGTCTCTAAACAGACTCTGTAAATATGCTCTAATGTGGGGAGAGTGGCCACCCTATGGGGGAATGTACCCTGTGTCCTCACAACAACTTGGTGAGGTTAGTGTGAGAGGTTAAGTACTTGCCCACAGCTATCCAGTGTGTGTGGGCTTTGAATCCCCTTCTTTCCAAACTAAGGCTTTCTCTACGACCTCAGATTGCCTCAATTCCAGCCTCTCTGGCCACCCTCCTGGCACAGTGCTTTGCCCACCAGCCCTGCCTGGCCGCGAATGGCGCCAGTGTCCATTCCTCTGCATCTAATGGGTGGCAGCTTCCCAACTCTGTCTGCAGCCCCTCTCCTGTCGCGCCCCAAATCCCTGCTACTTCTCCCAGCTGCTGCTAACCTCAGCCCCACATTCAAGGCACAGCTCTGTTGCCTCCTGGGTTGCTCCTCCATCTCCTCGTCTTCTCCTTGCCCTACTTCCAAATCGTACCTCCCTTCCCAACTTCTCCTTTTGTCATTCACCACCTGCTCCGTCCCCTAACTTCTCGTTCTCCTTCAGCTATTTTTAAGCCCCCGTGTTCATTTCGGGGAAGGAGGCGCGATGGGGGTTGGTGCTTTACCGCGTGCGGCGAAGTTTGCACCGCTGCAAAGGTGAGGGGTTACTAAGCTGGCAGAAGAATCCTACTCTAGGGCAGAGGCTCGCTTATTAGGAGGGATAGGAAGGGCTAAATATAGCAGGAGGGAGAGATGGAACAGCTTAGGCTCAGGTCTCCAGCGGAACCTTCCAATCTCGCAAAGGGAACAATCTAAATGAAGGCTGGGAATTGTTCCCAACCTCAGAAGGACAAGAAGCCACACACAAGGATAAGAATAACTCGTAGCTCCCCCTGAAGCCTCAGCCCTGCTGCACCCTACAGTAAATGGCAGAAAGCAAATGTTGGCCTGGAAATGCAGTAAATCCTGCGAAGTATTTCAGTGGACATACGATATGAGTCCTGCCCATTGAGCCAGGCCTGACGCAGATCTGGCATCAAATGAAGCTTGTTTTGAGTCTGGAGAAACCCAGGGACATGCAGACAGTCCTGCTTTCATATACACAAGGCAGAACCCGTGATGCTAATGCAATACAATCAGCACTGTTTTTCTAGAGAAAGAGGTGCTGGAACTCACCGTGAACACCTCCCTTGTTCTCTTATAATGGCAATGGCGCCCACCTGAGAGGTGCCGGAATCAAGTTCCAGCTGAAAAAAATGCCCTGAATACAATCCATCTAAAAATGACAAAATGGTAAGCTCGCAGAAAGGAAGAAAAGAAAACCACTTTGGGCTTTTCCCTACAATCAAGCACTATATAAACTTTATGAAATAAACAATAAACAAAATGGAGGTGGACGGTTGGAAAGTGTAGGCCATAGTACACCTACAATATATTAGTTTTACAATGGTGATCCAGTAAGATGTCCTTCCAAGTAACATATTTTCCTTTAAAAATAGATGATCAAGCCTGAAATGCAAAAAACATATTGGCTCTGTGATTTTTTGGTTGGGTTATGACTGTGTTCAGTGGATTCCCTCCACACACACCCTGGCTGGGACCAGCATGGCTGCCTGCACTCCTTTGTATACAGCTCTGAATGTGATCATGTATGGTAATGGATACAGAATCATAGAATTGTACAGTTGGAAGGGATCCCAAGGGTCATCTACTTCAACCACCTGCTGTCTAGGAATCTCAACTAAAGCATCCATGACAGATGGCCACCCAACCTCTCCAAGGAAGGAAAGGTCACCGCCTTCCAAGGGAGTCTGTTCCACAACTGAACAGCTCTTGCCACCAGAAAGCTCTTCCTGATGTTTAGTTGTAATCACACTTTCTTGTAGCTTGAAGCCATTGGTTTGAATCCTACCCTCCAGAGCAGGAAAACCGAAAGTTGTTCTACCTTCCATTGGACAGCCCTTTAGATATTTGAAGTTGGCTATCATATCTCCTCTCAATCTCCTCTTATCCAGGCTAAACATACCCGACTCCCTCAACTCTTCTTCATAAGGCTTGGTTTCCAGATCCTTCATCATCTTGGTCGCCCTCCACTGCACACGTTCCATCCAGTTTGACAATATCCTCCTTAAATTGTGGCACCCAGAACTGGACATGGTACTCCAGGTGTGGTCTAACCAAGGCAAAATAAAGCAGAACTATAACCTCCCTACATGTGGGCACTATACTTCTGTTGATATAGCCTAGAATACCATTAGCCTCTTTCTTGCTGCATCACACTGTTGACTCATGGTAAGCTTTTGGTCCACCAAGACCCCTAGATCCTTTTCACATGTACTGCTAGTAAGCCAGGTGTCCCTCATCTTATATCTGTGCATCTGGTTCTTCCTGCCTAAGTGCAGAATCTGACATTTCTCCTTACTGAAATTCATTTTGTTAGTTTTGGCCCAGTTCTCCAGTATGTTAAGGTCATCTTGGACCCCGATTCTGTCTTCTGCGTCATTAGCTACCCTCCCAGTTTGGTGTCACCTGTAAATTTGATGAGTACCCCCTCAATTCCTTCATCCAAGTAGTTGAACGACAATGGACCCAGGACAGAACCCTGAGTCATCCACTTGTCACTTTTCCCCCAAGATAATGAGGAACTATTAGTGAGCACTCATTGGGTTTGGTTAGTTAACCAGCTACAAACGCACCTAACAGTTACCTCATGCAGCTGAAATGAGCTTAACTTTTGCCCTGTCGATTTTGTTGGGACATAAGCATTATTAACTTTTAAATGATGTGACTCTGTAGGCTTGTTGTGTTTCTCACATGTTATACATAAATCCTGAGCAGTTCTCAATAGATAGATAGATGCTTGACTTACTTTACCTGTTACAGTGTAGAATGGAAGCTTTAATTAGGTGATCAACTAAAGCTTTCCTTGTTTAATTAAGGAGTTTGAGGGTTAAGAGTACACTTGTTTATTTTCTGATGCTATCTGGGTCATGTTTATCTGCTTTTAAGTGAACTTTAGGGACGTTCATTTATCACATTCGTATCCTGCTCTTTGTCCAAGCAGTTTAGAGGGGCATGAATATGTTAATCCTATTTTATTCCAACAACAACCCTGTTTGGATGGGTTAGGCTGAATATTAATGACTTGTCCAAAGTCATCTGAGGACTTCATGGCTGAGTAGGGATTTGAGTCCAGGGCTCCACAAATTCCAGCTCCAAAACACTAAACATCATCCATAATTCTGTACAACACATCATGACATTTAAAACAAATAAAACCTGTCTTTGGCAATTTGTTCCACCACTAAAAAAAACATAAACAAAAAAATAGAGGAGATGCTTCTTCTGTTGCTATTTCTTCAGCTATAATGAAGAGTTATGACAGCTGTGAAAATAACTACAAGCTCTTCTATTCTATAATATTATCTTTGTTGAACCTACCTAGATGCCTCAGCCTTACACACATTAGAAAAAACCCTGTTATTACTATCTGAATTCTTTCTTTTTGTTCTTAAAACGTGCCCCATGTCCTGTATATGGTGCTTTGCTACTGCCACCAGTGACTGCATTTATCTTCTTTGCAATATCTTAATACTACGTTATCACGTCTGGTTGGAGCTATTATATTCTTTCGGTCCTTCTTAGCAGTGCTAGAGCACCTAGACAACCTCGCCTATGCTATACAAAATATGGCTTTCCCCTAAGGACTGTACTATAAAATGAGGCCTCTACATCCGTCTTCACTGATTGGGTGCCTTCTAGATGTTTTGGACCACCACTCCCATCAGCCACAGCCAAGACAGCCAGTGGTCAAGGATGATTCAAGCTATAGTACAGCAAGTTCTAGAGAGCACTACATTGGCTACTGCTGCTCTAGGATAAAGCATCACACATTAAGGCCAATAGCCTGGATAGCTCAGCTAGTGATTAGAGCATGGTGCTGGTAACGTCAAGGTTGCAGGTTTGATCCCCACATGGAGCAGCTGCATATTCATTCCTGCATTGCAGGGGTTGGACTGGGTGATTCCCAGGGTCCCTTTCAACTCTGCAACTTCTATATGAAGAAAGCTCACACGGGTAGTTACCTTAGGACCAAACACCACTCATTAAGGGCAAGAACCAATGAAAGCTGGCCATATGTTCACCTGATATGTGGAAAATAAACCTGGTGTGAAACAAGTATGTGAACAATACCTCTGGCTCCAAACCAGCAGCATTTTCCCAAAGATAAGAAACTGAAATATTTTCTACATTATAAAACCCCCAGAGTATTTGGTGACTCTGTTTTGCTTTCCATACACTTCATTGATATTATCAGGACAAGCAGTTTAGGGTAGGATCACTCAGTTTTCCCCCTCATTACTATGTGTATGTGTGTGCTTGTGGCTCAGTTAGCAAAAGGAAGCTCCGGCTGTGCTTACGTCCAATGCCATCCAAGACATTTTGCCACCTGAGGCGAAGAACAAGAGGGTGGACTGAAAGCAACGAGCTGGCAGCTGAATCTTCGCTTTGGCACTGGAGACATCTCAGTATCTCTTGCCACACCTGAGGGCAGCCAGCTACCTTAGAGCTGCAGAGGCATGCCGTGCGGCACACACCGCTTCAACCCCTCACTGAACCTGCTGCCTCAGGTTGCCCAATGGTAGGGCCGGACCTGTAAGTTTTTGCAGACTGGCAGCTGACCGTTACACAAGCATAGGCCAAAATAGCAACAACTCTGAGGGATGTACTCAGTGTGGCCTGGCCCACCACTGCAGGGCACCTCCTGGCATTGCTGTGTGGGTGCCACTTGCCTGTACAACAGAGTGGTATGAACTTTTGTTTTTGAAACTTAATGTCACAAATTGAAAGGAAACGGGCCAGTAGGGGGAGCAGGCTGTGCAGATTCCTCTGCCTTGAATTTCTACGGCACCCCAAGTTTTCCTCTTGAGGCAGGGAAGGCGGGTGAAGGCTATGGCAAAGAGCTGTAAATAGAAAAGGGAAAGGCACGGAAGGACGTGGGATTAATAGATGTCTTGGGACTCCATGTAATCCCTATGCAGGCAGGACTTGCTTGTCCTGTTGACCCTGAGCTCCTTCAGCACCGGATAGAGTTGATCCACCACCATTCTTCCCCTCCTCCTCCTCCTCCTGCCAGCAGAGATCAAAGGGCAGGATAAAATTACCCTGATCTCTTCTCCTCCTCTATTCCTTCAGCTCCCACCAAACCTTGTGGATTCTTTCTCCAAAGAGAACAGTGCAAGGGTGAGAATCTAAAGCATGTGGCTGCCAGCTCATTACATTACGCCATACATACAATGCCAGTCCTTCAGGGCATCCTGTGGAATATCCTTTTCTGGGAGAAGCAGAACTCCTGGCCCTCTCTCCTTTTCAGTGAGCAGAACAGAACTTGTGCCAACCTGCCAACTCTGAGGTCCCACTTCAGGCAGGATGCGTAAATCCTTCAGGACAGCAAAAAGTACAGGGGAAAGCTCGTTCACCATCACTCATGAAGCCTGGTCACTTTTTAGTTTGTAATGAGTTCATCAGTTGGAAAGTTGATTGGTGATAGAGATAGATAACACTCCTGTTGCCTTCACAAGGGGCAATATGCCCACCTCCGCTCCACAAACTACAGAGATAATGGGTTGGGGGAATGTAGTTTTGTGAAAGTAGCCCCAGAAACAAAATCACCTTTACTCAATTGCCTGTCCCACAACCTTCTTAAACCAGGTCTCTTTCAACACCCTAGAAAACCCAGAATTTGCATTCCACCAAGTAAAAGAGTGAGGAATTTGGGTGCTAGAAAACAGAGAGAGGGGAGAAGAAACAAGAAGGGAGTCTACTCTTACCGTTCTCTATGGGCTGACCCCTCCTGCTCGGGACCCCCTGGCTCCCTGGGTGGGGGGTCTGGCTCCTTCAGGCCACGAGGTACCTGCTCCCACTGCTAGTTCACTTCAGCTGTTTGTGTTCCAGCACCAGCAGCAGTCCACACGCTTGGTATCTCTCGCTGGCTCTCAACGTCTCATCCTCTCCCAGGATAGATCTCCCTGTGGGGAGCTGGGATACTGTGGAGGGAAGGGTGGGGGTTTGGGGGAGGGCCAATTCCAGGAGCAGCATCAGGCAAATTAAATCAGACACCAGAGAGTTGGGGAAATCGGATTGGGACTTAATGCAAAGCAAGCAGGTTGGGAGGGGAGAGAGAGGGAGAGTTATGTGTTTTCTCGAAAGAGGAGGGGGAAAAGCGCATCCAGAGAATGTTAGCGTGATCCATTTGTGTTTTGCATTAAGATAACAGAAACGACCCCAGGGAGAAAATATACATGCATATATTTTTTTTCCATTTTATGGGGGACGGGTCTGGAGGGGTATCCAGAGGCAGGCAAGTTGTATTCTGGCGAAACCCACGGTCCTCTTGTTTTTTGGCGAACCCCACCTTAGGCTGGGAAAGGGCAGCAATGGGGACACACACCTTAGGGCAATAATTGAGGCAACTGTATTCTAGAAAAAAAGGTGTGCAGTGGGCTGCCAAATGCATTTGGTCGAAGGCCTTTTGGCAGCTGTGTTCTGGGATTCTGCTGTAGAAGGATTATCTTGCCCTCAATCTCTTTTAATCTCTCCTGCAGCTTTGGCCCAAGCCTGAGATAAATACCTTTTAACGGATCGCATTCTGACGTCAGGAAGCCATCAATCTAATCAGCTGGGCCACTTCTGGGCCAGAGGTAGCCCACCATGCTGAGAGGGCCAGAGACCTCACATGGATCTGAGGCCGACTAGCCCCCCGACAGGCTAGTAATGCGCCCTCTTCCTCCCGCAAAATGAGCATCATCTATGACAACTGGATTTGAAATGAGCTCTGGATGTACAGGAGAAAAGGGCAATTGGATAGGGAGGCAGATGTTGCAGAGAGAATGGAAAAGGGGAAAATGCATTTAGTTCTCTCCTCTCCCCGGTTCCCTTTAGAGTAGGATAATAGTAATAACACTTAGCATTTATATTGTTCATTTCAAGCATTCTTGGTGCTTCAGTAATCCTTTGGGCAGCTCCGTGTGGAAGCACAACATTATCCTCATAATGCAGATGAGTAGCTAAGGCTGAGATTGCTATTTGCCTGTGGCTACCTAATGAGTTTTGCGGGTGAAGCGAAACTTTCGAGTTGAGGCATCTTAGCTTCTACTCAGCAGCAGCAGCAGCAACAGGTGGGAGCAAACCACCTATCAGTTTTTATCAGAATCGCATTGAAGCAAATGTGTAACATACACAAAAGCACCTTTTTGGCCATCCCATATCTTCCCAAGCTCATTGGGACTGGACAGTGGTGTAGCGTGGGGGGTGCAGGGGGGGCCGGCCGCACCGGGCGCAACATCTGGGGGTTAGGGTTAAGGGGCACAAATCCACGGGTTAGGGGGCGCAAATTACTTGCCTTGCCCCGGGTGCTGACAACCCACGCTACGCCACTGGGACTGGATTAGCTCCAATCAAGTGGCCAGGCAATCAGGAGCCACAGACAACGTATGAAACAGATCTACTCTATGTTCATCCAGGGCTGTTTTTATAGCACCATGCTTAGCCCTCAATCCTGGAATGGCAAGGGTTAAGCCTCCCTCCCGCCCCAGTGCTATAGTCTGGATCCAATGCAGTAGGGTTTTGCTGCTTTCAGACAAAGGTTGCTTCCAGATGACCTGTTTATTGACCATCCTTCCTGATTTGATTGCACAAAGTTTGCAGGGTGGTATTATGACGTTTGTTGCTTTTGCGCTCTGATCTGTTTTCAGTGAGGCTGCACGACGAAAACATTTGCTATCTCACACTTTACAGCAGAATTTCCTGGCATGTGCCTTATCGCAAAGTCTGGTTTTTTGTGAGGGAATAGGTTTGTTGCACAAGAGCACCAAATCCACTTTAACTGCGTAGCCTGAATTTGCTGGTGGTATTTGATGGCAAAACAGCTTCTTGAAGCACCTAAAGATTTCAGGAGATCAAAAAATGGCTGCCCCATAGAATTGTGGAACTGTCGAGTTGGAAGGGACCGAAAGGGATCGTGTAATCCAACCCCCTGCAATACAGGAATCCTTTGCCCAATTTGGGGCTCCAATCCACAGCCCTGAGATTAAGAGCCTCACGCTCTGCTGAATGAGCGATCCTAGTTTAGGTAACTCATGCTCTGCTTAGTTTTGTCGTTTATCTCCCATCATCTCTGCTTCTATGCTGTTGCCCCAGAGCCTAAGGGTGATTAATAATAATAATCATCATCATCATCATAATTTATTATTTATACCCCGCCCATCTGGCTGAGTTTCCCCAGCCACTCTGGACGGCTCCCAATCAAGTGTTAAACCGGAACAGTGTTAAATATTAAAAACTTCCCTGAACAGGGCTGCCTTCAGATGTCTTTTAAAGATAGGATAGCTGCTTATTTCCTTCACATCTGAAGGGAGGGTGTTCCACAGGATGGGTGCCACTACCGAGAAGGCCCTCTGTTTGGTTCCCTGTAACCTCACTTCTCGCAATGAGGGAACCACCAGAAGGCCCTCAGAGCTGGACCTCAGTGGGGCTGAATGATGGGGGTGGAGACGCTCCTTCAGATATACTGGACTGAGGCCGTTTAGGGCTTTAAAGTCAGCACCAACACTTTGAATTGTGCTCGGAAACGTACTGGGAGCCAATGCAGATCTCTCAGAACCGGTGTTATGTGGTCCCAGTGGCCACTGCCAGTCACCAGTCTAGCTGCCGCATTCTGGATTAATTGCAGTTTCTGGGTCACCTTCAAAGGTAGCCCCACGTAGAGCGCATTGCAGTAGTCCAAGTGGGAGATAACTAGAGCATGCACCACTCTGGTGAGACAGTCCGCAGGCAGATAGGGTCTTAACCTGCGTACCAGGTAGAGCTGGTAGACAGCCGCCCTGGACACAGAATCAACCTGCGCCTCCATGGACAGCTGTGAGTCCAGAATGACTCCCAGGCTGCGCACCTGGTCCTTCAGTGGCACAGTTACCCCATTCAGGACCAGGGAATCCCCCACACCTGCCCGCCCCCTGTCCCCCCAAAACAGTACTTCTGTCTTGTCAGGATTCAACCTCAATATTGGACAATCCCACTTGGTTCACTCACTTTTTATAGGGCCATGTGCATGATGTTGTTACCAAATCATCGTTCTCTTGTGTTTTCACCACGCTTGTTTTTCCGATTGCAGAAAATCTGACTTTTCTAAGGGGGTGGGTGTGAATTTCCACTGATACTGCGGTCTTGTTCTTCCATCTTTTTAAGAGATGCTGTATGGTGACATATTGGGCAGCTGAGCCAATTCCCACCTACTTTTCAGCACATGCTCACTATTTCCGTACCTGGAGGTGCCATTTTATCAACATGTTAATTTTTAAAAAACCAAAACAAAACATTAAGGCTTTTAATTTGAATTGTAGAGTTGGAAAGGGACCCCCCCCACAAACATCTGGTTCAACCCCCTGCAATGCAGGAATCTTTTGGCCAGGGTGGTTCTCAAACCCACGAACCTGAGATTAAGAGTCTCAACAAGGGGCACCCTTGAAGCTGCAAAGGTGTTCCATGTTTAAAGCACACAGACAAACCATGTTGCCTTTTCTGGTCTTTACAGTCAACATCCTTTTCAGTGTGTTCCTACCTCCCTCCCCTTTATAATTTGGCCTAAAACATTCAAAAAAGTTATTGAAGTAATTGCTCAGTAGTATTTGCACTTTCGGGATGTGGGTGGTGCTGTGGGTTAAACCACAGAGCCTAGGACTTGCTGATCAGAAGGTCGGCCGTTCGAATCCCCGTGACGGGGTGAGCTCCCGTTGCTCAGTCCCTGCTCCTGCCAACCTAGCAGTTCGAAAGCACGTCAAAGTGCAAGTAGATAAATAGGTACCGCTCTAGCGGGAAGGTAAACGGCATTTCCGTGTGCTGCTCTGGTTTGCCAGAAGCGGCTTAGTCATGGTGACCCCATGACCCGGAAGCTGTACGCTGGCTCCCTCGGCCAATAGAGCGAGATGTGCACCGCAACCCCAGAGTCGGTCATGACTGGACCAAATGGTCAGGGGTCCCTTTACCTTTACCTTTATTTGCACTTTCACACAATTTTTTTTAAAAAACAGTTTTTTAAAAAAAGTGTGCTCAGGTGAATTGTCCTTTTTTTCTTCATGTGGCTATGTCATATCCTGTTGTGTGGATGCATAAGGCAAAGTGGGAAGGCAGTTGTAATTCTGCGAGTCCCTTGCGGTGCAAAAGCAACGCTTGGGCCACCAATTCTTCTGCCCGAAGGCCCAGGCTCCTCCCAGGAATGGGGTCATTGCCATCTTTGATACTCTACCCTCTCAGCTTCTGTTTGACTACAATATAATCCCATCTCTGGATGCTAATCCCCTGCGCAGGAACAACAGTGGATTGTGTTTATCCCAGACTGGAAACCTGTAAACAATCCAGAAGTTCTCGTCCTCCCTGCTGTTTAGCTATGTGATCCAATACAGATACAGGAGACCATGTACGTCTAAATAACTGCGAGTCTGAATACTAAAAGCCATAGCTAGTTATCAGTAACTCTTTTCCTAATCTCGCCCACTTTTGTGTTTGCTGAGGGAAGGGCTATTCATCTGTTTTCCCTTTCTCCAGGCCTCTGTCTCCCAGCATCATTTGTTAATTAAATCTTTGCTTCCAGTGGCAACTCAGATGCCCACAGGCTCTCTCTCTCTCTGTTTCCGTCCCCACAGTTTTGACAAGCTCCCAGGAGCGATAATCACACTCATCCAAGTTGGACCTGTTGGCTTTCATCCTCAAAAGCTGCTTTCTCCCTGCCATGTTTAGTAGCAAGCCTGTAGTTTTCCCACTTTCTGCCCAAGAGATGCAAAATGCCACCGGTGCAAAGGAGGTCATTCAGGCAGGGTTAGTTGTGAGGTTTGAGCCTGTGGCATGTTGTCTGCACTGGTAGACTACTGTGTTATTGGGGTGCATCTTCAGCGCAGTGTTTGTAAAGGTAAAGGGAACCCTGACCATTAGGTCCGGTCGTGACCGACTCTGGGGTTGCAGTGCTCATCTTGCTTTATTGGCCAAGGGAGCCAGCGTACAGCTTCCGGGTCAAGTGGCCAGCATGACTAAGCCGCTTCTGGCGAACCAGAACAGCGCACGGAAACACCGTTTACCTTCCCGCCGGAGTGGTACCTATTTATCTACTTGCACTTTGACATGCTTTCAAGCTGCTAGGTTGGCAGGAGAAGGGACTGAGCAACGGGAGCTCACCCAGTCACGGGGATTCAAATCGCCGACTTTCTGATCGGCAAGTCCTAGGCTCTGTGGTTTAACCCACAGTGCAAACATCGTGTCATTTTTGTCTCAGAAACAAGGACCCTTGTCCGGTCTGTGCTGTCCTTTGTGCGGGGAGGGCGGGGGACAGTTTGAAAAGGAAGCTTTCTTCCGTGTGCTATAATACACACACAATATGTTGCAACTCCACATGGGAAGGATTTGCCATGGAAGGGGAAACAAAGATCTGGTTGCTTGTTAAAGAGATCAAGCAACTCCTGGACCACTTATTCCATCAAGGTTTCTCTCTGGGTAAGATTTCATATATATCTAACTCCATTACACTCCTGCTATTGTAGGGGGTTGGGCTAAAGGACCTTTGGAGGTCCCTTCCAACTCGATAATTCTATGAACTGCTGGAGACTGTCATTGTTTTCCAGGAAGTTGGAAGATTTTCACGAAGAAAGGATCCATATCGTCGTTTTAGTTTTGCCTGGCTTTGAAGGGTTTCAAAAACAGTGGGGCAAAACAAATTAGTATGTGCTCTGTAGGAAGAGAATTAGAGCTTCCCACCCACCTTTGAAGCATGCTATTAGCTCTTATAGTGAATTTCTACCTAGGAGGAGAGCACTGATCTACTGAAGATCTGGCACAGACAGCACAAGCTGTTCCTAAGCTATATCTCAGAAAATTAATCGGCCCAAATATTTTTTTCTCTCTGCTTTTTTACTCTTCATTTCCTCAGGACTAGGAAAAGACTGTTCAGGTTTCCCCACTCGTTCATTTCTTAACTTGCCCACCACAGATCCCTGCTCTGGCCTAGCTGGTTTCACAAGTGTGCATTTCCATCCCAAAAAAATTTCTCAGACCCATCCATTTCTGATGGTGCCCTCCTCCTGTTTTTTTAATTCCTTCATATGACTATTTGAAAAATGGGGCTGGTAGAAGAATGATATTCAACATTTATATAGCACTTCAGAATGGTCAAAGCACTTTATCTCAGTCATCCTTACACGAGTCGTATTACTCCTGTGTAGAGATGAGAGGCTATAGCTGAGATGAGAGTGTTGTAGCATGGATTATTCCTGGTTCACAGGCATCCCAGTGGGGACAAAACGATTCTCCGGCTAATTCGGGCGGGCATGGTCCAAGGACCCCCAAGTCACCTTCTGATGTCATTTCTGGTAGTACCACATGGAGAAGCAAAACTGCCTTGCCACAATTCCTGGCACAGGGCAAAAACTCCCAAGTCATTCACTTGCCACAAGCTGCTACAAAATCTGAAAGGCTTGTGCATGTCCAACATGCTCAGAATTCATCTCTGGCTCGCAGCCTCGTGGACTGTATCCCAGAGTCTGAGTTTGACCTGGTCCTTTGGCTAGTGGACCTGGCTCTTTCCTTTGGAGTCGGGGGCTCGGGGGAGTCTCCACCACTGGGTTCAGCACCTACATGCTCCTCCTCCTCTGAATGCGACTGATCCTGTTCTGCCTCCTTCTGCCTCATCAGCTCTTCTGCCCGGGCCCGTTCCTACAACAAGAGAGTGAGAAGACCGTATGTGTTGGAAACAGAGGTGCCAGGTCGCCCCCAAGATTGAGGAGGCCAGCCACACGTCGTGTGAAGTCACGCGCATCTCTCAACACCACACAGGCTGGTGCGGCCTTCCATTAGGCTGCGCTGGTTCCCACAGCATCTCTCAACCCCATGCAGGCTGATGTGACCTTATCCCAGGCTGTGCCAGTCCCTGTGGCATCTCCCGATACCACGCAGTGCCGGCGCAGCCTTCCACAACATGCACCGGGCCCCTTTCAAACAAGTATCAAGGGGCCCGAAGACACCTCGGCCTCCTAGAGTTGGTGTGCCTAGTTAGAAAGGCGAAAGGAGTCTTCAAGAGCAGCACTTTGTTAGTTGACGGTCTCCTTGATGAAGGGTTGAGCTAGCTCAATAACATGCATTATGTGTATTTTATATTTATTTTGATGAACCGAATACAGTGGTGCCTCGGGTTACATACGCTTCAGGTTACATACGCTTCAGGTTACAGACTCCGCTAAACCAGAAATAGTGCTTCAGGTTAAGAACTTTGCTTCAGGATAAGAACAGAAATCGGGCTCTGGTGGCACGGTGGCGGTGGGAGGCCCCATTAGCTAAAGTGGTGCTTCAGGTTAAGAACAGTTTCAGGTTAAGAACAGACCTCTGGAATGAATTAAGTACTTAACCCGAGGTACCACTGTAGAGTGAAAGATTATGAATTATGAGAGTGTGTATGAGCCTAACAGTGCTATTTTTTAAAGTTGCTATTTTTTTAAGTTGTCAATATTGTTTATAGATTATAAATGCCATATTGATTTGTTATTCATTTGACTTTTGTTGTAATTGCGATGTTTCTTTTCATTTTCAGTTGCTGTTTTATAGATTGTAATCGTTTTATTGATGATTTGTTAATTATTTTATATGATTTATACTGTATTCGCGATGTTCTATTATGGCTTATCATGTTGTTATTTCTTGTTTGTAAGCCGGTTTGGGATTCATTAGACTGAAAAGCTGCACAGAAACACAATAAATCAAATTTAAAAAGTGGTATTTCCTCCTCCTGAAATCCACAGGGGGTGTGTGTGTGTTAAATTCTACCACTTGCTGCTTGGATGCGCCACATAAGCTAATAATAATAACAATAATATATCATTTGTACCCCGCACATCTGGCTGGGTTTCCCCAGCCACTCTGTTCAGCTTCCAACAAAGATTAAAAATACATTAAAATGTCACACATTAAAAACTTCCCCGAACAAGGCTGCCTTCAGATGTCTTCTAAATGTCAGGTAGTTGTTTATCTCTTTGACATCTGATGGGAGGGTGTTCCACAGGGTGGGTGCCACTACCGAGAAGGCCCTCTGCCTGGTTCCCTGTAGCTTTGCTTCTCGCAGTGAGGGAACCCCCTGAAGGCCCTTGGCACTGGACCTCAGCGTCTGGGCAGAACGATGGGGGTGGAGACGCTCCTTCAGGTATACTGGGTCAAGGCCATTTAGGGCTTTAAAGGTCAACACCAACACTTCACCTCACCCCCAACCCAGCCCCCCATTTTACTTGAGTAGATATGCCTTTGGACAATGCCCATTGGCTCCCTCAACGCTACATCCTCCAGCTCTTCCTTTGCTTTGTGTTACCTGCTCTGCATGCTCCGGGAAGAGGGTGTACCAGAGGGCAATGGCACAGCGCCTCCCACGGGTCACAGCCCACACGCCGTGAGGGTTCTCCCCGCCAGAGCTGAAGGCCACCAGCCTTCCACATTTCGGGCGCACCTCGGCCTGCCAGACAGAAAGAGAAAGAGGGAGACTGGTGTGAATCGACGGCTTTGCCATGAGCCCACCCGTTTCCCCTTCTTCTTGGGGCGCAAACTTGGATGGCAACTTTCTGAGCTGTTGATGGGATCTTGGTCCCCCTGCTCTGGAGCGAATTGCGCCATGCAGGACTGAAGAGGGACAGAAAGGCGAAAGCAACACAGCGATAAGCAGAAGAGCTAGGCATACCAGTCGACAAGGAGTTAATGCCTGTCCCAGGGTGAAATTTGACTGAATTTGCCTTTGACTGCCCAATTTGAATCTGCTGCTGTTGCCAAGGACAGGTTCTGTTGGAGGGGAGGGGGAGGATCCCAGCTACAGCTGTTCTTCCTTCTCAGCCATTCCCTCACCCCCCCAAAAAGCCGTGGGCCCAGACTCACTGTAACAGTCACAGCATCCATCTCAGTGAAAAAGAGGTTCCCCCCCTGGAAGTCATCGTTCAGGTAGAGGATTGCACTGCAGAGAAATGGGAGACAGGCAGAATTATGGGTAGCTGGGATTTGCTCCAAGGTTCTTCGCTCGTCTTTAAGAGCCAGGTTGGGCATGAACGTTGCCACAGAGACTGGCACCGCTCGGGTGAGGATTTGTGTTGTTACACGTGTCCGCTTGACTGGCATTTGCAACGTCAACAAAACCCCAGAGCACGTTCTTTAGCTCTTTCCGAAATGTTTGCTGGGCTGTTGTTTTAAACCGAAGCAAAGAACATCGAGCCGACACAAAATGTAAAAGGCAGCCATGTCGGCCCATAAGCATAGCTGTCAAGCGTCCCTTATTTGGTGGGACAGTCCCTTATCCCAGCGCCATGTCCCGCTGCTGTCCCTTATTGATGATGTCCCTTAAATAAGCTACTGAAGGTAATGGGGCC
Organism: Podarcis melisellensis; assembly: GCF_964234715.1. Taxonomy (NCBI): domain Eukaryota; kingdom Metazoa; phylum Chordata; class Lepidosauria; order Squamata; family Lacertidae; genus Podarcis; species Podarcis melisellensis. The sequence continues at coordinate 38,180,512 of NC_138534.1, read as the reverse complement.
CTTTCTATGTCCAGCTGTCCTTTGTCAACAACAAATAGTTGCTGTTTTTTTGTGTTGAATATATGCTATATGGTAATTTATGGACCTAATAGGTATCTAAAGCCATTTGTACACAACAAAATATGTATTTTATCAAAGTAATTGTTGATCCCTTATTTTGGCTGCTGATCCCTTATTTTCAAATCTGTAAGTTGACAGCTATGCCCATAAGAAACCTTTTGAAATTCATTATGAAGACAGTGCTTTTTCCTAGACCATCTAAAATGTCAACCAAACCACCAAAATGGCACAAAAGGGTGTGCAAGCTTTTGGGTTCTTCAGGGCCTCATTTGAGCACCTGAAAACACCTCCCATTAACACTCTTTCAAGATGCAAAGTCCCAACTTTACCACCACCCATCTTTTTTTCTTCTTCCCCCTGCTTGCTTTGTTTATCATCTAGCCTGGGGTTTCCCAAACTTGGGTCTCCAGCTGTTTTTGGACTACAATTCCCATCATCCCTGACCGCTGGTCCTGCTAGCTAGGGATGATGGGAGTTGTGGTCCAAAAACAGCTGGAGACCCAAGTTTAGGAAACCCTGATCTAGCCTGATGAACATGTCCTCAAAAGCTTACACACTGTTTTGCGACATTTTGGATGGCTTAATAAATATATCGCCTTCATCTGGATTGTGTATAAATGAACATACATGTGGCTCTTTAAAAGACATTATATATATATATATATATATATATATATATATATATATATATATATCAGTTTCCCCCCACCATGTCTCACCTATAGTCTCTGTATATGTAAGCAGGAGGCTCCCTCCAACATGTGCTGCCCTCGGGGTCCAAGAGACAATTGTCAGCATGGACTGGGTGGCTGAGGTCCATACGACTTTCCTGCTCTCCTAAACAACACCAATGAAAACCATAAAATGCCTTGTTTCTGACACCAGGAGAAAATGTTGAAGAATGCAAGGAAAAATGTTGGAGGGGAATAGACACATCCTGTTGGGAAGGACAGGATGAAATAATTAAGTTAAATAAATTAAGGACAGGATGAAATAATTAAGTTAAATAAATTAAGGACAGGATGAAATAATTAAGTTAAATAAATAATTAAGTGTAATGAAATAAATAAATATAATGAAATAAATGTTCATAAAATATTTGATATCTGCCATCCCAGCATTTTTATTTAATAATAATAATAGCAATAATTTATTATTTATACCCAACCCATCCATCTGGGTTTCGCCAGCCACTCTGGGCTGCTCCCAACAGAATATTAAAAACACAATAAAACATCAAACATTAAAAACTTCCCTAAACAGGGTTGCCTTCAGATGTCTTCTAAAAGTCAGATAGTTGTTTACTTCTTTGACATCTGATGGGATGGTGTTCCACAGGGCGGGCGTCACTACCGAGAAGGCCCTCTGCCTGGTTCCCTGTAACCTCACCTCTCGCAGTGAGGGAACCGCCAGAAGGCCCTCAGATTGTATTTTATAGTTAGCATGCATTGATAATTAGGCTCCGAACCAACTACTCATGGGCAACTAGTCACATATAACAAGACTACTTCATGTATGTGGAATGCTGGATTGCGACAAGTATATTTGAGGGAGTTCAGCTGATGACATTTCATGTTCAATACTCCTGATAATTTGTATTTTGGAGCATGCAACTCTAGAATCTCAGTGGGTTAGAGTGTGGTGCTGATAAGGCCACGGTTGCAGGTTCAATCCCCATATGGGACCACTACATATTCCTGGATTGCAGGGGGCTTGGACTAGATGATTCTCAGTGTCCCTTTCAATACTACAATTCTATGAATTTTGGTGTGAATTTTGCAAACAGAAAAAAATTTGAAACTTTGGCATATGTTGAATATTCACAAATGTAAGATTCAGTGCTGATGTTCACTCCTTATTAGATGATAGTAGCATAGCCAAGGCTTTTACTCTGCCTTTCAAATGAATTGTTTGCATGGTGTTATGTACTGAGTTGAATAGGATCCAAAAGGCAGCAGTCTGATTGGTCCTAGAAAAATAGGATCCAAAATGCAGCAGTCTGATTGGTCCTAGAACAATAGGATTCAGAATGCAGAAGCATGATTGGTCCTAGAACAATGCAGCAGTCTGATTGGTCCTAGAACAATGCAGCAGTCTGATTGGTCTGCAGGAGCCATCCAATCCAGCTCCAGGTGGAAGTGAATCCACAACCTGATTGGCCTACTGAAGAATCCCAGAATTAGCCAATCACATGCGGCCCATTGTGTAAATAATGTATATAAAGCAGATATTTTGGGAAAACTTTCATTCCTCACTACTATGAGCTGAATAAAGAGCATGAAATCCACACTTGACTCCGAGTATATTCCACATCACTTCTATTAATTGTTTGTTTTGAAGCAGTAAATTTATCAGCAGGCCGTATTTCCAACTAACAATGTAGAAAGGCTCTTGTTCAGTGTGGAACATTGTGCCGATGAGAAGAGGCAAAGTTCCTTACCCTCGGCAGCCGTGCGACACACAAGATGTGTGAATGAAAAATAGAGGTCTTTGCCAGGGGTGAAATAGGATTCCACAATTTTCCGGGATTTCTCACTGGCTTGCAAGAGAAGCTTAGCATCCCTCCAGTTCACAGTGCTCTCCTCAGCCAGCTAGAAGACAAAAAGCCATTGCAGAAACCCTCACTTATGGAAGTGTCCTTAATTCGCGTGAAGCACACGTGTGAAAGAGAAGAAAGGATGCGGACAACAATTGCCAGAATATGCAGCAGTTTCCTTAGCAAAATGCAGGAGAGGGGGCTTCTGCACATGTAACAATTGGGGGGGAATGAAAGTTGGTGCAGCTTTTCTTGTTTGTTAGAGCTGCCAGGGTAATATGTGTTTACCTTTCAAAGCATCAGTGAAGTGAGAGAAGGAAACGCTATGGCTGTTTATTCCCTGGTCCCCTTGGCTGCTTTTCCTTGCCTGCATCAAGGTATGTGTTGCATGGCAATCTGCACCTGCCCAAATTCCTGCATCTGGCCAACTCTCCATAGCACAGGAGGCTCTGTCCTCTATTGCAATGGGGCACCCGCCATGACTGCAGAGGAGGAAGCATGGAGGAAGGGGTCTCTCACTGGTGGAGTTCAAGAAATGGGGCCTGAAGCGGAAATGCTCATAGCACATTTTCTTTTCTTGTGATTTTGGCATTTATGCCAGAAGACAATTATTGGAGGCCTTGCAACTCAATAGGCTCAATTCTATGCTACCGACGGTTCAGGACCTGCTCTCGGACAGGAACGATCAAATTACTTTAATAGTGGCTGAATTTTTGAGTGCTGTCCATGTAGAAAGACTGGGCCAGTATAAAGAGATTTAGTCGTTCTTAATTGATTGGTGATGTGGTAGTGTCGTACTGTATTATTTATGCAAATTGATTTCCTCTGGATTTAAAGATCTGACTGGGACAAACCTTGTTATGCTGAGCTCGTATTTTGCACAGTTTGTATACGGTGTCTGTTTGATAATGTGTGGTTTGCTATGCCTAATAAAGGATATTTGATAAAAAAATGCTCATAAAGACAGAACACAAGCAAGCAAGGGCGGGAGAAAGGAAGAATGCTGGGAATATTCACTGGCATGAGATAATCACATCAGCCTAAGATTGAAACACGCCTTAAGAAACACCTTGGGAAGAAATGCTTGGAGGCCGGGCTCTTTTCCAGGCCTCCTCTATTCCCTCAGCATGCAGTCTACACAATTCTTTTGTATTCCATCTTTTTGTCCTCTTCTCAAATGTTTCACAATAGGATCATCTTCGTCAAGACTCCACCCATGCTCATAATATGGCCTCAGTGTTTTTCTCATGGCTTCCGTTACTCTCACATTTATCATTCCTGATGGTGATGTCTCAAAATACAATCCAGCAATGAAAATCCTTAGATATTTGGGTCCCACCCACCCCACCTGTATGGTCCCTGTAAGGCTTTGTTTTGCAAGCTGGTCTTGGGCAAAATATTTGTCACTTATAGGACAAGCATGTAGTGCACGATACGAGGTCTGCCAACTTGTCAGAAGCTAGAGGACAGCAGTTTCCCCACCAAACTGGGGGTGGGATGAGAGACACATCGTTGCCCACGGAGGAGACTCATTCCTCTTGGAATGATGGGTGGGAGGACCGGGGAAAATGTCACCATATGAATGTATTTAGAAATCACTTTTTAAAAGAAAAGTATAATTTTATCTAGGGACGCGCTGTGAGTTAAACCACAGAGTCTAGGATTTGCCGATCAGAAGGTTGGCGGTTCAAATCCCTGCGACGGGGTGAGCTCCCGTTGCTCGGTCCCTGCTCCTGCCAACCTAACAGCTCGAAAGCACGTCAAAGTGCAAGTAGATAAATAGGTACCAATCCAGCGGGAAGGTAAACGGCATTTTCATGCACTGCTCTGGTTCGCCAGAAGCGGCTTAGTCATGCTGGCCACATGACCCGGAAGCTGTATGCCAGCTCCCTCGGCCAGTAAAGTGAGATGAGCGCTGCAACCCCAGAGTCGTCCTTGACTGGACCTAATGGTCAGGGGTCCCTTTACCTTTATAATCTTATCTGCAGGCACATTGAAATGTTATGATCCTTAGCAGCAGCAAGACTAATAATGAGATGGTTCTTGGGTGGTACGAAGGAGGAGAGGTATATGGGATATAGCTCAGCTGGTATAGCCTGATACTCTTGATCTCAGGGTTGTAGGTTTGAAATCCATGTTGGGCAAAAGATTCCTACATTGCAGGGAGTTGGACTAGATCACCCTCGTGGTCCCTTCTGACTTTACAATTCTATGATGGAGAGTATTTTATGGGCTAAGCCTGCGGCATGATGCTGTGTGCAATAATGTTTTTAAATTCCTTGTTTTTAGAATAAACGAGAAAAAAAGCCATTCTTGTGCTTCAAAATCCTGCAGAAACTCTTTGCCAGAGAACATGAATAAACGCATACATCACAGGCTATGAAGGCTACATAAAGGCAAAACTATACATTACATGCAAATTCATTTCAGAGAACCCAGTGGCTTTTTTTTTTTTGGAAGGCAAAGCAGCTTCAGGAAGAGATTGTTTGGAGAGAAGCAGCACGTCTGTGTGTGCTGAGCCCTTTCTGCGCCAACCACTTCTTTGCTAAAAATCACACACCCCAAGCCGTTTGTCTCACAGGGGGCCTCACATACATGTTTGTATACACACATCTGAAACCCTGTAGGGGAAAATAATCCTTACAGGAATGTTTTGATCTGGAGTAGAGAAGCACTGGGTCAAGGAAAAGGTTAAACACTCCCTTGCCACTTCTCAGATGAAAATTTCTCCCTCCTGAAATTTTTTTTACCTTAGAACAGGGGTGCCCAAACTTTTTTCAAAGAGGGCCAGATTTGATGAAGTGAACATGTGTGAGGGCTGACCAAAGTTGTTGAGGACATACCGTATTTTTCGCCCTATAGGACGCACCTAGTTGGGGGGGAAATAAAGGGGAAAAAATTATTTCCCCCCCAGGCATGGGGCTGGGGAAGCCCAAGCTTCCCCCGACCCCGGCCCCCAGAACAGGCTGCTATCCGCAAGCCTTGGGAGCCCGCGGGAACTCCTGCTGGTCTCCCCAGGCTTGCGGATATCTGCCCAAAACCTGCGGCGTGCTGCTCAGCGCGCCCCAGGCTTCGGGCTGCAGGCTGCTGTCCGCAAGCCTTGGGAGCCCGGCGCGACTTCCCGCCGGGCTCCCAAGGCTTGCAGATAGCTTCCTGAAGCCTGAAGAGCAAGAGGGATCAGTGTGCACCGACCCCTCTCGCTCTCCAGGCTTCAGCAAAAGCCTGCATTTGCCCCATAGGACGCACACACATTTCCCCTTCATTTTTGGAGAGGAAAAAGTGTGTCCTATAGGGCGAAAAATACGGTATACTGCCACGGGGGCAGGATTAAATCAACCAGTGGGCCGGATTAGGCCCCTGAAACAGACTTTGGACATGCCTTCCCTAGAAGAAGCAACGGGAATGTTTCACAGTCATTTCCAACCACAGGAGGAGGGAAGTGTGTTTGTACATGCATGTGTCTTTACACATGCATGTCGATAAACACACAGCAAGCAACATTGCCTCACATATAATGTTCAACTCCAATTAAAAATGTACTTGTTTACAACTTCTTTGCTATTTTAACTTGACAGTGTACTCTGGCTTAAAGTTCTCACACCTCTGGTTTCTCTCCAGCTTCAGGGAAGATGCAAAGAAAAAGCCTACATCTAGGAATAGGAGCTTGCCCCTTCTAAAGCCCCCCAGAGTGCCTTCCATCAGCTGCGGCTGGTGGCCCAGCTACGCCCCTATCTCAAGAGGGATTGCCTAAGTACTGTTGTCTATGCTCTGGTAACTTCAAGGTTAGATTACCGCAATGCGTTATACGTAGGGCTACCTCTGAAGACGGTTCAGAAACTTCAGCTAGGGCAGAATTCAGCGGCCAGATTGCTCACCGGAACTAGACGGTCTGAGTCTATTACACCGATCCTGGTCCGACTGCACTGGCTACCGATTAGTTTCTGGGCCCAATTCGAAGTGCTGGTTTTGATCTATAAAGCCTTAAATGGCTCAGCACCACAATGACTCTAGGACCGCTTCTTTCCATATGATCCCACCCAGACCCTGAGTTCACCTTCTGAGGCCATTCTCTGCGAGAGGTCTGGAGGGTGGCAACACAAAAACGGGGCCTTCTCTGCAGTGGCTCCCTGTCTGTGGAATGCTCTCCCCAGGGAAGTTTGCCTGGCACCTTCATTATACACCTTTAGGCTCCAGGCAAAAACGTTCCTCTTTAGCCAGGCCTTTGGTTGACCTGCTTGACATCCTACACCAGGGGTCAGCAAACTTTTTCAGCAGGGGGCCGGTCCACTGTCCCTCAGACCTTGTGGGGGGCCGGACGATATTTTGAAGGGGAAAAATGAACAAATTACTATGCCCCACAAATAACCCAGAGATGCATTTTACATAAAAGGATAACATTCTACTCACGTAAAAATGGGCTGATTCCCGGAACGTCTGCGGGCAATTGGGCCGGATCCGGCCCCTGGGCCTTAGTTTGCCTACCCATGTCCTACACCCTTTTAAAATGTGGCTCTTTTTTGGGGGGGGTGTTATTGGGCCATTGTTTTTATTTTATTTTATTTTATTTATTTTATTTATTATTTTATTTTATTTTATTTTAATATATTGTGATATTTTCTGTGAACCCCCCCGAGACCTCCAGGTATAGGGCAGTATATAAATTCAATTAAAAATAATAATATAGACATTTACCTGCAGAGCCTTTAACACTGTTAATCCTTCAAATTTCTCATGGGGCGTGTGTGGCGAACGCCTGCCGCGATAGCCGCCTTCTGTTCCTCCAGCTGCCTGAAACATTGAGAGACAGTGTGAGGGACGCAGGGTTGCTCTTGCTCCCTCTCCTGCTGCTGGCGGGGGGTGATGCAGAACAGGTCTGGCAGCTCTCCTTACCTTGGCCAGGCGGAGGATGTCCTTGCATTCAGATTCCGTCAGGACTCTGTCCAAGACAACTCTCTGGGAGCCATTGAGCTGCTGGGAGTCCATGGTGATGGTGATTCCCTCGAAAGCAAGGGGTTCTGGGGAAAGGAGATGAGCAAGCCGGTATAGGAATGCAACATGAGGCAATGCTATCCTTCTGCTGTGCCCAAGGGATGTAAATAAATAGGGAGGGAACTGATCTCCTTACAGGGCCTAGTCATTTATGTGTTGCTTCCCAAACGTGTAGGGAGAATACCTGTAAGACCATATAACAGCGGTTATATGGAATAATTTTTTAATATATCTAAAAGACCACTGTAAACAGTTAAAATCATTGGCAGGGATACACTGACACTTGTAATGTGAAATGAACTTTGGTAACGATGGATATGTAACAGATAGATAGCAGTAAAAGATGCAAAATATTTTTCTTTGAATATGGAACCCATGGAGGGAGGGAAGGAGGTCCGAAGGTTTGAAAGAACCTTTTATTTTAATATTTGGAAATGGTTAAAGTAAAAAAAATATAAAATTATGTAAAACCAACGAGCAAGACCACTAGGAGGCTTAAAGACATTCAGGATTTGTCATCCAGATAGATCCTTAGTATACTTTATTCACGTTTAGTACACTAGCAAACAGTGTGTGATTTGCAATCCAGCTATTGCTTATTTTCACCTTGTGAATTTGCCATAACCTTTGGTGTAAGAACCAAATACGTTGACAAATCTTTGTTGATATAGTCAAGGGCTACTACCAATGAACATGCATGGTACAAGACACCAGCCAGACACGTCTCCCATTCCGAGTCAACAGTTTCGGTCCCAGCTGAAAGTAGAGGAGCTGTTGTCCAAAAAGGAGGCAGAAACACGGTGTTCGAATGCTCATCTCTGGCAACACCATTCCCTGGGTCACACAGGCAGGGCAGCCACCGCTGGCCTCACTTTCACTCCCATCTGCTGTGCAGATGGCCAAAGGAACAGCATCAAATCAGAGGAGCGCGTGCCCCTGAGCTGCGCAGAAAGGGGGCAACATGCTCCTTCTGGGAGGGAATGCGCTTTGGCATGGGTACAGCACATGCGCATAAGGCAACCCTGCCGCTGCAAGGCCTGTGCATGAGCAAACACTGCCACCACATGGGTGCTGCCTGGCTCTGCAAAAGCAGCTATGGGCCCAACACAAGTTTGCATGGAGGATGAGGCTGTCAACGGCTTTATGCTCCGTGATGGTTACACGGCCTCTGTAATCAGATGCAGTATGCCTCTGAATACCAACCGCCGAAATCATGAGTGGGAGAGAGCTGTTGTGCTAAAATCCTGCTTCCCAGAGGCATCTTGCTGGCTACTGTGGGGACAGAATGCTGGACTATATGGCAACTGGGAGAGACTTCATCAGGCAAAGTCTTATTCCACCTGCCTTGCCCCACCCTCCAGTCTCTGCTTCTCCATTTGTATTGTATTATTTTATGCACTGTAGCTTGCCTTTGTTTTATTGATTGTAGTTTAGAAATTATTTATTGTAAATGTTAAGAGTGGATTTCAGTTTAATTTTTATTCTAAGGAATGTTGAATGTTACTTATTTGATGTAGGTTGCGTATTTTAAAGTTATGTTTTATTATCACATTTTTGTATTGCATTAGATTGTTGTATGGTGTACATTCTTTGTTTCTTCAGCTTGTAAACCGCCTTGGGTATTGTAAGATAGAAAGACGGTATACAAATTAAAAGTGATGATGATGATGATGATGATGATGAATTGGCTTGATCCAGCAGGGCTGCTCTTAAATATAGTGAATAAGCTCCTAATTCCCTAGTACTTTCCGATTTCTCAGCATATTGCCTCTTAAGCAACCTCCGAGTCAATCTGATTTAGCATGAGTTTGGAAGCTTCAGCACTGGGTCCCTGTCGTTTCACAGAATCATAGAGTTTGGAATCTGTTTCTATCCGTGGGCTGTTAGGCTGCTGAATGGAAAATAATATAGTGCAACTGACTTTCGGGGTTGGTGTGTTTTGCGACAAGCACACAGAGTGCAATGAGACTGAGTGTTTGGGGGGGGGGGAGGCTCGGTTAATTTCATTGTACACAGATTGTACATTGACAATAAAGAATTATTATGATTATTATGATTATTATTATGAATATTATGATGATTATTATTATTGACCACAAGGGTCCTCTAGTCTAACTCTCTGCAATGCAGGAATCTTTTTGCCCAACATGGGGCTCAAACCCAGGACCCAGAGATTAAGAATCTCACACTCTACCAACTGAGATATCCTTTGCACAATTTACATATTTATAAAAGAAAGGATCATGAAACAAAATGGTATTTCAAACCCGGGGTAAATCCTTAAAACGTAAAGCTTCACCTAATTCACCAAAGCCAATTTAATTCAGAGCCAACTTAATTCAAGCGATAAAAAACACCCCACCCTGTGCTGCAAGCACGGCTTCAGACAAAGTTAGTTGTTTTTCACTGGGAGCAGAAATGCCGAATTAAGATAAAACCAGTGGGTTGTTCAAAATTCTTCAGCGCTCTTCCAAAGGCTACAAGGCTCAATCTAAAACTTGAGCAGGAGTCTCAACAATATTTTTTTGCTAGCGTTATAAGCAAACCCAAACTTTCATTTTGCCAGGACCTCCCTCCCCTTCTAAAGCTCTAAACTTGGAGTCTGCAGGGGGAGAGGAAGAGGGAAAACAAGGCCCCACCTCCCACAATTTGGAACAGGACTGCGGGGAGAGGCTTGCTTCAAGCCCTGCACCTTCGTCTCCCCTCTCGTTCGCAGAGAGAGGTGGCAACTTTCTATGTTTCCTTACCTCTGCCTAGCAAGCACAGAGCCAAAACAAATCCGCTCCACTTCCTCGTGGGGAGGAGTTGCGGTGGACCACGTGGCCACCCACTCTCCCCCGGGGGCAGGGGACGTAGTCCCGCTTTGTCCGGGGGATCCTGGCCACGTCAGTGCCCAGTCAGCCAATCCGCTGGCTGGGGGGGTGTGGCCAGGACCATTTAAGCAGAGGCGCGAACCAGAGGGCTTCCTCTTTGGCTCGCTTCCTCAATCACCCTCCCTCCCTCCCTATTTTGCAGGTTTTAGTTATTGGCCTTGCTATGGACCTTGGTTGGTTGCCATTGAGGGGCCTGGTAGGCATTTTTCCAATTGGCAAATTGGCACAGGCCATTTGGTTTTCGCCTACCTCGTAGCAATGGTCACAACTTTGCTAGGGTTGCGGTTAGGCATTGTTTGACCTTGTGGTGGGGGAGGTGAGGTGTGATGACCATCACCTGCCCCTCCAAGCTTAAGGGTATTCCGTTAAAGGAATCCGGGGGTGTTGATCTTGTCCGAAGCCCGGGGTGGGGCTAGGGCCATGACACAACCTTGATGGGAGCACCAGGGGGAGCTTGAGTTGGTATGCATCGATGGGGCTCCCCCTTCCGGTGGTTGACCCTTACTGGATTCCCTGCATGACGGGCAGGAGTCAGATATAGTCAGGTCCATTCAGTGCCTAAGCCAATACTGCTCACATTCTGTAATCAATAAAGTTGTGGCCAAAATTTGCCCAATAACATTAACCTAATATCTGTGTCCTTGTGTGTGCTATTTCTCAACTATGGGGGTCTCGACACGCAAATCCCAGGCTTCAGCTAAACTTAGGAGGTGGAGAAGGGGCAGAGTTGGTTCCTTCTTCTCTTTAGCTCCAAGTTCAGAGGAAGATTCAGGCTCATCTCACTCACCAATGCCCAACTCCCCTCAAACCACCACAGGGAGTCGGTGGGGATGACCAAGTCTTCTTGCCTATTCAGCCTTTCCTCCCTGCATGTCAGGTCGTTTTCTGGTACTCACCTCTTGGCTCCTGCTGTCCCATATCTGGGGCTTTCAGCCTTTGCTTCTCCTGATCTTCTCTTGGATTAACAAACAAACACAAAAAAGGCCATCAACTGCAGAAATGGAGGACATGAGACTCTCCCCTATTAAAAAGTTCGGCAAAAAAGCAAAGGCTACAACTTAATATTGCTCCCCCTCAGCCCAGCCTCTCTACCTTCTGGTGCTTACTTGTGTTTTTCCTTCATGCTTTCAGGAATCAATTCCTCTGGAGTCCACGAATCCTAAAGAAATAAAGGCACAGACTCATGTTACACAAGATTTTTTCCATGCTGTGGCAGAACCCTCACCTCCTTCTACATATTGCAGTATAAAGTTCCTGCTCCCTCACCATGGTATGTGCACACATTCTCTGCCTCCCAGCTAGTTCATGCTACAGCTGTGGCTCCCAAGCTTTCTTCTCTGGGCCACACTTTCAGAATAAAAATTTACCAGCACCACACCAATTTTTCATTGATAATAAATACACTGGAGCCCAGGAAGAGACGCTCCAGAGCGGTGCTCGATTTATAACACAGAATACAACTACTTTATAATGTCATCATCATCAATCTTACGGTCCAGAGACCCAACAAATCGTTACAAAGCAATACACAATTCATACAGCCTACCTCCAGTTTAAACAAGCATTTTGTTCAGAATATAGGGATCATTGGTTCTTGCAACCACCAACAAAAACTTTGCCACTGCTAATGTTCTAGCGTTTGTCCGGTCTTCCAATAGGAACCTGACATAGTGAGCCTCTGATTTTCCTGGGAAAGGTAAATATCAGTTCAGCCCTGGCTTGCTCATATTTTGCATAGTGCAACAAAATATGCTTTATGGAATCGATGTCTTGAGCACACGAGCAAAGTCTGTCCTGGTAGGGAACTCCTCACAACCTACCATCCAACACTGCAGAAGGAAAGACGTTTAGTCTGGTTTGGTGAAAAGCCTTCGGTAGTTTGGTACTGTCAGGTTTTTATGTTTTTTTAAATAAATATTTATTCAAGATTTTCTTAATACAATAAAGAAAAAACAAACAAAATAACACATACTTTAACAATAACCATACTTTCTTCACTTCTTTGGACTTCCTCACATCTCTCGTTCCTGTCAGGTTTTTAATGTAAGATGTTAACTTAAAGACATGCCCATATTGTTCTCCTACTGCCAGCGGACTACAGACTGCGTGTGATTGAGATCGCAAGTCACTGTGTGCATTATCCCATAATCTTTGCTTTAACGTCTTTAGGGCGCCTTGATAACCCAGGTAATACAGTTGGGGGGGGGGTGACAGACCAATAGAGATGGCTTTTGTAGCCATGGTTTTCTGCCATTTGCTGACAAATTCCTCATTGGTCAGGTGTTGGTACAAACCCTTCCCTAGATCAAACACTGAAATCCTGAGCCAATGTAATCATGGGACATTCAGAAAGTATAAAGGAATGCAGCTACAGAAGAACTTGAATCGTTCCCAAAATGTAATTATGAACGAGCCTCTTACACATGTACCTTAAGTGTGTATACCAACTCATTGAGATGTGTCAGCTTGCTTTTGCCAGATAATTTTGATTATATGATGTTTACTTTGAAACAAAAAACTTTCATCTCCTCATCAGTGCAAAGAAGCCTTACTCTTTTATGATGTGTCAGATTTGTCAGTGTTGAAAATCCCTGTTCGCGCCATCACCTTCCCCAATGGAAAGGGTAGTCCGGTAGAGGACTCCGGGGGGCGTTGCCTTGTCCGAAACCTAGGGAGGTAAGGGCCCCCAGCACGCCCCCGAGCGGTGACACCCGTGGGATCCTAGTTGGCGTACTTCAACAGGACTCCCACGGCTTGTGGACAACCCTTCCTGGTCCCCATGCCGGGTAGTCGATAGGAGCCAATGCCTAAGGCCAATACCTTCCAATTCTGTAATCAATAAAGTTGTGGCCTTTTTATGCCCATTAACCTTAAACAATGTGTCCAGTGTCTTCATTTCTCATGGGGGGAGGGGACTTGCCACGCAACAATATATCGTGGAGAACAGTAGTTTAGCCAATGCTCCTGAACAGAGGCGGGGATACGGTTTCTGTTTATCTATCCAAAACAATTGCTATGCTATGCTATGCTATGCTATATTATACTATACAGGCCTCAGTCCTGTATACCTGAAGGAGTCTCCACCCCCATCATCCAGCCCGGAAACTGAGGAGGACCTTCTGGCAGTTTCCTCGCTGTGAGGTGAGGTTACAGGGAACCAGGCAGAGGGCCTTCTCGGTAGTGGCACCCACCCTGTGGAACACCCTCCTACCAGATGTCGAAGAGAATAATAACTACCAGACTTTTAGAAGACATCTGAAGACAGCCCTGTTTAGGGAAGTTTTTAATGTCTGACACTGTATTGTTTTTAATATTAGGTTGGAAGCCACCCAGAGTGGCTGGGGAAACCCAGCCAGATGGGCGGGGTATAAATAATGAATTATTATTATTATTATTATTATTATTATTATTATTATTATTATTATTATTATTATTATTATTATTTACACTACACTAATGTTTCAATGTTTATTTGATTGTCCTTGAATATTCTGGCTACACTTGCCTTCCTTTCAGGCAAAACCAGCGTGGCACGCCACATTCTTTGAAAATCACCGAACCACAGGGATCTTTTTGGAGCCACATCAAGTGAGAAGCCTGACCAAAGGTGTACTTTGTGTCAGGGAGGTAAGCAGTCGATTCCTTTATTTAAACAGTCCTCGCCCTCCTGGCTTTGGGAACTCACTGTGCTCAACTGGAAGCAGCCATCTTGAAGTCCATACTTTTCTCCCTGCTCATCACTTATTTCAGGCACCAAGGCAGGAAGTGTGTGTGGGGGGGAATGGTCCGCTCTCATATATTAATTTGTCAAGTACATGTCCATAGATGAAAAAGCAGACTGCAGCTACTTACAGGGTCATTAAAAGTTTCCCCAAGGTGCTCCACTGCATAGTAAATTAGTTTCTTCTCCATAAGAGACCTCTCCACATAGTGGCGGATATTCTGTGAAAGAAATAAAGATATTAAAGCCAGGCATTTTAAAAAAGTACTACAAAATGGCTCCCGCTTTTTTGCTTAAAAACAACAACAACAAACTCTGACAGTAAATCTGCACAGCTATCTGTCCCATGTGCCTTAAGGTCACTTGGGTGATTTTCATGAGAGAGTTGGGAATCCTTAACTCTCTCTGGATTATGCCCAGTGTGCAAAATATTTTGTTCTCATTGATGTGGTGCTTGCTTCCAGATGGAAGAAATGTTTACTGGTACCTCTCTGGCTGCAACGGGCACATCTCCCAGCTCTGCTTGGTATTGCTTCAGTTTCTCCAGCAACGCCCCGTCTGATGGATAGAACTGCAAATAGGTAGCTGCACATTCGGCGGCGAGGGCCCAATTCCCAGCTGAAAACGAGAAGATGGACTCAAGTTACAATGGCTCCGACTACCATTCCATCCATGCTCCACCCCACTCTTGTCCTGGGCACGTTCCCACTCAGCACAGCATCCCCGGCTTACTTCTTTCATAGGCAAACTGCAGCAAATCAAAATGAGACGGGATGAAGTCTTCTGCGGAAGACACCCTCCCGGGCTTGGTGGCAATGTCAAGGACGCACTTCTGCCTGCACTTGAGGACCTGGATGTAGTGAGCTGGAAGAAGGCAGAAAGAGAAGGAGAAATAGAAATAGAGAATACATGCCCCCAGAGTAACAGCTGGACTGTCAATTCTTTGGCGACCAGCCTCTTTATGGTCCAGCTCTCACTTCCATACATCACTACTGGGAAAACCATAGCTTGAACTATACGGACCTTTGTTGGCAAGGTGATGTCTCTGCTTTTTAAGATGCTGTCTAGGTTTGCCATCGCTTTTCTCCCAAGAAGCAGGCGTCTTTTAATTTCGTGGCTGCTGTCACCATCTGCAGTGATCATGGAGCCCAAGAAAGTAAAATCTCTCACTGCCTCCATTTCTTCCTCTTCTGTTTGCCAGGAGGGTTACAATACCCTCAAGAAACCCACGGCCTTTACCCGTGTGTCGGATTTCAAGGCCTGTATCCTGGAAACCAGATGGCTAACTCTCCACGATGACCTGACGTGCCTTTTGCTCGACCCCCTCCCTCTTTTCCCTGTTCAGGGAAGTTTTTAATGTGTGACATTTTAATGTATTTTTAATCTTTGTTGGAAGCTGCCCAGAGTGGCTGGGGAAACTCAGCCAGATGGGGGGGTACAAATAATAAATTATTATTATTATTATTATTATTATTATTATTATTATTATTATTATTATTAGAGCAGCACTTGAAAAGCAGAAGGTGCTTATTTAAGGGCTATGGGATGTTTGTTATACCTAGGGAATACATTTTCTATCAAGATAAGGCCCCCAGAAGTCATGAGCTTCGTGGGGGGGGGGGAGGAATACTGCCAATATTCAAAATTTCCCAACCTTTTTTTGTTTCACCACAGTGCAGGAAAGCAACCTAAATGAAAACACACCTGCCCCTTTTCTCTGATGAGGTGAAATAGATGCTTGTGGTGGGGAGGACATTTCAACTGGGAAAACATCGCTGGGAAATGGATAAACCTTCTCTTTCTGTTGCCAGATCCCAACCCAAACACCCCTCTAACTGCTCTTAAAATAACACAGGAAATGTCATTAATGGCTCTCCGCACCACAACTATTTAAACCCTCACCCATTTTTTGTGACTGTTAGGAAAGCATTTGATATTCGTTAAGCATCTGGAGAACATGCCAGCCGGATGGGTGGGTTATATTATTATTATTATTATTATTATTATTATTATTATTATTATTATTATCATCTACAGAGGAGTAAGCATGTGTGCTTGCTTCAAGAGAAAGGCCGCCTCAAACCACAAGCTCTCTCCAGCTCTGAACGTTCAGTGCTCCCTCAGACCTTTGCTGCTACTACCTGCAATGGCTTCGTAGAGGCCAAGCTGTGTCTCCTCCTCCTTTTCCTCATCCTCCTGAGGCCCTTCGCAAAGAGCCCTGCAGTCCTCCAGCGCCAGCAGCCCTTCTTTGAGCGATTCCTCCAGCTTTGTCACCGCCTGCTGGTAGTCATCCGCCTTGTAATGTTGAATTCCAGCTTCGTAGGCCACCTGCAGGTCACAAACCCATCAGTCCCCCAGGACAGCCCAGGTTGTGACTCTCTCATGGGATAGGGATGGAGGGCTGTGGTAGCAGGCCTTTGCAACCAGAGGCTAAGCTCTCAGGGCCAAACCACATGAGGCACGGGAGTTTATGGCTAGATGTATCTTTTAAGTCCTAAAAGCAGCATGTAGGAATGGTAAGAGTTGTCTAATGGTAGAACATTCTTTATGTATGCTACAACAGCAGCAAGAATACTCATCGCAAAGTATTGGAAGACACAAGATCTACCCACCTTGGAAGAATGGCAGATGAAGGTGATAGACTATATGGGACTGGCAGAAATGACTGGCAGAATCCGAGACCAGGGAGAAGAGTCGGTGAAAGAAGATTGGAAGCAATTTAAGGACTATCTTAGGAAACATTGCAAAATTAATGAATGTTAGAATGACGTTGGTTTAGAAATTACGTGGTTCCCAGCTGTAATGGTTAAGTAAAAAGAAAAGAAAGGTTAAAAACTAAATGGAAAATAAGGGAGAGGATTTGCTGAATTAATAATTAGAAATTGGAATACAGAAAGGGGAGGTATGAGGAAGTCGGGGAAGTAAGGTATAAGAAAATAAGGGAATGAAATTATACTTGTTTTTGTTTGTGTTGGTTTGTATTGTTGTTTTGTTTTGTTTTTATATAATTTTTGAAACTTTAATAAATATCTATTAAAAAAAAGAGTTGTCTAATGGGTCTTTAACCCTTCCCTTGTCAGTTTGCATTTCTTAGTGCAGAAAGTATTGATCTGACGTCTAGAGATCTTTCCTATTCTACTTAATTCAAGAGGGTTCTGGAAGCCTCTTTGTGTGAAAGAAACAAGCAGAAGGTTCATGATGTTTGGGTTATACTTTCAGAGAAGCTGAGTCCAGCTGGTTTAAACTGGTTCAGTTATCTCTTCTGTCAAGGTCATGCTGACTATAATAGGCCAGGAGGAGCCTGGGTTTCACTTTCACTTTCTATCTCTTCCTTCCGGTATGGTGTTCTGTATATAGTGTTTATGGTTTAGGCTTATAATAAGTTATTGTAAGTTTCAGTTAAGTCTGCTGCAACTGGATTTCTTATGGACAGTGCCAATCCTCAATGTATAGTCATACCTCAGGTTAAATGTGCTTCAGGTTGAGCATTTTCAAGTTACGCTCTGCGGCGACCCAGACGTAACGGAGCGCATTACTTCTAGGTTTCACCGCTCATGCATGCGCAGATGCTCAAAATGACGTCATGCGCATGCGTGAAAGCGGCAAAACGCAACCTGCCCACACACAGACACGTCTTACATTCTACTCAGGATGCGAACGGGGCTCCGGAACGGATCCCGTTCGCATCCAGAGGTACCACTGTATTGGATTTGTGACCATTATGCTCATTTGCCTTCCGTAGCAGTAAAGCTCTGCTGGATGAAATATTTATTGCCTCTGGTTTAATTTTTGGGAATCCTGCAACGTGTTTAAGTTTTTACTCTGCTAACTATACATTAAGGGTGGTGCTGTGGGTTAAACCACAGAGCCTAGGACTTGCTGATCAGAAGGCTGGCAGTTTGAATCCCCATGACAGGGTGAGCTCCCGTTGCTCGGTCCCAGCTCCTGCCTACCTATCAGTTCGAAAGCACATCAAAGTGCAAGTAGATAAATAGGTACCACTCCAGCGGGAAGGGAAACAGCCTTTCTGTGTGCTGCTCTGGTTCGCCAGAAGCGGCTTAGTCATGCTGGCCACATGACCCGGAAGCTGTACACCGGCTCCCTCGGCCAATAAAGTGAGATGAGCGCCGCAACCTAATGGTCACGACTGGACCTAATGGTCAGGGGTCCCTTTACCTTTACTTAACTATACATTGGAATCTGGATCCATATTGAGAAGAATTCCATGACATCCTTTTGTGCCATTTTCAGCTTACCATCCCCTTTGGAGCCACAGGTAGCACTGTGGGAAGGGAGGCGCACCCCCACCTTCAAACCTTGGGAGGTTTTTAAGCAGAGGTTAGATGGCCATATGTCACATAAGATTTCTTTACCACCCCCAGGCCCCAGTAGGCTCCACAAAGCAGCCCTTCTTAATCTGCCAAGCGACATTCAGTTTCCCAGAAGTCTCTCACCCAGTGTGGCATGGCTTCAAGATCCCGAAAGCTTTCCGCTTTCACCCCCGCCATGCGCCGGTATTTCTCCATGTCCTCACGCATTTGTAGGTGCTGTGGATTGGCCACAAAGAATGTATGAGCTGAGGAAACAGCTTCATCGAGTTTCTTTAGCTGCAGGAACAAAACAGTACCATTTAGAAGTAAAATGAGGGCCACGAGGCCACCATTCTCAGACCAAAGTAGCAGAGAGCGTGGAGAAGCCCATTCTTGGATTTACTAGCACGCACACAAACACACACGCAAAGCAGTGCAAGTTAAAAACATTTGTTAGTTTTTTAATACCTCATAGTATTATCACGAAATTAAAAGATGCCCGCTTCTTGGGAGAAAAGCAATGACAAACCTAGACAGCACCTTAAAAAGCAGAGACATCACCCTGCCGACAAAGGTCCGTATAGTTAAAGTTATGGTTTTCCCAGTAGTGATGTATGGACCACAAAGAAAGCTGGACCACAAAGAAGGCTGATCACCGAAGAATGGATGCTTTTGAATTATGGTGCTGGAGGAGACTCTTGAGAGTCCCATGGACTGCAAGAAGATCAAACCTATCCATTCTGAAGGAAATCAGCCCTGAGTGCTCACTGGAAGGACAGATCCCGAAGCCGAGGCTCCAAGACTTTGGCCACCTCATGAGAAGAGAAGACTCCCTGGAAAAGGCCCTGATGTTGGGAAAGATGGAGGGCAGAAGGAGAAGGGGATGACAGAGGACTAGATGGCTGGACAGTGTTTTCGAAGCTACCAGTATGAGTTTGACCAAACTACGGGAGGCAGTGGAAGACAGGAGGGCCTGGCGTGCTCTGGTCCAGGGCGTCACAAAGAGTCGGACACGACTAAACGATTAAACAACCACAACAACAAGTATTATCAGATGTCAAAAGAGATGTCATAAATTGTAGAGTTGGAAGGGACCCCGAGGGTCATCTAGCCCAACCCTCTGCAATTTAGGAACCTCAGCTAAAGCTTCCCCAACAGATGGACATCCAAACATTGCTTTAAAAACCTCCAGTGAAGAAGAGCCCCCAGCCTCTTGAGGCAGCCCATTCCACTATCGAACAGCTTTTGTTTGTTGTTAAAAGCAAAAAGGGTTTTTGCTTTAAAAACAAAGCCACCCAGCATGCAGACTATGGAAATGTAGGTACCTGAAGGAGTGTCTCCACCCCCATCATCCAGCTCGGACACTGAGGTCTAGCGCCGAGGGCCTTTTGGCAGTTCCCTCACTGCAAGAAGCCAAGTTACAAGGAACCAGGCAGAGGGCCTTCTTGGTAGTGGCACCCACCCTGTGGTACACCCTCCCATCAAATGTCACGGAAACAAACAACTACCTGACTTTTAGAAGACATCTGAAGGCAGCCCTGTTTAGGGAAGTTTTTAATGTTTGATGTTTTATTATGTTTTTAATGTTCTGTTGGGAGCCGCCCAGAGTGGCTGGGAAAACCCAGCCAGATGGGCGGGGTATAAATAATAAAATTATTATTAGTAGTAGTAGTAGTAGTAGTAGCCCTCTCAAATAAACACTTGCCCTCTGTAACACAGGATTTGTGTGTCCATGACTACTTCCCCCTCTCATAATGGTTCTTGACAGAACACCATTTCCCCTGTTTTAAAGCTCTTGTCAACACAATAACTTCAGTACACAATAACTTCAAGATTTGGACAGAGGCCTATTTCAGATTACAAATGATTGGAGTCTGTGAGGGGAAAATATGAGCAGGGGCAGACTTGGGATTCATGGCTCCCTGAGCGAGGTCAACATCTGGTTCCCCCAAGACTTTGGCCACCTCATGAGAAGAGAAGACTCCCTGGAAAAGACCCTGATGTTGGGAAAGATGGAGGGCACAAGGAGAAGGGGACGACAGAGGATGAGATGGTTGGATAGTGTTCTCAAAGCTGCCAGCATGAGTTTGACCAAACTGCGGGAGGCAGTGGAAAACAGGAGGGCCTGGCGTGCTCTGGTCCAGGGGGTCACAAAGAGGCGGACACAACTAAACGACTAAACAACAACGACAACAACAACAAGTATTATCAGATGTCAAAAGAGATGTCATAGAATTGTAGAGTTGGAAGGGACCCCGAGGGTCATCTAGCCCAACCCCCTGCAATTTAGGAACCTCAGCTGAGCGAGGCCAACATTTGGTGCCCCCAAATGAATCTTCTCGGTGTTGTGCCCTCTTGGCTCAGCGCCCTGTGCGGAGCAACCATCCGCGATACCCTAAATCCCTCAATAAGTGAATGGCAAATAAGATTTTGTGAATATATAGACTTAGCAAGACGTACAGCAGTGGTAAGAGGCAAATCAGACCAGAAACTGATAGAGGAGTGGACTTGCGTAAAGGAACACACAAAAAAAATTGTTCTAGTATTAATATATCAATATGCAATGAATGAAACTTATAGAGTAAAAAATTGAGAAGAAATGGGTATAAGATGAGATAGTCAAAAATAATATTGATAACACAGTGAAAAGAAGAAAAGAAACAATGGAAGCCACATATAGGTGGAGGAAAGTCAAAATTTATGTCTGTATGTTTAGTTTGTATGTTTGTTTTCTTTTTTTGTAATCTAAGTTGAGAGGTGTATGTATCAATGTATAATAAGTTTGTTTAGTGTTCTGCTTTGTGTTTGTAAGTATTGCATTTATCCATAAAAGTTCTTTTAAAAGAAAAAGAAAAAGGAAAAAAAATCTGGCACGGATACAAGCATTGCCAGCCCAATGCATTTTGTTGCTAGAGGTGCCTATGCAGCCCAGTCCATATGCAGAACCCTACAGAGTCAGCAGCATCATTCTCATGCTAGCGACTGCGCAGCATCCTCTACCATCACACCTGAGGGAAGAAGGCGAGTTGAGGCAGGGAAGGGCAGGCTGTTTGGCACACCAAGCTCTGCCAGCTGAAGAGAAGAAAGTACCCGTGTCCCAAGGGAAATCACCTCGCTGTGGCTCATGGCAGGGCCAGCCCTGAAGGCACGAGGCACCCAGCACCACTCACTTGGTACAGCATGAGACTCTTCCTCTCAGGGCCGCAGGTTCAAGCACCACATTGGGCAAAAGGTTTCTGCACTGCAGGAGGTTGCACTGTGATTCTAAAGCATGTTGCAAGGGGAGGGGGAATCCTGAGTTTTATGCCCATAACCCTGTTTTAGAAGTGCTTGTGTGTAGCAGCTAACTCTGCTCTAAGGCAGCCCAGGCATGGAATGAGAAGGCAGGAGACGTAGAAGAAGAACAAAACGGATAAACAAGGACTTCTGAACTGAGTGCCAAGGACCTGCCAGTTTAAATTGCTTTTGGCCATCTGCACATTTTTATTTTTTTTGCTGAGTAACTTTGCACGGCCTGAATGTTTCTTGACTGCACTAGGCATTTTTCTGCCCATAGAAGAAGACGACACACGGTTGCTCTTAATGTAAAGACCGCAAAGTATGATACGATAAAGGAGATTCTGACTAAACATCAGGAAAACTTTCTGCCAGTGATAGTTCAATAGTGGAACGGTCTCCCCTGGGGTGGTTGTGGACTCTCCGTCCTTGGAGGTTTTCAAGAAGGTTGGCTGGCCATCTGCCATGGATGCTTTAGCAGAGATTCCTGCAACGCAACTCTACAATTCTATAATTCTATAAATTCCCATCATCCCTGACCACTGATGCTGCTAGCTAGGGATGATGGGAGCTGTAGTCCAAAAACAGCTGGAAAGCCCAAGTTTGGGAAAGCGAAAAATAAAGTTTGCCAAGTTTTTAAAGGCAGGCAGGGGGCAGGCGAGGCAGCCACATCAGCAGCCTCTTGGCCCCGTCTTGCCCCTCACCTTGAAGAAGGCGATCTGCAGGTAGTTGTAGGGCTCCCTCTCCTCGAAGTCCTGCCGGATCTCCGCGCTGGCCCGGTGGAGGGAGGGCTGCCCGCCCAGCCGGCGCCCCAGGCACTCCTCCAGGCACTCGGCCCGCTGCAGCACCCGCTCGAAGAAGCCCGTCTCCCAGGGCCGCGAGGGCGGGCGGCCCGCCGAGAAGCCGGCCTGCCACTGGCACGCGCCCTGGCACTCCCGCCGCGCGCCCTGCAGCCCCGAGTAGCTGTGCAGGCAGCGCTGCAGCAGCTCGGCCGCCCGGGGCCAGTCCTGGGCGAAGTAGGCGCGCACCCCGTCGGCGTAGAGCGCGTCGTAGGGCGCCAGGTGGCCGGAGGAGGGCGAGGAGAGGAAGAGGAGGACGGAGAGGAGGAGGAGGAAGGGGACCGAGGAGCGGGGCGAGGAGGAGGAGGAAGGAGGGCGCGAGCGGAGAGCCATGGCAGAGCGCAAAGGAGGAGAAGCAGCCAAGGGGAGAAATTGCAGACGTCGCCCGAGGAGTTGGGGCGAAAGGGGCGGGCAGGAGGCGGCTGGGAAAGGGGCCTGCGCTGCTGGCGGAGGGGGAGAGGAAGGCGGGGAGAAGGGATGCGTAATCCGGAGCTGCTGCCCGAGGCTGGAAATTCCTCCCAGGGGCAGAGGAGGCCCAAACAAGCCGGGGAGGGACGCGGTGGCGGCGGGGAAGGAAGGTGGGGCGCGCGGTGGTGAAGGGATGCGCGCTCGTTCGCCGGTTCTGCCCTAGCCTGGAGGTGATAAAGTACGTTTTGCTGCTTAATTCCTGTGCTTTAAGTAGGGTTGCCACCTTTGGTTGGGCAAAATACAGGACAGGTGTGTGGGAGGGGGTTAATCACCTTGCCAACAAAGGTCCGTATAGTTCAAGCTCTGGTTTTCCCAGTAGTGATGTATGGAAGTGAGAGCTGGACCATAAAGAAGGCTGATCGCCGAAGAATTGATGCTTTTTAATTCTGGGGCTGGAGGAGACGCTTGAGAGTCCCATGGACTGCAGGAAGATCAAACCTCTCCATTCTGAAGGAAATCAGCCCTGAGTGCTCACTGGAAGGACAGATCCTGAAGCTGAGGCTCCAAGACTTTGGCCACCTCATGGGAAGAGAAGACTCCCTGGAAAAGACCCTGATGTTGGGAAAGATGGAGGGCACAAGGAGAAGGGGACGACGGAGGACGAGATGGTTGGACAGTGTTCTCGAAGCTACGAACATGAGTTTGACCAAACTGCGGGAGGCAGTGGAAGACAGGAGTGCCTGGTGTGCTCTGGTCCAGGGGGTCACGAAGAGTCGGACATGACTAAACGACTAAACAACAACAAAAATCCCTTTCCCTGGTGCAGAAATCACTTCAAAGCAATCGATCACAAGGATCCAATGGAAGCTCTCAAATCACTGCAAAGGTTCCAGCAGCACTATTGAAAGGAAATCCTCCCCACCTGCTGGATTTCTGCCTGCCAGAAGGATGATAAATGCAGAAACCCAGCCAAAAAAGAAAGAAAGAAATAGAGGGAGAGAGAGAGCAACAAATTTTGCTTCTCTTCCTCACAGAACTTTGCCTCCAACACCCTAACAGGATTTGCATAACTCCAGGGCACCTTGACACAACACATTTTTCAGTCATGGTAGGAGTGCCTGTACATGAAGGAATGCAGTCAACAGGCCTGCCAGTCAGCCATGATTGGCTGCTTAAGAGCCAACTCCTAGGGGCGAGGTCCCTTTGGCTCCCCCCATAAAATATTTGAGAGGGCTGCCTCCCTACAGGTTAATGGGCATTACCATTAAAATGGTGTGTGCGCACTGTGACTTGTGATCAGTTTTGCAGGGCAGGGTTTACTTGGGTCCATGGGCATAGCTGTCAATGGGGGCAGCTGCCCCCCATCAAGTAAATACATAAAAATAATTAACTAAGATTCTGCCCCCCTCACATAAATCTTGGCTACGTCCATGCCTGCCCCCCAATATTTTATTCAAGTTCGCACCCCTGATTGTAGTTCCCTGTGCTGTTCCCTGTTGCTATGATTATGATTATTTATTAAATTTGTATCCCGCCCTTCATCCAAAGATCACAGGGCGGTTCGCAACATAAAAATGCAAGATGAGAACGCAAAATGCGTAATAGAACAAAGACAAACCAATGATCTCTCCTCCCACTAACATATTGAAAAGGCCATAGAATGTTAACCAAAGGGCTGGTTAAAGAGAAACGTTTTTGCCTGGCATCTAAAGATATTTAAGGAAAGCGCCAGGCGAGCTTCCCTGGGGAGAGCATCCCACAAATGGGGAACCACTGCAGAAAAGGTTCGTTCTCGTGTTGCCACCATCCAGACCACAGAAAGAAGGGCCTCAGATGATGTTCACAAGGCCTGGGTTGGTTCATATGGGGAGAGGCAATCCTTGAGGTACTGGGCCATTTAAGGCTTTAGAGGTCAAAACCTCAGGGGGCCTTGTGTACTATGCACCTTGGCTTAGGAGAAGCAAAATGGCTTCTATTGGAGTGCTGACAGGAGCAAGCCAGCAGTAAATCACACCAAGCACATTGGAGTTAACTCTTTATTAGCAAAACATGATCTGCACTGGAGTGTTAGGCCGGATGAGCCCACAACTCAGGTCTTGCCCTCATGAAGCAGTTGCCAAGGCTAAAAGTCCCTGCCTTCCTATAGCTGGCGATGTCCCCTCCTCTCCAGGGTGTTTTCCAAGCAATCGGAAACTGCGCCTGCCACTGCTCTGCCCTTTTCATGCCTCTCCTAGTTCTAGGAGACCAGGGGGGAGGGGAGCTTGTCGCAGCAGGAAGGGGAGACCCCCTTGCCTCTTCCCAAGCCGGGCCTATCTCTGCCTCTTGGCCTCTTTCTTCTCCTGCTTCAGCTTCTATCCATAGCTGTCAACCGTCCCTTATTTGGCGAGAAACTCCCTTATCCCAGTGCCGTGTCCCGCTGCTGTCCCTTATTGATGATGTCCCTTAAATTTCCTGGGTTTCAAAGGAAGCAGCTCCTCTCCCTCCCTCCCTCCCTCCCTGCCGGCCAGGGAGGAGGGAGGCTCCAACTGTGTTGCTTGGCTGCGTTGCTCACCCAATAAGGACTATGAGGAGGAGGAAACCCAGGTTGGTTTATTGACTTTATACATTGTCCTCCCCCAACAAAAATGGGGCCCAAGGTTCAAATCCCCAGTTAGAATTGCAGGGCTTCTGTTTCAGATTGCCAGGAGCCTTGGTGTATCCTTTATTTATCGCATTTGCATTCCACTTCTCCTCCAAGAAGCTTGAGGTGGAATGCCTGGTTCTCCCTGCCTTTGTTTTATTCCCACAACAATCCTGTGAGGCAGGTTAGGCGGATGCAGTGACTGGGATTTGAACCAGGTCCTAGCCCGCCACTCTAACCACTACCCCACACTGTGTATGTATAGATGTATATACATATGTATGTACAGTATAAAGGTAAAGGGATCCCTGACCATTAGGTCCAGTCGTGGCCGACACTGGGGTTGTGTACAGCTTCCGGGTCATGTGGCCAGCATGACTAAGCCGCTTCTGGTGAGACCAGAGCAGCGCACGGAAACACCGTTTACCTTCCCACAGGAGCGCTACCTGTCTATCTACTTGCACTTTGATGTGCTTTCGAACTGCTAGGTTGGCAGGAGCTGGGACAAAGCAACAGGAGCTCACCCCATCGCGGGGATTTGAACCGCCGACCTTCTGATCGGCAAGTCCTAGGCTCTGTGGTTTAACCCACAGCGCCACCCACGTCCCTTATGTACAGTATATGTTGAAAATAATTTAAATCCCGATGTTCCTAAGTGAGATCGTCATACATTAAAAATAATAAAATGGGATGAACAAACCTTTCTTCCCCTAATACGGCGGGGCTACATTTTGACAATGTGTGTTACAGGTCTTATTTTTTAACATGTACGACCCTCCTGAAGTTTCGAAATGGCCTGAGAGTTCAGTGAAATAAATGTGTGATGTGATTATAGGCGGATATCTTTTTATATCTCCAAAAAGATATGCATGAGAGCCGGTACAAACTCAAAACAGTGGAGAATAAAAAATTAAGTTGCCAGCACTGGAAATCAGCTTCAAATAAATGGTCTGAGGTCTTAAAGAACTCTAATGGCTCACACTTTGATAGAATACATACATTTGGAATTTCAGTTCCTCCAAGAATTCTGGCTTCAGTGCAGGAATGGCTGAGTGAATTTCTGTGGCCGGGGTTACGTAAGAGGGCAGACTACATCAGACTAATGGTTCCCTCTGGCTTTAAAATCAATGAGAATTGGACATTACTAGCACAAAGTAATCTGATAATGTTACATTAAGGATTAAAAGAGGGCATGAGCTCTCATATATTCTAAGGTGTTTGAGCTAAAGTACAGCTTGTCTTATCTCAATTAAGTTTTGGCTGAGGTGATTATTACTATTTATTTGTTAATTACTCCCCCCTCCAAATGAAGCTCAAAACAACTTACAAAAAACAAACATTAAAAAGGGGTAAGGAACAAGGGCAAAGCAGCCTAAAATACTATATATATATATATATATATATATATATATATATATATATATATATATATATTTGCTTTCGTAGATATATTGTGTATACACACACACACACACACACACACAATATATATATATTTATGTTGTGTATATATTTATATTGTTTATATATATATAAGCAGAGCCAACTCTGCCTCATCCCACTAAAATTAAGACCCAGAGTTCTGGGTGAACAAGAATGTGTTTGCCTTGTGCCTAAAACAGTTAGCAATGGCACCAGACACGCCTCCCTGGAAAGCACTGTATAAATGGGGGGCCACCACTGAAAAGGCAAGTTCTTGTGTTGCCTCTCCCTGCATCACACTGAGGGGGTACATGCAGAAGGGCCTCATGTGGAGAACGCCAGGTCTGGGTTGGTTCACGTGGTGAGAGGCAGTTCTTGGGGTCCTAAATTGAATAAGGCTGCTCGGTCTACCCAAGGGGTGCAATATTTGTCTTGCCCTGGGCGCCAGCAACCTTTGCTACACCACTGCAAAGGCTGTGTACAGAGAAATCGAGCTTTCCTCATGGCTAGTGATGGAGAAGATTTCCGTCGTTTTTCTTGACAACCTCTGTTAAGATAGCCAAACTCTTCTGTATCATGAGGGTGATGTTACCAGCGCACCACAGCGTGCCTGCCGCAAGGAGAACTGAAATAGCGTGTGTGGAGCATTTTGAAATTGAGCGCTGCATGCTCAATATTACATGCATGCGTCATCTCTTGGCACTGGGACACTCCGTCTTAGAATCCTCTCTTCTCAGTTGGCTGTTGAGTCTC
This sequence comes from Podarcis melisellensis, assembly GCF_964234715.1. Taxonomy (NCBI): domain Eukaryota; kingdom Metazoa; phylum Chordata; class Lepidosauria; order Squamata; family Lacertidae; genus Podarcis; species Podarcis melisellensis. The sequence goes on along the minus strand of NC_138534.1, from coordinate 38,152,705 downwards.
TTTAAGTAGTATCTACCGTGGCACCTCAGGTTAAGTACCGTATTTTTCGCTCCATAAGGCGCACCTAGTTTTTAGAGGGGGAAATCAAGCCTGTCCGCTTCTCCCAGAGCTTCTGGGGCTGCCGGGGGAAGCCCGCCCCCCCCAGCCCCAAAGAGCAAAGAAGCCAAGACAGCCAGCGGGATCCATCCTGCTGCCTGTCTTGGCTTCCTCTTTAGCCGCGTGCAACCTCTCCAGCCGGGAGAGGCTATGCGCGGCTATGGCAATACCCCTACCTCCTGCAAAAGCCCACAAGAGCCGTGCACCCTTTAAGGAGCGTGTGGCTCCTGTGGGCTTTTCTACAAAGAGGGAGAAGGGACTGACTGGCCACGTCAGTCCCTTCTCCCTCCCGGGGAAAAGCCCGCAAGAGCCGCGTGGAGCTTGTGTGTGGCTCTTGGGGGCTTTCCCTGCCTGCCTCCCCCCTGCATTCGCTCCACAAGATGCATACACATTTCCCCTTACTTTTTAGGAAGGAAAAAGTGTGCCTTACGGAGTGAAAAATACGGTACTTAATTCGTTCCCGGAGGTCTGTACGTAACCTGAAACTGTTCTTAACCTGAAGCACCACTTTAGCTAATGGAGGCTCCTGCTGCTGCCGGAGCACGATTTCCTGAAGCAAAGTTCTTAAACTGAAGCACTATTTCTGGGTTAGTGGAGTCTGTAACCTGAAGCGTATGTAACCCAAGGTACCACTGTACTCAGAAGTAGGTCTCAATTGTTTTCAGTGGGGCTTAGTTCTAGATAAATACATGCCCGAATCACTTGAAAACAAAACCACAGACATTGTGAACACACTTTAAGAAGAGAAAGCCAGGCACAGGTGACACTCCAAATATAGATTTCTTTTAATACCTTCCTCTCCCACACTTGGCAGCCGACGACAAGCGTTTCTCATAGTGGGTGGAGCTAAGAAAAGGGAGGGGCGTGTGGCACTAACAATGCTACTGAGGGGGTGGAACTGGAGAAAAAAGTGCCCTCCGGTGAACTGCGGTGGTCTGTGCTCACGTTTTGCCACCTGGACGCAGGGCTCCGTGGCTCCTTCAAACAAAGCCGGTTCTCCTTCCCCACCACATCAGGACCCCGCCGTGGGCACACCCCCCCTCCTCTGCCAACATGGTGAGAAACACAAGGACCTAAAAACACCCCTTGGGTCCTGGGGAGACACGTCGAGTTTTGCTTAAAAATCCGGAGCCCAGCAAACGCTTTCGCCGCCGTTTCATAGGCCGAGCTCCTGGAAACCTCGCGCTTCCTGAGCTCCCAAGGTCCGTACCCCGGGCTCCTGTTCTCCGCTGTAGAGGTATAGGTTTTCCCCACCAGTCAGTGAACACCGCCGATCCTTCTCGGGGCCGTCTTCCTGCTCGGTGCCATCCAGAGAGTGGCGCCTCTCCTGCTGCGCCGCCAGCGGCAGGCGCGAGTGGCGCGGGCTGCTGTGCGGGGAGGGCACCGGCGTCTCGTCGATGAAGGTGGTGATTTCGTCGCGGAAGAAGCAGACGCTAGACCCCGAGGCAGGTCCCCGGGACACCAGCCCGGCTTCCAGGAACTGCCGGAGCGTGGTGAACTCGTCTTCGGGAGGCCGGTGGCGTCGGTGGTGGTGGTGGTAGCTGCGGAGCTCCGGCAGCAGGAAGCTGGGGACGCCTCCATGTTTGTGAGGGGTAGGCACGCGGATGTCGTCGGATGAGGACCACTTGTGGAGGAAGGAAGGCGAGGAGCGGTGGGAGGAGAAGATGTTGGTTTCGTCGTGGGACATCCTCCGGGAGAGAGGAACCTGGAAGGAAAGAAGGAGGTGAGAGCCAGCGGGCAAGGAGCTTGGACGGCGTGCAATTTATAGGCTTTTTTCCTCTCTGGTGGGCGCTATTGCCATTATAAGAGAACAAGGGAGGTGTTTGTAGTGAGTTCCAGCACGTCTTTTTCTAGAAAAATAGCACTGGGTAGGTCCAATGGCAAATATATATATAGAGAGAGAGAAAGAGAAAACACAACACAGAGCCTAGGGTTTGCTGATCAGAAGGTCGGCGGTTCGAATCCCCGCAACGGGGTGAGCTCCCATTGTTCGGTCCCTGCTCCTGCCAACCTAGCAGTTCGAAAACACGTCAAAGTGCAAGTAGATAAATAGGTACCCCTCCGGCGGGAAGGTAAACGGCGTTTCCGTGCACTGCTCTGGTTCTCCAGAAGCAGCTTAATCATGCTGGCCACATGACCCGGAAGCTGTACGCCGGCTCCCTCGGCCAATAAGGAGAGATGAGCGCCGCAACCCCAGAGTCGGTCACGACTGGATCTAATGATCAGGGGTCCCTTTACCTTTACCTAGTCCCACTATTTCTGATGCATTTTCCTCGAGTTCTGCACCTATGCAAATTTCATAGAAATGTTTTGGGTATGTGAGTCTTAGTGAGCAACACACACCTGCCCCGTAACACACACCTCTCCCCCTGGCTTTTCTAGTTTTGTTCTACTTTATGTGCTTTTTGGGGCTACAAAACTTCCAAGACAGAGAAAGAAAACCCAAGTGTTCTACTAACACAGATTCGTGGTCCTGAATTGTGTTGGTGGGAGAGTCTGGGGTACCTTTTGGCTGCTCAGTTCATCCTTGCTCTGTTTTTCTTTTTTAAAAATATTTTTTATTAAAGATCTTCTTGATTTACAAAAGCACGTGCATTGTCTCTTTATTCATGCTGTGAAGTCTTTTCTACAAATCAGTTACATTGCTCTGTTTTCTAAGGAGAGAAGGGGACAATAAAGCTGTCCTCACACTCCTAAAGCAAAGCGATCTCTCAGCTCTCCCTCAAATGTTCACCCCTACATAAATCTCCGCGTTGGTTTTTCCCCCTGTGGTGCACCCAGAAATAATGGTTTCCCCACCATTTGTGGGTACACACAGAGACCAGGTAATGTGTGGACTGCACACTACAGTCATACCTCGGGTTAAAGTTGCTTTAGGTTGAGCATTTTCAGGTCGCGCTCCGCAGCGACCCAGAAGTAACAGAACGCGTTACTTCCGGGTTTTGCTGCTTGTGCATGCGCAGACGCTCAAAATGACGTCACACGCATGCGCAGAAGCGGCGACCCGCGCAGAAGCGGATTGCGTTCTGCTCTGGATGCGAACGGGGCTCCGGAATGGATCCTGTTCGCATCCAGAGGTACCACTGTATTATGACCTGCAGTTGATAGTGCAGTTGACCGTTTGACCCACTATGGATCCTGTCCGCTTAATATGCCAGTGCCTGTCTTTGCATGCAGGGGAAGTCCCTAACTCACCAGCTACCCTCACCTGGTTTAGCCAGTCAGTCAAAGCCATTTCCTGGGGTGTGGCTGCTGTTGCATGCTGACGGCTTCTAGGAGCCACTTCTAGGAGGGCTGAATGCAGGGTGAGGACCCAAGGTGGACAAACTACCCCAGAAGGGGCATGATGTGCCCCCCACCAGAGGTACTGCCCCTTCCCTAACACCCCATACCCTTGGGTAAGTCCAAACCTTCTCCCTTTTCAATTCTGGGTGGAAGTCTGCATGCATGCGGAAGTTCTGTTCCCTAGCATCTCAGGGAAGAGGGCTAAGGAAACCATTCTGACTCTGCTAGGTAGATCCGGTTCAAGGCAACATCATGCACAGAGGAAATTTTCAGTGAGCAACGCACTACTACTACTAGTAGTAGTAGTTTATTTATACCCTGCCCATCTGGCTGAGTTTCCCCAGCCACTCTGGGCGACTCCCAATCAAAAAACAGTACAGCATTAAATATTAAAAACTTCCCTGAACAGGGCTGCCTTCAGATGTCTTTTAAAGAGAAGATAGCTGCTTATTTCCTTCACATTTGAAGGGTGTTCCACAGGGCGGGCACCACTACCGAGAAGGCCCTCTGCCTGGTTCCCTGTAACTTGGCTTCTCACAGCGAGGGAACCGCCAGAAGGCCCTCGGCGCTGGACCTCAGTGTCCAGGCTGGATGATGGGGGTGGAGACGCTCCTTCAGGTCTACTGGGCCATTTAGGGCTTTCAAGGTCAGCACCAACACTTTGAATTGTGCTCGGAAATGTACTGGAAGCCAATGTAGATCTCTCAGGACCGGTGTTATACGGTCCTGGCGGCCGCTCCCAGTCCCATAAATGGGTTAAATAAACAGAACATTGGTTTGTACATTTCAAATGTTGGCAGGCGTGATCTGGTCATGTCCCAGACCGGCAGCCAAACCCTCACACCCCGAAGAAGGCGACTGCCTACCTGCAGGTAGTGCACCCTGTCATGGGGCAACAGCATGTGATGCACTGGCAGCAGCTTAGCATCCCTGGGATCCCGTTTCATAGATGCAGCACCATTGGCATCGAATCGCACTTTGCAGATCCTCCCGTCACCGTAATCGTCACCAGTGCCATCTAGAGGACGACAAGAATGTCTTTGCCACATTTTCGCTCCTCCTCTTTGTTCCCCACCTCAAACAGACAGAGGGCAGACCTATGCAGGCATGGAACATCTGGATTCTTGCGCTTTGAGGAGGCTAGAGTGTTCATTTGTGGCGAGCTGGTTTTCTAAGCGGTTCGTCACGACTGTGGCATCTATTGCCGCAAGCCTGTAATGAGCTGGGCTTGCATGTCAAGTTTCCCACAATGCAGCCTTGCTTGTATTCTGCGCTTATGGGAAATAGCTTGCCATTTCTAGTTGACTATGTGCACAAGGAAAACCCGTGTGGATTTGACCGTACCACAGTGATGGTGTGAATCCACTGTCACTTCTGTTGGTGCTTTTAAAGGAAACACCACCTGGATTTTGGATAGGGATGCCATAGTCATTGGGTATGTTACTTAGGAGCATTGGGATGCGCAATGCAATGTACTTGATTCCCCTTCCTCCCCCCCCCCAAAAAAAATTATAGGAATCACTGTTTAAGTAAGAGGAAATGGACCGTCTTACATGTAAAGGCAGAGCCAACATTTTTAGTTTGGTGGGGGGTGTTTAAAAGTAGCCTTATCCTATTAAGTTTAAACACACACATTTCTCTACTGGAATAAGCTTTGAAAGCACTTTTCTACAAAGATGGTGAGAGTGACTGAAGTAACATCCAGCCTGCATCATGAAAGTTTCAATCTGGAAACAAAATTCAGCAATGTTGCAACAGGTTTTTTAAAAGAAAGAAACAAAGAAATGTGATTGTTTTCCTAAGATGATGGGTGGAGACATAAGCAAATGAATGTACATGTGCTACTTTAAAAGAAAAATGTGATGCATGAGAGTAAGGGCAAAACTGATGGCTGACCCGTTATGCAGTGTGTTGGGAGTATATGTCTGTAATGAAAAACCAGACTTACACCTGTGTCTGTTGTTCGTCTCTTACGTGACTCTTCACTTTTATATTCATTTTAAATAATGAAGACAGGTTCAAAGTCTTTATCTCCTAGTTGGTCCACAGAGAGGTCAAGTGATATAATCTGACCCATGGTTTTAAAGATAATAAACTTTGGGAAGGGAGAGCAGCAGACAGGGACACAGCTTACCTGCTCACAGCCTTCCCTACCATGCACCACACTGTATTTCTTTTCGAATTATAGTAACTACTTCCAAATTTGCATCAATCTATGTAAGCTAATGGGACGCGGGTGGCGCTGTGGGTTAAATCACAGAGCCTAGGGCTTGCCGATCAGAAGGTCAGTGGTTCGAATCCCTGCGACGGGGTGAGCTCCCGTTGTTTGGTCCCTGCTCCCGCCAACCTAGCAGTTCGAAAGCACGTCAAAGTGCAAGTAGATAAATAGGTACCACTCCTGCGGGAAGGTAAACGGCGTTTCCGTGCACTGCTCTGGTTTGCCAGAAGCGGCTTAGTCATGCTGGCCACATGACCCGGAAGCTATATGCCGGCTCCCTCGGCCAATAAAACGAGATGAGCGCCGCAACCCCAGAGTCGGCCACGACTGGACCTAATGGTCAGGGTTGCCTTTACTCTTTACCTTATGTAAGCTAATATACAAAAAATAACATTGCAAATCTATGTCCTCTTTTGCCTCTTTTTGTGATGCATTTCCCTTTTTTGGTGATATGATAGTAGCCCCTCAAGAAGAAAACCTCTGCAAACACAATTTTTTTGCCTCGATACATCCAGTTTTATCTGCCTATACCTACTGCTATTAAAACTGCTTGATGCTTTTAATGCCGTTTTTCTAGTATTTCAACAGCAGCTGATGCAGTCACCATGAGCGAACACCAATTTAACTAACACCAATTCTGGCTCATCTAGAAGATGAACCCATTTTGTTCTAACCATCTTCCATTAGCTAGGGACTAGATTGGCTGCGGCGCTGGGTGATCTGTGATCAGATCTATGCTGTTTTGAAAAAGGTAGATGTAGCTGCAATGGGGGGAGGGACAATATGGTATCTGTATGTTTTCCACTGTGGGGATTTAGATTGGGGAAAATGTGCAGGGCGGGGGAAGGATAAACCCCTGAACCCTCATTTCTGCAGCCCCACTCATGCCTGTGTTTATTTTTCAAAATGCAAACAAATATGGGAAATTCAGTCATATATCTTCTCGCTAATTTGCCCCCAATTCCAGCTGCAGATCCCACAAAGCGTTGTCCATTGTTCTTTTTCCATTCCCACCCTCTCCAGAGTTTTGCCACTTCCTCCAGCTATAGAGAGAGAATGCAGAAAGAAAGAACACAAAGGGTGTTTAAGGAGATAAATGAAATCACTGGGTTAAAGGTGACCAAAAGTCCTGAAGTAGCATTATTATCAATTTACGATGGGGTGGAAGGTTCGCAGGCTATGAAGGACTTGCTCATAAATTTATTGACAGCTGCACGAATTATTATAGCCAGGAAGTGGAAGGGGCAAGCAGAATATAAAATGGAAGAATGGTATAAAGAGGTGTGGGATATGGCTATTAATGATAAATTAACATGTGCTATTAAGGCAAGATGGGGAACATGCAGGAGAAATGATTTTGAGGAGATATGGAAGGTATTTGTACAATTTGTACTGTTAAAAGGGAAAGGGGTCAAAACATTGCAAGAGGTGTTGAAATTTGGGGAGGTTGGATAATTACAATGGAATGGTCTCAGGGGTGAGATGCACATTTTTATTCTTATTTATTTATGATTATTACTTTGTCAATAATAATAATTTTTAAAGAAAGAATGTATAAAATGTAAATAAATGTATAAAATATAAATAAAAGAATGAAAATGAGAGAAAAAAACAGCCATACCTGCAGAAAGAAAGAAAGAAGGAAGGAAGGAAGGAAGGAAGGAAGGAAGGAAGGAAGGAAGGAAGGAAGGAAGGAAGGAAGGAGGAAGGGAGGAAGGAAGGAAGGAAGGAAGGAAGGAAGGAAGGAGGGAGGGAGGGAGGGAGGGAGGGAGGGGGGAGGGAGGGAGGGAGGGAGGGAGGGAGGGAGGGAGGGAGGGAGGGAGGGAGGGAGGGAGGGAAGGAAGGAAGGAAGGAAGGAAGGAAGGAAATACACAGAGCCTCCTCTAGCTCACCGTCTTCCCCGTCTTCCTCTGACATTATTGCCACGCATTGTTCCCACACAGTCCGGACGTCGGCCCGGTAGCGTTCACAGGACCAGATGAAGGATGGCAAGAGCAGCGTCTGCACCATGGAGCACCAGAGCACAGCCAGGACCATCCAGGTGGGAGCTGTGTCGTAGCGCAGGCTGAAGAAGCTCACCACCTGAAATCAGAAAGGAAAGGAGGACGGGGACATTGTGAGTAACATTCCACCATCAGGCTCCTTATTCACAGCTATAGTGATGTATGGAAGTGAGAGCTGGACCATAAAGAAGGCTGATCGCCGAAGAATGGATGCTTTTGAATTCTGGTGCTGGAGGAGACTCTGGAGAGTCCCATGGACTGCAAGAAGATCAAACCTATCCATTCTGAAGGAAATCAGCCCTGAGTGCTCACTGGAAGGACAGATCCTGAAGCTGAGGCTCCAAGACTTTGGCCACCTCATGAGAAGAGAAGACTCCCTGGAAAAGACCCTGATGTTGGGAAAGATGGAGGGGACAAGGAGAAGGGGGCGACAGAGGATGAGATGGTTGGATAGTGTTCTCGAAGCTACCAGCATGAGTTTGACCAAACTGCGGGAGGCAGGTGAAGACAGGAGTGCCTGGCGTGCTCTGGTCCAGGGGGGTCACGAAGAGTCGGACACGACTATACGACTAAAGAACAACATTCACAGCTAAGTCTGGAGACAGGTTCCTCCCACCCAATACACACAGAAGAAAAGCTGAAAGAGCGATCACAGCTCATGGTGTTTACATTTACCCAAGCAGCAACACTGCTGCACTGTAGCATTAGATGCCCAACGCTACCTACCAGCAAGTGGTCCCTATAATACTTGATATGTCTCCCCCGTCCCGCCTCAAAGCTAGTGTAGTATACAGGAATTATCTATACATGCCCCAACTGTGCCCAGAAATGGTGCATCACCTAAATAATGTCGTTTAAAGCAAAATGTCTTCCTCAGGCCCAGCCCACTCATGAGACAAGGTGAGGCGACCGCCTCAGGCGGCAAGATCCACTGGGGCAGCAGATCCTGGTGTAAATCTTCATTCCTCCCTTGTTTCTGATACAGATCTTCATTTATCCCTTCTTCCCTGGCGGGGTGTGTGTGTGTGTGTCACCATTTTGCAGTTCACCTCAGGCTGCAAAATGTCTTGAGCTGGCCTTGGCCTTGCTGCTTAACCCTCTACCACACACTCATCAAATAACTCAGCTTCTTATGCGCATTAGACTCGTGCGCCATGTTCCTCACCATCGTTCACATAAGTGGTTTACATTATGTCACACGACTTGACATTTCCACACCTATATGCTTCCTTTCTTCCACACCTTCGCAAAGTGTTTTAAGCATCTGTGTTTTCAGGCATGGGAAAGTAAACTACATAGGAGAAACAGAAGCCCTCTCTGGCTTCTGTGTATTTTGTACATTTGTTTCTTTGTTTGCATATAACAAGCAGTGATCATTTTTAGAAGCAATAGAAGTGGAAAGCCACTTACTCGCTTAAAAAAATATTGACTTGTGTTTTGAATGTGCAAATACCGTATATTTTCGTGTATAAGATGCCCCCATGTATAAGACGCCCCCTGTTTTGGGGGACTCCAAATTAAGAAAACACCCCTCAGCACTACCCGTGTACAAGATGAGCCCCAATTTTAAACCTAATTTTTTGGTTAAAAAAAAGCTAGTCTTATGCACGGAAAAATACAGTAAATAATGCCATTATAAATAAACAATTGCTTGCATAATCTTGCTCATTTATCCATTCCATTATGTTAAATCATGTGAACTATGTTACGGAATGTACCAGACAAACCTAATACAGTGGTACCTCGGTTTAAGAACAGCCCTGTTTACAAACAATTCGGTTTACAAACTCTGCAAAACCAGAAGTAGTGTCCCAGTTTGCAAACTTTACCTCGGTCCAAGAACGGAATCCGAATGGTGGAAGAGCACCAGCGGCGGGAGGCCTCATTAGGGAAAGCGTGCCTCAGTTTAAGAACAGTTTCGGTTTAAGAATGCACTTCCGGAACAGATTAAGTTCATAAACTGAGGTACCACCATACAGTGGTACCTCAGGTTACATATGCTTCAGGTTACAGACTCCGCTAACCCAGAAATAGTGCTTCAGGTTAAGAACTTTGCTTCAGGATAAGAACAGTAATTGTGTTCCAGCGGCGCGGCAGCAGCGAGAGGCCCCGTTAGCTAAAGTGGTGCTTCAGGTTAAGAACAGTTTCAGGTTAAGAAAGGACCTCTGGAACGAATTAAGTACTTAACCCGAGGTATCACTGTATTCGTAAATAATATTGAGTTAATTGATGGTAGTTTTGGAGCAGATTAAAGAGAGGTTTGTTTTGCTTCATGATGTATCATTTCATAAGTGTGATGTTTGTTAACATTTTTTGCTTATAATAATAATATAATAATAATTTATTATTTGTACCCCGCCCAGCCACTCTGGGCGGCTTCCACAAAGACCAAAAATACACTAATATGTCATACATTAAAAACTTCCCTGAACAGGGCTGCCTTCAGATGTCTTCTTAATGTCTGGTAGTTGTTGTTCTCTTTGACATCTGAAGGGAGGGTGTTCCACAGGGCGGGCGCCACTACTGAGAAGGCCCTCTGCCTGGTTCCCTGTAACCTCACTTTTCGCAATGAGGGAACCGCCAGAAGGCCCTCGGAGCTGGACCTCAGTGTCCGGGCAGAACAATGGGGGTGGAGACACTCCTTCAGGTATACTGAAGGTATGCTTCTTGGCATATAAATTACACTGAAATCAGGGCTAGCTCAAGAAATTTTCGCACCTGAGTCAAACTACAAAATGTAGGGGGGGCATGGAAGAAGGGTGAGTAAAGATCTACATGGGGAACCTGGGAACCAGCAACAGCGGGTAATGCATTCCTTGGAGGCCAGATCTGCTGCCACTATTGTTCTTGCCACCTGAGGCAGCCTTGCCTGGACTGGCCCTGATGAGATTTCTATATGTTCTAAAGTAAACTGGGAAAATCCATATTGGGGTTTACTGGGGCTGCTGAAAAGATGATGGATTCTCCCACCCAACAGAAGAGCATTTAAACTCTCTGGTCTTTACACTAATTTTCCATGGCCGCTGTTGAGAGTTTCCCTTAACTTCTATTTGGGCTGTGTGAGAGGGTGTCTCTAGGCTGTGAGAGGCGCCTGCAAAATGCAGCTGGTAGCTGAAAGCGAAATATTTTTGGCAAAGCTCCTGCATTAACATGGGAGTCATTCCTAACATTAATGGAAGCATTGTAACTTGCGAGCTAGTTCGCAAACCTGCCTCACTCACAGCCGAGACTTTATTCTGTGCCTGGTGCTCACTGCAAAAAGCTCATTCAACTAGTTCACCACAGGAGGAACTGAATTTGTGCACCTCGGTGCAATCAGATCAATGAGTTGAATGCTGTCTCGCAGCATTTCAGCTCCTGGCAAGAATCAGGCAACTTGATTCATTGCAAACAAGCACTAACAAAGCACTTTAAAAACAAACAAATGCTAATCATTGCTAGAATAATGTAAAGAGCAATGGTTGATCTGGGTATGCAAACTTAGGCCCAATAGCCTTCTGGGTATGCAAACTTAGGCCCAATCACCACCTAAATCTGGCCCGTGGACGGTCCGGGAATCAGTGTGTTTTTACATGAGTAGAATGTGTCCTTTTATTTAAAATGCATCTCTGGGTTATTTGTGGGGCATAGGAATTTGTTCATTTTTCCCCTTCAAAATATAGTCTAGCCCCCCACAAGGTCTGAGGGATGGAGGACCCGCTCACGGCTGAAAACGTTTGCTGACCTCTGTCTTTGGGAAACTACGATTTTCAGCAACTCCACCATTCTAACTCACAAACTAGGTGTGGAATGTGGTTACACAAATGTTACCAAAGTAGTGCATCAAAATTCACGTCCCCAGACCTTTGTGGTCTTTTTATTTAAAATGTATGTGTGCGTGTTTTAATTTGCAGTCCATATATTCTGCTACTGTGCCAGACAATTGTAGATATTCTAACTGCTAAGCCCTGGAAACCACGTGCCCCAGTAGTGCTCTTAGATTTGCTAACAGTTTCTGCTACTTAAGAGAGAAAAAAGCATTATTAAGAAGCTCTGTCTTCCCCTCTCCATTGCTGGAATGTACATCCATGGGTGGGAAAACAAAACTCCAGGGGCATGAACTGTGCTTGAAACTGACAAGGATTCTAGGGACCTTTACTGAAACTAACAACTGCAGTCCTGTCTTTTCCTGCCACTCTCATGGACAGTCATACTCCACCAATTCCTGCTGCCCTCAGAACACCAGCTAGAGAAGCAGTTCTGGGCTTTATACCCACTCAACAGGGACCCGAGAGAACATTTTATGAAAAGGAAAATGCAATTCCGGTTTGCTCTGAAAGGTCAGGACTTCTGAAAAAGGTATCTGAGGGCAAACGTTGCAAAACTGATTTTCTACCTTGATGCTTGCTTGCTTGCTTGCTTTATTTATTTGTTTATTTATTTTCGTGTTGAAAGCATTATTGCAATGCATGTTTGTATCTTAGAAGCACATACACACAACTTTTGATCACACTCCCCAGAAAGGGAAAGAGCCAAACTCCAAACGGAGCTATACCTACGAAGGCCATCGGGCAATGCAACTAAGTGAGGCTCAGCCTCCAATGGGATACATTTGAGAGCAGGTCGAACCCGCTTCTTGCCCAGATGACTGGGGTCACCAAGGCAGGTTTAGCGCCCGCCTAGTGGTGCCCCATGGGATACGCCTCTTTACTTCATTCCGAACAATAGTTCCCATTCACTTATATAGAGGAAAGTGCTGCTCATGGGGCCACAACTAAGGTCAGGGCACCCTCTAATTCTAGCACACGCTGACCTATCTTCCACTAGACAAGGATCCTGCATAATCTCTCACCCCAGTTGCCTGTCCTTGCATCCCCAGTGCTCCTTGTACTATAAAGGGCTTTCCCTCCTCACACCCCATGCCTTGGGTCAGGCCTGGTGCCAAAGGTCAGCTGGCTTGGGCATTGGCCAAGGGTCCGAGGAACTCCAAAGGGCCCTGCTGTGCTGCGACTTAGCATCCTTCCCAGGGCCAGATTTAGGTTGGATGCGGCCCTCAGCTCCTGAAGGTAATGGGGCCCTTTATATGTCCAGCTGTCCTTGTCAACAACATATTGTCACTGTTTTTTGTTTTGAATATACGCTATATGGAAATTCATGGACCTAATAGGTATCTAAAGCCATTTGCACATGCAGAATGTAAAAAAAGGTAAAGACAAAGGACCCCTGATAGTTAAGTCCAGTCGCAGATGACTCTGGGGTTGCGGTGCTCATCTCGCTTTACAGGCTGAGGGAGCTGGCGTTTGTGCGCAGACAGTTTTTCCGGGTCATGTGGCCAGCATGACTAAGCCGCTTCTGGCACACGGAACACCGAAACCAGAGCAGTGCATGGAAACGCTGTTTACCTTTCCACCGGAGCGGTGCCTATTTATCTACTTGCACTGGCGTGATTTCAAACTGCTAGGTTGGCAGGAGCAGGGACCAAACAACGGGAGCTCACCCCGTCGCAGGGATTCGAACCGCCAACCTTCTGATCGGCAGGCCCAAGAGGCTCAGTGGTTTAGACCACAGTGCCACCCGCATCCCTTTGCAGAATGTAGACACCCTATATATAGAAATGAGCAAACCAGTGATATTTTAGGGAGCAGGCTAGCAGGTGGGGCCCATTACTTGCATCATAGGAGCCTACACAACACAAAACACTGTTGCTGTATGTAGGTTTTATTTTATTTGTTTTTTATCTTATATTTTGGAAATGTACATCCAGGGTTTTTTCCCTTTAAATTTTTTGGGGGCCCCCAAGAGAGGGTTACATTCGCTTCAGGTTACATACTCCGCTAACCCAGAAATAGTGCTTCAGGTTAAGAACTTTGCTTCAGGATGAGAACAGAAATCGCGCGGCGGTGGCACAGCGGCAGCAGGAGGCCCCATTACCTAAAGTGGTGCTTCAGGTTAAGAACAGTTTCAGGTTAAGAACGGACCTCCGGAACGAATTAAGTACTTAAGCTGAGGTACCACTGTATTTATGGAACTACAGTTCCAGAAGGACCAAGACTACAGATAGGTCTTCCCCTGGCTGGGAGGCCTATTGACAACCCGTGTGCCAAACGCCCCCTAAAGTCTAGCACCAGCTTTGCATTTTGCTAATGTACAACAGGCTCCTTCTGTAGCAGAACTACCACACTTGGTGCCTGCTTGGTAGACTCTGCAGGTCCAGCAGACGGGGCCTGAGGACAGAGATTGCATGGCTGTGTGGGATGTGTGTGCAGTCACCGAAGCATGTAAGTTAATTTGTCAAGGGGTGCCAAAAGAGATGGACATCAAAGCTTAGAGAAGCTGAACAGGTGGGGGGGGGGGCGGAATAGCTTAGGTACCTACGATATAATCCACAAGTCCTTTAGGCTGCCTGTTGTTTCAAGATAACGTTATTTCAAAATATCAAAGGCCCGCGTTTCAGAAAATAGCATCTCTTTATGTGTATGTGTTTGCACCTTTCTTAAAAGTTCTTTTGATCTGCCAATCCTAACAGGAACTGGGGAGCCAGGACAGAGATTATGCCCTCTAGAGGCTAGTTGGAGGAGTATATAAATGCAACCTGAGGCTGGGAACAGATGGTTTTCTTCAGTTTTTAAAGCAAAACAGCACATGCACTGCGACTCGTGGTGTACGCATCTCACTCTTGTCTTTGGTAAGCAGTTTTTGTAAATTTCTTCAGTTCTTAAAACTGCGGGACACAATAATTGTGTGCATACATCAAGGTCTAAACCACAGAGCCTAGGGCTTGCTGATCAGAAGTTTGGTGGTTTGAATCCCCGCAATGACGGGGTGAGCTCCCGTTGCTCGGTCCCTGCTCCTGCCAACCTAGCAGTTTGAAAGCACGTCAAAGTGCAAGTAGATAAATAGGTACCGCTCCGGCAGGAAGGTAAACGGTGTTTCCGGGTGTTGCTCTGGTTTGCCAGAAGCGGCTTAGTCATGCTGGCCACATAAGCTGAAAAAACTGTCTGTGGACAAATGTTGGCTCCCTTGGCCTGTAAAGCGAGATGACCACCACAACCCCAGAGTCGTCTGCGACTGGACTTAACTGTTAGGGGTCCCTTTACCTTTAACTTTAAGAACATGAACAGATTTTTTTAAAAATAATAATAATGTATAAGCAGGTAAATGAAATGTCTTGGTAGGTTTGCCAAAACAAAAACAAAGCTGCCAGACCCTAGACTGCCAAGGCGCTCTGTGACTTCAGAGCAGTTAAACCAATGGCAGCTGGAAGGGCGAGATGACCGCCACAACCCCAGAGTTCTCCGCGACTGGACCTAACGGTCAGGGGTCCCTTTACCTTTACCTTTACATCAAGGCCAACAATGCCTCTGTCAAACTATGCTCATTTTTCTCTCTAAAATGAGGCAGGGAGGTTGTTGACTTTCTAAAACTGTGATTTTCAAGCTATGTTTCAGGGAATACTGGTGTTCCTTGGAAGCTAACTGGAGATTCCTCATTAAGGTGATCAATAATGGCAAGCAGGGTTCTCTGAAAACACCCTGTGCATCGCTTCTGATCTTCCCCTGAGACGCTTAGATGCAGTGGAGTGTTTTGGGGTGAATTCTAGTGGACACATTGCAATGGGGAGGGCTAAGAGACTTGGCCACATGCCCCACATGAGTTATGTCCCCAAATCCTCTGCAAAATACAGGGAGCCCATGTTGGAGTCTCAAAGGTTCACTGCAAACATGTCAGTGCAGAAAGTGTTTCCTAAAGGTTCAAAGTCAGGAAACTGATGTTAGCATCTGTCTGTCTCAAGAGACAATGGAGTGCACCTCCAGGGGTGAAGTCAAACCAAAGTGACCTCCAAGGGGTGCAAGCTTGGGCGGTGCATATGGAGGTCCTGAGCTACCCATATGGCAAGACCCCCCTCTCAGACTCACTTATGTGGTCAAGGAAAAGCAGAGCAATAGGTCTGGCACTAGCTTGTCTGCAGGAGTTGCCAAAAGGAGGTGTACAAGGTGCCATCTGGCTTAGGGGATCAGTGTAGGGCTTACTCATAGCCTTTTCTTCAGCCAAAGTTATTCCCCAAAGCAGTGGAGGTTTAGGATTAGAGTTTCCTTCTCCTAGATGGGCTACCTTCCCAGGTTGATGAGCCCCATCTGCCCCTCATTTTCCTTTACAGCACATACAGTAACCGCTTTCTTGACCTTTGGACCCATTATTGTTCTCAATCTGCTGAAGCCAGTCTTCGCATGCAGGGGAAGTCCCTAACTCACTAAAGGTTTGAGACCCATTGGCTACCCTCATCTGGTTTAGCCGGCCAGTTGAAGCCGTTCCTGGGTGTGGCCACTCTAACATGCTAGCAGCTTCTAGGAGCCACAGGTGAGAGAATGCAGAGTGGGACCAAAGGTGGACAAACTGAAAAAGTTTTTCTTTTTATGTAGCAGGATTTTTTTTCAAAATGGTGAAGACTCAAAATGGAACATTTGAGCCTTAAGGTGAATCTTTCAGACACAGGTATGAGGATGTTTCAGACAGAGAGTTATGGTGGAAATTGTTTCACAACCTTTAGAGTGGTATACGTGATCAGTACCCACAAAGGAATGACCCTCTAAATGGAAAATGGGGTGAAATTAATCTGGTGCTCTTGAAAGGGTGTATTTTACAGTGAGGTTGAGACCAAATTCCTCAAGTACCCTTAGATAACCTCTGTGCGGTGTCAACTTTTGACATAATAAACTATAACCAAATAGCTATGGGTGTGACCTTATATTAAGCTCTTATCCAAATTTAGGGCTGGGCGTAATTGCACTTTTTAACAATAAAATGTAAATTGAAATTCAAAGGTGGACAAACTACTCCAGAAGGAGCATGATGTGTCCCCCCACCAGAGATACTACCCCTCCCCTAAGACCCCATAGCACTGCTCTAGGACAATGGAAAAGAGGAGGAAGGGGTATTTCTTACCAAAATGGGCACCCCGGTCAGTGTGTCGTAGAGGAAAACGATGGCGCTGATGAGATTGGTCATCTGCATGGAAGTCTTGGCAGATTCAGACCCATCCAGCGACGACCGCCGTTTGCCCCTAACGTCCTCCACCACGATAGTTGGCACGTTGAAGGTGTTGTGAGCTGAAGACGGGCAAGCAGAGGCGGCTTCCTCTGCTCTCAGGTGGTGGCATCTATGGTGCCTTCGGTGAGCCCACAAGGTCTGGTAGAACGTGATGCCCACGCAAACCAAGCCCATGACGATGCCTCCGAGGAGGAGCAGGCTGAAGCAGACACCGAAGCCCAGGCCTATCTTGCTGACGATGAACTGGCAGCCGCTGGCGTAGTACCGCTCCCCGTTGTTGTGCCAGCCGATGGAAGGCAGGGTGGAGAGAATGAAGGACACCATCCAGATCCCCATCACGGCGTGCAGGGCCTGCTTCTTGGCGTTGCTCAGGCGGTAGTTGACAGGCCACCTCACCATCCACATGCGGTGGTAGGACAAGGAGGCGACGGTGAAGCACGTGGCCAAGGCCAAGGTGTAATAGGTGGAGACGAAGACCTTGCAGATGCTCTCGTTCCAGTCGTAGTCGGAGGACTCGCGGCGCAGCTGCACCACCGCGTAGGTGGTGAGCGGCACGGCAGCCATGAGGATGTGGGTCCCTGCCAGGAAGCACAGCAGAAGCTCCAGGGGTTTGTGCTTCTGCTGCTTGGCTGTGATGCTCAGGATGATCCAGGAGTTGGCCAGCAGGGCAAGGAGCCCGCAAGCCAGCCACCACAGCGAGTTATTGTGCAGGGTAGCCTTTGAGAGTTCCTCCATGGGGCTGCTGCCTCCACCGCGATTCATTGTGCCTCCTCCACCTTGGGATCTGGAGACAGTACAGAGGAGCATGCACAAGGCAAAGGGGTGCCTGTCTCATCTACTTCCGGGAGGAAATAGGAGAGAACTGTAGAAGGAACGTCCGGAAGGTACGGCCATGAGGGGGGTCCACTCTCTTAATCCTATTCCTTATTATTCCTTCCTCCTCTGCTCTTTCTGCATTCTTTGTTTTTCACTCTTTCGATCCATACTCCCTTCTTTAATTTTTGTCTCGCTTTTCCTCTTATATATCTTTTAAATTTATATCTTATTTTAATTTTGTTTACAGAACACAAAGAAACTAGCGAAATAAGACAGAAGGCTGCAACCTCTATGTTCCCCTCCTCCTACCTTTTAAAGTTATGTACTAATGACCTGCTTTGTCTGTACGGAAAGCTAGTCCACGTCTAGGAACAGGATCCTTATAACTCTTTGCAGCTGTATGCTGGATAATATTGAACAACCTTTTGGAGGATGTCAGCCTATGCCCATTCCTCCTGGATTTTGGGAGGAAATGTAAGACACTTTTCCTCAGACCCTCTGGTCAGCAAAAGTTGCTTTCCTGAATTGCTGGCCTATGTATTTACTGATTTACTGCTAGTTTTAGTGATAGCAGTTTGGCATTTTGTCTATTTCAGCTGTTTTTCTTCGAGAGGCTCTGTATATTTGTGCGGCTGGTTCCCTTGTTGCGTTTTAAACTATTGTTGTAACTGGCTTTATATTTTTTTATGTTTACACAGCATCAAGTACAGAGGCAGAGGATATACGTTGAAAATAAATCATAAATTTTAAGGAGGTGAGATAAGCAAGAAGCATTTTTATTTACTGGTACTACTTCTTAGGTTGCTTGCTTGCTTGCTTTCTGTCTCCCTCAAGAAAAAGAAATGAAAAGAAGATAACCTTCTCTTAACCCCACACTGCTCTGACTCTCCTGGATGAATAAAGGGTCAATGGGGAAATGGAACGGTGCACAGAATGAAAGCCCTGGTTCTCACAGGGAGAAATACCAGACTTCTGTCACCAAACACCTGAGCTGCAGGCCACTGAGTGCTCTCTCTTGCGCGCGCTCTCTCTCTCTCTCTCTCTCTCTCTCTCTCTCTCTCTCTCTCTCTCTTTCTTCAGTGCCTACAGGACACCAACATCCTCTGCTTCTCAGTGGCTCAGTGTCGCCAGAACCTTCTCCTCTTGTTTGGAATCTGTAGGCAGCCAATCAACAACTGCAGGAGGGAATAATCGTTTCCCCAGAGTTCCTTGGTAACTCAAGAGTTTAGAGAAACCTTACTGTAGAAAGAAGAAAAAGGAAAGCGTCAGAAAACAGCTCCATCTCTTCCAGCCTTCTTCCCCACCTTGCAGAAATCATTCCCAATTCACCAGCCCACACAATGAGTGTGTATAGCCTAGTGTGCCAAATTGCTGGATCAATAGAACAATGAAATTGTATATCAGGAGTTGAACCACATGGCAGCCACATGTGCCTCTTGTTACCTGCTCTTTTGCACCCCAGGCCGGAATAATTTCATGAAATATGAAAGTATCTGCTGGGAGGTGGGTGGGAAGGGGAGGGTCCTAGTTTTTTCCCTGCCTCTTACAACTCCCCTGTGCTCTGCAGGAGGCAAGCTGAGCCAGTGCCACACATGGTGGATTTCGTGCACTGCTAAAGGTGGTCGTGTGGGAGATATATCTGGCCCCTGAGGCACAATTCACCGGGGAAGTTCTTCTGTGCAAGTCCCGCTGACAGAATTGGGAACAGAGCTCCCACTGCTTTCATCTACATTAAGGCAGAAGAACTTTCCTGGTGAACTGCACCCCCATGTCCATTAGATTATTATTGGGTGGGTGTGCCAATTGGATTTTCTGCCATGGGCATCAAAATGTCTTGGGCTGTATCTGAACAGCCAGTACCTTGCAGTGGTGGTTCTCAAAGCACTGCTGAGCAGACCCTCATATTTCCCTGTGCTTTTCCTTTTTTGCTTTTCCCATGACCTGACCAACTGGCAGCCTTGCCTACTTGCTTTTCTCCCGAAGAGCAGAAGTCTGTGCTGTTGCCGCCTAACGATGCCCTTTCATCGGCCCTCAACCCCCCCATGCTGTTTCATTCCTGAGCTCCCACTATAGTTCTGCTCCTCCTCCTCCTCAGTTCTGCCGCACACCCCCATTCTTCTCTTGCCATCGGTTATTTCCCACAGCTCTCTGCCAGTGACCCCCTGACCTCATAACCATCATCCACTGCAGTCCTGTCTCTCTACACGCAGCTCAGCTGATAAACCTCAATCCATCCTGACCCATGTCTCCTCAATTTGCCCAGAGTCATGCATTTGGCCTATTTGTTCTTTCTACATGATTGGCTGTAAAATATTCTTCAGCTGCACAGCCTCTCCCTGCCAATAAGTTTTTTTTTCCTGCACACATGCAGCCTTCCTGGAATAGTTCCAGAGCAAAGGACCACCCAGGAGACTACAGCTTGGCAGGGGGCAGTGGTGGCCAGCCTTGGTTTTTAGAGCTATCACTTAGCTTGACCTTTAAAAAAAAGGGGGGGGGGAAACAAATTGCTTCAGTGTCAATCTGTTTCCTCTGAGATACGTAGCTGGAAATTCCATTAACAGTCTATCCATGCTAATTTACAAATCTTGGGAATCACATCATGAACACCTTGTGAAAAAGAGGATCAAAGACTGGCAAAAAGATCTACTACAGTTATTGACCCCAGTGGCGTAGCGTGGGTTGTCAGCACCCGGGGCAAGGCAAGTAATTTGCGCCCCCTAACCCATGGATTTGCGCCCCCTAACCCTAACCCCCAGATGTTGCGCCCGGTGCGGCCAGCCCCCCCTGCACCCCCACGCTACGCCACTGATTGACCCTGGTTGCTAGCCTGGCCTGGAATCCTGTTTTGTTTGCTTGGTGGTGAGCTTTTTGTACAAGCAATGTTTCCACACACACACACACCCAAACAACAACAACAACAACAAATTGCAGGTGATGTGACAGAGCCATTACTATGCATCATACAGGCGTTGTTTTTGCTTCCCATGCTCCGGTTTCTGGCTGGGTAGCTTCTGGAGGTTTTTATGATGCTTCAGCATCCGACCATATTTGGGCATCTCAGAAAACTGGCAGGACCCAACATGGGTGTCAGGTGTGTCCGATCACTGTGCCTGTCACTCGCAATTCACGCTCGGCCGTCCTGATGACAGCGCCGGCCACTGCTAATCTGAATGGCACACGGAGGTCTAGCCGGGTCACCTCAGCCCGGAATGACAACGGGTTCCCTAAACGCAACACGAACAACACAACACCTTTCCCATAACTTCTGGTCAAGCCTCTCAATACTAAGCTGGTTGGCTAAGACCTCACCCCGCTGCCTTCTCCTCCTGCCTTTCCTTACCCTGGGATGTGGGCCTGCCTGGTTCTCAGCAAGCCTTATGTTGGCAGATTTCCACCCCCCCCACGGCGCTTCCTGTTAAATGCCAGCTCCCACCATCCTAGCCGTCTTTCCATATGGGAAGTTCTGCCTGACTATGGAAACAAGTTAACTCACAAGCTCGTGACGGGGAAGAGGCAGAAAAGGAGGGACTCGGAGAGAGAGAGCAAGATGACCCAGAAATGAAAAGAGACAATAAAAATAAAACACAAGGTGGGCATGAGAGAAGAAACCTGGCCGAGGCTGGGCCAGGAAAAGCCCCTGCTGTTGTCCTGTGGGGCTCAGGGGGAACCAGGAATAATAAAGGTGTGTGGGGGGGATATTCCCCACTGACACATCCTCCCCCCCCCCAACCAATCCAACACTATATATCCTTCTGTCTTGGGCAGACCTTGGCCTCAGCTAAGTTACCATGGTTATTGCTGATGAGGGTAGGGGGGGTGGGCAAGGGTGCCAACTTGAATAAAATATGGGGGGGGGACACACACAGGTAAGCCACGTCCTGCAAAATTGATTACCAGGTGGACACACACACATACCATTTGAATGGCAGTGTCTATCAACTTGGGGGTTGCCCTCTCAAATATTTTTGGGGGGGAGCGCGAAGGGACCTCGGTTCCTTAGAGTCGGCTCCTATGGGGATGAGGAAGGTGGGGGTGGGCAGCTAGTAAAGGGGAGAGCGGCACAGGCCTGCCGTGCCCTGTCCTGCCGAGGTGAGGATAAGAGAATCTGGCTGAGGTGGGGGCAAATCACCCAGCCGAGACAGATCCGTGCCCACCAGTGGCCATGTCCAAGTCATGAGGCGGGAGATGGTGGAAGTCGGGTCCTTGCAGCCTCAGGCAGGCAGGCAGAGGCCTCCGTCCTGGGGAGAAGAGGGTCCCTCTGGCCGGGGTCAAGAGCTGCGCGGTCTCCATCGCCCGAAGGCGCGCAAGGGCTCCGAGGCGCCCCTAGGGCAGGCTGGGGACCGCGGCGCGCAACCCAGGCCGCCCCTTCCCCGCGGCCCCGGCGGGGAGGCAGCGAGCTGCGCGAGCTGGTCCATCTTACCTCTTGCCGCTTCTGCTGCCATGGCGACCGGAGCATCCTTTGCTGCTGCCGCCGGCTGCGTGCGTGTCTGCCTGCGGGAGCGGCTGCCTCGCTCGCCAGCCACGCCGCTCGCTCCTGCCCGCATCTCGCCTGGAAGTGGCGGCGGCGGCGGCGTTGGCGAGGGGGAGAGGCGGGCGGAGGAGAGATCCTGGGGCGAAGGAGGAGGGAGATGGATGGCAGGCGGGCAGGCGGCCACCTACCTACCTTGTCTCCCCACCCACCCACCCAAGCGAATCGCGCTTGTGCTTCTCTTAATGGCCGCGGCCCCGGCTCGGCCGCCTGGGCTGGTGCGCGCGTGTCCGTCCCCTCGGCGCGCTCGCTCCCTCCCTCCGTGTCCCCGAGGGAGGTGGCAGCATGATCCCGGCTCAGGGCTTCTCGGGGATTGGAGTCCCTCTCGGGGGAAGAGAAGCAGCAGCAGCAGGAGGAGGAGGAGACAGAGGAGGAGGCGCGCCGTCCGTGCGCCCAGCCCGAGGGCGTTGCGCGCCTCCCATCGCCGCACCGGAGGGGATCCAAAGCGGCCTCCTTGGGCCGGGATGGAGACGCGGGGCCGGGCCCGGGGTGACAGGTGTGACGGCGGCAAGTGGGGTGGTGGGAGGACGACGACAAGGGAACGGAGGCAGGCCCGCTAGAGCGCGCGTCACGTCTGAACGGGAGCATAACAGGAGGTGGGGGGGTTGTGTAAGGCAGAGGAAGACGAATCGGCCACAGGCGGGAAGAGACGTGCACCGCCACCAGGGGTCTGGGGTTGAAATGTGGGGTGTGCGGTCTTGGGGGGTGGGGGTGGATCCGGGGACACGTGTTGGGCTGCTTCGCACGGATCGCGCCTTATCGGCAGGTGTAGACGGGGATGCCAGCGCGCGCTAGCGTCGCCAGAGGAAATGCGGCCCCTGGTGTATCCCCGAGGAGAGAAAAGCTCTTGGGGCACGGAGGCAGCGCAATTTGGAATGGGGAAATGGCCTGGCACCCTCGTTTATGTACTACTTTGTGGTGCCCAGAGGAGGCTTTAAAAAAAACGGTTCTTTTCCATTGCTTTTAATCTGCACTAGCTTTAATCTCGTTTATCGTTGCCATATATATTTCATGCTGCTTTTGTGCTTTGCCGTTGTCTTCTTTTAAGGTATTAATGTTTAATCTGCTCTTAACATAGTGGTTAGCCTCCCTGGGAACCCAGTCATATAGGGTGGCCTATAAATACTGGCAATAAATAAATCAAGTGTGGACATCATCTCTCTTCTGTGTAAAACAACAACAACCTTATCTGCTTCCAGACAGAGTCAAACTTGCTGTAGTTCTGTAATCTTGCAGCAGTTGCAGAGGCCACCAAACCCAAAGGTAGCCCAAATCAAATGAGGTTTTTATTCCTTTTATTTGGGTCGGGGAAAGGCATTCTACACTGCCGTTGTCTTACCAAAGCCAGCCCAAGACATATTGCTGCCTGAAGGATAAATGCAGAAGATAACTGTTGACAGGACAGCACCCTCTGTATCCCAGGGAAGCCCTTGAAATTAGGTGCCACAGGGCAGGCTAAGAGGCTGCTGGATGGATTTAGATGAGTAAGGGAGGATATTTTATTTCTTAATTATCCTCCCTCTTTTTCTCACTTTTGTGAGAATGCAAATATGTATTTCAGCGGAGAAAATTACCCCTGAAAATTACCATGCACAGCTTATCTTTAGAAGTTTTTAGGACAAGGTTGCGTAACCTTCCAGAACAATTATTCTATCTAATAATGCTTAGGGAAGACTTGGGTCCTCTCCTTTTATATGCTTCCCTCTTAACAAAGAAATCACTCTCAGACAGTTTAAGTAAACCAGAAAAAATAGGAGGTTTACTCACCTTACATGTATTGCCAGGTTTCAACAGGTGCAGTGATGAAAACCAGACAGGTGGTAATCCTTAAAAGTTACAAAGGTCCATAGTCCAGTTCAAAATGGAGTGCACTTCCTGGAGAGCTCACAGGTAACCTACCTTATCATAGGTAAGAAGAAGCATGTGGAGTGACAGGAAGGGATAGAGATTAACCCATTGTCTTTTTCCTGCCACTAGGTTTGGGGATATGACATCATTAGAGTCCTCTCTATACAGTACAGGTTTTGAAACTCCATGGTGCCATTGCTCCTGTTGGTGACTGTCTAGCAATAATGTCTTTGTGATATGGCTGCAGATCGTTCCACAGTGGCCACAGATCCTTCAACATCCCTCTGTCATTCCTCACCTCCCAGCATCCGTCACTTGTTTTTGCAACCCAAAATTTTTATTAGTTTTCACAATATTATAAACAAACAAACAAACAAACAAACACACAAAACAAACAAACATAAAGCCTTATTGAAAATTACAGTTATTAACTTTGTTAAGTGACTTCCTCGCTTCCCCTTGGTTGAATTTCATTGCATGTCCTTTTCCAAATCCCAATTTTTATGAAATTTAACCTAAACATTAACATCCTTATATTAATTCATCACTTAACATAAATAAAATCCTAAGCCCATTAAGTATCTGCAAGCTGTTTTCAGTTAGTTTAACTTAGCAAATTTAACTAAATAATCATTAAATTTATTCCACTCTTCCTGATATTCCTCCTCCTTCTGGTCGTGGACTCTTCCGGTTAGGTTGGCTAGCTCCGAAAAATCCATCATCTTCATCTGCCATTCTTCTATTGTTGGTAATTCTTGGGTTTTCCACTTTTTAGCTAACAAAATACAAGGAGCGGTTGTGGCATACAAAAATAATTTAACATCTTTCTTGGGCAATTCCAAACCTGTTATTCCAAGAAGAAAGGCCTCTGGTTTCTTTATAAATGTATATTTCAACATTTTTTTCAATTCATTATAAATCTTTT
Organism: Podarcis melisellensis; assembly: GCF_964234715.1. Classification (NCBI taxonomy): domain Eukaryota; kingdom Metazoa; phylum Chordata; class Lepidosauria; order Squamata; family Lacertidae; genus Podarcis; species Podarcis melisellensis. Next base: position 38,127,959 of record NC_138534.1, on the reverse strand, counting down.
CCCAGAAGTCTTTCACTTTGGGACAGGGCCACCACATATGATAAAAGGTTCCTTCTTTTTCTTTACATTTCCAACATACTGGTATATTGTCACAATTATGATATATCTTTGCTAATTTTACATCTGCCACTTGAGGCAGTCATCCCACTCCAAATGATAGGGCTGGCCTAGTGCCATCACCGGAAAAACCCCTTTCCCTGCCACATCTCTTTCAAAAGGAAAAGGCTAGGAGATCATCCTTCATTAGGCTAATGGCTTTCTAATAGTTCCAGAATGATCCACTGATGGTTTCATCAATTAAAGCTAATGACAGGAGAGTTCAGAAGCTAACCCTCCCCAGCTGCTATTTGCCCCAAGGGAGTATGTGTAGAACTCACCAGTACCTGAATTATACTTGTTAGCCTTGAAGTGCAGGTCAAATAACAGGAAGTGTGTGTGTGATTTTCACTTTGCAGGGGAAAAGGTCTCTGGTACTGATGCTCTGATAAAATGCAGGGCAGCTGCTATCAAGTAAAATCAAGATGGGAGATGTTCTCACCGATTTCCCATGTCACATGGTCCTGAGGAATACCTACCAAGGCAACAGGTCCCAGAGAGCTTTTAATCCCGTTGCTTCAAAGCACTGGGCAGCACTACGTGTAAAATTCAAACTTTAATAAACACAACATGTATTTTGTAGTTGACCTCCTTTGTGGTGTTTTATTTTGAAATCTTTAAAATAATATTTTAGTTTTCTGTTCTGTTGTTTTGACTGGATGTTCTATATTTGACTTTCTTCATGTTGTTTTATTGATTTACTATGCTATAAACCGCTTTGAGATTTTTCTTAAAAATATAAAGTGGTATAGAAATAAAAAAAATTGTTGTTGTTGTTGTTTAGTCGTTTAGTCATGTCCGACTCTTCGTGACCCCCTGGACCAGAGCATGCCAGGCACTCCTGTCTTCCACTGCCTCCCGCAGTTTGGTCAAAGTCATGCTGGTAGCTTTGAGAACACTGTCCAACCATCTCGTCCTCTGTCGTCCCCTTCTCCTTGTGCCCTCCATCTTTCCCAACATCAGGGTCTTTTCAAAATACAATGGTTATGTTGTGATTAGAGTTTTTTATGTAAAGCTAGGTTTTGAATACAACCCTTGGTCTTTGGGACTATATAGAAATTCTTGTTAAAGCAGAGATAGGCAGACTTGAATCTACCTTGGGGTTGCATTCCCCAAGATCCACCAACTAGATCTTGGTGCTAAAGACCTAACTTTGGAATTAAAGAATTCTGACCACAGGAGTCCATTTTGAGTACTAGAACTGAATGGAGTTCACATCTCTCTCTCTCTCTCTCTCTCTCTCTCTCTCTCTCTCTCTCTCTCTCTCTCTCTCTCTCTCTCTCTCTCTGTGTGTGTGTATGTGTGTGTGTCTGTATATATATCTTGCTTCTGCCTTGCTTCTTTTTCATTTAAGCAACATAATTTAGGCTATGGGTGCTATTGTTAAATGACGGGGAATCGGAAACCCTAGCCACCAAACTGCAAATCACCCAGAAATCCTGATTAAAATCAGAAATCAAGATAACAAACTTTTTATAAAAGAGTGGAAATGGTTTATTGAATGTTTACAAATAAACTGTAAACAGATAAGAACATTGGTAGGATTACTGTAATAACCTGCAGTTTTATAAGAATATATATTTAAAGTAAATGAATAAATGAGTAAATTAAGTTAATTTGGAATATGCAGAAAATATACTTTAAAAAAAAACAAATTTAAGGAACCGCAGAAAGAAAGGGAAGGATGTCGAGTTTTGAAATGTTAACATGATTGTAATATTATGGAAATGTATAAAACTGAAAATCATTTAAAAAAACCACCCAGAAATCCAGTGCTATTTTTTCTAGAAGAAGAGGTGCTGGAACTCACCACAAACACCTCCCTTGTTCTCTTATAATGGCAACGGCACCCACCTTAGAGGTGCTGGAACAGAGTTCTGGTGAGTGCTGGCTGAAAAAAAAAGCCCTGTATAACTCTACCAATAAATCATAAATAAATAAACAAATCCCTATCTACCTTCTGCCCACCGATGAGTTAAAGGCACTGTAGAATCTAGCAGACTCCATCCACCCTTCTGCTATTCTTTGCACATAAAAAATATATTCAGCTTCATTTTCTCCTTCCCTCAATGCAGGAAATGCATTTTCTATAAGAAGCTGTCAGGGTAAACAAACCTAGTCCGGAAAGTAAGGTGCTTCTTAAGATCACCAACTGAGAACCGCAAACAAATGGAGCAAATAGCCTTAAATGAAAGGGACTTAAATTGCTAGACAAGAAATATAAATAGCCGTACACATGAGTCATTGAGAGACGGGCACAAAAGGATGTGTGAGATGTTTCTCCATCGCAGGCAGCCAGACATTCTCTCCATACTGAATCGTGGAAAACTAAGGTGCATTCCAGCAGTCACTGTTTACAACCCCTGGTGCTGCTAAGATGGCAACTGATGGTTCCGGCACCCATAGTAGATTCTAGCGCTCCTGGGAGACTGAGGTTTAAATCTTAGTTGAGCTATGAACTTGCTACTTGGCCCTGTGCAAAAACAGCCTCGATTCAACCTTTGTTGAATAAGCATTCTAATGACTCATCTTGCAAGTTTTTCTGGTTGAATGAGGGGAGCATTGCAAAGTACTTTTCACACAAAAAAAGGTGCTACCAAAATGAGTAATAATATTCTGACTGCCCTTAAAAACTTATTCCTTTTACTTAAATAGCAAATATGTGTCACAGGCTGTTTTCTCATTGCTTGTTTTCAACCAAGAAAATGAGAAAAATAAAATTATGGGAATTTATCACTCACTTCCTTCCCATATGTCACATTGACATGGGGAGCCAGAGAATAACTCCTTACAGAAGCAAGGATGCAGGAGATCTGTCATCAGATGAATTTAGTGAGAGATTCTGGAGGGCCATAATTGGATCTCCTGACATTTTTTATTTTTACTTTAAAGTAGCTGCAGGGGATTCCCAATTTGATTGGAGCAACAGCACCGGATGAGGTTTTTGCATGTTGGCGCTATCTGAAATATTTGGAACCAATGTAGATAAACAATAGAAAGGTTCAGTTTTAGTTTTATTTTTGACTGTTTCCCATTCAGATAATCCCTGTCCCTCATTTTAGGGTCTGCAAACTATGATATATGCTTCTGGGACACCCAAAGGTAATCCTCCTGGATAGCTCAGTTGGTTAGAGCGTGGTGTTGATAATCCCAAGGTTGCAGGCTCCTGTGAGGGACAGCTGCATTGCAGGCGGGTGGACTAGACAGGCATGTCCAACAGGTAGATCGTGATCTACCGGTAGATCACTGGACATCTGTGGTAGATCACTGGCACTCCCCAAAGAAGCTCAACAAGTTTTGCTCCCCTAAAAAAAGCTCAACATTTTTTTACTTGACCCCTTAAAAATTGGGCTTTCCTCCTCCCTAATAAAAGCTCAACAACTTTGACCTGAACTCCCCAAAAATGGGTAGATCACTGCCAGTTTTTAACTCTGTGAGTAGATCGCAGTCTCTTGGGAGTTGGCCACTCCTCGACTAGATGAACCTTAGGGTCCCTTCCAACTCGTTGTTTAGTCAATTAGTCATGTCCGACTCTTCGTGACCCCCTGGACCAGAGCACACCAGGCCCTCCTGTCTTCCACTGCCTCCCGCAGTTTGGTCAAACTCATGCTGGTAGCTTCGAGAACACTATCCAACTATCTTGTCCTCTGTCGTCCCCTTCTCATTGGGCCCTCCATCTTTCCCAACATCAGGGTCTTCTCCAGGGAGTCTTCTCTTCTCATGAGGTGGCCAAAGTCTTGGAGCCTCAGCTTCTGTCCTTCCAGTGAGCATTCAGGGCTGATTTCCTTAAGAATGGATTGGTTTGATCTTCTTGCAGTCCATGGGACTCTCAAGAGTCTCCTCCAGCACCAGAATTCAAAAGCATCCATTCTTCGGTGACCAGCCTTCTTTATGGTCCAGCTCTCACTTCCATACATCACTACTGGGAAAACCAGAGCTTGAACTACACAGACCTTTGTTGGCAAGGTGATGTCTCTGCTTCCAACTCTACAGTTCCATAATTCTGCATTCCCTCAGTGGGCTGTTTGCTTTACTGGAATAAGTCCCAGACTTTAACCAGCAAAGGGAGTATTCTCCCTTTGGTTTGTCAGCCCAGTCTGACTTTGGAACTTGGGCAATGAGAGCAATACCTATACCTAGCCTGGCTCCATTAGATTAAAGGAACGTTGAGGTATGGAGAGGGAAAGGAGGTTTATGTTACCAATGTCTCGTCTACATTGACGTCTAAAGTCCACTCAACCATACAGGACAGCAGCATTCAAAGGGTGCCTACCATTGAAGAAGTGGCATAGAAGCCAAAACTCTTCTTTCTGGTAGAGTTGGCTGGACCCTTTCAAAGGGTGAGTGCAGCCCAGATCCCTTGAAAACACAAGGATGTTCTGCATTGCTTGTGGAGGGCAATTTTTTTTGAGCCAGCCCTAAATTCATGATACCAGAGTCCAGTCCTGGTAGTGAAAGGCAAAGGAGCAAATGTTGGCACACATTTCCCCCTCTCTCAGGGTTGTGTCAGACACTTGGGTAGCTGACAGGGCAGCAAGCGAGGAGTTTAGGAAGGCACAGTCAAGAGTCGGAGGAAGAGGTGTTGTGGGACTGACACAGTCCGTACGGAATATATTGATGTGTGCTGCCAAATGCACAGGGCACCTGCCTGCAGCCAAGCAAGGAGCAGATATTGTCCTTTCTGGATAGGCGCTCTCAATAAATCTCCTAAAGTCCCCAAGCTGCATCAGTGCTGGCACATTTCAAGGTCGCCCAAAGAAGTCACAGCCAAAATTCACAAGGTAGGTATCAAAATTCTTTATTACGGAAGTGTGATAGAAGTGGCTCTGCACTTTGAAAGGGGAGCGACAACTATGACCTAAATAAACAGCAAGAAGGAGAAGAGCAGCTTCTCTGGGCATAAAAGAATACTGAAAAGGTAAAGATGGGATCTGAAACCAGATACAGTACTTCAATGTTACTTTAGTTCATTAAACAATCCACGGCCTTTCAAACGGGGGGGGGGGGGGCAGCTATTGTTTTTGTTTGTGACTATGCTATATATTTTGGGGGGTTTAGTAAAAGGCAAAAGATTTCTACGATCCGAAGAGAAACCAGAGTATTTCACTCCTATATTGTGAATAGCATTTTATAGAGGTATAAATAACTGTAAATATGAAAAGAGGCAAAGTATTTTTTTCCTTGGTTATATGTATTTTCTTTTTCCTTTGTATTTTATTTTGTGGTAAATATATATGTTTTCTAATTTGTACTTAATAAAATTACTATTAAAAATATTTTTGGGTTTTTATGTTATGGTTCAGAACTTAACTGGTTAAATTCCCTGGTGTGTGTCACCTGCTAACGTCAGCTTACAGAAGCTGGGCGGAGACAGAAGCTTTTAGAAGCTAAGAAGGAGGAGTTTTTCCCTGTACTTTCACTTCTTCCCTCTGTGTATCTGTGAGGGAGACATGGCTGAAAGAAGCCCTGGACTTTGTTTGCTGTAATGTTTTAATAAAGAGCTGTAAATAGACGGAGCTGTCTATGTGTGCTTACAAGAAGCAAGACTGCTTTACACGCTGTGTTCAACTCTGCTAAAAAAAAAAAGCCGTGACTGAAAGGAGAGACAGCAGGAGTTATTGCGCAGCCAGAGAGGAAGCCTGCCGGACCGCTGTAGGTGATTGATGCGGATCGTAAAGCTGTCTGACGTCGCGGCTCTATCGATAAGGCAAGATCGATAGATATCTCCACAGGTTATGGAGTGTCAGAAAACGCTCGTAAAGCAGCTAAAAGCTGGGAGCTGAGACGCAGCTGAAATATCGTTTCTCCACGGAAGGGAAGGCCGGAGGAAGCTGGTACGGAGTAAGTACAGCTTGGGGCACCTTGGGAGAACGGGAGAAGATGGCTGAAAGCCAGAATATACCGCTGGAAAAGCTCACTCTAAAGAGTTGGGCAACGTGGTCCAGAAGAATAAGGGGATGGTTCTTGGTTGAAGGGCTCTGGGCAGCAAACCAATGGGAGCCAAAACCACCCCTTGGCCGGCCAGCAGCTGGAGCAGGTGAAGCAAGCTGTGGGGCTGTGTTGGCTGAAAATAGCCAGAGGCTGCTGCAAGAGCTAGAGATGCTCAGAGCATGCGTTGATGCATCACTGAGGCCTCATCTGGAGGGCGTAACGACAGCGTGGGCTGCCTGGAATTTGCTGAAGGGCTTGTGTGAGGCGTCAGCGAAAGGCCAGAGTCCTGGAGGAAGCCCTGGAGAGGCAGAAGGATGCCCAGAAAGCCCAATGGGGGCTGGGACAGTGTTGGGGAGCTGTTGTAATGCTTCTACACGTCTGTGTGATGGACTGAGTCCTGGAGAGGCTGGACTGGCAGGCCCTGTTCCCGATGTCTTAGCCTCTAGGAGCGCTAGTGAGCAGATCGGGGGGGCGAAGAGTTCCAAAGGCAAGTTTAAAGAGCTTTCGCTTTGTGCTGAAGCAGAGAGGAGCTTCAGGGGGGGCCAAGCTGGTGGAAGGCACCGTTCCAGAAGGAGGAAGGCCAGGCCAGCTGGGAGGAGCCCCGGGCAGTGTTTTTCCACTGGAGTTCAACGTCGGCGTGGCAGTTGCCCCCACCGGAGCAGAGAGCCGATGCAGGATGTTTGCAAAGACTTTTCCCATGGGAATCAGGGAGGTTTCCATGGCAACAGGCCTGGGAAGACAGGCAGGCGTGGAGCTGAGCCAGGTGGTCGTGGTAAACAACAGGAAGAGTCTTATCAGGTTTCTGCGAATATGGCAGTGTTTGAAGACGGCGGAGTGGAAAATTTCCAGCTCAGCCTTGTAATTGACTCTGCAGCTAACCGCAACATGGTTCCAGAGACCCCTGCAGTCGAGAGGTGGAATTGCACAGCAGTTCCGAAGGGGCAAACTATTAAGTTCGCGAATGGACAGAAAACTAGAGTTCGCAAATGCACTAATGTCTATCTTTCTATTTTACAGGAGACGGTGGATTTTTGTATTGTTCCAGAGATTCATCACTGTTTGCTATCTGTGCCTTATTTGTTAAGTAAGGGGTTCAAAGTTTGTTTTGAAAATGATGTCTGCACAATCTCCAGAGAGGGGAGGTTACTGGCCAAAGTGCAGAAGGGACAGAATGATCTTTTCATTCTTAAAACATCTCTTGGGGGTGAGGGGAAGGTTGAGAAAGCACAAGCGTTGCGTGCTACAGTTCCCAACCAGCGTGCTACAATTCCCGCTCATAATGTTACATGTGCATGCGTATGGCATCAGAGAACAATTCATGGGTCGGTAGAGGACTTGCAGACTCTGCCCGAGGTTGCCACGGGGTGTAGGATTCAAAATTGTGGAAGTGCCATTGATTGTGACACTTGCAAGCAAGCAAAGGTGAGAGGGTGCAGTTACCCAAAGGTGGAACGTGTGGCCACTAAACCTTTTGAGTTGGTACACATAGATTTGGCCGGTCCTGTCAAGGAACCAAGTCTAGGGGGGGCCAGGTTTCTCCTAACTTTTTTGGATAATTTCTCGCAGAGTTCCTGGGCTCACGGTCTCAAATCCAGGGAGGATGCAGCACAGCTGATCAAGAGCTGGATTGAGGGGGTGGAACAGAGGTTCTCCACCAGGGTTCAAGCGATCATCAGTGACAGAAATGCTGAGTACACTGGTTCTGCGTTGCAGAAGTTCTTGCAGAAGAGAGGGATACGCCACACAGTTAATTCACCCCAGCAAGGGGGGGGTGGCAGAGCTGAGGAGTGGAGCTCTGGTTAAGGCTGCACAGGTGATGCTGAAAGAAGCCAGGTTACCTCCTGAGTTTTGGGTGGAGGCTACTAGGGCTGTGTCATTCACCTGGAATCGTGTCTACAACTCACTGGTAGGTGACACACCGTTTTCTTTGTTAAATGGCCGCAAACCCCAGGTTCACTTTCTGCGGACGTTTGGGACTCCTGCGCTTGTCGCTTTGCCTAAGGCTTTGCAAGGGCCAGATGGAGCCAAAGTCCAGAAAATGATCTTCTGTGGGTATGAGCCAGATGCCCGTGCATGGCGATTTGCTTACCCGTCAGGTGATCAGAGTAAGGTGCTGATCAGTAAACACGCTGAGTTCTTAGAGGAGGATGTAAAGTCAAAGACTCCTGTCAGGCGTGATGTTCTCTCAGATTGTCTCTCTGACCCAGAAGACAGCTCTGATGAGGCGGAAGCAGAGGCTGAGGCTGCTGATGACGACCAGGTCACTAACCAGGGTCAAGAGCAGGATGTGGCATCTCCACAAGCTGTTAAGAGACAGCCCAAAAGTCAGCCTAGTTCTCCTGTGAGTGTAATGGAGAGGATTCGAAGACGCTTTAAGTCAGAGAGTGAATCCCATGATGCAGAGGATACACCTGCTGATCAAAGTGAGTCAGGGGGAACACCTGAGTTTGTGCCTAGGAGGTCCAGTCGCACAACTAAAGGTATCCCACCAGAAAGGTACCAGGCCACAGGTGCGTGGGTAAGTTTCGCACAGTGCGATTCTGAGAGTTGTGAGGTGGTTCCACAAATGCCAAACAGGTTTGCCAAGGGAGGGCACAAGGCATTGGGGAAGGAATTGATCTCACAAGGTGTTACTGAAGATGTTGCACAGGTATCACGCAGGGACACAAGGGGGTGTGTTATGGTTCAGAACTTAACTGGTTAAATTCCCTGGTGTGTGTCACCTGCTAACGTCAGCTTACAGAAGCTGGGCGGAGACAGAAGCTTTTAGAAGCTAAGAAGGAGGAGTTTTTCCCTGTACTTTCACTTCTTCCCTCTGTGTATCTGTGAGGGAGACATGGCTGAAAGAAGCCCTGGACTTTGTTTGCTGTAATGTTTTAATAAAGAGCTGTAAATAGACGGAGCTGTCTATGTGTGCTTACAAGAAGCAAGACTGCTTTACACGCTGTGTTCAACTCTGCTAAAAAAAAAAAGCCGTGACTGAAAGGAGAGACAGCAGGAGTTATTGCGCAGCCAGAGAGGAAGCCTGCCGGACCGCTGTAGGTGATTGATGCGGATCGTAAAGCTGTCTGACGTCGCGGCTCTATCGATAAGGCAAGATCGATAGATATCTCCACATTTTATATTGTAAACTGTCCTGTGATCTTTGGATGAAGGACAGCATAGAAATAACAACAACAACAACAACAACCTGCTTGTAAGAGTCTAGATCAGTGTTTCCCAAACTTGGGCTTCCATCTGTTTTGGGACTACAATTCCCATCAACCCTGATCCTGCTTGCAAGGGAACAGCTTGGATTGGCTGGCTAAGCCGGGTGACGGTAGCCAATGGGTCTGAAATCCTAGGTGAATTAGGGACAACCCTTGCATGCAAAGACAGGATCCAGAGGGTTGAGCAGGCAAGACCTATAGTGGGTCTAGTGGTCACAAAGGCAGTTTCTATATGTACTGTAGAGTGAAGTGAGCGATGGATGGGGCTCATCAACCTGGGAAGGTAGCCCACCTAGGAAAAGGAAAACTCGGATCCTAAACTTCTGCTGCCTTGCAGGATGTCTTCGGAAGGGGAAAGGGTTGAGGAGTAAATCCTTCACAAATCTGGAGTGGAGTCTTGTACACCTCTTTCCAGCAACTCCTGCAGCCAAGCTGGTGCCAAACGTATTGCTCTACTTTCTGTTAAGTTGTGGGTGAACATATAAGACAACACAGCGATTCTTCAAACAGCTCTTGTTTATTCACAGGCCAGAACAGAACTGAACTGAAGGGTTCAGCCAGCCTGCTTATATAGAGCTCCAGTACAACGTAACTGTAACAACTTTCTGTAACTATCCAATCACTGAACGTCACTTTCAATCCCCTATTTGCATATGTGGACCTGAACTGTCTACAGTATCCCCCTGATGGCCCAGTACATAACACTTTCCTTTGGACCCCATCAGTGAGGGGGTCTTTGTCATCTGGGCAGCCCAGGACCTCCACACACACTGCTCAGGCCTGCGCCCTGGTTTGACAGAGGGATGCTGACAACATATATTTGTAAGTGAAGTTGGGAACTACATTGCTTAGTGGTGCAAGACGTGTGTGATGACACAAGTAAATTAAAAAGACTAAGCTGCAGACACTTTCCCTGCAGAATGAAGAGGGAGAGAAAAAGCATTCAGCCTGCCCTCTTCCTCCCCACCCCGCTCTCCCCAAGGCTTTGAAAATATAGGGGGGGGAGTAGGAATCCACTGCATGGTCATTCAGACATCGCTGATTCAGAGGGACAACATGAAGCTCTCGCCCCTTGAGGAGGATGAGTCACATGTGGGGGGGGAGGGGATTGGATTGGGACATCACAGCTTCACGCTTAGTAGCAGAAATAAGCTATACCTTAGAAGGGACCCTTTCACTATGTAGCCCAGCCACATAGACAGTTTTGGACCATATTTTCAAGCTTTCTGGAGTCTTTTTATCTGACCCACAGCTAATTTAAACTGCCACCCTACTGCTTTCATCCTCCCCACCGTCAACTCATGCCCAGTATTAGGAAATGCACAATTAGTACAATAATTAGAAAATGCAAATCGGTATTAGAATCTGCACGCTGACTGCCGTTTGCATTTAAAGTAATTGTGCGAGCTCTGCGTGCCAGTGCTAAGCCAACGTTATATTTCAGTTCATGCTTGCCCATCATTACTTATCTCGTCCTGCAAATATGCAGCCACAGGATGAGTTCTAGGTCCCGTACTCAGTTCACACAGAGCTTAATCCTGAAGAAGAGAAATGTTATGTGATTGTGTTCATAAGTCTTGAGTCTGGGAGGCTAGAAGGCAGCTGGTTTAGTGGAGGCAGCTGGGTGGTGGTGGGAAAGATCTACTTAGTGGCAACGGTGAAGATAAGGTTAATTTGGCTGGTTTACTTGCCATTCCCTCGCATGGTGCAGGATACAATCCATGCTGTGCCAGCCCTTATGGTCTCTTTCAGTATGTTTTTACTCTTGATCATTATTATATGCAGCTGCTGAAACGGGTGGATCTTTGTGCAATCTTATTCTCTGCAGATTGGACGCAAAGTAATGCACTATATTTTTGCTGCCTGCTTCTTCAGGACCTTCCGATCTTATCATGTTTTCCACTCTGCCACTTCCAATCCACCTTACCTGGGGAGCAAGGCAACAGCACTTGCAATCAGTTACCTGAAGCAGAGGATGCAGAAGGGGGCTAGATAGAGAGGCAACCAATTCATTTTCTTTTAGTAAGTACTTCTTAGCACAGTAGATCCTTTCAGGCTTTACTTTCTTCCTGCTTCATCTCCAAGTTCAGTCAGAATGAGTTAGCACAGTGATTCTCAAAGGGTGTGGCGTGCTGCAGTGGCATCGCAGGAGAGGATGGCACGTGTGGGGGGAAGATTCAAGGACAATCAAAGAAACATAAGTGTTTCAATGTAGTACATTGTTGTTTAGTCGTTTAGTCGTGTCCGACTCTTTGTGACCCCCTGGACCAGAGCACGCCAGGCACTCCTGTCTTCCACTGCCTCCCACAGTTTGGTCAAACTCATGCTGGTAGCTTCGAGAACACTGTCCAACCATCTCGTCCTCTGTCGTTCCCTTCTCATTGTGCCCTCCATCTTTCCCAACATCAGGGTCTTTTCCAGGGAGTCTTCTCTTCTCATGAGGTGGCCAAAGTCTTGGAGCGTCAGCTTCAGGATCTGTCCTTTCAGTGAGCACTCAGGGCTGATTTCCTTCAGAATGGAGAGGTTGGATCTTCTTGCAGTCCATGGGACTCTCAAGAGTCTCCTCCAGACCATAATGTAGTATAGTATCAAAATAATTTTTTATGAATGAGATTATTGGGCAAAATCAAGCTCACACCTCTCATTGAGTTTACATACTGAAGGTACACATGTAAGAGGCTCATTTATCGTTATATTTTAGGGAATGATTCATGTTCTCATTGCTTTATATTTTCTGGATGTCCCATGGCCATATTATAAAGTAGTATTTCTTATCAATAAAAAAAAATGTGTGATGTGAGCAATTTTTTATTCTGAAAGTGTGGCCCAGAGAGAACAGTTTGAGAGCCACCATGTTAGCAAGCGCTAGTGTTTTCTTCTTGGTTCCATCTTGGCCACATGTAAAATCTTTACTTAAAATGGCTTTGTTTGCTGTGACAAATAAGCCTTAAGCTTTCTCCCAACCAGCAGTCTTTCCAGGCTGATTCTTTCTGCATATATGCAAAAAGATATATATCTCTTTTGGTACAAGATATGTAGCAAAGTCCAACAAAGGTAAAATCTTCTCTAGATAAGCTGAGGTGAGGGGATGAAAGGGGTGGCAAGAAACCAGTAATGCTTTTGGGGAGGGGTTGAAAAGGGGGCAATGGGAAGGAGAGCCTAGTGGTACTGAACCTTTGTTTTCCAGAGCAGTTAATTGATGGAAATACCAGGCTTGGCATTATCCCTCTAAATCAACATGTACCAGGAATTTGTTGGCTTTGTGACAAATCCTAATGTTGGAAAAGCCATAAAAATGGGGGGGGGGATGTGTGAGGTCGGTAAGGAGAGAAAGTGGGGCTCCTGGGAGCAATGTGGGCTAGAGAAGGAATAAGGATTTTGCAGCGGGAAGAAACAATCACATCAAAGTACTGGAGACAGAAATATCCAAAATACACTGTGAGGATGAGCTCCAAATGAATATCTCCATACTGAATGAATGAGAAACAAGATGACAGATGAAATCCAGCAAATTAAAGCACGCTGGGACAAATAATGCCAACTATACACATGTATGCTGATGGGTTCTGAGCTGGCTTTTACAATTTAGGAAATAAATCCTGAGGTCAAATCAGAAAACTCACTGGAAATGTCAAGTTGGTGTTCGGCGGCACTGAAAAAGGCCGCGCTTGGGATTATTAAGAAGGGGACTGGATATAAAAAGCAAGCACGATAATACTATATTATATAAGGCCACAGTGCTTCCATATTTAGAATATTCTGTTGTCCTGTTTCCGTCAGGATGGTGGTTGGTGGAGAATCATTTACCTTATCGGCAGGAGTCTAAGAAGTTGATGCTGTACAGCTTAAGGATAAATGATGACTACAGAGAGACGCAATTAAGTTTAAAACAATCACACACCAGTATATTGATACATGAATAGCCAGTGTACTGTAAATATACAGAATAAGTGAGATAAGAGGTTTTTTCAACAGCGGGTCGGTGTCACCATATGTTTATAAACTTCCCTGTTGCAATTAACTGATCCATAGTCACAACTGCTGAGCTGAAGAAGACGCTGGTGCACCAGTGTGTGGCTGATCTACTCTGATATCAAAAAATGCTTCTTGAGTAGCTAGGCTTCTCATAGCCCTTCCAGCTGCCATTGGTTTAGCTGCTCTGAAGTCACAGAGCATCTTGGCGGTATAGGGTATGGCAGCTTTTTTTTTGTTTTGGCAAACCTACCAAGACATTTCGTTTACCTGCTTATACATTAAAAAAAAAATCTGTTCATGTTCCTAAAGGTAAAGGGACCCCTGACAGTTAAGTCCAGTCACAAACGACTCTGGCGTTGCGGTGCTCATCTCACCTTACAGCCCGAGGGAGCCGGCGTTTGTCCACAGACAGTTTTTCCGGGTCATGTGGCTAGCATGACTAAGCCGCTTCTGGTGAACCAGAGCAGCGCACGGAAACGCCGTTTACCTTCCCGCTGCAGTGGTGCCTATTTATCTACTTGCACTTTGTCGTGCTTTTGAATTGCTAGGTTGGCAGGAGCAGGGACTGAGCAATGGGAGCTCACCCTGTCACGGGGATTCGAACCGCCAACCTTCCGATCGGCAAGCCCAAGGCTCAGTGGTTTGTTGATCATTGTTATATATTGCATACAAATACACCACTTAGGGGATTATTTTATTAAGCAGTTCATTAATTTTTCTTCACAAAATTGGGGGGGGGGATGAAACTCGAAGATTTGTGAGCAATTCTAACTAATATGTATAATGTTTGCCTGCACACACCTAGGAATTTTGAATGGCAGCGATGGTGAGGATCACCTGAACATATCTGAAGCCTTTCACTTTATGTATCTGTCTGTGACGTTAATAATCATTTAGGAGAACATTACAACAAGATAATCCAAACATGACTCTTACATTCGGCATGTGTGTCTTGGACCTGGAGCTGTGGCAGAAGAGCATGCTGAGATATGGAACAAAGGAGAAAAATAACAAAGCAAGGCATTGAAAAACAACAACCCAATGAAGGCAATAGCAATCTAGCATGGAATGGGTGTCAATGGCACATTTGCCTTTCTTGTTGCTTCCAGATGAAATGTTTCCACCCTGATTTGGTTGCACCGAAGCTGCATGAAGTTGGCAATTTTTTCCAGTAGTCATTCTGATCAGTTTCCACGGAGGCTATACAATTTCAAGCCAAGCAATTGTTACCCTATACATTCCAGTGCGTCACATTCCAGTGCGTCACTTTCCTTCCTGCAAAAAGTCCAGATTTTTAAAAAGAGGATTTGTTTTGCACAAAGGCCCAAATCCACTTTAACTGGGCAAGCTAAATTTGCTGGTGTGCCAATGAATCCCACCTGCAAAACAGTGACAGCCTACAGGCGCCCTCTTGTCTCAGGCATGGTAGTAATCATTTGTCAGGTCCCTGTAAGGGAAAAAATAAATAGTTCCCTGAGATTTACACCAGGATATAGCAGGAAAAAAACATAGCATGCTGTTAAGACTGGGGAAATGGGGAGACACATTTGGTTGAGATTTCATGTGGATACGGTAAATGCACTTGGTTTTGCAATGTGAGGTGCACAATTTGTACAATGCAGTTCAAAAAAGAGTAAAAGTGAATTGCTGAAGAGTAGTTGATCACCTAGCCTCTGATGGAAGTGCCTTGCATTGTCTTCTAATTGTATGTGGACACAAGTGACTAAAGGCTTGTCCACACTGGAGTTCACTGTGCTTTTGCAGCTGTTTGCCTTCCCATTTAATCTGTGTAGCTCACATAATCTTACTCTGAAATAACACCAGATTTGATGCTTGCCCCTTGTAAATTCAGATTTCTCTTATACATGGATAATCTGATAAATTAGGGAAAATTGGGCTCTAAACCACTCCAGCTGGGGTCACAGACAATTTTGTTTTGGTGTTTTGGTGTGGGTGGATCACTTGCCACTTTCTGCTGATCCCCTTTCCATGTGCACTACTTTTCTCGGTGCTTTCATTTCTTTTCTGAGCATGCTTGTAACTATTTGCAGCACTCTTCTGAACTATATTCTCCCCCCTTTGAGCCTCCAGATTTGCACAAAACCAGAAAAATGCATAAGCAAACCACATAAAAAAATTCTACACTAGATATTGCAAATTAATCTGAAGTGTGCTGAAAATCTACAATTGCTTCCATTTCTTTTATGGCTGTGCTCCCAACTATTTCTAGCACTCCTGAAAGGGGGAACACATGGGGATAGCCGGGGGGGGGGAGCTGCTTCCCACATCACTAAAAATCAATACAAATCTTAGGTTCTGCCTCCCCCCACCAAAAAGTCTGCCCTTCCTAACAAAAATCCTTGCTACACACATAGAGGAGCATACCGTTTTTTCACTGTTTTGATCCCTAGGATTTGCACCAAACCAGAAAAGTCAAAGAAATCAGGTCAAATTTTTAAGGTGGTTTGCTTGAACCTTTTTCTAGTTTTGTGCAAAACCAAGATATCAAAAAAAGAAGAAAATACACCAGATATTGCACAGATATCTGTGAACATGCCCTATTGGTACTTAATCATGAGAGTAGATTTAACAAATTAGAAGGCAGACACAGACCCCAAAAGGAGATGCCACTGGAATGAACAGGAGAGGCGGAAGTTGCTCCTCATATGCAAATCCAACTTTGTCTGGGTATGGAATATTCCAGTGTAATTTGAATGAGGGGGAAAGTGGATATACAGCTAAATAATGCTCACATGTGGTCAAGCCCTTATTCTCATGTTCCTGCAAGCTTTCCTTGGTTTAACTGGTAGACTATTCAAGTAGAACTTCAGTTGATTAATGCGGTAAAGGACAAATTTTAACCGGTGATGCTGAGAACTTGTTTATCATTTTTGGGGCTATTTTCATTTTGGTCCATTACTGCAAAACGAAACCGCTAAAGGTGGTATTAAAAGAGAAATAACCCTGTTCTCTTTAATCTGTCCTGTCTCTTGGTAGAGAATGATAACAAGTGTCATCAGCTGGTCTTGTTGACTCCTAGTCCCCTTTCCCTGAGGAAGACTTGGAAAAATAAGTGACAAAGGGTCCTCCTTTAAGTCAATGCAGGGTGTCTGCTGAGTGCTCTGGTACGTACTTATGACACTGACAAGTCTTCTTTTCCAGCAGGTGCTGCCTGGCCTGAGCCATCCTCCTTGCTCTTTGCTGCCAAAAAATAAAGCAGAGTTTTATGTTCTTCCAAGTTCTTTTCCACAGACTTCTGTATGTACAAGTATTTCCTCCCTCCCCTTTCCATTTATAAGCACATATCCACTCACCCTTTTCTGTTTAACAGTTTTGCAACTGAACACACACACTCCTATGATGATCAACAGCAGCAACATCACACCAGCTCCAATGGCTATGTAAGTCAGTGGGAATGAATTGGACACAGTTGAGGCCTCATCTGTGGCAAAAAGGAGAGTTGAGATGAGAGGAGGATACACATATGAAATGGAAATAAATAATATAGGATGGAAACAAATGATACAGGGTGGTAGTCAACAAAGTTTTGCCCAGAGTAGAAATCAATGGACCCAACTTCATCCATTTCATTGGGTCTACCATGAGAAAAACTCACTGTGCTGAAAATTACCAAAGCCACATGCATCTGATGATGTATGCTTTGGCCCACGAAAACAAATGCCATTCTAAATGTATTACATCATTCAAGTGAAAAGACCTTGTGGTTTTTGCTGCAATGGGCTGCCATGGCTACCACTTCTGGAAATCCGCTCCACTTCCCAGTGGGGAGGAGTTGTGGTGGACTGCATGGCCACCCACTCCCCACCGGGGGCAGGGGATTTTGTTCCCTGTTGCCTGGGGGATCCCGGCCGCGTCAGAGCCCGGCCAGCCAATCCGCTGGCCAGGGGGCGTGGCCGGAGCCGTTTAAACAGAGGAGCGAGCCAGAGGACTTCTTCTTAGGCTCGCTTCCTCAATCACCCGCCCTCCCTCCCTATTTTGCAGGTTAGCCAATGACCTTGCTATGGACTTTGGTTGGTCGCCTTGGTTGTCCGAGGGGCCTGGTAGGAACTTTTCCACTTGGCAAATTGGCACTGGCCGCTTGGTTTTCGCCTACCTCGTAGCAATCGCCACAACTTTGTTAGGGTTATGGTTAGGCACTGTTTGACCTTGTGTGGGGGAGGGGAGGTGTGGCCATCACCTGTCCCTCCATGCTTAAGGGTATTCCGTTAAAGGAATCCGGGGGTGTTGATCTAGTCTGAAGCCCGGCTGGGGGCTAGGGCCTTGACATGACCCCGATGGGAACACCACGGGGAGCTTGAGTTGGTTTGCATCGACAGGGCTCTCCCTACTGGTGGCTTATCCTTACTGGACTTCCTGCACAATGGGCAGGAGTCAGATACAGTCAGGTCCAATCAATGCCTAAGCCAATACTGCTCACATTCTGTAATTTCAAGAAAGTTGTGGCCAAAATTTGCCCAATAACATAAACCTAATATTTGTGTCCTTGCGTGAGTTATTTCCAACGAGGGGGTGGCTGCGGGGTCTTGACACGCAACATACCCACAAAGTAGATCATACTGAGCTTCTCTTCGCCCTGCACCATGAGGCTGCACTTCCACTCCCCTGCACTTCTGGTCTCATAACAAAATTTGCCCTCTGGAAGGTGAGTTTCACATTTGGGCGAGTCATGCCTATTATTCCAGCACAGCTGAGCCATAGAAAGATCAGGAGCAGAGACATGACAGCAGAGGCTCACATTTTCTTTGGAATCCAGTCTAGGGCGGTCAGCAGAAACTGCAGGGAAGACAAGAAAGGAACGTTCACGGGGGTCCCGTTTCCACAAAGCTCAGGAGAGAATGCCAAGCCTCCATGCTGGAGCTGCTCACTGCTACAAGAGACACATTCATCTGATGATCTAAGGTTCTAGGCTGCCTGACTCACAAGAAAGGCTTCCTCCCAATGGAAAGGCAAAAACATGTGGATCGACACACAGACTTGAGGTGCTACAGCTCCATCGGCTTTATTGAGAGGGCCACAATGCAGAGGAAGTCATAGAATCATAGAGTTGGGAGAGACCACAAGGGCCATCGAGTCCAACCCCCTGCCAAGCAGGAAACCCCATCAGAGCACTCCTGACATATGGTTGTCAAGCCTCTGCTTAAAGACCTCCAAAGAAGGAGACTCCACCACACTCCTTGGCAGCAAATTCCACTGTCAGTGTACACTGTCCATATTTTGGGCACCGGCTTATATCCTGGTTTGGCATATGGTCCTGGGTCCTTTTGCCACCCTCCAAACACACAAGCGGAGGCACTTTTAAGTGTGGCACAAAATGGTACCAAAGCAGCACTCTACTTTTGCACTGGTTTGCAGTCAACCAGATGAGGTTGTGTTTCTGACCCTTTACTTGTGACCCCGGTTTGAGTGTCAATTACTCACTTGGGGGGTGGGGTGGCAGGGAAGGCGGGGTCTGCAGCACAAAACAGCACCAAACCAATCAGGCAGCAAACTGTCTTGGGCTGGGCTGACCAAACCATCAAAACACCCTCTCTCCCAGTGCCGTTATTCCGATCCAAATCAAAGCACCCTTTAATTGCTTCAGAGTTTTTGTTTGTTTTGATCTCACGTCTATTTTTGCCCAAAGTTTTAGGAGTTCCTGGGAATTGTTTCTGTTTTTCAACCAGAAGTTTCACCAGGTCTAGATGTGATAGTTTTTGCAAGTGTGTTATGGTCCTTGTTTACACCATAACACAAAGTGATCGAGACTTATTCTTACCTTTCATCACTACCAAGCGGGTGGTCTTACTCAATTTCCTCCGTGTAAATGCAAAACTGCACTTATACTCTCCAGCATGCTCAGACTGGACCTTGTCTATCGTTTGCTGAAGTAGGGAACTGTTGAAATTGTTTAAGTCAGCCTCCACAATGGTCTTGTTATCCTTCGTCCATCTCAAAATTGGGTTTCTTAGGATGTTCTTTGGAATATCTTGGAAGTCAATGTTCAATTCACATGAAAGGACAACTGTGCTATTAACAGCTGCATACCTCGTATCTTCATCCAGTGAATTAGCAAAACCTGATTTTAAGACAGAAAAAACAGGAATAAATAATTTCCATTTTCCTCAGTAAAGAGTAGGGAGAAACTCTCTTCCCCCTATAGAATTCTAGAAAGGCCTTACTTGTGTACCTATTTCTGGGTTCCCTAAATGAAGTAGACTCTGCAAAGAAAAAGCTATGAAAATGAAAAAGGGGCTGCATCATCACCATCAAGTACTCAAAGATCTCTTCTCCAAAGTTTGGCAAATGCACCATTTAAAGGCAAGGGGGCCAGATGGTAACAGAAACTGGCACTGGGGTCATTAAGAAAGACTATTCAAGGGACAATGAAAGTGCTGCTCAACCCCCCAACCAGTATTAATCAGTCAACAAGAAGCAAGGAACTTGCAGGACCAATTTTCCATTAAAGCTACAAGTTTCCTGAAAGGCCTTCAAAACTTTTTACTTGTCCACAGCGGAAAGAGAGGTTATGCAACTGAGTTTTATTGCAAAAAAAACTGTCGAAAGAGAAGAAGTGGGGTGCGCACAAAAAATGATCTGGCAACAATGTCCTCCAGATTATCCATAAAAATAAGTGACTGAACAAATGATGGCGATTCCAGCCTTTAACTCGGACGGCCTGGAAGCGTCACACAGTCACTACAATATCTTTTACACTTCCCTTTATAATGTTGTACAACTTAGCAGAATTAACCATGATGCATAAGACCTCTTCAGGCTGTCCCCATCACTGTGAGTTGGATGGTGACTGTCTGCAGTAGGGAAGCAGGTTTTGTTTTTAGGGTAGGCTACTGGTGCATTTTATAATCCTGCTTTTCTGCTCACGTAGGCTCCCTGCTGCAGATGGCCGCCTTCCAACTTGTGGAAGGAAACAAATGGGATAGGGGTGGGGCACGCTCCTCCCGCTTTCTCCTCCACGTAACATTAATATAACGTATTTTTCGCTCTATAAGACACACCAGACCACAAGACGCACATAGTTTTGGAGGAGGAAAACAAGAAAAAAAATATTCTGAATCTCAGAAGCCAGAACAGCAAGAGGGATCGCTGCGCAGTGGAAGCAGCAATCCCTCTTGCTGTTCTGGCTTCTGGGATAGCTGCGCAGCCTGCATTCGCTCCATAAGACACAAACACATTTCCCCTTACTTTTTAGGAGGGAAAAAGTGAGCCTTGTAGAGCCAAAAATACGGTAGTTGTTGTTGTTGGTTCTTCTGCAAGGAAAAGAACCGACGAGGTCAGTGATTTTTCCTACCTATCACTTTGACATCATGGGTGATGCGAAGCCCACTACGACGAATGAAACATTCCCAGGTCCCTTGGTCCTCCTGAGCTTTAAGGTCCTTTATCTGCAGCCTCCGATCTTTATTTTGTAGAGTCCATCGTGCTTTTTTATTCGTTATTTTTGACTTGTTGGGGCCAAACCACTCAACCTGGGTAGACGTGTCCAAGGAAGACAGTTCCAGTTGTGTACTGTCACCCTCCAGGAGGTATTCATCTGAAGGTCCTTTTACTATGAAGGTGGGAGAAAGCCTTATTAGGTTAATTGTTTTTACCTAGGGCTCTTCCTTGTCCTTCTCCCCCAAGGAAGTGCAGGAAGATGGGACAGGGGAAAAGGAGTTGACATTTAACTTTTCTTCTTTCTCCATATCACATCACTCACCGCTCCACAAGTTAAGATTAGTAGTTTTTATTTCCCCATGTGCTTCACATGTATACTGTCCTTCCTTTCCATTTCTCATAGTTAAAGAGTAATCCCCTTTATCTGCATTCTTTAATGAGTATGTTGCTGATGAGGAGGAGGAACCTTTGAAAGAAGTGGAGTCACAGAGAGTTAAAGCTTTTCATCAGAGAACAACGGTTCTGCCTTCCCTCTTTTAAATGCATAATGAATGGTACAACTGGATTTTTACCTTTTAAAAGATGTCCACGCTGATATTTAATTATTTCTTCTGATTTATATTTCCAGATCACTGGAACACTTGGGTTAACTATATCAACTCGGCAAGGAAGGGTAACTTCTTGCCCATAAGTAGCATCTATGTAATGCTCTTCACTCACATGAAACATCACACCTGAAAGACACACAGGCTCAAAGAACACAAAAACAAAACCACATGGGAAAACAAAAACAGGTCAACAGAATTCTCCCCTCCACGCTGAATTCTGGGGTTTCCCGGCCCAAAGCTTACAATCTGAACACCATCTTTGGACTTTATAGTACCTTCATTTTCGTATATGCTTGCATTTATGTTCTCTTTTTCTTAATATCTTTTATTTAAGTGTTTCTTTATGTCACTCAAGTGTCACTGGAAAATGCATCAATTTGGATTTAATACTGAGAATTTGATCAACCCCCAGAATAAATAGGAGTACAAAGGACTGCCACAGTAATTCTAATTTCTGCAGGAGCTCTTACGTCTAGTTTTAAACCAAAGGATTGACCAGATTTGCGGCCAGCATGAAAACTTGCTTTTGAGTCAGCGTTACAGTAGATCAACGACTGTCAACCATATGGGTCACCCCAAGTCTCTGGAACCACAACAACTACTAAATCTGTTCCTGAAAATCTCTGCTATTTTTGCCGCGCCCCCCCCCCCCATTTGTTACCAAGAGAAGGCAGCCTTCTGTGAGCAGCAGATATTGATTCCAGCAATCCAGTGCAATATAGTAAAAGGGTGTGCAGGTCTTTTTTGTAGTAACAGTGTACAGCAACAATAAGAACACAGTATGGGCCATGGCAAGGGGGGAAATGGGTCATATGGAAATGGTTCCTATGTGGACCAACACAGCTAGCTCGCTTTGCTTTTTCAGCTTTCATTATATTTCTAGCCAAAGCAAAACATCTGTCTTGGTGACTCTGGCACTATGTGTGCCTGCTGAAGAGAACTTACCCAGGACAAAGGAAACAAGAATGCATCTCAAGATCATATCCATCGGTAGAGCTTTGCGTACTGCAGACTCAGTCCTCTGTCTAAGGGATCCTAGCAGGGAAAGGTCAGAAATCTTGTAGTAGAAAAAGAAGAAGAGTTTGGATTTGATATCCCCTAATGAGTCCCAAAGCGGCTAACATTCTCCTTTCCCTTCCTCCCCCACAACAAACACTCTGTGAGGTGAGTGGGGCTGAGAGACTTCAGAGAAGTGTGACTGGTCCAAGGTCACCCAGCAGCTGCAGGTGGAGGAGCGGGGAAGCGAACCCGGTTCACCAGATTACGAGTCTACCGCTCTTAACCACTACACCACACTGGCTCTCCTGATTGTATCAGTGAAGTCAGCAGTGGTTTCTTCCCTGAATATATCATACATAATATATAGACAGAAAAAAGTCAACTGATTGATAATATGGCCTGGTGTGTAGTTAGTCATTTGGAAGCTGGTCCTCTCTATCAGGTAGTCATTATGGGTGATGTCTGCCGCTGATATCTGTTCAGCAAAGTAACTAGGGTGGTGCAACTGGTGTCCCAACACCAGCTGCAAGATTGTGGTGGAGGTGCAAGATTTGCTGCCGCCAACAGAATAAATTATAATTTAAAT
The DNA here is from genome assembly GCF_964234715.1 of Podarcis melisellensis. Lineage (NCBI taxonomy): Eukaryota > Metazoa > Chordata > Lepidosauria > Squamata > Lacertidae > Podarcis > Podarcis melisellensis. The sequence goes on along the minus strand of NC_138534.1, from coordinate 38,105,160 downwards.
ATAATTTTCATATTTATTTCATTATTGGGGGGGACCCCGAATTACCCACATGTAATTAATAAACCCATTCCAAATAGTGAAACGAGACAGAGGGCCTTCTCGGTAGTGGCGCCCGCCCTGTGGAACGCCCTCCCATCAGATGTCAAGGAAATAAGACATCTGAAGACAGCCCTATTTAGGGAAGTTTTTAATATTTAATGTGGTATTGTTTTTAACACTTGATTGGGAGATGCCCAGAGTGGCTGGGGGAACTCAGACAGATGGGTGGGGTATAAATTATTATTATTATTAATCCCATTTGGGTAATTTTGATTTTTGATAGTGAAATAAATATGAATGGAATCTTTAAATGTATGAAATTTGTTCACGGTTCTAATGGGACCCCTTTTTTGCTCCTCATTGTTCTAAATTATCATCCCTACGCTTCACTGGACCACAGATGCTAGGAATGGTTGTGAGACTCTGATACTACACTTGATCTTAGCCAAAAGGCCGAGAAGCGATGGTTGTGAGACTCTGTTGCCTTGCTGCCATATTTCATATTGAGGCCTATTTTGTCTTATTTTTAAAAACCAAGATACTCAGGAAATGAACTGATCAGATTGTGTATAGTGGAACAATCTTGCTCATCCTCCCAAAACTCCTCGATAAGCTAATAGTAAATTATTACTGAGAAAATGTGGACCTGATCCAGAGGCCTTTTTGCTGCCAAAATCCAACTTAACCACTGCAATATTAAAGCGTAGCTCTAAAATCTGCTTTCGGAAGAGGACCTGGATGCCATTACTTTATCCAGTTGTTCCAATACATTCCCCACCTTAAAATCATACCATGGGGAAAAGAAATACTTAGCAGAGCTAACTTCTTTTTCTTTGCCGAGCACTTACAGCCCTGTATTTTCAGACTATGAAATCTAATTTTCTGGAAGGGAGATTTAAGAAAATCCCTAGAGATCAGCACTTTTGCATATGCAGCAACACAATATGTTATATGGTAAACTGTATATGTAATACCTAGGCAAAAATATTTAGAGAAATCTTTAGCATTGGTGCCACATGGTGAGCTGGTTGTCTGCAATCTGTAGCAGGTGACATTGAGCGGAGGAAAGCACTCCCCTGAGCTGGAGTCATTGAATAATAAAAATGTAGAGTTGGAAGGGACCGAGGGTCATCTAGCCCCCCCCCCTGCAATACAGGAATCATTGACCCAACATGTGGCTCGAATTCACAACCCTGAGATTAAGAGTCTCATGCTCTACCCACTGAGCTATCTGACAAATAAATTAAATTCCACGAACAACCTCCTCTGCTTCATCTAAAAAAAAGAGAGAAAACTAACTTTTAACTTGCTTTTTAAATTTCTGATTTGGCACTACAGTGGTACCTCGGGTTAAGTACTTAATTCGTTTCGGAGGTCCGTTCTTAACCTGAAACCGTTCTTAACCTGAAGCACCACTTTAGCTAATGGAGCCTCCTGCTGCCGCCGGAGCACGATTTCTGTTCTCATCCTGAAGCAACGTTCTTAACCTGAGGTACTATTTCTGGGTTAGTGGAGTCTGTAACCTGAAGCGTATGTAACCCAAGGTACCACAGTACTTGCGTTACTTTAAAGCAGATACAATGGTACCTAAGGTTCCAAACAGTACCTTGGGTTAAGAACTTTACCTCAGGATGAGAACAGAAATCGTGAGCTCCTGTTGCTGGGTCCCTGCTCCTGCCAACTAGCAGTTCAAAAGCACGTTAAAATGCAAGTAGATAAATAGGCACCGCTCCGGCGGGAAGGTAAACGGTGTTTCCGTGCGTTGCTCTGGATTGCCAGAAGCGGCTTAGTCATGCTGGCCACAAGACCCGGAAGCTGTACGCCGGCTCCCTTGGCCAATAAAGCGAGATAAGTGCCGCAACCCCAGAGTTGGTCACGACTGGACCTAATGGTCAAGGGTCCCTTTACCTTTATGTCAGTGCAGTAATAGGAAACTATGCAACCTTGAAGTCACAGAGCTCAATCATGTTGAATTGCTGATGAGTGTTAAGATCTCAGCAAGACAGACCACCCGAAACTTCCTTAGTTGGATAAATAACTTATCATCCTGAAAATTTAGAATAGGTCTTCCTGCCCTTCATCCTTTGTCCAGATAGTAAAACTGCCTTTGAGTCATACTCTGCTGCATGGCAGGCTGTGCCAACAGTCTCTTTGAAAGGTGAAGGTTAGCTTTTAAAAGCTTCTTTTGAATTTCCTTGAGTATAGCATTAAAGTTTGGCACATTTCCCCAGAGGAAGTATTAATCTAGCTATGCACAATTTTGAAAGTTCAATATGTGAGAAACCAGCATGGGCGAGGAATAAAACATGACTGATAGCAAGGGAGTTACGGTGCTGAGAAAGAAAGTCACATGTATTTTGTGTGTATTTTCCCCCCTATGAGGAAATGCTGCCACATAAGGAGATTTTTAGTTTAGAAAATAGGTAGAGGACATGGCAAGAGATTATGCACAGGTGCAGAAGGGGAATAGAGAAAAGTGTTTTTTCCCTCCCCCATAATACTATCACCATCTAATGAAGCTGGATGTTGGAAGTTTCTGGACAGAGAAAAGGGAGTACAGTGGTACCTCGCGTTACAGATGCTTCAGGTTACATACGCTTCAGGTTACAGACTCCTCTAACCCAGAAATAGTACCTCAGGTTAAGAACTTTGCTTCAGGATGAGAACAGAAATCGTGCAGCGGCGGCACAGCAGCAGCAGGAGGCCCCATTAGCTAAAGTGGTGCTTCAGGTTAAGAAGAGTTTCAAGTTAAGAATGGGCCTCCAGAATGAATTAAGTTCTTAACCTGAGTGGTACCTTGGGATGCAAACGGGATCCGTTCCGGAGCCCCGTTCACATCCTGGATAGAATGTAAGATGCGACAGTGCGTCTGTCCGTGCGCGTGTCGCGTTTTGCCGCTTCCATGCATGCATGTGACATCATTTTGACTGTCTGCACATGCGCGAGCGGCGAAACCTGGAAGTAATATGCTCTATTACTTCTGAGTTGCCGCAAAGCACAACCCAAAAATACTTATCCTGAAGCATATTTATCCCGAGGTATGACAGTACTTCTATATACAGCATGTTAAACTATGGAATTCACACTCAGAAGAGTCAATAATAGCTTTCAATGTGGGCAGCTTTATAAGAGGATTAGACAAATTTCTGGAGGATAAGACTATCAAAGGCTACTAGCCACGCTGGATATGTTCTGTCCCCATTGTTGGAAGCACATTTCCAAACACAATTCAAAGGGTTGGGGCTGACCTTTAAAGCCCTAAATGGCCTCGGCCCTGTACACCTCCACCCCCATCGTTCAGCCTGGACACTGATGTTCAGCTCCGAGGGCCTTCTGGCGGTTCCCTCACTGCAAGAAGTGAGATTACAGGGAACCACGCAGAGGACCTTCTTGGTAGTTGCACCAGTCCTGCAGAACGCCCTCCCGCCAGATGTTAAGGAGATAAAGAACTACACAACTTTTAGAAGACATCTGAAGGCATCCCTGTATAGGGAAGTTTTTAATGTTTGATTTTTTACTGTGCTTAATGTTTTTAACTTGTTGGAAGCTGTCCAGTGTGGCTGGGGCGACCACAAACAAACAAAAATAGCAGTAAGCCTCTGAATACCTGTTGTTGCGAAGCACAAGTGGGAAGAGCGCTGTTGCACTCAGGTCCAGTTTGCGGGCTTCCCATCAGCATGTTGTTGACCACTGTGAGAAGAGGATGTTGGACCAGATGGGCCTTTGGTATCATCCAACACGGCTCTTGTCAAATCAAAATACAGTGGTACCTCAGGTTAAGTACTTAATTCGTTCCGGAGGTCCGTTCTTAACCTGAAACTGTTCTTAACCTGAAGCACCACTTTAGCTAATGGGGCCTCCAGTTGCCGCCGCGCCGCCTGAGCACGATTTCTGTTCTCATCCTGAAGCAAAGTTCTTAACCTGAGGAACTATTTCTGGGTTAGAGGAGTCTGTAACCTGAAGCGTCTGTAAGCTGAAGTGTCTGTAACCCGAGGTACCACTGTAATGGAAAGGAGGTACAAGAGTTTATCTCAAAGCTGTCTAGTTCCCTCCATGAGAACTGGGAGCATAATCAAGGCTAATGGTACTGCTGTTTTTGCTGAAACAAACTGGAACACAGGTCAGTGGATCACAGGAGAGTCTTGTTGCAGTTTTGGCTCAGAGCCTATGCTACCTGAAGGATGTTCTCTGAGTAACGCTTTAAATGCTCTGGTAGAGTGATTGGTTTTGGGTCGCATATACAATACACTGGTCACAGTCAAAGAATTTAGTGGCTCCCTCGGAACACAAGGCAGATTCATGTAAAGAAGGTGAATGCTGAGAAGCTGAGCTGTGGTCTCTGGAGGAGCTACCATGGTGAAGTGGTTGCAAGAGGTTGCATCAGGTAGATGTGACAGCACATGCAGTAGTACTGATGCTGCAGTCATAGCATATATTAACTGGGACCACAGTTGGAGAAACTGCCAGAGGTGGCCACAATATGGTGGATGGTTGTGATGAAGCCAACATTGACAGTGTAGGATGCTAAGGTGGGGTCAACAATGTCACAAAGAAAATGACAAAGGTTACTGCCAAATTGATACTGCCAAGCCTATCTAGTGGTTGAGGTAGGGGTATCCTGTCTAGACAAATCAGAAAGGTGAACTCACTAAAGAGTATCCAGTGTACATGTACGTGTGTGTGTGAATGAGAGACAGAGAAATCCCACCTGTCTGTTAATCTAAACGAATTAATGTATTTTTTTGTCCTGAATCCTAAGGATAGTATTTGATATAAAAGGACAAAAGGGGCATATATCTTGGTGTGCCTTCCTGACAGGAGAAACATCCTGAGTTTTGTTGTTGTTGTTTAGTCGTTTAGTCGTGTCTGACTCTTCGTGACCCCCTGGACCAGAGCACGCCGGCACTCCTGTCTTCCACTGCCTCCCACAGTTTGGTCAAACTCATGCTGGTAGCTTCGAGAACACTATCCATCCATCTCGTCCTCTGTCATCCCCTTCTCCTTGTGCCCTCCATCTTTCCCAACATCAGGGTCTTTTCCAGGGAGTCTTCTCTTCTCCTGAGGTGGCCAAAGTCTTGGAGCCTCAGCTTCAGGATCTGTCCTTCCAGTGAGCACTCAGGGCTGATTTCCTTAAGAATGGATAGGTTTGATCTTCTTGCAGTCCATGGGACTCTCAAGAGTCTCCTCCAACTTCTCCTGAGTTTTAGGAGAAGTCAAGCCTACCATCGCAAGTTATCTCCCTCCAACACGGAACCCAGAATCTATCCAGCATAGTAATTTGTAAGGTTGCAAATGAACACTAAATGAAAGGCATATGAAACCAAGATAAAAAATCCTCTGGAGCCCAGACTCTGGTTGAGACAGCAGCACTGGCATCAAGGTCATCAACCTTGACTAAGCAGTGGGGCTAGTGAAGGGTCCAAGAGAGGAACTGGGATTAATAGTACCACTGGGTGGAGTAGAGGAACAGTCCTTTCCATGCCTCTTTGCCAGAGCTTAGGCTCCGCTGAGACCGATGCAGAATGCCTGTGTGTGTGCTGGGATCTTATACTTGTAAAGTTATTTAGAAGCTCACTTGGCGGCTAGTTTGGCACATATAGTTGGTGGCACTGAACTTTCAGAAGCCACACGGGCACTGAGGTTAAATCCAAGGTGGTGTTGGGCACTGATGAAACTGAAGCTGGAATGACAGGACAGGCTGTATAGCTTCTTCAGAGCCTGTTTCATACAAAGCGTGTTCTCCCTAAAATGAGAGCACGTGTTGCGGTGTGGGCCGCCAGGCCAGCCCTCTGTTGCCAGGCAGGTTAATGGTTATTGCCTGAAGCAACGATTGGCTGACTGGGTTGCTAGGGCAAATTGCATGTTTCCAATTGGGTGGGTGGGACCAAAGGCTATAAATATTGGGGGCACTCTGCTTTTGCTTTCTCTTTCGCAGAGTGCATTGGATCACCCGCCTGCCCGCCCTGTGATCCGGTTGACGTTGCTGTGCCTGTCATGGGGTTGTCTGCCATTGGGGCAGGGGCCTAGTAGGAATTTTATCCATTTGGTTGATTGGCGGATGCCACTTGTTTTTTGCCTACTACTTAGCAATACGTCACAACTTGTAAGGTTGCGGTTAGGCATTGGTTATAAAAATTGGTGGTGGAGGGGTCAGGATAGGCTGTGCCTGCCCCTCCAATGGTGCTGGAAGAGAATTCCGTTAAAGGAATCCTGGGGCTTGCCACGATTTTGTCCAATCCCTGAAATGGGACCAGGGCCGGCAAGCCTTGGGGAGCTGGTTGGGTGAGCGGTGAGGGACTGACGCTCAGCTCAACTGATCCCCAACATTGTCTTTCCCTTCACTGGCTTCCGAGGGAGTTCGGAAAGTCAGTTCTGTCCCAGGCGGGAGGACAGATAGTCATAACCATTGCCTAAGCAACCACTCACAGATTATGTATTTTAATAAAGTTGTGGCCAAAATAGTGCCAAAAACCTTAAACTAAAATTATGTGTGATTTGTGAATTATTTGAGGGGTGGCGTGGGGACCTCCACACGCAACAACACCTGCAGAGGAGAAGAGCAATTTCCACGGGGTTGCTTGGTATACCACTGACAGCAGGGACAAGGCTCTATGCTGTGTTCCTCTCTCCTAAGCAGGGAAGGCAAAGCATGACCTATAAAGCCGCAGGTATGCAACCTGCTTTTGATTTTGTGGAGAAATACAATACAGGACTCTTCACCGCTCTTTGTGTGTGCAGGGGTTACATAAACAAGGTCTTTTGTCATGTGTTTGTGTGCTCATGCACAACCCTTCCTCTGTTTGTCTCCTCCCGCCCCCATGGCCTTGTGGTTTTCCTCTTGCTCTGCTCTTGTTTGCGGCTGAGGTTTTTGTTCAGGAACCTGCTGAGAAATGATAAGAGGCTCTGCTTGCGGGGCTCTTTCTGTGGATTTCTGTTTCTTCCACACCACCCTCCAGGACGAAAACAAGGTATTTGCCATTTCCAGACCACAACATTAATCTGAAGCCTGGAGCCCAGTAGACCTTACGGCCAAAATAAGATGAGGCCTGGGAAATCCTTGGTCATATCTCCTGATATTTTCATTTCTACCTAGAGGCAACTGCCAGGGACTTCAACAGTGTGGGGGAACTAAGCAAGGCACACAGGTGACGTGTGTGCCTGTTCATCTGCTGCCCAGGTGTTAACTGCTGTTGGACAACTGTGAGGCTCCTGATCCCCTTCTTAGCATTCATTATCTTGAAACCAGAGTTGGGTGAGGCAGCCCTTCAGCTAGATCAGTCTTCGCCAACCTGGTTTAGGACAACTCCCATCAGCCTCAGCCAACATAGCTGGGGGGGAGGGAACAGGTTGAGGAAGGCTGATTTCAATAATCATCAATCATTTGCTACCTTGGCTCCCAGTATGTTTCCGAGCACAATTCAAAGTGTTGGTGCTGACCTTGAAAGCCCTAAACGGCCTTGGTCCAGTATACCTGAAGGAGCGTCTCCACCCCCATCATTCTGCCCGGACGCTGAGGTCCAGCGCCGAGGGCCTTCTGGCAGTTCCCTCACTGCGAGAAGCAAAGCTACAGGGAACCAGGCAGAGGGCCTTTTCGGTGGTGGCGCCCACCCTGTGGAACGCCCTCCCATCAGGCGTCAAGGAAAGAAACAACTACCTGACATTTAGAAGACATCTGAAGGCAGCCCTGTTCAGGGAAGTTTTTAACGTGTGACATTTTAATGCATTCTTAATCTTTGTGGGAAGCCGCCCAGAGTAGCTGGGGAAACCCAGCCAGATGGGCAGGGTACAAATAATAAATTATTATTATTATTATATTATATTATTATTATTTGCCTGCAATAATCCGGCTCTTTAGAATTTATAAGCCATCCATGCAGTGTTTTTTCTTTTACTGAAGTCTTTGGATTTGACCTTATTGATGACTAGATTATTATTATGAGCATGCATATAAATAAATATATATAATATAAAGTTGGGTGAGCGATATAAATAAGCATATGCAAATTTTATAAAAGTCTGTGTTATCTGTTGCCTTCTTTTTTGGCGATGCGTTTCCCATTTCCTTTACTTTTTTGGTGATGCAAAAGTAGCCCCCCCGCCTTGACATGATTATTAAGGACTGAGACAAGTACCAAGCACATACCATGCATATAGACACACTTTAAGCACTGGCAGGGGGAGGAATTATATATTATTTGGAGTCCGAGTTTAAAACCACATTGTGGAACATTTTGTTCAGTGTTTTATTTTATTTTATTTTTTAAAAAAATATTTAGTTAGTCACCTGAGGCAGATGGGGCTCATCAACCTGGGAAGGTAGCCCATCTAGGAAAAGGAAAACTCTGACCTGAATCATCCACTGCCTTGTGGGGTATCTTTGGGAGAAGAAAAGGCTAAGGAGTAAACCCTACACAGATCCAGAGAGGAGTCCCTAAGGCAGTTGGATGGTGCCTGATACGCCTGCTTCCCGCAACTCCTGCAGCCAAGCTGGTGTCCTCCTTATGAGGAACAGCTAAGGAAGCTGGGCATGTTTAGCCTGGAGAAGAGGAGGTTAAGGGGTGATATGATAGCCATGTTCAAATATATAAAAGGATGTCACATAGAGGAGGGAGAAAGGTTGTTTTCTGCTGCTCCAGAGAAGCGGACACGGAGCAATGGATCCAAACTACAAGAAAGAAGATTCCACCTAAACATTAGGAAGAACTTCCTGACAGTAAGAGCTGTTCGACAGTGGAATTTGCTGCCAAGGAGTGTGGTGGAGTCTCCTTCTTTGGAGGTCTTTAAGCAGAGGCTTGACAACCATATGTCAGGAGTGCTCTGATGGTGTTTCCTGCTTGGCAGGGGGTTGGACTAGATGGCCCTTGGGGTCTCTTCCAACTCGATGATTCTACGATTATATGATTCTATATTGCTCTGCTTTCTATTGGACAACATCAGTGAGGCCAGTGGGGGCTGTCATGTGAAATAAAAAATTTGAGGTCTAGACACCCCAACTTTTACACGGGAAGACACCCGAGGACACCAAAACCTGCATTCCTGTACCCGTGAAAATCTACGAAAGCATATATATATATATATATACACACACACACATACATACATACATACATACATACATATATATATATATATATTTGCTTTCGTAGATTTTCACGGGTACAGGAATGCAGGTTTTGGTGTCCTCGGGTGTCTTCCCGTGTAAAAGTTGGGGTGTCTAGGCGACGTTTCGACGAGGTCTCACTCGTCATCTTCAGGCTGGTGCTTTCGGCTTCTTGTTACTGGAACAGAGCAGGATCTCAGTGTTTGAGTTCCTATAAATACTGTTGAGGGGGTGTGGTGTATAGCCTCCAATGTTCTGGGCAGAGAGGAAGTTCCCAGGCTAGTGTGCCTTTTCTTCTTTTGTTCCTTAATTACTTGAGGGATATCTTGAGTGATTTCTTGAGTGATATCCTGAGTACCACTTAGGTGGGTCATTAGGTGTGGATTAGTTGCTAAAGTCTTTGTGTCTTGACCTCTTGAACTTTGTGAAGAGTTTTTCTGAGAAGATGGCTGTACTGCACTTAGTTGTGCTCTGGCTTGGCTTCGTGTATAGGGGCGAGCTGTGGTTTTGTGGCCTGTGTCAGCCAGATCTGTGTAGGGATTGCAGGGGGGTGCAGCATCCGGAGGTGCCACCATGGTTTGGCTACTGGATGGTGTCTGTAATTTATCTGTGGAGAGGGTCTGGGTTTGGGTCTGGTGTGGTTGATTGGTGATGGCGTTCTGTGTGCCTCTGGATCTGGTGTCAGTTTTTGTGGGGAGGGCTAATTTCCAGATGTCTGGCAAGCGGGATGTGTCGTCACGCTTGTTCATGTTGTGAGGGTGTTTCTCTATCTCGATGGCTTCCATGATTATTCTCTTGTGGTGATGTTCCATGTTAAAGAGCAATTTGGAATCTGCAAAATTAATTTCGTGTCCTGTTTCTTTCATGTGTTGGAAAAGAGAGGAAGTTTTTTCTTCTTTTTTGACGGCATTCTTGTGTTCTGCGATACGTGCATTTATTCGTCTGTTTGTTTGTCCAATGTACGTGGCTGGGCAGACTTTGCAGGGTATTTCATAGACCCCTTGGTTTTCCAACTGGATTTTATCCTTGGGGTTTCTGAGGATATTGGCTATTTTTTGGTTGGTGCAAAAGGCTGTTTTGATATTGTGTTTATGGAGGATTTTGCTAATTTTATCTGTAGTGCCCTTGATATAAGGAAGGATGCTGCACCCCCCTGCAATCCCTACACAGATCTGGCTGACACAGGCCACAAAACCACAGCTCGCCCCTATACACGAAGCCAAGCCAGAGCACAACTAAGTGCAGTACAGCCATCTTCTCAGAAAAACTCTTCACAAAGTTCAAGAGGTCAAGACACAAAGACTTTAGCAACTAATCCACACCTAATGACCCACCTAAGTGGTACTCAGGATATCACTCAAGAAATCACTCAAGATATCCCTCAAGTAATTAAGGAACAAAAGAAGAAAAGGCACACTAGCCTGGGAACTTCCTCTCTGCCCAGAACATTGGAGGCTATACACCACACCCCCTCAACAGTATTTATAGGAACTCAAACACTGAGATCCTGCTCTGTTCCAGTAACAAGAAGCCGAAAGCACCAGCCTGAAGATGACGAGTGAGACCTCGTCGAAACGTCGCCTAGACACCCCAACTTTTACACGGGAAGACACCCGAGGACACCAAAACCTGCATATATATATATATATATATATAATGTTCATAACTGCATATATAAACCACATGTCTGAAACCCCACAGAAAAAGCCCTGAAACCATTTTGTCCCTTCCAAATTGACCTCAAATATTTCTCTGCAAGGTTAAAAGAAAATGGAAAAGCCTCCCCATTGTCTTCTCCTTCACAAATCCTGTCTTAAGGGTATGTCTGTGTATGAATAGGGTGAGCCTGTGACCTGGCTCAAAAACTAAGTACTTGTCATTACAGAAGACTGGCCAGGCTCCCCAGGGTATCCAATCAAGTGACCATTAACAGGTAACCTGCCAGACAGGAGATATACAACACACTCAGATTTCTGTTGTAGACCACCTTTTCTGTGATGTAGGTATGATGTTCGTGGGGGGGGGTCTTGTGTTACACCCCTTCTGTGATGTATGTATGATGTATGGAGGGGTGGTCTTGAGCTCCAGGGCAGGGAATTTAAAATGTCTATATAAGGGGGGGGGCACACCTTTGTTCTGGGTCCTCCTCCTTTCCTGCATGTTAGGGGAGCACCCTGTTGCAACAGTTCAATAAAGACCAGGCTTACGAGCTGCTTTGCTTCTCAATATTCTCTGCTTGGCCTCTGTTCTTTTCTCTGACCGATGGAGAACCTACAAAGGACTCTATAAGGGCTCTTGTGTCCCCCATAGAGGAATACGGGCAGATGTTTGTTTATTACACAAGTCAGCTGAGCAGCTCAGGACCCTCAGCAGTGCATGCCATTGTCTTCGAGACAGACAGATGCCAACAACAGTCACCAAAGCAAACAAAATCAATTCTGGCCACCGTGTGTACTCTGTTTCCATTCCACATCAACCCATTCCACATTAAAATTCACATGCGACAGAAACAAGGAGGAAAGAGGTTCAGAAAAATGTGTTGTCTAGTGGGAATGTCTCATACTGATAATATGGCAAGACCTTAAGCATCCCTATATTTCTCTTTCCCTTTGTGCTCTGTCCACCATAATTGGACTGCAAGAAGATCAAACCTCTCCATTCTGAAGGAAATCATCCCTGAGTGCTCACTGGAAGGACAGATCCTGAAGCTGAGGCTCCAGGACTTTGGCCACCTCCTGAGAAGAGAAGACTCCCTGGAAAAGACCCTGATGCTGGGAAAGATGGAGGGCACAAGGAGAAGGGGGTGACAGAGGATGAGATGGTGGGACAGTGTTCTCAAAGCTACCAGCATGAGTTTGACCCAACTGCGGGAGGCAGTGGAAGACAGGAGTGCCTGGCGTGCTCTGGTCCATGGGGTCACGAAGAGTCAGACACAACTAAACGACTAAACAACAACAACAAAGTTGCCTTCCCCAACCAGATGTTTCAAAGGACAACTCCCATCATAAGCCTCAGCCAGCATGTGCTGATGGGAATTGTCGTTCAAAACATCTGCAGGATTCTAGGTTGAAGAAGGCAGCTTTAAAGGCTACAGTTTCTATTATATATCCATTGCATTTTAAAAATGTTGCAAGCTGCTTTTGGACTGCAGCCAAAATGTGGGATGTAATTAAATAAATACCTGCCCCCCCTAAAAAAAAATCACTGGAAAAATAAGTCATCCAAGAACTGTGGGAAAATCTGTTAATGCCAATAAAACCCACATCGTTATCTGACTGTTAAACAGATTGTGAGTGTGTTAAGGTACTGATGACTTTACGAAGTCAACAGAAATGAAAAAAATAATAATGAAAAATTACAGTGATAATGAAACTTGTTGTTGATGCCCTATACATTTCCATAAGATAAAGATCTTGATTTTTAATATGCAAGTTTCCATTGTAATTTGAATGCTGAAGCAATCAAGTTTTTCTCTTTGACATCTTCCTAACCTTTACATATTTACTGACATTAGCTCTCCAAGTCTTTGCTACCAAAAGCAATACTACGGCCAGAAATGTGATTGTAAACTAAGCCCACACTCCATGAATACTTACTTGGGATTGGGAGTACATCCATTGAACGAAATGGGACTTTCTTCTGAGTAAACTGCTAGCACCTTAAAGACTAATAAATGTATTATGGCAAAGATTTTCACATCTCCTCCAATGTTTCTCAGATTAAAATAGGGACATCCTAGTTCATCCCCTCCAACATTTTCACTGATGAAACTAGTGACGGCTTCTGCCATTCCGGGACTACTCCTGGAAAATCAGGACATTTGGAGGGTACTGTTAAGTTGTGGGTGAACATATCAGGTGACACAGCAATTCTTCAAACAGCTCTTGTTTATTCACAGGCCAGAACATAACTGAACTGAAGGGTTCAGCCAGCCTGCTTCTATAGAGCTCCAGTACAACGTAACTGTAACAACTTTCTATAACTATCCAATCACTGAACGTCACTTTCAATCCCTTATTTGCATATGTGGACCTGAACTATCTACAGTATCCCCCTGCTGGCCCAGGGTGAGAACTTCGGTACATAACAGGTACTTTCATTGACTCAAGCCTATTTCATTAAATACATGATTGTGAAGAAACAGCCAGGACAGCTGCCCTGCAGCATCTGCCGCCTGAGGCCGTTGGCTCCCTCTGCCTAATGAGAGAACCGGTGCAGCCTAAAAGCTAGAGAGCGGTAACATTTTTGATCTTCATATAACTCCCACACCCATCCAAATAGCCTGCAGACGTCAAGCCACAGGAAAATCCTTCCAATGTATTTCTTATCCATAAAAAAACTGCTAGCAATTTTTTATTTTAAAAGTGTGGCCCGCGGAAAAAAGCTTGAGAACCACTACTCTACACATTCACTCAGAAGTAAGTAAGTTTCACTGATCTCAGTGGGATCAATCCTGCTTCCGGATGACCTGTTTATTCAACATTCGTTCTGAATTGTTTCCACAGAGTTTGTAGCTAAATATACTACTCCTGCCCCCAGCAGGAGGGTGGCAAGGCCAGAGCGGTACATGCAGGTATGCAATGGAGATACCAAGATGCATCTCTTGGCTGCCATCACATGAGGCCTTTCTCCATTTAATTAGTTTTTTCTCATGCCGCACTGCGTGAGATTGAAAAGCACAGGCAGATGCCCCACAGTAGGCCATTTGTTACTACAAAGCCATTTAATGGATCTCTTTGCATGAAAAGGTTTCGTTTCTCCTTTAATGCTGGTGTGTGGTGGCCAGTTCCCTGATTAACCACCCGCCTGCATCACAGCAGCCGAAGGACCTAGGCTAGCAGACACATATGCCTCTTCGCATTATGATGGCCGAGAAACCTGAAGACAGTGAATACATTTCTGTCATGCTGAGAGAAAGCAGTGTTTGCACTCACACATCTTACTCACTGAGAAAAAGCCTGAGGCTGGGAATCCTGTTTCTCATAAACCAGAGAGTCCTATAAAAGTTTTTATGTTTCTCTGGAGTGTTGGAGAAGCCTACAGTGCTTAGTTCTGTGTGTGGTAAAAAAATTGAGCCATGAAGGACTGGAGCAGAAATGGAAACGCTTTATTTCTTCGCCCTCAATTTTCTCTTGACCCTGTTTGGGGCCAGAGATTGAAACATGGTGGGAAATTTGAAGAAAACAAAACTTTTTTAAAAAAAAAATCAGGATGATGAGTAAAGTTACATTTATTGCATTTATAAGGATTTCATTACTAGCTTTTTCTCAAGAAATTTGAGCTCCTGCTTGTTTCTTTTCTTTCTTTCTTTTTATATTTGTACAGTCTTGAAGTCTGATATTAGCACTGTCCAATTTATGCACCCGCTTGCCACAGTGCTAGCTGTTTATTTTCTAAATTTCTGCCCCTTTCCCCATGTGCAGATTTTATTATGGCATTAGCTTTCATGAATTACATCCCACTTCATCCAATGCATGGTAGGTCCAGTACAGTGCAAACCTCTGCATGCCTACTCAGAAGTAAGCCCTATTGAGGTAGGTGCGTTTAGGACTGCTGTGAGGCAGAGCAATCCTAATGTGAGGATGGGACTGGAGACAAGAAGTAGGGGATTCATTGCTGTATTTGCATATCTGCTGGCAAGGCTGCTTCACTGGAGAATTCCCCACCTCCCCACCCCTGTGCTGGCACCTTGGGAAATCTGAGGAGCTTTAAAGTGGATCCAGCAGATGCAAAGCATCCAGCACTGGCATCCTGTTTGGGGGCAATACCCTGTTTGAGAACTATTAGTTACTGCTCTTGAGAGAAATGCAGTAGTAGCTTCCTATTTGCCAGAGGCTATTTAAGAGGAAACTATGCACCATCCCATCACCTCCTGGCAAACAGAAGAGGAAGAAATGGAGGCAGTGAGAGATTTTACTTTCATGGGCTCCATAATCACTGCAGATGGTGACAGCAGCCACGAAATTAAAAGACGCCTGCTTCTTGGGAGAAAAGCAATGACAAATCTAGACAGCATCTTAAAAAGCAGAGACATCACCTTGCCAACAAAGGTCCGTATAGTAAAAGCTATGGTTTTCCCAGTAGTGATGTATGGAAGTGAGAGCTGGACCATAAAGAAGGCTGATCGCCGAAGAATGGATACTTTTGAATTCTGGTGCTGGAGGAGACTCTGGAGAGTCCCATGGGCTGCAAGAAGATCAAACCTCTCCATTCTGAAGGAAATCGGCCCTGAGTGCTCACTGGAAGGACAGATCCTGAAGCTGAGGCTCCAAGACTTTGGCCACCTCATGAGAAGAGAAGACTCCCTGGAAAAGTCCCTGATGCTGGGAAAGATGGAGGGCACAAGGAGAAGGGGACGACAGAGGATGAGATGGTTGGACAGTGTTCTCGAAGCTACCAGCATGAGTTTGACCAAACTGCGGGAGGCAGTGGAAGACAGGAGTGCCTGGCGTGCTCTGGTCCAGGGGGTCACGAAGAGGCGGACACGACTAAACGACTAAACAACAACATGCACCATCCTAGCCTTTCAATATATGTGTGTGTGTGTGTGTGTGTTTAGGAATTCAGCCTGCTAGTTTGTCACGTTGTCCATACAAAAACCAAATAGGCACAGCATAATTAAATGCAAATCCGTAACTGAATTATTAAAAGTCAGGTGTGCATAAAGCAATCTTATCACATGAATGTTCCTTATAAATTGCCTTCCTGCTGCTAATAATAAAAGAGACTGCTTTTCACATGAGCAGCCTAGCTTTACTTGCCAGTTAAAAACCAGAAACTTTTTGCAGATTGGATTAGGGGTCAAAAGGAACTAAGAGGGGAAGAAAATCCCAGAGTCTAATCGCTTTATGAATAGAGCAATCAGACAGAGAATGAGGAACAACATCTACTAACTGAGTTCTTCTAAATACAATGTCTCTGAGCATACAGAATATTCTTGTAATGGTCAAGGGCATTTGCTAAAATCTCCAGAGTAAAAGCATGTCTTTTGATAAAACATTGATATGGCAAAGTCCATCTCCAATTTGATTTATGTACAGCACAGAGTTATGCCATGTGCTTTAGAATCAATATACTCATCTACAAGTAAACATAATGTCCCAATGCATTTTTTATTTTGCCTTAGGTTTTTCCTTTTCTTTCGTCTTGTCTCTTCCTTTGCACTGCATTTCTGGTTTATTATACCGTTATACCAGCCAACATTTTTCTGATTAAAATAGGGACGCTCCGTTCAGTGGCGTAGCGTGGGGGGTGCAGGGGGGGGCGGCCGCACCGGGCGCAACATCTGGGGGTTAGGGGTTGGGGGCGCAAATCCATGGGTTAGGGGGTGCAAATTACTTGCCTTGCCCCGGGTGCTGACAACCCACGCTACGCCACTGGCTCCGTTCCATAATGATAATTGTACTATGTATACCCCACACATATTACTGGGTTGCCCCAGCCACTTTTGGGCAGCTTCCAACATATATAAAAACATAATAAAACCTTTAAGAAAAACCCTTCCCTATACAGGATTGCCTTCAGACTGCTCAGGGGTCGGATAACTCTACACCCTCCAACATTTCTCCTATTAAAATAGGGACATCCTAAGGAAAAGCGGGACATTCTGGGATCAAATCAGGAACTGGAACAGCTTCTCTAAATCAGGGATGTCCCTGGAAAATAGGGATACTTGGAGGGTCTGTGCTGTTAACCCCTTGCTTCCACTTTAGCGGCTCAACTAGCAGGAGATAACTGAAGTATTTGTAAAGCAAAATCCATCTGGACTTAGAAGGGGCTCTTTGAGTGGTGCAGTATAAAAGCATTTTCAAACATGCTGTCATATGTCCATGAGAGCCTCTGGCTCGGATCAAGCGGGGGCGAGAGGGGATATGTGCCCTAGGCAGCGGGTCGGAAGAAGTGGCAAAATAGCATCCTATGTGGGAGAGGAGGCGGCAGTAGCAGTGCAGACCTTTGTCCCCCTATGGAAAAATGTGTAGATTTGGCACTCGTCAGCATGTTGCGCTCTTTTTTGTGCATACATGAATGATGAAAGAGGTTTCCAATAAACCAGAATCCAGATTTAAATTTGATTAAGGTGTATGTGAAAATGATAGCTTTTTAACCATTTAACACATGGTTTATCTCGCTTGCTTCTGGCGTTAGCTGTAGTATGAGGCAAGGTGAAGCGGCCATTTCTGATATCTTTAAAAGCAGATGAGTCGGAGACTGAAACAATTGATCTACAAGGCAAAATCCACCAAGACAGTCTTATCCCTGATTCATAGTAAGGATAAGTCATGGATGGAAATGGAACTCCTCTACCTATTCTATAGGGAACTCCCATTCTTCCTGAAGAATCTAAAACTGTCACAAATTTCCAATCTTTAGTTGTGGCTAGGGCAAACCAGTCAGATGGGCAGCATATAAATAAAATTATTATAAAATTATTAATATTATGCAAAAGGCCCACTGAAATTAACATGCCCTTACACATTCTCCCCTCATTTCAATGAAGCATGCAAAGGAGAACATCTTCATGTTTGTCCTCCATATTAAATTGTGTGTTCTATAAAGGTGCCATCTGGATTTTCTGCTTGAGGCACCAACATGTCCTGGATGGATCCTGTGTTCTGGTTAGGGCTGTAGAATTTCAGGTTATTCTCTCACTAGCTGCAAAATATGGTTGGAATCCCTACTGGGAGAAACCTTTGCTTAAAATTGAAGAGAATGCGAGTGTTCTAAAGCAGGAAATTCTGTCTTGGCTGATGATGATTAAAGCAATTTTCAAGGCAAGAGGAAACAAATGCCTTGAGAAATTTTAGTCAGACATTTCAGGGACCACGGCGCGTTGAGGGGGATTGCATAAAGGCACACACAAAAAGATGATTAGGTGAAATGAGGAATAAAATAGGGAGCAGCTCAGGAAAAGCAAAGCTAGGAAAACGCTGCACAGATTACAAATTACACAGCAGAAGCCGGAGCAAGGATGCGGACAGACACACAGTGGCTCTATTCATAAAAATATTCATTGAACGGCTAGAGAGATGGTGAATCAAGAACACACCTGATGTCCCTGTTCCCAAACTCTGAGTGTTCACTCAGAGGTACAAATAAAGTTGGTGCATTGGCTCTGTACCCATAATCAGTAACTCTGCTTTTTGCAAAGCCCTGCCAATTGCACAGAGAGGGCCTTCAGATGAATGCTTGGAGTGCCTTCGATACTGTTCACAGAGTATGCAAAAAGAACTAAGAAATGCGAACAGCTTATGTGTTTATAAAGAGAACCTTCAATAAAAAGGTGAACATGAAACCCCTCAAAGAAGAGAAGCAAAAGGTTAGAGACCTCGTCGACAAGCTAATGCTAATGTGTGTGTGACATTTGTATCGCTGGAGAGAAAATGGTGTAGCGCATGGGTAGGCAAACTAAGACCCGGGGGCCGAATCCATACCAATTGCCTTCTAAATCCGGCCCGCAGCGTGTTTTTACATGAGTAAAATGTGTCCTTTTATTTAAAATGCATCTCTGGGTTATTTGTGGGGCATAGGAATTTGTTCACCCCCCAAAAAAAAATACTCCGGCCCCCACAAGGTCTGAGGGACAGTGGACCGGCCCCCTGTTGAAGACACCACTGGTGTATTGTCTAAAATGCAGAAGACAACTTATCTTCTATAAGCAAGAGGGAGAATGTTCTCTTTTTTTAACCTCCCTAGAAAATAAACTTGCATAGGGGCGAGCCAGGGATGGGGTGAATGTGTCAGATTATCAAGTCACTTGGCCAAAAATATCCTGCTACCACTGACTTATTATAGGACTGCTTTATAAAACAGGAAATTTGTGTCCTTACCTCTTTCTTTCTTTCTCTGTATTTCTCTTCTGTTCTTTCTCTCTGAAAGATGAGTTCCTCGCCAGGTGTTAACGCAATGAAGAGCTGAAGGAAGAATGGGGGGAAACCCTCCCTCTTACTCTCAAAATACTGAAAAAAGCCAGTAAAGTTCAGAAAGCCACTCAGCATTTCTGGTTTCTCCATCCCCTCCCTTCCCCTTGCACCGGAAAACAACAAAAGGGCGGAGGGGACCCAGCTGGTTCTGGGTTGGACTTCAGAGAATTTCAAGAGACCCGCAATTGGGGTCATTTGGGGCACTCTGTGGAAATCGAGTTGCTTTTGGTGTTAGTTAGAAAACTACAGGCAGAAGTTATAATGAATCTTTCTAATGGATTTCTGGTTTCTCGGTTTAATTTTCAACACACGTCAGCTTTCCTTGCTCTCTCGGACTGGCCAGAAATCACTGTGAAAGAATTAAATAATCTATTTCCTCCAACTGACTTCCTTCATCCTCTACACGGTTCTCTTTTTATTTTTGATACTGTTTCCTTCTTGGATGAAAAGAACTGAAATATGGTGTATACACACACACACACACACACACACACACACACACACATATATATATGTATATATGGTTGACTATCTGTTTTGTAGAAGTTTCTGTACGTTATTATGTATTATTTGTATTTCTTTGTTTTTCGTTTGTGTTTTTTTCCTTTTGATTGCACATTATTATTTTCATGTGCAGTTTTACAAGTGTGTGTGTATGTGTTGTAAATAAACTCAATAAAAATAAATAAATAATCTATTTCCTCATGCATCAACAAAAACACAGAGATTCTATTCAGGTAGAGGGGTTTGCTGCATCTGTGAGGGGTGGGCCTCATTTCGTTTCTTTGGTCTTAAAAACTGGGTACTTTTTCGCAATGGGGTCCAAACTTTTTTCAGAGGGCCAGATTTGATGAAGTGAAGGGCTGTGGGAGCTGACCAAACGGCCGACCAAAGTTGTTGACATTTTAAAGGATTGAAGTTGTTGAGTTTTTTTTATTCTTTTACCCCAAAATTGTTGACATTTTTTAAGGACTGAAGTTGTTCAGCTTTTTTAGGTTGGAGGTGTTGAGGTTTTTTTAGGATTTTACCCCAGGAAATAAACTGCCTCAGGGGCCGGATTAAACTGACCGGCAGGCCGGATTAGGCCCCCGAAACAGACTTTGGACAAGCCTCTTGGGCTTGTCGATCAGAAGCTCGGTGGTTCGAATCCCCACGATGGGGTGAGCTCCCGTTGCTCGGTCCCCGCTCCTGCCAACCTAGCAGTTCGAAAGCACATCAAAGTGCAAGTAGATGAATAGGTACCACTCCAGAGGGAAGGTAAATGGCGTTTCCGTGCACTGCTCTGGTCTCACCAGAAGCGGCTTAGTCATGCTGGCCACATGACCCGGAAGCTGTACGCCGGCTCCCTTGGCCAAAAAAGCGAGATGAGCGCCGCAACCCCAGAGTTGGCCACGACTGGACCTAATGGTCAGGGGTCCCTTTATCTTTACTTTATGATGGTTTAAAGTGGTGTGACACTGCTTTAAATGTATTGTGCGGATGAGGCCTTAATCAGTCTCACGGACATCTAGACTGTTACACATTTTGAATTACTGCAGTGCAGTCGGAAAGATGGTGTTTATCACCCGTGACTGTGAAAGATCACTCCGTCATTGTACTGTTTACAGTTGGGCTTTGCATGGAAATTTCACAGAACTTCTTACATGTCAAGGCCTTTGGGCCGCACTGTTTATAGTCTCTTCCCTCCTGCCCCAAATTTTGTGAAGACTGCCATGAAAAGCTGATGCTGTCAGATTATCAAACTGAAAGCATCACCTCAGAGCTTCAAAATTCTCACTTTGAGTGTTCAGATGTCACATACAGGAGGGGGCAGGAGAGTCTTAGTCTCTTCTTGGACTGCCTTTCTTCCTCACAGCAGTACAACAAGCCATTTCACATCAAGAAAATGCCTTGGAGGCTCACAGGCGCCATGTTACTCTGAGGTTTGATCAAGAAGCAGCAGCCCTAGGCCATGGGTGTCAACGGATGAGGGCAGCACCCTTGGGTGAACCATAAACTCCTGACCCCCAACTTTCATTTTTTAAAAAGACAATGTTTTTAGCATTTGTAGTACCCGACATTTGAGATAATATGTACAGCCACAATTTTCATCTCTTTTGTGAGAAACTTCAACGGCAGACATATCCCTTGCTCCTCACAGCTAACCTCATTTAAAGGGGTGCAACCTTCCTCTATCCTTTCTCCACCTTTGCTTTCTTCAGACTCACCCCCACCCCCCAATCTGCACCTTTTCCATTTTACTTCAAGCTTCCCAGCAGCACCAGAGGAGAGAGGGAGATTTAAATCTTCAATGAGCCAAATTGGAGCCAAACGTCTTACTGCATTTAATGACTTTCAAAAAGATTTAGCAGAAATGCACCTCCGCCTCAAGATCACAACCATAGCAGGTAGTAGGAGAGAATTCTTTCTCCCCCAGTCATCGCCCTGGCAAACCCCCTTCTATTGAAAATTGAAATATACTCGGAGTCGAGAGTGCTCTTTATTCAGCTCACAGTAGCGAGGAATGCAAGTTCCCCCAAAATATCTGCTTTATATACATTATTTACACAATGAGCCGCACGTGATTGGCTAATTCCGGGATTCTCCTGTAGGCCAATCAGGTTGCGGATTCACTTCCACCTGGAGATGGATTGGGTGGCTCCTGTGGACCAATCATACTGCTGCATTGTTCTAGGACCAATCAGACTGCTGCATTGTTCTAGGACCAATCAGACTGCTGCATTCTGAATCCTGCATTCTGAATCCTGCATTCTGAATAGAGAGGTTTGATCTCCTTGCAGTCCATGGGACACTCAAGAGTCTATTGCAGTCTATTACAGAATAGACACAGAAAATATCAGACTCCACCCAGAAACAATTAAGTCCAGTGTCAAGTACTGACTAAACTATATAATAACACTGTATGGTAAAATTACCTTTTCCCCCTACGTTTTTGTCAGTAGCCTTTTATCATGTTGTTCCTGTGGATTAAAATTTGGTAGTCATATGATGATTTTAGTAACACTTTTTTACATTGCCCTGGAAACCTCTAATGGAGGGTGTTTAAGACATATTATGAATATAAATAAAGTCATTAATTGGTACCTGTATGCCACTTTGTGTTATACCTATACCGTATAGTTAAACCTATGGTTTTCCCAGTAGTGATGTATGGAAGTGAGACCTGGACGATAAAGAAGGCTGATCGCCGAACAATGGATGCTTTTGAATTATGGTGCTGGAGGAGACTCTAGAGAGCCCCATGGACTGCAAGAAGATCAAACATGTCCATTCTGAAGAAAATCAGCCCTGAGTGCTCACTGGAAGGACAGATCCTGAAGCTGAGGCTCCAAGACTTGGGCCACCTCATGAGAAGAGAAGACTCCCTGGAAAAGACCCTGATGTTGGGAAAGATGGAGGGCACAAGGAGAAGGGGACGACAGAGGACGAGATGGTGGGACAGTGTTCTGGAAGCTACCAGCATGAGTTTGACCAAACTGCGGGAGGCAGTGGATGACAGGAGTGCCTGGTGTGCTCTGGTCCAGGGGGTCACGAAGAGGCGGACACGACTAAACGACTAAACAACAACAGCAACATGCCACTTTGTGAGCAATTTTTCTTTGAAAGAAGATTGTAAATTTGTTGAATTAATAATAAAACACAATACGGCGATTGAGTCTTGATTGCCCATTCATTATCAAGCCACATCCAAGCCTGGTGTTGCTCAAAGCGCTATCAAATTGTTCAGGATGCTAATATAAATATATGTACCTCATGATGCTGAATTTCAGTGATTTATCTTCTTTGGAGTATGGTGGGGCTGCTGTGGTTTCTCACCCACACTTGGTTGGTTGCTTTCTATGAATCCCTGCCTAGGTAACCGAGAGGAAATCCAAAGCCCCCAGAAGCGACTGAGATTTCATTTCTCTGCCACCCACTCCTTCCTTGACAATGCTGCTTACACCCCATTCTATGGTGGGAGGGGTGGGCACCGCCTTGGTTTACAGGTGAGGAGACAGGGTGGCATATATTGTGGGTAAGGCAGCAAATACCACAAACGTCACAGCCATGTCTGAATTGCTATGCAGCATAAGACACGTCTTTCATGTTTGTTGTAATTCACGGAGGCAGCCAAAACATGAAGCAAAGGAAGGAAGTCTCAGGCAGCGAGTTCTGAGTGCCATTGAGAATGCACAGAATGGGAGAGGCATATCTGACAGACAGGGCACAATCCACCAGGAAGTTCTCCTGCACAAGTCCCTCATGTGATATGATAGCCATGTTCAAATATATAAAAGGATGTCACATAGAGGAGGGAGAAAGGTTGTTTTCTGCTGCTCCAGAGAAGCGGACACGGAGCAATGGATCCAAACTACAAGAAAGAAGATTCCACCTAAACATTAGGAAGAACTTCCTGACAGTAAGAGCTGTTCAACAGTGGAATTTGCTGCCAAGGAGTGTGGTGGAGTCTCCTTCTTTGGAGGTCTTTAAGCAGAGGCTTGACAACCATATGTCAGGAGTTCTCTGATGGTGTTTCCTGCTTGGCAGGGGGTTGGACTCGATGGCCCTTGTGGTCTCTTCCAACTCTATGATTCTATGTCTCTGTTCTGACCCCTCTCCTCAGACTGTCCCTACTGAGTAAGAATCAGGCTCCTCCAGGCCTACAGTTAGCTAAGGAGAAACAAGATACTTAGCTACATGCACATATTAAGTGAACATCTATTTTGGCTCAGAGATTAGTTAAGGAAAAACAAGCTATGTAGCTGTATGCTATGTAATTAAGCAAATTATTTGTTT
Organism: Podarcis melisellensis; assembly: GCF_964234715.1. NCBI lineage: Eukaryota > Metazoa > Chordata > Lepidosauria > Squamata > Lacertidae > Podarcis > Podarcis melisellensis. Next base: position 38,081,325 of record NC_138534.1, on the reverse strand, counting down.
GGCCCTCTGTCTGATCTTTGGCTGAGTATTTTCTTCTTATCCGTCCACCCACCTAAAATAAAGCCAGCCCTAAAGTGGTAGCACACTTTCATCTTCTTGTTAAAGAAGATTGACACCGCAGTGGTGATATTCTTATAAAAGCTTGGGGAGATCAGGCAGCAACTATTAAACAACAGTAACAGTAAAGCAGTAACAATAAGAAAGTTGCTGATCTTGACCCTGTAGCGTAGCGTGGGGGGCACGGGTGGTTTCCCCAGGCGCAAAACTGTTAGGGGTGCAAAATTTCAATGCATGATGTTGCCTCAATACAGCTGCGCTCTTCTGTAACTGGGCTCCATTGAAAATGACTTCTGCATACAAGCCAGGATATGGCCTCTCCAGAAGACGAAACGACTTCCTTTCTTATCTCTGTGGCCGAGATCTCCTGGTTGACTCAGACGCCATTAGGCAGTTGAATGCACATGTGTACTCCAAACATTTCTCTCCCACTATCCGCCTCTGCGCAGCCCTGGGCACTGGCAAACTACGCTGCGCCACTGCCTTGACCTTTGGTCCCGCTCTGGTCTGCCTCTTCTTTAAAAAAGAAAAAATCCCAACACTAGGAAATGGCCATAGCACTGCTCTTTAATTTGGGCATGACCAACTGTGCTGGTCCCGGGGGGGGGGGTACCGTGCGGCGTGGTCTGAGTCCGATCCTAGATCGAGGGTATGGAGGCTGTCCGTCAAGGGCGAAGCGGGGTCCAAGGCAAGGAGCTGGGCATGGTCAGGAGCCAGGGACGCGGACTTATAAAAAATATTGGGGGGGCCCGGGAAAGCTCATGAATAATAAATAAGCTCATGAATATGCAAATAAAGTGGCGCCGCCTCCTCGTGAGTGAATAGGGGAGAGCGTGCTGCGCCTATTAATCAGCTCCAAAGGAAATTGGGTGGAGCTTTTGCTCGGGAGGGAGGGCAGGAGGCATGCAGCCGGCCCCTCCCTGTGCATTTTGGGCTGGGGGAGGGGCGGCGATGGCGCTCTGCTGGAGGGGTGCCGTAGATTATTGGGGGGGCAGAGCCCCCCCAAACGAATTTTTGAGGGGGCTCGGGCCCCCTCAAGCCCCATGGAGTCGGCGCCTATGTCAGGAGCTCTGGAAGAGCCGGACAGGGTGCTGGCAGGAAAAGGTTACCAACGATGTTGCTCCCGCAACCTGGGACTGGGCTGACTGACCTTTACCTCCTCTGAGGCATAGGGCGGTCCCAGCCCACAGGTGACTCGCCTCTCCTGGCCTTAAGGCAAGCACTCCTCCTGTGAGAACTTAGTTCCCTCCGCCTCTCTGCCCTGAGCCTCTGCAGCTCAGGAGAGGCTGGAGGGTTACTGGACCCAGAGGCAACCTCACCTTCCCCTGACAGGGCTGGGAGAGGAGCACCTGCAGGCAATGGGTCCTCGATCACCCCCGGAGCCAGAGCGGATTCAGCTGGTGTCTGCTCCTGAGGATCCGGCACAGGTGAGGGCCCTTCAGGTTCAAGCCCCAGCTCAGCCGGCCTTGGAGGCGGGGACTCCTGTGCAGGCTGGGATTCCTCAGGTTCAGCCTCTGAATCGGATTCCCAGGCCATGACACCAATGTTGGATTTAGCTCTTTGCCGTTTCACATCATGGTGCCACACGCAGTGCACCCTTCGCCCCTGCTTCACACACAATGGGACTGCAGGCCACAGCTCAACGGCATACAGCTGTTTTGCACAGAATGGTAGAGTTGGAAGGGACCCCAAAGATCATCCAGTCCAACCCCCTGCAATAGCAAGAAAATGCAGCTGTCCCGTATGGGGATTGAACCTGCAAGCTTGCCATTATCAGTTCCATATTCCAACCAACTGAGCTATCTCTGGTTCATTTACCAGCAACTCCAAGGTAGGGATGGGGAAAGTCTCCCTTCTGAAGCTCTGGAGAGCTGCTAACAGTCAGTGTAAATAGTACTTATCTAGAAAAGGCAATGGTCCAATTTCATATAAGACAGCTTCAAGAGACGCTTGAGCACAATGCTTCCTGTTAACCGCTGAAGGCTCGCTCCTTAATTGCCCAGTAGGAATGCCTGTAATTGAGGTTTCGGCTGCCCAGCAGAAAGAGCAAAATGCCCTCTCACCAAAGAGCATCTTGCTCCAGCATGTTGCCTATAATGTCTGCAGCATCAAAGACAATAAGCTTTCTGCCTGAAGCCACAACACCTGACACCGGCGGCAGTTTGCAGAGAGAGCTTCAGCTGGCACACAGAGAACTGTAATGAAAAGCTTTGCAAATGAGGCTATGGCCTCACCTGTGACAAGACCGCTAGTGGGGGAAAACAACCCTTGCAGAAGGCAGACAAGATGCAGGGCCAGACTCAAAAAGTCAGTACTGTATAAATGAGAACAGCCTCTCTGAGCACCTCCAGGCGGTTGCTGTTTTTGGGTGGTATTCAGTTGCATCACAGAAGATTCAGGCCGTGCAATTAAATATTTTATTTATTTATTTTATTTTGTCTGCTGCCCCTCATCCAAAGATCACAACATAAAAATACAGTCAAACCTCGGTTCCCGAACGCCTCCATTTTGGAATGCTTCAGCTCCCGAACGCCAAAAACCCAGAAGTAAATGCTCTGGTTTTGAACATTTTTTTGGAAGCCGAATGTCCGACGCTGCTTCCGCTTGAGTGCAGGAAGCTCTTGCAACTAATCGGAAGCTGTACCTCGGTTGTCAAACATTTCAGAAGCCGAACGGACTTCCAGAACGGATTACGTTTGACAACCGAGGTTTGACTGCACAAAATGAGAACATAAAATACATAAGAAAACAAAAGCAAACAAATAATTCCCCTTCCACAAACACGTTAAAAAGGCCATAGAATGATAATTAGTCAAACATCTCGTTACAGAGAAACGTTGAATGAATGCATCAGCCACCAGCCATAGCAATAAAACAACAAAATGCGGTATACAGAGAACAAAGGTAAAAAGTCAATTATATAAAATACATTTTGGGGGTTTGGGTCAATAGTCAAATAATGGATCTTATTCTAATTGCCCCGGCTAAAAACCTTGCAACCTTTGCTGTCACCTGCATGATGGAGCCTACCTGGGGAGAGCATCCCACAAGCGAGGTTCCACTCCTCCCATTGTGAAGCAGCAGTGAGAGGAAAGAAGAGGAGTTTGGATTTGATATCCCATTTTATCACTACCCTAATGAGTCTCAAAGCGACTAACATTCTCCTTTCCCTTCCTCCCCCACAACAAACACAACAGGTGAGTGGGGCTGAGAGACTTCAGAGAAGTGTGACTGGCCCAAGGTCACCCAGCAGCTGCATGTGGAGGAGCAGGGAAGCGAACCCGGTTCACCAGATTACGAGACTGCCACTCTTAACCACTACACCACACTGGCTTTCAAGTTAATTCAGTATCAAGCTGATAAAGAATATGATCCTCTGTCAGGAATAAGAATGTAAGGATTGCATTGCTGGATTAGACCAAGGTCCATAGCTTATCATCTTTTGTTTCTGACTAAGCCACGCAGGTGACGCTGTGATCTAAACCACAGAGTCTAGGGCTTGCCTATCAGAAGGTTGGCGGTTTGAATCCCCTCGATGAGGTGAGCTCCCATTGCTCGGTAACTGCTCCTGCCAACATAGCAGTTCGAAAGCACATCAAAGTGCAAGTAGATAAATAGGTATCACTCCAGCAGGAAGGTAAACAGCATTTCTGTGTGCTGCTCTGGTTCGCCAGAAGTGGCTTTGTCATGCTGGCCATGTGACCCGGAAGCTGTCTGTGGACAAACGCCAGCTCCCTCGGCCAGTAATGTGAGATGAGCGCCGCAACCCCAGAGTTGTCCACCACTGGACTTAACGGTCAGGGATCCCTTTACCTAAGCCCCATAGAAACTCACAAGCAGGACACTGGACACAGCAGCTCGCTTTTCAGCAGCCTATGAAGAGTCTTTGGAATTAGAGTGACATGATCCTGCCTGGCTGCACCCAGGAACAGCAGAGCTGGAGCATTTTTCGAGGGAATTCTTGAAATGTCATTTTGTGCTGCTTGTTTTGCAACATTTTTCAACTTCTCCGGGAAATGTGAGGGAGGTGATTTTGTGAACAACAGGCAGCACTATGTGAAACTCTTCTTAGAACCAAAAGAAGATATTTTCCCTGAGTTTGACTCAAGAGGGAAGTCTGTATGAATGCTCAATATGCAGTGAGAGCCCCTCCACAACAGGCTTGAGGCTCCAATTATGCCTACCTGTGCATATATACCTTGAATACATTCTAACATTCCCCACAGAGACCTTGCTAAGATAAAAGGGGATGGTCCTATGTGTGCCAATTTTGGAAGAAAGTAATGATATGTGATACATAAATACTTTTTAAAAAAAAAATGAAAGGTTTTATCATGTTTCCCTTTTTCACTGTATCTTTTGTGGCATAGACTCTAGGTGGCAGTATGACCTTAGCAGAACTTTTATGGTGCTCAGAATCTATCAAAATTGCTCAGAAGTCACACACCTACACCTAAAACATGTGAACTGTTTCTGCTGGTGTTACTATCAAACCAGGGTTTCGGTTATCAGCTGTGTGTCTAGGGTTAGGCCAATAATTTTCCAGCTTCTGTCTTACCTTCTGATTTTCCTTCTCCAGCCTTAAAGGGCAGGAAGGCTGCTAGGGTACCTATTAAGAATATGGTCTCGCTTAAGGCAGCTAGAGAAAGAGCGGGGACTTGGGCCTGAGGCCAAACTAAATATGCAGAAGACACATTAACCATTTCCAAATATATGTACTGTATGTATATGTATCAATCAAAAAGATGGCCAGTTTGAGCAGAGTGGAAATGGAGCAGCTGTTTAAAACTTTGCCTTTCTGATTTTTTTTTCCTGGCCCAGAGTATGTTCTTCAAACTTAGAAGCATAGAATTATAGAAGGGACCCCAAGGGACATCTAGTCCAACCCCCTGCCATGCAGGAATCCTGCCCACAGCCGTCCCTGGGTGGGCTTGAACCACCAGCCTTGAGCTTGAAGGACATAATATGAAGCTTTCTATCCATCACCATGCCTTGCCCCCGTGGCTGAGGGAGCCGGGGCCATGCAACGTCATTCCGCCCACTATGTTCAATACTCCCTGTGCTCATAAGATGACAGGCTTATTAGTTGAGAGCTGAGTGCAAGTCGTCACCCAGCAGCTTCAGCACATGCCAATTTATTTATAGCATCTTTCACTGTCCACCCAGTGAATTATGGATATCATTACCGTAGGGGAGCTGTGTTAGTTTTTATTAATAAGCTTATTAAAAGAAGCCAGTTGCACCTCTAAGGCTAACTGAAATTACTTCATTGAAAGAGCACGAGCTTCTGTAGGCAATTACTTCAGCAAATGGAACTATGAGCTGCAAGGCAGGGAATAATAATATAACACTTAGGACTGATACAATTTTACTGAGGTTTTATTGAACCGAAGGCATACCAAATTATAGCTAAGGCTGCAATCTTTACCATAGTTCGCATGAAGCCCAAAGAATTCAACAGAATTTTCTTCTGATGAGACATAGTTCGGATTGTGTTGCTAGTCTTGTTGCCATGTTGCTACACCTGATTTTAATTGATATAACGTTTACATGCAGTCTTCCTCAATTTCTAATGAAGTAGTTAGAGACATTTCAGAAAATTCCAGGTACCAAACATGATTCTCTTTGCTTTTAGGTTGTGAGAAAAACTATACAGTGGTATCTCGGGTTACATACGCTTCAGGTTACATATGCTTCAGGTTACACACTCCTCTAACCCAGAAATAATGCTTCAGGTTAAGAACTTTGCTTCAGGATCAGAACAGAAATCGTGCTCCAGCGGCAGCAGGAGGCCCCATTAGCTAAAGTGGTGCTTCAGGTTAAGAACAGTTTCAGGTTAAGAATGGCCCTCCGGAACAAATTAAGTACTTAACCTGAGGTACCACTGTACTCCTTCTTTTGGCTTTGAATGATGTAGATAAATATTTTAATTCAAAAATTATGGGGAGGAATCCAGTGTTGATCTACATCGCCATGTCAAACATTCCATCAGTTAGTTGGCATTCGTCTGTCTTGGGAGATGATGGAGGAATGTGCCTTTGGGGGTGAAGTCAAACCGTTGGAAAGTTACAGGGCCTGCTGTGGCTGCAGAGAGACATGTTTTATTGCAGGTGGGGCAGATGGAGGTGTCTGGTTGTGCAGATACAACATGGCTTCTCTTCTCTCTGCACTCCTCCCAGCAGTCATTCCTTCTCTGGTCATGAACCGACTATTTTTCTCCAGGCACTGTGGTCATCTGCAACAGATTCCCACATAGCAGGGTTGACGTTGCCAATCTTTGTGCAGACATCTTTGTAACACGTGGGGCTACCTTTGAAGGTGACCCGGAAACTGCAATTAATCCAGAATGTGGCAGCTAGACTGGTGACTGGGAGCGGCCGCCAGGACCACATAACACCGGTCCTGAGAGATCTGCATTGGCTCCCAATATGTTTTCGAGCACAATTCAAAGTGTTGGTGCTGACCTTTGAAGCCCTAAATGGCCTCGGTCCTGTATACCTGAAGGAGCATCTCCACGCCCATTGTTCTGCCCGGACACTGAGGTCCTGCACCGAGGGCCTTCTGGCGGTTCCCTCACTGCGAGGAGTGAGGTTACAGGGAACCAGACAGAGGGCCTTCTCAGTAGTGGCGCCCACCCTGTGGAATGCCCTCCCTTCAGATGTGAAGAAAATAAGCAGCTATCCTTTCTTTAAAAGACATCTGAAGGCAGCCCTGTTTAGGGAAGTTTTTAATATTTAATGCTGTACTGTTTTTAACACTTGATTAGAAGCCGCCCAGAGTGGCTGGGGAAACTCAGCCAGATGGGCGGGGTATAAATAATAAATTATTATTGTTGTTGTTGTTGTTGTTGTTGTTGTTGTTGTTGTTGTTGTTGTTGTTACACAGAGTTGGTCTGCCCACGGGCCTGGCGCCTGAGGCCAGCTCCCTATAGAGCAAATCCTTGGGGATCCTGCCATCTTCCATTCTTTGGACATGACCAAGCCATCACAAAGTGGCCATCCTTGAACACATGGACGTCAAAGGGAGATTGCAACATAAAACTGCTGAATTGTACTTGATCAAGAAGGTCAATACCACCTCCTGTTGCTTAAATTAGGAGAAGCGTTTTGTTTTTGTTTTCATCACACTACTTGTGTTAATTAGTTGACCAATGCCATGATCTCTGCGTAATAACCAGTAGCTGTTTTGTGAATGGTCATTGTTAATAACAGAATTATCACTGTCTGTAATTTCTGCATTTCATTTCCCTCTGAACTTTCCCCATGACCCCCATATGTGTATTAGCCTCTAGACTTTTTGTTGATAATATGTCATACTGACATGTCACACAAACTGATACAAACCATGGGTGTCTGGAGCTATCTGTGAACATTTGGAATGATCTCTGTGTAGCATGCCTTTAGTTAAAATAGCAGTGAAAAGTTAAAACAGGCAAAACGAAAACAAAGTCACATAGGGAGGGAAAATGGATTTAAAAGTCAGCGTCTTCCTTTGAAGATGGAGAGGCCAGACATTTGAGATCATTTTATTGCCCACTTTCTCATGGTGAAATCTCCTGTGCTGAGACCAGACATGATGTCAGTTTTGACAACATACCTTGCTGTCAACTTAAGGAAAGCTGCTACTAAAAAAAGTGTACATATGTATATAATGGGGAAGCAATGTACTAATGCAGAGGTGTTACACAATGCAGCAGTTTCTCCTCCCACCCCCAAGAACAGGAGTTGTGATCTTGTGGAGGTTTTCTGTTCCCATGTTTTGCTGCTCATGCAAATAAGCCACTTAGGAACAGCTATTTTCACTCATTCCCTTAAGGGCAGGTTTACACTGTAATTTTAAACCAATTTCAAACCTTTTAATTATGTGGGAAATGGATTGAGGATTAAATGTGTAGATTTCAATCTGAACCTCCTATCCTACACGTGTGGGAGAAACGCAAAAGAAATTTAGCTGTGGAGCTTTCTTAGCAGAGTAAAAACACTTTTTTGCAGCTTATTAAAGCTTAGGACAGCATCTTGAGAAGTAGAGAACCTTGCCAACAAAGGTTCGTATAGTTAAAGCTATGGTTTTCCCAGTAGTGATGTATGGAAGTGAGAGCTGGACCATAAAGAAGGCTGATCGCCGAAGAATTGATGCTTTTGAATTATGGTGCTGGAGGAGACTCTTGAGAGTCCCATGGACTGCAAGAAGATCAAACCTCTCCATTCTGAAGGAAATCAGCCCTGAGTGCTCACTGGAAGGACAGGTCGTGAAGCTGAGGCTCCAATACTTTGGCCACCTCATGAGAAGAGAAGACTCCCTGGAGAAGACCCTGATGCTGGGAAAGATGGAGGGCACAAGGAGAAGGGGACGGCAGAGGACGAGATGGTTGGATAGTGTTTTCGAGGTTACCAGCATGAGTTTGACCAAACTGCGGGAGGCAGTGGAGGACAGAGGTGCCTGGCGTTCTCTGGTCCATGGGGTCACGAAGAGTCGGACACGACTAAACGACTAAACAACAACAACAACAAAGCTTAGGAATTAGGTAGGCAATTACACCTTTCTGTCCTTTTCACTTGTCTGCCGATCTTCCCCTTCTCAACCCCCGTTGCAGAGAATGAACCACATGTTTTTAGTAAGATTAACTGAAAAAACGATTTACTTACATTTCAATGCGGGCAGCAAATATAGCAAAGTGGTATACAGAAAAATATTTCTAAGTTACAGTAAAATAAAAGTTGGTAGTCTTGGCTAACATGACTGAAAGTAGGAGCTTTAGCTATGGGTGTCGGGTCAGCTTGAAGGCATGGTGGAAAGAGAGAATTTCCTGACAGGCAGAAGGATTCCTTTGTTACATAGTTCCCGGCCATAGGAGGCAAAGGAAGTGACCATACACAGAGGGCCTTTTGTAGGAAGCTCAAGATCTGTCTGTGCACTAGCCCTGTGCTTGTCTAGCAAAACACGCATTTGTGATTTTGGCTGCAAACCCCACCTTAGTGTTATTAATGTTTTTTATGAGATACCCTGAGACCATTAAGGTATGTGTGGTACTCATTAGCAGCTTAAAACACAGTGAGGTCATTGAATGCATTTCAAATTGAACATGCACTTGCTGGACATACAAAAATGGCGGCAAGTGTTAGAATTCCTGCTCCATGATAGCAGTCATAGGATTGTTGTCTTTCACATGACGGTGTATGTTTTGACTCCACAGTGTGGGAAGTGATGGAGACAGGATGTTTGTGTTACTGTGTGCCGTGAAGTGGGACTATTGTCCTTTGTTCTTTCTCTTTGCTGTCTGATGTCAGAGAGAGAGGGAGCCATGTTGTAGTGCTCCGTGTGTGTTTATATGTAAAGTAGATTAGCCAAAATGCTGAGTCGCTGAGGTCTGTCACCCATGATGCGCAAACTCTGTGGATCCCTAAGTGTGCCGGTGTCGGTTGGCATTGGTCGCTGTGATGTTTGGGCTGAAGAAAGCTTTTGAAGCTCCTGAACGATTGACCAGGAGGGAGAGAACATGCCAGTCAGGCATGTGTCTCTGCCAGGGTCCTACTCGAGTGTAGGCTGAACTCCTGACAGCAGGGTATCTTTACTTGATACACATCACCCAATTTTATCCCCTATGCCTGCCACCCACCCTATTCAAGGAACCTGTCCTCTGCACATGCACAACAATGGTCTGACCTGTACACAACCTAGCTTCACTGCGGCTTGCATTTCAAGTAGGAGGGAAGCTGGTTTGAGGGAAAACGCATAAAACAGGAGTATTTTTCAAGAAGCTATAGGATACAGGGGGATTGTGGCCAATGCCATGTGCACTTGGCTTCAAACACCACTGGTGGGAGTGCACTGGAGCCAGAATAAAGGGTATGCAGCCTTAGTGAAGAGGGGATTTATAAACTGAAATTATCAACCAGTCCTGCCAGTGGCATTAATTTTTCAGACTGCCTATACACCTCTAAGAAAGAAACCTCAGCACACTCATAAAAGTACTATTTCCCCTAGTTTTGTCATTTAAGCTGGTTTCAAACTGGTTTAGAATCTGTAGATAAGTCTTGAAACCACTGGCCTTCTGTTGAGACTTCTTGTAATTATACATATAGGGATGCGGGTGGCGCTGTGGGTTAAACCGATCAGAAGGTCGGCGGTTCGAATCCCCGCGACAGGATGAGCTCCCGTTACTCGGTCCCTGCTCCTGCCAACCTAGCAGTTCAAAAGCACGTCAAAGTGCAAGTAGATAAATAGGTACCACTCCGGCGGGAAGGTAAACAGCATTTCTGTGCGCTGCTCTGGTTCGCCAGAAGCGGCTTAGTCCTGCAGACCACATGACCCAGAAGCTGTACGCCGGCTCCCTCAGCCAATAAAGCGAGATGAGCGCCGTAACCCCAGAGTCGGTCACGACTGGTCTTAATGGTCAGGGGTCCCTTTACCTTTACCTTTAATTATACATATCTGGGATTATATCCTGTTTATGACAATTCTGCAATGCTTAGACACAGAACCTAGGGGCATTGTATCTTTCCTTCTATACCACCATCCTCCCCCTGGGAGATCACCTGCGGACATTCAGCAATAAGGGAATGAAAGGAGAAAGAAAATATAGATGGTGAAGGTACCGGAAAGAAATTCCATCTTGCAGCAGTCATAGAGACACCCAGAGACCAAACACTTAGGTTATTTTCTTTTTTTAATTTTTTTTGCACAAAAAGAACAAATGCAACATGCTTACAAGCCACAAGGACTGGCTAATAAAAGTATCTCAATGCAGACATGCCATCATTGCAAAGATGAAAATATTATTCAGTAACAAGCAAAAGGGGTATAATATCTAGAGTCAAGAGAGTCTTCTAGCCTCTCCAGTCATGCTGCTAGCCATTCAGTCTTTCGCCCCTTTTTTTCAAAATATGGCAAAGGGGGTCAGGAAGACACAACACAAGCAAGCAGAAACACTTTAATACGCATAAGGTCCTGTCATCTCCCCAAGTGGTGTCCACAAGAACCTCATAATCTAGTATCTGGCTGAAGCTAAGCTTTTGATCTATGTCACACAAACGATTTGGCTTTGTCCTTCATGGAATCCTTTCCAAGTTCTGGACCCCCATGAACCCAGCACCCAACCGGATCACCTGTGCCACCCACAGCAGAACATGCAGGGATCCATATATGGATATATATATATATATATGCAGGCCAGCTGATGCTCCGTGCAAAGGTTTGTGGAGGAGGCCACTAACAGGGGAAAGGGGAACAGAGCAAAAATCTTCTGCCCCTTCCTAAACCCACCAATAGGGGAAAGCTATGTTATAAGAATTCTAAAGTCTCAAATATAGAACAAATGTTCATAAACGTACAGGGCAAACACATACGTAAGTATATAAACCACGTGTCTGAAATAGTACAGGAGAGCAAGCCTGAAGCCATTTTGACTCTTCCAAATTGCCCTCAAATATTTCCCTGCAAAGAGGAAGGAAATGGAAAAAGCTTTCCAATTGTCACTGGACTGTAGGGACTTACACATCCCTGCAAAAACAGTCTGGCAAGTATCTGTTAAGCTGAGCGGAACTATCAATATGTGTAAGAGATTCAGAAACTAAAGTATTTACCATATCAAAGGAATGGCCAAGCTACCCAGAAAGGGCATTATCAGGTATCCTGGCAGACAGGAGAGAAGCAACACTCTCAAATTTCTGTGGGAGACCACCTCCTTCTATGATGTACCGTAGGTATGTTGGTTTTTTGGGGGAGGGGGTCTTGGGTTACAGGGTGGTCAATTTCAAAAGTCTTTATAGGGGCTTCCCACCACTACTGGGGTCTCTCCTACCTCCTTGCAAGGACAGAAAAATAAAGATCTTGCTTTCTGTGGATCTTGCCTCCATCCTTTCATCTCTGAGTGATCATGGACTTAGGGGACTCAGTCCCTTGGGGAGCTGGGCAGCAAAAGCCAACCCCCCTATTTTTTCTGTAACAGCTACACACAGGGAGGGCAGCCCTTCTCAAATCAGGTTGGCGGGACAACACAAATGGTGTGTGTGTGCATGGAATCACCCCTTGAAAAGTCCAGCGTGCATCTTCTTGCCTTGTCTGGTATAGGGAGGAAGGCATGTTCCACGGGGGAGCATTAAATCCCCCTTCCAACCTCATAGCTTGAGAACACCTGGGGTGAGCAAGCACTTGGCTGTCCCTGTAAGCAGTCTTCACTTGATAGGACCATCAGGCTATCCTTGGGACTTGCCCTGTAAGCAGCCTTCTTGCTTCTTTTAAATCTGCAGGCCCTTCTCCTCCTGGCCTTCATCCTTTACTTCTTTCCCCGGCAAAGCGGAAGCTAGCATCAGATCCAATGCTGGGAAGTTTCGGGAGCGGGTCTAAAAGGAGGGAGGGAAAGTAGTTGGCAACAGAATTACTTCCTGTCTACTTCAATATCAAAAGGTTTCACGTCCCATCAGCTGTAGAGCAGCAGAGCTTTTTGGAGGGGCGAAAGTCCATCAGAAAAGCAAGCTCAACTGTTCATCATTTCACAATGTCCTGGTCAAGGCCTTTCCTTTCCCAGAGCCAGAGATAAAATGGCTGTTTCTGGGCTGTGAGATTTTCATGCTACCCTGCCATTGATCCATAGCTGTCAACTTACAGATTTGAAAATAAGGGACCAGCAGCCTTGAAAATAAGGGATCAGCAGCCAAAATAAGGGATTTTCCGGGCACAGGTATGTTCAACTTCTAAGCCCCTCCGAGCCAAAGGCAGAAAGCCCAGCCAGCAGCCAAATGAAGCCTCATCAATAAGGGACAGCAGCGGGACATGGCGCTGGGATAAGGGACTGTCCCGCCAAATAAGGGACACTTGACAGCTATGCATTGATCTCAGGCAGAATTGCACCTGACTTTCTACAGGCCTTGCACTTTTTCTGTGTGTATGTTCTGTTTTGTTCCATCGACATTAGTGCATGTGACTTAAGCCTTCTACATACATGAATTGCATGAAGGGGTATCATGCAATTATCAGGAACACTTAAACATGTTTGTCTGTTTGTTTTCCAGAGAACTGAAGGCTGCTTGCAAAATAGTGCATAAACAGACAAACAAACAATGTCTCATCTGTCCTCAGCCTTTTTTTTTTTAACTTAACATTTTAAAAGGTGCGTGGAATTCGAATGAGGAGAGTTATGTTACCCATCTCTAATGACATGATAGGCAATAACAGACAGATGCTATTGATTAACATTTGTGTGGCTTTGATCAGAACTGCTGCAGGGGCAAAGGCTTACTCTCTGTCCGCCACATCATGGGTCAGATCCTGCTTCTTCCCTGCATCGGATATTGGTTAAAGAAAAATCAATGACCACAACAGCAAGCTACGTGGCAAACCTCATGTCTCGCTGTAGCAGCGTTTCACACTTCTCCCTGCCCTAATGCCAGAGCAATGCTTTTCAAAGGGTTTTTGACATCTGTTTTCATTAAAATGATAAACAACACAACCGCAGGTATCTAGAAAAGATTTTAAATGCTGCAGTGTTAACCCCTCACCAACACTGCCCTGTGATCTAAAAATCATTTTCTTACTTTTTAAGCTATTTTGCAGTAGACGTGCTGTTAGTTTCTTTGGGGCATCCTTTTGTTTGTGAAAAGTGATGGCTGAATAAATACCGTATTTTTTGCTCTATAAGACTCACTTTTTCCCTTCTAAAAAGTAAGGGGGAATGTGTGTACATCTTATGGAGCGAATGCAGGCTGCACAGCTATCCCAGAAGCCAGAACAGCAAAAGGAATTGCTGCTTTCACTGCGTAGCGATCCCTCTTGCTGTTCTGGCTTCTGAGAGTCAGAATATTTTTTTCTTGTTTTCCTCCTCCAAAAACTAGGTGCGTCTTGTGGTCTGGTGCATCTTATAGAGCGAAAAATACGTTAGCTAGCATTCCTGGGCTGGTTCGTATTGCAACTTTAGCTGTTTATGGAGGCCATGGCTTTGAAAATGTTACATCTGTCCCAGGCCTCATCAGGAGGAAAAGTATGTTGGCATTGCTGGACGTTCAGCAATGGCAGAACGTAAAATTCTCTTTTGGGTCCCCACCCCACTCAAGCCTTGCTAGAATAAAATAAAACCAAACGCCCAGAGGAGCAGAGCAGGTGAGAACAGAAAGCAGATGGAGTGACTTACTCTTCGTTTCAGGCAGGTCAAAGCAAGGATGGAGACTAGAATAACAAGGAAAGCTATCAGCCCCAGAGTGATCTTCTCAGCTGCTCTGGGCTTCACAAGGGCGATCCGGGCACCTGCAAGGCAAGACTGCAATTAAATAATCTGGAAAGGATCAAAAGGGCCAGAAAGCATCAAAACTTGGGGTTCACTTAGTTGCTGGAAGCAGACAATATTTTTTTAAAAAAGAAGATGGAGGTGGAACAGAAGACCCTTTGTTTAACAGAGGGTACCTGCTTGCTTTTTTCTGTCCAGCTATTGTCTCTGAGCAGAGGTTTTCAGAGGAATTTGAAGAACCATGAAAGCCTATTCATCAGAAGCAATAGTTGGATAATGAATATGTTCAGCAATGGTGGCTGGGGGGAAACTAACAGGAGATGGAGACTGAAGGCTGGTTGTCAGTGGCTGTACCACATTCTGTTCTGGAATCAATGGAGACAGACTACTTGTTTTTTTCCTAGTCCACACACAGTCTTGATCAATTACATATAGATCCTATAAATGTAGGACGCGGGTGACGCTGTGGTCTAAACCACTGAGCCTCTTGGGCTTGCCGATCAGAAGGTTGGCAGTTCGAATCCCTGTGACAGAGTGAGCTCCCGTTGCTCTGTCACAGCTCCTGCCAACCTAGCAGTTCGAAAGCACACCAGTGCAAGAAGATAAATAGGTTCCACTGTGGCAGAAAGGTAAACGGCATTTCCATGCGCTCTGGTTTCTGTCATTGTGTCCTGTTGCGCCAGAAGCGGTTTAGTCCTGCTGGCCAGATGACCTGGAAAGCTGTCTGTGGACAAACACCACTCCTTTGGCCTGAAAGCGAGATGAGTGCCGCAACCCCATAGTCGCCTTTGACTAGACTTAACCTACCTAGATCCTATATCATTTTATGCTTTTATGGAGTTGCTGGGTTTAGCTTCTTTTTATGAGCACGTTATTTTATTGTCTTTAAAACAGTTTACAGTCATAACTCGGGTTGAAGTAGCTTCGGGTTAAGCATTTTTGAGCTGCACTCTGTGGCGACCCAGAAGTAACGGAGTGTGTTACTTCTGGGTTTCTCCGCCCGCGCATGTGCAGATGCTCAAAATGATATCACGCGCATGCGCAGAAGCAGCGAATCGCAACCCGCGGACATGGGGATGTGGGTTGCATTTGCTTCAGGATGCGAACAGGGCTCCGGAACGGATCCTGTTCGCATCCAGAGGTACCACTGTACTATAAGCTGCCCTGTTAATGTGGTCAGAGTACGGGGTACAGATTTCAGCAATGACAAATGAAAGAATTAATAGCGTATAAGCAAATTAATAATGTACCTGCAATTTCAAGGTGGTACTGCACCGATCCCGACATCCCATCTGGGCCATGGACACTGCATTCCCAGGTACCTGTATCATTGGGCAACACCTGAGGAAACTCCAGGGTCGAGCCTTGGCTTAGGAGCCCAAAACTCGTGGAGGCAGCCTCAGGCCAAGACATGTTTGTGGGATTCAAACCGAGGTACTTCCATGTAAAAAGCTCCTTTCCTGTGTGGTAGCTGAGATTGCAGGTGAGAAGCAGGTGAGATCCCTCCATGATGATCCCCTCAGTGCTCGGGGTGACTGAATGGAAATAAAGAAACAGAAGCTACGGTACTCCTTTCTCTAACCTCTATCACCTGCCTCTCTCATATCCTCCCTCTATTCCTGGCCCCATTCGTTACACATGACATCTCTTACTTCTAGGGCTGTCAAATCAGTTTTCACCTGGCGGATCATCTGACTTTTAACCAATTAACTGATGAACATGAATCTAATTCATTTTTTCATGACCCCCAAAACCTCGCTGCCAATGAATTTTGGAAATGTGGAGGGGAAAGTAAGGCAAAAGGGAAGGTGAGTTTATTTGACCAAAGCTCTCCCTAGTTATTAGAAGTACAGTAAATGCCATTTAAAATGTTTTCTTTCCTATTCTGTGTTGTTGCAACATGCCAAAATCAAAACAACATCGGAAACCACACAAGCCTGCCCTCAACTTACTGAATTCCTGACATTACAGCCGCCACCACTCTGGATTCACCAACCAGAGCTTTGGTGGATTAAACTAGACCAGGCACGTCCAACAGGTAGATCGTGATCTACCAGTAGATCACTGGACGTCTGTGGTAGATCACTGGTAGATCACTGGCTCCTCCCAAAGAAGCCCAAGAACTTTGGCTCCCCCCCAAAAAGCTAAACATTTTAGCCCTGCAGCCCATAAACAAAAGCTCAATAACTTTGACCTGAACCCCACAAAAAGGAGGTAGATTACTGCCAGTTTTTAACTCTTGTGAGTAGATCGCAGTCTCTTGGGAGTTGGCCACCCCTGATCTAGACTGAATAGCTACGATTTGAAAGACATCTAGATGGGATTCCTGCAATAAGAACATCATGGGATAACCTTTTAAGCTGCCTTTTCAGAAAGGACAAGCGCACTCCCCAGACAAGGAGATCACCCCTCACTTGCCTTCTCCACCCCAACCCATTGCTGGACTCCGCTGTCATTTTTCTTTTAGAGATCTTAACATGTGGGACACAACTCGCCAACCTAGAAATCTACTTTGCTCTTTCTGTGTCTCCCACTCCTCACAAAATAAAGAAACACAGTGGTACCTCGGGTTAAGTACTTAATTCGTTCCGGAGGTCCGTTCTTAACCTGAAACTGTTTTTAACCTGAGGTACCACTTTGGCCAATGGGGCCTCCTGCTGCTGCTGCATGATTTCTGTTCTCATCCTGAAGCAAAGTTTTTAACCCGAGGTACTATTTCTGGGTTAGTGGAGTCTGTAACCTGAAGCGTATGTAACCCGAGGTACCACTGTAAATAAATTCTGGTTCCGCCCCCGCTCCTCACCTGTCATTACTGCCAGTGTGATGTTCTTTGTGATGTTTGTTCCTTGAATGGCGATCTCACAGGTGTACCAGCCTGCATCATCAAGACCCACCGCAGAAAGATGGAGGGTAAAATTTCTGTTGCTTCCATTACTGAGGGTGGTTATTGCCTTTGGTTCTCTCCTTGCTGCGTAGCTCCAACGTGCTGCCACCCTAGAAATGCCGTAGTCCGTGGGATTGTCGTTCAGGAGGCAGGGCAGGTGGGCATCAGATCCTGCTGCAACATAGACTACAGATACGGCTGGCTCAGCAAATCCTGGGTTGGGGGGGGGGGAGACATGATATTGTGTGAATCAGGCCCAGACAGAGGGGGGGGCATATGAACCACTTGGCCCAGGCCTCAGATTCCAAAGGGGGCCTCAGTCAACATATTTATCTATATTTTCCATTTTGTCTTTATATGCAGATACGGTTCAAGCCTTGAAATAAAATTATTTGTCAGCATAACTTTTGTGAAAATTATTTCTATACTTATTTACAAGACTTCAGTTATCCCCAGGGTAAAAAGGGGGGGGCACATTATCTACCTGGCCAGGGCCTCTGCCTGGCTCTGCGAATCCCACAAAATACACCAGGGGCAGCAGGAATTTAGAATGGAAATGTGTTCTGATTCTTAAGAGAATATATATTTATTGTATTTTTTATCCTCAGAGGAAGCGCTCTATGGTTGGGGAAACAGGAAAAGCAAAAGGCAAATCTTACCTATGACTTTCAGGTTGTACGTGGCATAAATTTTCTCTCCATCTGCAAAGGTGAGTTCACAGACCCAGGGCCCAGAATCACTCCTGAATGATCTGGAGATAACCAGAGTCTGGTTCAGGGAACAGAACCGACCAGAGCTGGGGATGAGAAGACCTCCATGGAACCAGCGTATCTCTTGGGGGGTTTCTGGGTGTGTGGAGTTGCAGGTTAACTGGATAGGTTCAGACTCAATCAGGGGACCGGGAGAATCAGGAGTCACTGAAGGAAAAAGAGAATCATAGACTGATGTCCATATCACAAGATATGACTTTCATCATATAGCTAACATCTCCATCTGTTCCTTTCTGGAGAAAGCAGTCAAGTCCAAGGGGCGTAGCGGATGAAATGGTGCAGTCACCTTTTCTTTGCAAGAGGGGGTGAATTCTGCCTCATTCACATATCAAATGAGGATTGGTGAGGGAAGTAAAATCATTCTGCAAGGGCATTATTAAGGGGTAGCTGACAGAGCCTGACCCAGCTCCAGGTCTCTTGTCACGTCCCTCTATTTTTTGAGACTTGAACAACAACAGATATTTGCTTTCAGGTAGGGGTGGAACAGTTGTTACATTCAGTTTGCATTCAAAGGTGAATTTATAAAAACCAACATTTTCCAAAACAATATAAGAACCGAAAAACAGCCATCCTTTGAAGTTTGCCCTTATCTGAATTTTGTCAAACAGTGTTTGCAAAATTCATTCTGTTAGGGGAAAGTGTGCATACAAATTAGTGAAGAAGACGTGCAAAAATGCATTCATCTGTCAAAACTGCATGCAAAAAAAGACTTCATTTGGAAGAAACTCCCATGAAAATGCCAGTGGGTTATTTTTTTAATGCAAATCGCTGCAAAAAGGTAGAGAATTGAATCTAAGATTTGAAAAATGAGAATCAAAGAGGACTGAAATTGACAGATCCTTCCATCCCTTACTTACCAGGGTGGGTGTGTTTTCTGCAAATGTAGTGCCAGTGACACTTGAGCCATCCACCATCATAATTTGCCCAGAACCATCTGCCAATTTATGCCAACTTGCCTGACAGGCCTGCAACACAAATGTAGCAACGCCCCTGCCATCCCCTCCCCTCTTTGCACTCCATCTCTGGAAGAACTTTTCTCCCAGCCCACCTCCGATGCTGGAAGTGAGTAGGGCTTAGAAAAATGGCTTAAAGCAACTGAGGGCAGCGAGGGAAGATGGCGAAGTGTTTGGCCACCCTCGCCCATGCTCTCCCTTCCACGTTCCAAAGCAGCTCTTCAGATCGCTTGCTTGACAAAACCTGACTACTGTATTTCCTGCATCTGCTGCCAGCTGTCAGATTCACCCACCTGACACCACGCCAAGCTCCACCTGGCAGCACAACACCTCTTTGGCAAACTTCACCACGGCCACGTAGGTTCCTGCGTCCTCTTTCCGCAGCGGCTCAATCCTGAGTGAAAAATTCCCACGGATGAAGCCAGGGTCCCAGACGGTTGCTCGGTGCATCGTGGAGCGGGCCATTTTCTTGACGCCGCTTGGCTCCACCATGAGCACCAAGTGGCGTTTCCTGTGGGAGCTGAGGAAAATGGAGGAGAAGGAAACTCAACTGCTAAGTGCTGGACGAGTGGGGCGGGAGCCCAGAAAGGGGATACAGGAGAGAGGTGGAATGGAGGGAGTTCAGGGGAAGGAAGAGGAAGTGGTAAAGAAAAGCACCGTATTTTTCGCTCTATAGGACGCACTTTTCCCCTCCAAAAATGAAGGGGAAATGTGTGTGCATCCTATGGAGCGAATGCAGGCTCCTTGGCTTCAGCGATAGCAACACGAAGCCTCTGAAGCGCAGAGGGAGCGCTCCCTCCGCACTTTGGAGGCTTCACGTTGCTTTCGCTGAAGCCTGGAGAGCAAGAGGGGTCAGTGCGCACCGACCCCTCTTGCTCTCCAGGCTTCAGGGATAGCCGCCTGAAGCCTTTGGAGTGCAGCGGGAACTCGAGCTGCGCTCCAGAGGCTTTGGGTTCCTTTTGTTGAAGCCGGGAGAGCAAGACTCTCCTGGCTTCAGCAGAGAGGGAGCGCTGCGCACCGCCCCTTCAGCGAAGTGGGAGGAGAAATGGAAGGGGCTCCGTTTCTCCTGCCACTTCGCTGAAGGGGCACTGAGCAGAGAGGGGGAGAATTATTTTTTCTTGTTCTTCCCCTCTAAAACAAGGTGTGTCCTATGGTTGGGTGTGTCCTATAGAGCGGTAATTGAAAGCCCCCTCTCCCCCCCCCACCCCGAGTGCATAGAAATGGGTGCCTTACCTGTCTCCATGATGCACCCAGCGAAGAGCTAATCCCTTGTACAGCTGCCTGAAGCTGCTCTTCATCCTCCGACGACTCAGGTGACAAGGAAGCAAAGCTCGTCCGCCTTCTTCAGCCCACACCCTACATGCTTCTCCTGGTGCACAAGGAACATTTTGGGCTGCGAGAAGATTGTGGGGCCAATCAAGGAAAAGATGAGGTTACAAACATGCCCGAGAGGACAATATCTCTCAGCCTAGCCTATGCCACCCAGGTCTCTTGCCGTGATAAAATGGAGGGAGTGAAATTAGGGTTTGGAAGGGATGGGTCTTTGTTGCTTAAGAGAATGGAGCAGAGATGGAGAGTGGACCTCCTGCAGGAACTCAGGTGCACAAAAAGCTGAAGCAAAGCCTACAGCAGCCACTAACCCCACCCTGCCTTCAGGTATCCTGGGCCATTCTTCTCTTTCCTTACCAATAGTCAGTTGCAGACTGAGGACAATAGTCCAGAAGAATAGTAAAGTCATAGTGGTGTCACAGGGACAAGTGAGTGAGTGCCCTCGAGCTTCTCCTCTTCCTCCTCTGGCTGAAAAGGGAAGGGTTTGTAAGGGGAGCTGCAGACTGGACCACACAAGAACCTGAGGCTAAGGAAATGGAGGTGGATCTCTGAACAAAGACTTCTGTAGTTGCCCTTATATTGCAGGTGGGCTGCTGGTTTCCTGGCGGCGCTGCAGTGAGCGACGTCACAGCCAAGAAATCAGCCCCAGGCTGAGCCATGTGCAGGAAGGCAGCCGAGTGAGTTCTAGAAAGCAACTTGCAATGGAAACTGTTTCCATCTCATTCGGTCCACTCAGTAACCGTTGTTTTTCTTCACGGTTTTGCTCGCAGTGGAAAATGTACATAGGGCCAGTTTCTCAGGAAGTGCCCTGGGTGTTTTTCTTTGATCTCTCCCCTTTCATCGCACAGTTTCTTTGGTGCTCTTCTTTCATCTTTTCCCTTTTATGGTACGGTTTCTTTATCTTGGTTAAGTCAGAACGTGGCAGTGCTGGTGATGCTTTGAGAATGTGGAGATGCTGATGCTGCTGGACCACATGTAGGTGGACACCAAGGAGGTTCTGACCAGGTCTGGATCAGCTAACTTCCCCCAACCTTGGACCCACAAGATGGTCTGGACTACCAGTCCCATCAGCCCCTGACAGCACATCCTGCACTGCAGCCCAAAACACCTGGAGGGATCCAGGTTAGAGAAGGCCAGTCTTGAAGAACAATTGCAGTGTCTATTAAGAATGTGCAGGAGAGGGCAATATAAGTGGAGTTGCATGAAAGGCACCGTGTGCACTATACATTTACAGCAGTATCATACCGTTTTAAACAGTCATGGCTTGCCCCAGAGAATCCTGGGAACTACAGTTGGTTAACGGTGATGAGGGTTGTTAGGCGGGGCCAGCCCAAGAAATTTCGGCGTCTGAGGTGGACCCCAAAATGGCACCAGGGAAGAAAGGGTGAGGGAAGATCTATGCCAGGAACGGGGAGGGGGGTGGAGAGAAAGATGGACATCAGAATCTGATGTCCCTGTGGATCCTGCTGCCTGAGGAAGTCACCTCATCTTGCCTCCTGGGTGGGCTGGCCCTGTTCTTAGGAGACGCCTATTTCCCTTACAGAGCTACAACTCCCAAAGTTGTTTAACAAGCAATTTCTCTTCCCAGGGAACTCTGGAAATTGTAGCTCTGTGTGGGGAATAAAAGGTAAAGGGACCCCTGACTATTAGGTCCAGTCGTGACCGACTCTGGGGTTGTGGCGCTCATCTCGCTTTATTGGCCGAGGGAGCCGGCGTACAGCTTCCGGGTCATGTGGCCAGCATGACTAAGCCATTTCTGGTGAACCAGAGCAGCACACGGAAACACCGTTTACCTTCCCACTGGAGTGGTACCTATTTATCTATTTGCACTTTGAGGTGCTTTTGAACTACTAGGTTGGCAGTAGCAGGGACCGAGCAATGGGAGCTCACCTGTTGTGGGGATTTGAACCGCTGATCGACAAGTCCTAGGCTCTGTGGTTTAACCCACAGCGCCACCCGCGTCCCTATGTGGGGAATAGAGGTCTCCTAATATCTCTCAACACCTTTAACTCACTACAGTCCCCATGATTCTTTGGTAAAAGCCATGACTGTTTAAAGCAGTGGTTCACAACCTTTTTTTTCGCCATGCCCCACCTAAGTGTCTCTAAAATCCTGATGCCCGCCCCCCTTGTGACATAGAATCCTTATTATTCAAAAAGTGAACTCCTATTCATGTGGAGGAAGCCTAAAAGGCCATTCCCTGTTAATAACTCATTCTTGAATTGCCCCCCTTAAAAATCAAATTGCCCCCCACATTGGGAACCACGGGTTTAAAGTGTCATGATTCTGTCCTAAATGTATAATGCAGATGGGGCCCAATACTCATGGAATCCTATTGCTTATGTTCTTTACAAGCGAAACTGTTCCCAGATGTAAATACATATCCTGATTTGGATTTTGCACGGCTATCAAGGGAGCTGGATCATCCTTGAACTAAGGAACTGTCTTGACACAGATCTTGTGGAGGGAAAGGAATCATGCCTTCTCTTCCTGTGGCAACATCTTCAAACAATGCAATTGGAAAAGGTGTTCATCAGAAAAGTTTAAATGCAAATCTTTTTGAAGCTCGGATTTTGCCATTATGGGACGTCGTGTTTATGGACAAGTTAACCATCTCATGAAAGGAACATCGATCTGCAATAAGAGGACTGACATCTTCCATACAACATTATCCTTTTATCCTGCTTGTTGAACGGACCTGGCAGCATTACAGATCAGTCCCTGAGCGACAGCTCGCATTTGTTGCATTTCCTGTAATTTGCCAGGAGATAAGACAATCCACAGGGATGCGGGTGGCACTGTGGGTTAAACCACAGAGCCTGGGACTTGCTCATCAGAAGGTCAGCGGTTCGAATCCCCGCGACAGGGTGAGCTCCCATTGCTCGGTCCCTGCTCCTGCCAACCTAGCAGTTTGAAAGCACGTCAAACTTCCGGCGGGAAGGTAAATGGCGTTTCCATGCGCTGCTCTGGTTCGCCAGAAGCGGCTTAGTCATGCTGGCCACATAACCCAGAAGCTGTATGACGGCTCCCTCGGCCTATAGAGCGAGATGAGCTCTGCAACCCCAGAGTCGGCCACAACTGGACCTAATGGTCAGGGGTCCCTTTACCTTTAAGACAATCCATGCAGGTGAGTTGGAAGGACTAATGTAAGATCAACAAGCTGGGAACTAAGGTTGAGGTGTCTGTCCTGAGGGAATAGGAGCTCTGGTTCAAGAGACATTTCTGGTCGAGTGGCTTTTGTGCTGAGTGAGCTTCTGTGAAATGATGGTTCCATCCAGAGGTTCTGTTTTACTCAGCATGTGCCTCTATCTTTAGATTTGACGTCTCTGATGTCTCTGTTTCAGCCCATTCTAAACGCTGACTCTACTGTGGCTTCTTGTTTATAATCTCTAGCACTAACCCTGATCAGCAGCACATTGACAGCTGATGGAAGGTCACACAAGACCTATCTAGGGAGCCTTGGGTCAGAGGGTACCGAGAAAAGATCTCACAGAAAGGCATTTTCAGAGAAGAGAGATAAAGCTATGTGACTGTGACGTAGCCTCTGGCCCAGGGAGCTCACAGCCATCAGAAATCTGCAAAGGTTTAACATGTCACAGGTTGTTCTTGCTACACCAGCCTGACCTACCTAACTTATTTGCAGTGCTATTTTTCTAGAAAAAGAGGTGCCGGAACTCCATGAACACCTCCCTTGTTCTTTTATAGTTGCAGTGCCGCCCACCATTCACCAAACCCTGAATTACTTAAATAGCTAACATCAATGTGGTTATTTACCATTACCTGCAAATTTTTGAAGGTAGGAGGTCTACCAGTAGATACCAGCCAAGATGCCAGATTTATAGGCATATAATGCATGAAACATACCCTCCAACATTTCTCCAATGAAAATAGGGATGTTGTTGTTGTTATTCCCTGCCCATCCGACTGGGTTACCCCAGCCACTCTTGGTGGCTTCCAAAAAATATAAAAACATAATAAAACATTAAGCATTTTTTAAAAAATCTTCCCTATACAGGGCTGCCTTCTGAAGGTTGCATAGCTACTTATCTCCTTGGTTTGGGGGTCGCATACCCTCCAACATTTCTCCGATGAAAATAGGGACATCCTAAGGAAAAGCGGGGACGCGGGTGGCACTGTGGGTTAAACCACAGAGCCTAGGACTTGCCGATCAGAAGGTCAGTGGTTTGAATCCCCGCGAGAGGGTGAGCCGTTGCCCGGTCCCTGCTCCTGTCCACCTAGCAGTTCGAAAGCATGTCAAGTGCAAGTAGATAAATAGGTACCACTCTGGCAGGAAGGTAAATGGCGTTTCCGTGCACTGCTCTGCTTCGCCAGAAGTGGCTTAGTCATGCTGGCCACATGACCCGGAAGCTGTACGCCGGCTCCCTCGGCCAGTAAAGGAGATGAGTGCCACAACCCCAGAGTCGGTCACGACTGGACCTAATGGTCAGGGGTCCCTTTACCTTTACCTTTACCTTTAAGGAAAAGCGGGAAAATCCTGGATCAAATTAGAAACCAGAACGGCTTCTGTAAATCTGGGACTGTCCCTGGCAAATAGGACACTTGGACTGGCGAAGGAAGAGGAGTGGGGGGGGAGCTCACTGCCCCCAACAGCGCGATCACAGCGGGGTGCCATTGAGGCTGCCCCCCTGCCCGTGCTGGGTGCCCTGCCCCCGCCTGCTCTCCGCCCCCCGGTGCCAGAGCATGAAGCTCTGTCACTGCACTTAGAGGGTCTGTATGAAATGGCCATAATTAATTAAAATCATGATCAGAGAAAGCAATAGATAGCTCTGTTCAATAGTCTATTCAAGTATTATTGTTGTTTTTAATTTAACTTGTAACAAAGCACCAGAGAGCATTCTACTTTAGCTTTTAGGATTTGCCAATAAAAATGGAAGAAAGTGAAATTAGAAAATGGAATAGACTAATAAAAAGGTTTTGTGGACCAAGAAATAAGCAAGAATTAAGGAAAAAGTGACGGCAGATGAGAAACATATAGGCGGCTTTCGTGTATCAAACCTGAGGTTATATTATTACACAAGTTGTATATAGTGAGTAATGGAATAATGGAGTAATGGAATTGTGAGCATATTTTTTAATAGACAATTTATGAATTTAAGAAGGAACTGTGATAAATATAGAAAAAGAATATCTTGATCAGCTATATCTACAAGTAAAGAGAGTTCGAATTACCAATTTTAGAAGGTTTGAAATTTTAAAAAGGCAGGGTAGTTACTCTATTCTTCGTATTCTCTATTTGCCGTGGTTTGAATATCTGCGGTTATGTAGCTTCCATAAGAAGCTATAAAGAAATGGATTTCAATTATGTGACTATACTATCTTGAAAAATTACATCTTTTAAACATATCACGATGACTTTATTGCAAGGAAATGGTATGATAAAATGGGGACAAGATTCATGAAACATTGTAACATTTGATGTTGGAATATTTGTGAAAGGCAGTAATTAACATTACACTTTGTGTAAGTTATCAAGATAACTGTTTAAAAGGATGCTGTGCCAGCATGTATCACCTGTGCAATTATACAAGGTAAATTTTGGAAATGTCAAAAGGGAGATGGAATTATTTTCATATACAGTGAACATACCTGAAAGCAGAAGAATGTCGGGTAAAGAAAAAGGGGTACGTTAAAGCTAATAACACAAACCTGTTTGAAAATGGTACCATTACTGTAGCTATTAAGATATGCAACAGATTTACGCCTGTAGATTTTCAGTAAAAGTATATCTGGGTTTGTTACAGCAATGCTTTCCAAACTGTGTTGCGACACATTAGTGTGTTGGTGTGTCATGCAAAGGCTCCCCAAGCTGCTCCCGGGACTGGAACAGGGTTTGTTTAACCTCTGGTTTGCTAGTAAAACTGAATTACTGAGTCGCGAAATGGTGCATGTCTAAAAAGTGTGTCACCCACATGAAAAGTTTGGAAAGCTCTGGCTTGCAGGCTACATCTGAACCCCAGTAAGTTTTTTTGAGGCCTCCCAAGACCCCTCCAAATTTGTCATATAATTTTTGTAGAAGTTTGTTTTTAAAAATTAACTGCTCCTGTGGGTTCCCTGCTGTAATACCATTTGTTACTATTTGCTAAAAGCATTTATATACCACTTTTCATTATTATTATTTTTAAAAGGCAAAGTGGTTTACAAAGAAAAAGCCAATAAAAGCATATGTGAAAGGATAAAAAATAAAAACATTGTAGGAAACATCAAAAATCCAGAAAGAATACAATATAAGACTCCAGAACACTGAATGCCATTCACAACCACATCTATTAACCCACCTGTTCCGCAGTCAACCTAGACCTGCTCACCTTTAGCTATAATGTTCTGATGTCAAAAGTTTTTTGTGGCTTTCCAAGCCCCCTCCCACCTACCCACCCAATTTCTCCATGAACAAAATATTATTCTTTACTCCCGTACATAGCCCACTGCCACCATGGATCCTGCCACCTGGCGCGACTGCCTCACCTTATCCCATGGGTAAAAGTAAAGGTCAAGGGACCTCTGACCATTAGGTCCAGTCGTGACCGACTCTGGGGTTGCGGCGCTCATCTCACTTTATTGGCCGAGGGAGCCGGCGTACAGCTTCCAGGTCATGTGGCCACCATGACTAAGCCGCTTCTGGCTAACCAGAGCAGCGCACAGAAATGCCGTTTACCTTCCTGCCGGAGCGGTACCTATTCATCTACTTGCTCTGGTGTGCTTTCAAACTGCTAGGTTGGCAGGAGCAGGGACCTAGCAACAGGAGCTCACCCCATCGCGGGGATTTGAACCGCCGACCTTCTGATCAGCAAGTCCTAGGCTCTATGGTTTAACCCACAGTGCCACCTGCATCCCTATCCCATGGGTGGGCTGGCCCAAATAATAGTTGTCCACTGGTCTGCTCTGAATTGGAAAAGCAGCTTCAGGTGAGCACAATGGGGGATGGAAAAGCAGAGGAGCTTAACCATTTCCCTGCCGACTGTCTCATTCCTTTTAAACCACACAGAGGAAAAGAGCTGCTGTGTACAGGTACTTTACAGCTCACCTGGAGTTTTCTTCCCCAAACTAGTGCCCTCCAGGCGTTTTGGACTACAGCCAGGGACGGATTTAGGTTTGATGAGGCCCTAAGCTACTGAAGGCAATGGGGCCCTTTATATGTCCAACTGTCCTTTGTCAACAAGAAATTGTCGCTGTTTTTTTCTGTTGAATATATGCTATATGGTAAATTATGGACCTAACAGGTATGTAAAGCCATTTGCATTTGCAGAATGTAGGCACCCTGTATATAAAAATGAGCAAACCAGTGATATTTTAGGGAGCAGGCTAGCAGGCGGGGCCCATTACTTACATCATAGGAGCCTACACAACACAAAACACTGTTGCTGTATGTAGGTTATATTTTATTTGTTTTTTATCTTGTATTTTAGAAATGGAAATTCAGGGGTTTTTTTCAGTTTTTTAGGGGCCCCCAAGAGAGTGGGGCCCTAAGCTATAGCTTGTTTAGCTTATACGTAAATCCGGCACTGACTACAGCCATGGTTTTTTCCCCGCCAAAACTCAGCAGAACTCAGTTCTGGTACCTCTCTGGTGGGCGCCATTGCCATTCTAAGAGAACAAGGGAGGCTTCATTGGCGAGTCCCAGCACCTCTTTCTCTAGAAAAATAGAACTGACTAAACTAACATTAACCCCAGCCAGCAGCAGCACCCCCATATTTTATGCAAGTTGGCACCCTTGCAAGTCCCATCTCTCCTTACATAGAAAAAGACGAGGTCCTGTTTTTCTAAGAAATAGAGTTTGGCGTTTTGCATAGACTGAGGTTAAAAGATCCTTCAACACATCAGTATTCCTGGAAAGCTTTTTAAAGCCTCAAATACATATTTCAGCTAAACCATAACTGCTGGTGACCCAAACAGGTCTTGTACTAGTGCTGTAAGTTCCCAGTCACTAGCTGGTAACCCATCACCCATGATTTGCTTTATTTTCCATATTTGTGGGCAAATATAAGCTTCTATAGTCATTTTGCTTCTCAACAGAAGCAAACTCTGGATACGAACTGGAGGGCAAGTCGGTTCATACAGTCAGAGACACTTACTGATTATTTTCCTCTTTCAGGTGTTTACTAGAGTAACCCGTGTTTGTGTGATAACCCTCCATTTCCCCTCATTATATACCACAGGCAAATAGCATGGAGACCACGAAAAGCGTGAATTTGTTCCTATGCCTTTAGGAGGACGTCATTGTCAGCTGGGAGTTGTGTGTGCACATGTGTTTGTGTGTGTGTGAGAGAGAAAACAGGAACATAAGAAGCTGGTCAGACGACTTTGCTCAGTGTTGTTTTTTTCAGCACTCCCTGGGACCTGCTGGATGCAACCAACTTCAGACCCTCCAAGTGTCCCTATTTTCCATTGACAGTCCCAGATTTACAGAAGCTGTCTGTTATGTACTGAGTGAATAGGATCCAAAATGCAGCAGTCTGATTGGTCCTAGAACAATAGGATCCAAAATGCAGCAGTCTGATTGGTCCTAGAACAATGCAGCAGTATGATTGGTCTGCAGGAGCCACCCAATCCAGCTCCAGATGGAAGTAAATCCACAAACTGATTGGCCTACAGGAGAATCCCGGAATTAGCCAATCAGGTGAGGCCCATTGTGTAAATAATGTATATAAAGCAGATACTTTGAGGGACTTTCAATCCTCCTCACCACTATGAGCTGAATAAAGAGCATGAAATCCACTCTTGACTCTGAGTATATTTCACTGTCCCAGTTTCTGATTTGATCCTGGAATGTCCCACTTTTCCTTAGCATGTCCCTGTTTTCTTCGGATAAATATTGGTGGGTATGGAGTTATGTGACACCCGAGCCAAGAAGATAAGTAACTATACAACCTTTAGAAGACATCTGAAGGCAGCTCTGTATAGGGAAGTTTTTTAAAGAAAATGTTTAATGATTATAATTACATTTTTATATATGTTGGTAGTTACCCAGGGTGGCTGGGGGAACTCAGTCAGATGGGCGGCGTAATAAGAAGAATAATGGAATAGGACATCTCTATTGCAAACATTGGGATGTGGGTGGCGCTGTGGGTCAAACCACAGAGCCTAGGACTTGCCGATCAGAAGGTCGGTGGTTCGAATCCCCGTGATGGGGTGAGCTGCCGTTGCTCGGTCCCTGCTCCTGCCAACCAGCAGTTTGAAAGCACATCAAAGTGCAAGTAGATAAATAGGTAGTGCTCCAGCGGGAAGGTAAACGGCGTTTCTGTGCACTGCTCTGGTTCGCCAGAAGCGGCTTAGTCATGCTGGCCACATGACTCGGAAGCTGTACGCCGGCTCCCTCGGGCAATAAAGTGAGATGAGCGCCGCAACCCCAAAGTCGGCCACGACTGGACCTAATGGTCAGGGGTCCCTTTACCTTTACCTTTATTGCAAACATCGGAGAAATGTTGGAGGGTATGCAACCTTATTGCCACATCCCTGGTGATAAGGAAGGTCATTTTGACTAACAATTCATTATCCTCATCTAGGGTGTATTGGAGGAGGGACGCAGGTGGCGCTGTGGGTTAAAGCCTCAGCGCCTAGGACTTGCCGATCGGAAGGTCGGCGGTTCGAATCCCTGCGGCGGGGTGCGCTCCCGCTGCTCGGTCCCAGCGCCTGCCAACCTAGCAGTTCGAAAGCACCTCCGGGTGCAAGTAGATAAATAGGGACCGCTTACCAGCAGGAAGGTAAACGGCGTTTCCATGTGCGGCTCTGGCTCGCCAGATGCAGCTTTGTCACGCTGGCCACGTGACCCGGAAGTGTCTTCAGACAGCGCTGCCCCCTGGCCTCTTAAGTGAGATGGGCGCACAACCTCAGAGTCTGTCAAGAGACAGACCCGTACGGGCAGGGGTACCTTTACCTTTACCTTTAGGGTGTATTGGGGGGGGCTTTTGGGGGGGTGACCCCTAGCATGAGTCATGATCAGTTAAACTCTGTAGATGGTAAAGGTAAAGATGGCTGTCATTAAAAGCAGCAGACAGAAGATTCTGACCTACTATGGGGCACAATTAATTCACCATTTTAGCCACTTGCTCATGGACTGCTTTCCTACCAACTAAGCATTGCTTTTCTGGAATCCATTAGTAGATTTTAAAGGGTGATTTCCCACAAAACTTAAAATAGAAATCCTTCATAAAAATTCAGAAATGTCTGTCCGAATAAGCCAGAGCCCACCATATGTTTACTCAGGAGTAAATCCCATTCAGCAAAGTGTCCCATCTCCCTTCAACTGCACCTTTAATTAATTGGTTCCTCCTTGCCTCTTTATTTTAAAGCAGATAATTGATTGCTTCCTGTGGCTACCTTGGGCCTCAACATGCCTGAATAAATCCTTAATTGGCTCCTCTTTCCCACTTGGGGGGGGGGCAGGTTTAATTAACTTTTTTTTTTTGCTGTTTGCAGCTAGAGCAGTTGCTCATTAATTTCCTAATAGCAAAATTGCACTACCCCCAAAAAACAAAATTTAAAAATAATGAGCAGTTGCTCTGGCTGCAAAGAGGAGTTCTTAACCCCCACCCCTAAACAGGGATTAATTGTGCATCAGGAAAAAGCAAACTAGCCACATTAAAAGAAAGCAACAAGGTGGAAATCGCTAATGAAAGGAACAGTAAACCTGAAAAATCCTTAGTATTTTGCCAGTTTTCCATGGACAGGCTGGTACTGAAACTATGCGTGGGGTTGGGAATGGGATGGCCACAAATTAGGTCTAGACAAAAACTAGTTTGCACAGAAAACAAATAAGCAGCAATAACAACACAGTTGTTATAATGAATGAATTATATCCATTGCAAATTAAAAGGCTGCTGTGGAAGGAGTGGGATTTTTGGATGAGGGGGCAGAATATTTTCAGTTTCGCTCCCCCTACTCGTGTAAAGTGAAGTCAGATTAATTTGCTTAAAACCGTGAGTCATTGCGAACATAGGAAAGGTCACATGCTTAAAAAAAATCCTTACATTTATATCTCCCCTTTCTTCCATCTGGCAACCCAAAGCAGCATATACATCTCTGAAAGTCTCCCATCCGTACATTGGCCAGACTTGGACCTGCTTAGCTTCAAGGACAGCAGTGGCCTCACGTGCCTTCAGACCATACTAGGAGATCCATATACTGTTTTTGCTACACATGAAAAAGCTGGCAAAGGTTAGCCTAAAAAGTGAAGCGCGATATTATAGCGGGTCATAAATGGTCCCTGGTGGATCATAACATTTCATGAAACTAAAGTATATCCAGCTGTTTGAGCACCCATATCAATGTCGCACAGGGAGACCTGCCACCCTTTGCACTCACCCACCCACTGGGTGCTACCAGCTCCATTCTCTACTTAGTCCTGAGTTCTCAGGATCTGTCCCCTATCACCGCATTCCACACATTTAAAGCACT
Source organism: Podarcis melisellensis (assembly GCF_964234715.1). Classification (NCBI taxonomy): domain Eukaryota; kingdom Metazoa; phylum Chordata; class Lepidosauria; order Squamata; family Lacertidae; genus Podarcis; species Podarcis melisellensis. Next base: position 38,049,702 of record NC_138534.1, on the reverse strand, counting down.
ATGATACCATTTTAAACACTTCTGGCTTCTCCCAAAGGTTTCTGGGAGCTGTAGTTTGTTGAAGGTGCTGCGAGTTCTGCTTTTTTCGGGGGGGGGGCAGGGGTATGCCTAGCCCTAAACATTTTGTGAATCTTTGTACTTTTGTCCATTTACCGTATTTATTTTCCCCGATTTGAACTATAAAATGGTGATTTTCTTGAGTCAAAATGAGAGTGCCCCTAAACATTTTTAAGGGAAAAAAGCACTAGTTAGAGGACCCCTATTCTTCTTACAGAGCTCTAATTTCCAGAATTCCCTGTGAAGAGAGAATGGTTGTTTAACCAGTCAGAATGGGAACTACTGTGAGGGGAATAGCAACTCTCAGCACCCCTAACAAACTACAGTGGTACCTCTGATTAAGAACTTAATTCGTTATGGAGGTCCATTCTTAACCTGAAACTATTCTTAACCTGAAGCACCAATTTAGCTAATGGGACCTCCTGCTGCCACCGCACGATTTCTGTTCTCATCCTGAAGCAAAGTTCTTAACGCAAGATACTATTTCTGGGTTAGCAGAATCTGTAACCTGAAGCGATTGTAACCACTGTATAGCCCTCAGAATTCTTTGGGGTAGCCATGGGTGTTTAAAGTGGTATCATAGTGGTTTAAATGTGCAGTGTGGACATGGCCTACAGCTTAGAAACTGAGACTTAGAAGCAGCCTTAAAGGTAAAGGTACCCCTGCCCGTATGGGCCAGTCTTGACAGACTCTGGGGTTGTGCGCCCATCTCACTTAAGAGGCCAGGGGCCAGCGCTGTCCGGAGACACTTCCGGGTCACATGGCCAGTGTGACATCGCTGCTCTGGCGAGCCAGAGCTGCACACGGAAACGCCGTTTACCTTCCCGCTGGTAAGCGGTCCCTATTTATCTACTTGCACCCGGAGGTGCTTTCGAACTGCTAGGTTGGCAGGCGCTGGGACCGAGCAGCGGGAGCGCACCCCGCCGCAGGGATTCAAACCGCCGACCTTTCGATCAGCAAGTCCTAGGCACTGAGGCTTTAACCCACAGCGCCACCTGTGTCCCTAGAAGCAGCCTTGGCAACCATCAAAACAAATGGGAGCTGTAAGCATATAATTGCACATCTCATTAGTTCAGTGATGCTGTTGTTGTTTAGTCATTTAGTCGTGTCCGACTCTTCGTGACCCCCTGGACCAGAGCACGCCAGCCACTCCTGTCTTCCACTGCCTCCCGCAGTTTGGTCAAACTCATGCTGGTAGCTTCGAGAAGACTGTCTAGCCATCTCGTCCTCTGTTGTCCTCTTCTGTACATTTATGAAATGACTTTGTGCTCGGCCTGACTGACTGCTTGTGGCTACCGTATTTATCTTCACATTGCATCACCATGAGCAATGTTTCGTGGGATTCCCTTGCAGGAAAAAAGAAATAAAAACAAAACATTTGGTGTGTGTTTTTTTAAAAAAAAAACCTGCCCTTTGAAACAACAACAACGAGCCATCTTCGGTTACATTTTCCTAGTGTGACACCAAAAGTAAAACCAACACCAGTATTGTTATGAGCAGGCATGAGGGCGAGAACAGGGAGTTTTCCACCACTGGTAACTGCTAAACATGCAAGTCTGCACAAAACCAGAGTTTTATTTTTTCGAATCTGGCAAAAACAGGAGCGTTGTTCCAGGTTGAAGACCAGCAGGGTCAGATCTCAAGAGTCCCAGGAGGCACAGGCAAGTGTTGCAGCCTAAGGCAGGTGCAGAGCGCATTTCGAAGGCAGCAAGAGCAGTGCAATGGAAGACACCGGAATGCCTGAAGCAAAGAATCCAAATCCTATTTCTCTTCCCTACCGGTTTCCATGGAGCGAGTGTGCAACTGGCCCAGATATTTTCCCTCACTAGCCATGGTTTTCCCAGTAGTGATGTATGGAAGTGAGAGCTGGACCATAAAGAAGGCTGATCACTGAAGAATGGATGCTTTTGAATTCTGGTGCTGGAGGAGACTCTTAATAATAATAATAATAATAATAATAATAATAATAATAATATTTTTTATATCCCGCCCTCCCCAGCCGAAGCTGGGCTCAGGACGGCTAACGACAATCAAAATAATCCAACATTCTAAAAACATTCATTATAAAATTAATTAAATCAAATTAAAATCAAATTGATGGCAACCATCAAGCAAAATTCTGTGCAGATTGCCAGAGGAGGGGGTCAGGCTGCACCCTGACCAAAGGCCTGGTGGAACAGCTCTGTCTTGCAGGCCCTGCGGAAAGATGTCAAGTCCCGCAGGGCTCTTGAGAGTCCCATGGACTGCAAGAAGATCCAACCTATCTATTCTGAAGGAAATCAGCCCTGAGTGCTCACTGGAAGGACAGATCCTGAAGCTGAGGCTCCAAGACTTTGACCACCTCATGAGAAGAGAAGACTCCCTGGAAAAGACCCTGATGTTGGGAAAGATGGAGGGCACAAGGAGAAGGGGACGACAGAGGACGAGATGGTGGGACAGTGTTCTTGAAGCTACCAGCATGAGTTTGACCAAACTGCGGGAGGCAGTGGAAGACAGGAGGGCCTGGTATGCTCTGGTCCAGGGGGTCACGAAGAGTCGGACATGACTAAATGACTAAACAACAACAACAACTTTACATGTCTCTCTGAAAAATGTTGCATGGACAAAAAGTTGAAGGTGTGGCATTGAAAGGTTAAAGGAGGAAGGGTGGGTTGCAAGGTAAAGACCAAAAAAAAAACTTGGAATAGATTTTTACTCCCAGGAAGTATTCAAATAAATTATCTTCCACATGCATTCTGAGGCAACACATCGATCCACACCATACATTCAAAACCCCTGACTTCTCCTTCCTCACGAATCCTGGGGACAGTAGACAGAAATAGGAATGTCCTAAGGAAGAGTGGGACATTCCGGGATCCAATAAAAAACCAGGGCAGCTTCTATAAATCCAGGACTCTCCCTGGAAGATAGAGGCACTTGCGGGTTCTGCTTAAAAACATATGTGCAGAGTTTCTCATGAAAAATGACTCTCAGGCACTGACAGAACCGGCATTTTAACGGAGGCAAGAGTCAAGCATTGCCTCTGCTGGACCGCTTGCATGGCACACAGTTTTCTTTAGTTCATTTGTCAAGGAAAGCCAGAAATCAGCCTGAGATTTAGAGCATAGCTGTCAACCTTCCCTTTTTGTGCAGGAAATTCCCTTATTCCAGCGCTGTTTCCCGCTGCTATCCTGGATTGTTAGATATCCCGTAGACTGTCCCCGGGACAGGTGAGGCTGCTGATCCTTTATTTTCGAGGCTGCTGATCCCTTATTTTCAAATCTGAAAGTTGACAGCTATGATTTAGAGATGTCTGTAGTTCCCACCCTGAAAAAAAAACGCAAAATCCTGGCAGGAGCTGGTGTCACAAAGTTGGAAGCAGTTTTATGTGTGGCCACCAGAGGGAGCAGAGAAACCATCTCCAGATTTTCCTGTTATATACCCTTCCCACGCTGGGAATATTTGGGTGTGTTTGATGTACAGTACTTGCCCACCTGGAAATCCTTCCAGTGATAAGACTCTATAAGACTCACTTTTTCCCTCCTAAAAAGTAAGGGGAAATGTGTGTGTGTCTTATGGAGCGAATGCAGGCTGCACAGCTATCCCAGAAGCCAGAACAGCAAGAGGGATTGCTGCTTTCACTGCGCAGTGATCCCTCTTGCTGTTCTGGCTTCTGAGATTCAGAATATGTTTTTCTTGTTTTCCTACTCCAAAAACTAGATGCGTCTTGTGGTCTGGTGCGTCTGATAGAGCGAAAAATACGATATATTGGGCAGCCATTATTCTCACCAGGCCTTCATTCGTCAAGCTTTCTTCTTCATTTTCACTGCAAGCAACTGTTACAGCCACCCTCTGAAATTATCTGCTGGGAAAGAGGTTCTCTGAGTCAGCTGGGATAGCTCTGTTGGTAGAGCATCAGACTTTGAATCCAGGTTCGTGGGTTTGTGGCCCACACTGGGCAAAAGATTATTGCATTGCAGGGAGTTGGACTAGAAGATGAACCTTGCGGTCCCTTCCAACTCTACAATTCTATGATCTATGAATCTGAAGGCTGTGTTTCTGTAAGAACTCCTGAAGCTTTCTTACCTTGAATCAGGCCAATGGTCCATCTAAGCCCATCTGCTGCAGCCTAGTCCAGAAGCTTTGGACTACACCAGGGGTCAGCAAGCCTTACTGGGCATGGGCTGGATCACTCCTGCGGAGATCCTCTGTGGCCCAGACTGACGCATCGTGATGCCAGAAATCGCATCTGCACATGTCCGCGGCACCGGAAATAACTTCTGTGCATGCCCAGATGCTGAAAATTGCACCTGTGCAGAAGTGATTTTCAGCATCTGGGCATGTGCAGAAGCGATTTCTGGTGCCGCGGGCATGCGCAGAAGTGATTTCTGGCATCTGGGCATGCACCGAAGTGATTTCCGGAGCCAGGGGAGAGAGTCCCCGCATGCTGTGCTGCACTGATTTAGCACAGCGCGTGGGGACTCACCGAGTGGGTGGATTGGTTCAAGGGCAGCTCGGGGGCCAGTTAAACGGCCTCCGTGAACCACTTCCAGCCCATGGGCTTTAGGTTGCTGACCCCTGGACTACACCTCCCATCCTCCGGTCTACTGTGGCTTGTAGTCAAGTCTCAAGCAAAGACTGATTTTCAAGCTGCAGACCTTTAAGTGGAATTCTGCAGACTGAACCTTGTGAGATAGCAGGACCACAGTAATTCCTGCTCCTCCCAAGCAACGGGCAGGCCTCACTTGTCTCTACTCTGCCAGGCAATATTCTGATAGAATATTCTAACAACCATGAGCCTTTTTCCAGAAATGTGTCCAAATCCCAGGAGGCGTGTCAGTCAGAGAACAATTTAACAAACCTCATTCTGTCCTAGTTGGGTTTTATTGAAACCATGGGTTGTTGGGGTTTTTGCTCACTAAATGTACTAAATCAGCACAGGCAAATCCAGACAACTGCTCTCGTCCCATTACTGCTGCTGCAAATGGATTGCTCTTCTCATTTTAATAATAATAATAATAATAATAATAATAATAATAATAATAATAATAATAATTTATTTATACCCCCCATCCAGCTGGGCCTCCCCAGCCACTCTGGGCGGCTTCCAAAAAAATATTAAAATACTGTAATACATCAATACTAAAATATTAAAATACTGTAATACATCAAATACTGTAATAAAAGCTTCCCTAAACAGGGCTGCCTTCAGATGTCTTCTAAAAGTCTGGTAGTTGTTGTTCTCTTTGACATCTGCTGGGAGGGCGTTCCACAGGGCGGGTGCCACTACCGAGAAGGCCCTCTGCCTGGTTCCCTGTAACTTGGCAGTGAGGGAACCGCCAGAAGGCCCTTGGCGCTGGGCCTCAGTGTCTGGGTAGAACGATGGGGGTGGAGACGCTCCTTCAGATATACTGGACCGAGGCCGTTTTGTACACGTTTTGGCTCTACAGAGAACTGTCTGTGGGTAGAAGTTTCTCCTTGCTTAATTCTAGAACCAGTGACACTGAGTGGTAAGGGATTCGGGACAAAAGGGAACACAACTTCTCCCAGAGCATACTGTGGAATTCTCTGCCACAAGATGTGAGGCCACCAACTTAGTTTTAAGTCCATAGTGGATTGGGACTTCTCCTTTATGTGAATACAGGCTCTGGCCAATTGAGCAGACAAGAGCAATAGTGGGTCCAAAGTGAGGGGCAGATGGGGCTTGCCAAACTAGGAAGGAAGTTCGCCTAAAAGTAAAACTCTGACCCTAAATGTCAGCTGCCTTGTGGGATCAGTTTGGGAAAAGGCAACCCTACACAAATCTGGGATGGAGCTCCTAAGGCAGTTGGATGGTGCCTTATACACCTCCTTCCGGCAACTCCTGCATCCCAGCTGGTGCAAAATGTATTGCTCCATTTTCCTTTGGACCACATAAGTGGGGGCAAGAGATGGGTCTTGCCATCTGGGCAGCCCAAGACCTCCAGACACACTGCCCAGGCTTGTGCCCCAGAGAGGCCCTTTTGGTGCTGCAAGAGTTTGAATTCATCCCTGGAGGTTCATTCTGTTGTCTCTCAAGACAGGCAAGTGGACAATGGCCACTACTTAAAGATAAAGGGCAGTGGCGTAGCGTGGGTTGTCAGCACCCGGGGCAAGGCAAGTAATTTGCGCCCCCTAACCCGTGGATTTGCGCCCCCTAAACCATGGATTTGCACCCCCTAACCCTAACCCCCAGATGTTGCGCCCAGTGCGGCCGGCCCCCCCTGCACCCCCCACGCTACGCCACTGATAAAGGGACCCCTGACCATTAGGTCCAGTTGTGGCTAACTCTGGGGTTGCAGCGCTCATCTCGCTTTACTGGCCAAGGGAGCCAGCGTACAGCTTCTGGGTCATGTGGCCAGCATGACTAAACCGCTTCTGGTGAACCAGAGCAGTGCATGGAAACGCTGTTTACCTTCCTGCCGGAGTGGTACCTATTTATCTACTTGCACTTTGATGTGCTTTTGAACTGCTAGGTTGGCAGGAGCAGAGACCGAGCAATGGGAGCTCACCCCGTCGCAGGGATTCGAACCACTGACCTTCTGATCTGCAAGCCCTAGGCTCTGTGGTTGAACCCACAGTGCCACCCACTTCTTACAGTAATGTAAAAAGGTAAAGGACCCCTGGATGGTTAAGTCCAGTCAAGGGCAATTATAGGGTAGCAGCACTCATCTCGCTTTCAGGCTAAGAGAGCCGGCGTTTGTCCGCAGACAGCTTTCCAGGTCATGTGGCCAGCATGACTAAACCACTTCTGGTGCAACGGAACACGGCGATGGAAACTAGAGCGCATGGAAACGCCAACCTTCTGATCGGCAAGCCCAAGAGGCTCAGTGGTTTAGACCACAGCACCACCCGCATCCCTACTACTTTACAGTAGACACATACCACCACCAGGATAGTGGGGAATGACAGTTGACTACTGACCTCACGTCCTACTCCTGCATTTCCCAGCAGCAATTGCTTGGTTGTTCACTATAGAAAACAGGATGTTGAACTAGGTATTCTAGTACCTAGACAACTTCAGTTGAATGCAGCAGGGCTTTTAAGTTCTTACCTACAGCAGCTCCTTAATATTTCATAGTCTTGTGACCACCACCTTTCTTATACAGTGATACCTCGGGTTACAGAAGGGACGCAGGTGGCACTGTGGGTTAAACCACAGAGCCTAGGACTTGCCAATCAGAAGGTCAGTGGTTTGAATCCCCGTGACAGGGTGAGCTCCCGTTGCTCAGTTCCTGCTCCTGCCAACCTAGCAGTTTGAAAGCACATCAAAGTGCAAGTAGATAAATAGGCACCACTCTGGCGGGAAGGTAAACGGCGTTTCCATGCACTGCTCTGGTTTGCCAGAAGCGGCTTAGTCATGCTGGCCACATGGCCCGGAAGCTGTACATGGCTCCCTCAGCCAATAAAGTGAGATGAGTGCCACAACCCCAGAGTTGGCCACGACTGGACCTAATGGTCAGGGGTCCCTTTACCTCGGGTTACAGACGCTTCAGGTTACAGACTCCGCTAACCCAGAAATAGTACCTCTGGTTAAGAACTTTGCTTCAGGATGAGAACAGAAATTGTGTTCCGGCGGCACGGTGGCAGCGGGAGGCCTCATTAGCTAAAGTGGTACCTCAGGTTAAGAACAGTTTCATGTTAAGAATGGACCTCCAGGATGAATTAAGTTCTCTACCCGAGGTACCACTGTACTTTTATCATGAAAATGGAACCTGTACTCTACTATGCTGCATCTCTCCTTTTCATTTATTTTTTGTGTGAAAATGGTTGCATAGTCTTGGGAACACCGGACGTTGTAGCACTGGTGTTCCATTTCCTGGGTAGGACACCCACTGCAAGAGCCACGAGACCATTGTTTACCTTTTTAAAATAAATAAATCAGTTTATATTGTTGGCTACATAAGTGTGACAGGTGAGCTGACTTGCACTAGACGCTGATGTGCGCCAGAATTAACCAACACCCCAAGACACGTATGGACTGTTTGAAATCTTTTTGAAAGGTTTTTATTTACAGTGCTAAACAATATATATATTTATATTTCTCATCCTCATAATGTCTGTGCCATAGAAAATACTGCAGATGGGTCTGCGTTAATTTACAAACAAAAACAACTAAAGACCCTGAAAGGAACAAGGGAGAAATCAAAATTTGGTCCCTAATTTTTTTTTAATTTAAAAACAACCCGAAATGAGGAACACACACACTGAGTCACATTATTACTTTACACATTTAAAAACAAGCTTCGCCTTCTGGAAGAAGAAAAAAATGTCGACCAGATCCAGCTTGTTGCCTGCCTTGTAAATTTGTACAAAAATGTATTAATAATGAAAATCTTGTCTATGTTTTACTTAAAAACACATTTAAATTGTGTATATATATGTATGTATATATTTATATATTTGCCTTTTCCCAGCAATGGAAAGGGAACCAGGCACAGGACAAAGGAACAAATCACTGCAAGATTCCCTGCCCCCTTTTACATCCCAGGCTCTGGACCCAATTTAACATTTCAGCACCATAAAATTTCCACACCGCATTTGTGGAATTCTGTAAGGGGCCAAAGAAAAGAAGGGGAAAGGTGGGGGGGGGGGAGAGACGGGAATTTGTCCAGGGCAGAAGAAGTTTACAGAAGATGTATCAAAAAGCAGAGGCATGTGAGGATCTCCAGTTAGGCAGCAATTTTGAGAGGGTGATTGGGAAGAAGTAGGGGCGATGTTTCTGGATATTGGGGATATTCGAATGGGGGGGGGAGAGGAAGAAATCAGCAGCTGTAGGGAGCACTGTAATATGGAACAGATCTCGGGGCTAGGAAAGAGCATCTTCAGCTTCCTCTGTCCTCGTTGGAAAGCCTTTTGTGACCCCTTCTCGTCCTCTGTGGCTACAGCACAGAAGTGGGGGCCTGCACAGGTGGAGGAAGGAAGATGGGGGGGAACAGATAGTGGAGAAGAGGGTGGGGGAGGGAGGGGATCAAGCAGAAGAGCCGTTTTCTGTTTTCTTTCTCTTTGGGTCCACTTCGTCCTGTAAATAATAACAACAAAAAAAACACGGATGCATTTAGTCATAAGCCATAAACCATGTGTCTCCAGAGAATCCTGAAAAATTCAATGCTGCCTGGTGGAACTGGTGGAACCCAAGGTTGCCGGGAGGGTAAAATAGGGAGACGATCCACGTACGCCCCCTTGAGTATCTTGGAGGAAAGGCAGGACACAAATGTAACAAATGAACAAGTACGGTGGTACCTTGGTTTATGAACTTAATCTGTTTCGTTCTTAAACCGAGATGCTAACGAGGCCTCCCGCCACCAGTGCCCTTCCACCTTTCGGATTCTGTTCTTAGACCGAGGTAAAGTTCTCAAACCGGAACACTACTTCCGGTTTTGCAGAGTTCGTAAACCAAATCGTTCTTAAACCGGACTGTTCTTAAACTGAGCTACCACTGTATGCTTGTGAAGTTGTTGTACAAGTTCAATTCCACCCACTTTGAAGATTTCAGAAGGTACCCCATCAGGTCCACTGGCTTTGTTGTTTTTCATTTGGTTAATAGCTGTGCACAACTCTCCCAGATTTGGGGATACCGCAAGCTCATCTCTAACTTGTTTTTGCAGAATTTGTGAGGGGACCTCAGCAGCTATGGGGGAGTTGTGGTTAAGGAGATGTTGGTGGTGTTCTTTCCAGTATGCAATGAAGAGGCAGGGGAAGGGAAAACACACTTGTAACCTGCACTGTCTGTAGTGGACTAGGTCAAACCTTGAGCTATTTGAGCTGTTTTCTGCCCCAAAACCCTAGCATGTGGTGCAATGCAAATACCGTATTTTTCGCCCTATAGGACGCACTTTTTCCCCTCCAAAAATGAAGGGGAAATGTGTGTGCGTCCTATGGGGCGAATGCAGGCTTTCGCTGAAGCCTAGAGAGCAAGAGGGGTCGGTGCGCACCGACCCCTCTCGCTCTCCAGCCTTCGCGGACCTCTCCGCAAGCAGCGGGAGCCAGCGCTGGGCTCCCACGGCTTGCAGAGAGCTGCCTGTTTGGGGGCTGGGGTCGGGGGAAGCTCGGGCCTCCCCAGCCCCGCGCCTGGGGGGGGGAAATAATTTTTTCCCCTTTATTTCCCCCCCCAAAAAAACTAGGTGCGCCTTATGGGACGGTGCGTCCTATAGGGTGAAAAATATGGTAAATGCAGGACTGAGAGTAGATGTGGAGCTCTGAAGGTTATCTTCTGCAGTGTGGGCATCTCCTGTTTTTTCTCTAATCACAAAGGACTCGAACGAGGCAGCAGTGTTTCCCGAGCTCATTCAAATTACCAGCAGCTTTGCACATTGACACACCAGTGTGTGCAGCACTGAGGTGCAGAGATCCGATCTGTAGGAAACTGTGCAGGGAGTTTGTGGGTGAATGGAGGATGCAGAACAACATTGAAGCACAGTGCAAAGCCCCCCAAATTTGGTTTCGGGGGGGGGATGGGTGCTTCCAGGGAGGGGCTGCTGTTCTTCCGGACAGCCAGAATTTGCCTAGACGGAACTGCTTTATAAGAATGACAGCTTTAAGACCCAGTGTCTAAGGAAGCTTCACCACCGCCTCCCCAGCAATCATTTTTCCTAGTATGCCATGCCTTTTTAGATTGCAAGTCTGCTATCGATCTTCCCAAGCCACTCTGGGAGCCTGCTCGGCTCAAGGGTGGGGTCTAAAAGCTTCACATAAATAAATGATAGATGTGCCGTTACCTCACTTCCACCAAATGGGAGTGAGCAATTCACGTTTCACAGACGGCCGTGCCTTTGGCTTGCCGCAACATGCTTAATGGCCGACTTACAAATTGCCTAGAGCTGTTCTGTCGTCTACCTGTGAGTAGCCGCTGGGAGGGCAAGGCCTCAGCCCTTAGAAGAAGCGCCCAGCTTTGACCCAGAAAAGGCCTTCAAGGACTCAGGACCACAATACCTCAAGGATCGCCTCGCCCCCCATAAACCCACCCAGACCCTGAAATCAACATCTGAGGCCCTGCTTTGGGGGCCTCTCCCACGAGAAGTCTGAAGGGGGGGCAACATGAGAACCAGCCTTTTCTACAGCGGTTCCCCATTTGTGGGATGCTCTCCCCAGGGAAGTTCGCCTGGCGCATTCGTTATCTTTAGGCCCCAGGTGAAAGTGTTCCTTTTCAGCCAGGTCTTGGGCTGATTGACCATTTACGCCCTTTTAAATCCATCCGTGGGAGTGGCGGTGTTATTGGTATGTTTTCGTTTTACAGTGCATTTTGTCTTCTCGTTTTGCATTTTTGGTGTTGTGAACCGCCTTGCGATTTTCAAAAGCATGCGGATTTAATAAATAAATACATAAATGGAGAGCAGAGGAAACCCATTCTCCATTTACAGTGGTACCTCGGGTTAGATACGCTTCAGGTTACATACCCTTCAGGCTACAGACTCCGCTAACCCAGAAATATTACCTCGGGTTAAAAACTTTGCTTCAGGATGAGAACAGAAATCGTGCTCCGGCGGCCCGGCGGCAGCAGGAGGCCCCATTAGTTAAAGTGGTCTTCAGGTTAAGTACAGTTTCAGGTTAAGAACGGACCTCCGGAACGAATTAAGTACTTAACCCGAGGTACCATTGTATTTGTTCACCCCACCCCACAGCTGCAACCAGCTTCGAGACACGGCCAGAGCTCTCACGCTACAGGATAAGCAGCCCTTCACCTTGGGGGTGGGGTTGTTCGGGGGGGGAGGTTTCCTGCCTTTATGCGTTTACACGTGGACCCCGGCACAAGATGAGAGTCATGCGTTGTTCAGGGTCATCTATCAATCCAGCTGGGTTGTGTACTTGGAACTGAGTGGCGCCACCATCTTGTTCTGTGCCTTAGGAAGCCAAGTGCCTTGGGGTGGACTTGTTCCTCATACGTCCCCTTAGTTCTTTGGCGGAACAGAACTCTCCCCACTCCTGCCATCCTTGGCATCGTTTCTACTAACCTCTTCCTGCTTCTTCTCCGCAGATCGCTTCACTGCATGTGAATCTGGCTCCTGTTCGTTCTCATCGTCTTGGAATTGAGGGAAGGGGAGGGGTGGGAAACACACGTTAGATCAGTCAACCAGCCACGGAAGGCAGCATTCATTTATAGCACAGCTCACAAGCGGTTTGCTCACTCTCACCTTCGTCCTCGTCCTCGTCGTCATCCACATCCTCAGGATTTGCGTCTTCCTCCTCGTCCTCTTCCTCGGCTCCATTCTCATCGTCCTGTATAATGCAAACCCACAGAAGGCAGCAGTTGTGTCAGTGTCTCCGGGACATGCTCTGCCTTCCCAAAAGCTCATCCCCGTCTTAATTTCCACTTTCCAGAGCCCAACAATTCTAATAATAATAATTTTATTATTTATACCCTGCCCATCTGGCTTGGCTTCCCCAGCCACTCTGGGCGGCTTCCAAAAAAATATTAAAATACTGTAATACATCAAACATTAAAAGCTTCCCTAAACAGGGCTGCCTTCAGATGTCTTCTAAAAGTCTGGTAGTTGTTGTTCTCTTTGACATCTGGTGGGAGAGAATTCCACAGGGAGGGCGCCACTACCGAGAAGGCCCTCTGCCTGGTTCCCTCTAACTTGGCCTCTCGCAGTGAGGGAACCGCCAGAAGGCCCTCAGAGCTGGACTTCAGTGTCCGGGTAGAACGATGGGAGTGGAGATGCTCCTTCAGGTATACAGGACTGATTCTGCTCAATTTATATTTATTTCATTTACTGTCACACAGATACCCTACTCCTCTTCAGAGGAGCTGGTTGTGGCTTAAGCAACTCCCTGCACTGTCCCCTTTACACTTTGAGTCTCTGTTCTTTACAGAGGATGACGAGAATTCTGCTTCATTTCTGGCCATATTCGCTTCTTGCCAGTTTTCCTTACACAGCCACTGCTCTCTTATTCAAAACACAGCTCTCCTCTCTGGGTGAACTTCCACGTTGGTTCTTGTCAGGGCATGGGAGAGGCTGACACTGGAATGTGCGGATGTTCATTCAGCAAATCTGACCCTGATCAGGAGATAGCAGTAGCTGCTCATAACACAGATGGACTCTTAGCTGAGAGCCTTCTCCTAACCAAGGCTGTGCTCACCCAGCAGGTACAGAGAACAGAACTAGCAACAGCTGTGATCTTCAAATTAGATGTGATGCAGAAGATCAGTGACTGGCATTTTCCTTGATTTTAGTCTTTCTGCAGAGCTATTTTGAGGTTGAGGATAGCAGTGTTCTGGGAGAGGGTCTGGACCTTTTGCCAAGTCTAAACCCCCATCTCCTGAAGCTTATTAGCTTTGTGAGGGAGGGTGGGAAATAGGGGAGAGGCAAGCAAAATGTAAGTATTTCTGTACCTATTTCCCAGAAGCAACTGCTTCGCCACAGAATGCAACATTGAATGTATCATGGGTCTTCTCAAGCTAGGTGCTAAAGTATGGCTAGGCAAACTAAGGCCTGGGGGCCGGATCTGGCCCAACTGCCTTCTAAATCCAGCCCACAGACAGTCCGGGAAACGTGTTTTTACATGAGTAGAATATGTGCTTTTATTTAAATTCCATCTCTGGGTTATTTGTGGGGCACAGGAATTCATTCATCCCCCCCCCCAAAAAAATATATAGTCCGGCCCCCCACAGGGTCTGAGGGACAGTGGACTGGCCCCCTGCTGAAAACATTTGCTGACCCCTGTACTAAAGAAACCACCATTCCACATTAAGACTTATTTTTTTCATTTAGGGACTTCTTCATCTCATCTCATTGTGATTGATGCTGAGAGCACAAGAAACTCTTGCAGTCGTGCAAACCCAGCTCATCATCTTGGGACTGAATATACAGCCACCCACTCACTGCAGTAGCACACTTTGGGCTTTCAAATTTCAGCAGCGCCCTGGGCGACGCTAAAATTTGGCACTCCCGTACCTCTCACGCTACATTCTACAGCACTGTTGTGGCACCCCGTGCAGCGTGGCACCCAGGTCGGCCGAACTACCCTAAAACCGCCTCTGGTTCTTGCTCTCCCTGCTGCCCTCCACGAGAGGTATTTTTGCACCCTAGAGAAGTCAGCATGAACCCCACTTTGTAATTCTTAGCACCTGAAACTCTCCACTAGGTCTCAGGATACCTGTTTAAGGAGCAGGACGCAGTGGTAGACTGCAGCATGGCCTGCTTGCCACACATTCTAATTCTCCAGGGCAGCTAAGATTGCCACCTTTCCCTCCTACCTTTCCCTTGCTGCATGGCAGATTCCTCCCCCCCCCCCGCCCCCCAAATTAAGTGACCCTCCTCGCTCAGCGGACACAGTTTCCCGGCAGATCTCCATCACAAGAAAAGCTACACTTGTTGGCATGTCTGCCCACCACAGAGTTGTCCACAGCCTTCAAGGGAGCAGGGTTGACAACCCGGTGCAGCAAATAGATAGCCCTTTCTTCTGCTGCTGATCTGATGGAGCAGGAGAGTAGAAACAGCAGTTCCTGTTCCCCTTTCCTATCCCTGCAAGTTGGAGCCCCAAAGTGGCAGAACTTGGAAATCGTTCAGTCCAACCGTATATTCTGATGGGCACTCCTTTGCCTATTCTGCTTTGCCCCAGCCTGCACCCCAGCCTTGCCTCTAGATGGTACTAATTTTTCCAGTTTTCCTTAGGAAAAGTCTATATGGGCATTAAAAAAAAAAAGCACATGTGCAGAGAGCTGCTCAGTTTGGCACTTTTGGCATCACAAAGAAGCCTCCCCTCTTCCCCCTGAAGCATTTTGCAACTTAAAAAAAATGAATAAATCTTTAAAAACGCCAGGCACCATAGGATCTTTTCCATTATAGCTGTACAAATGGTGCTATAAACAAGACCATCGTGGGTGGAGCAAGATAAATGGCAAGAGGAAACCAGCACTCATGGCTGAGGCAACTATGTGAAGAGTCAGAAGAGGCAAAACCAAAACCCGGTGTCTCTTTTTTTAAGTGTTTGCCTGTACACACCCTCACTTTGCTGTCTTCCTTGCCATGCTCTCCAACCTCTCTCTGCTTCTCAACCAAATACAGGCATAGGCAAGGGACTACAACTAGCTAACAGGACCAGTGGTCAAGGATGATAGGAGTTGTAGTCCCAAAACATCTGGAGGGCCAAGTTTGCCTATGCCTGACCAAATATCTGCCCAGTTACCTCTATTATCTCCTTCTTTTCTTTGCGGGCAGACTTCTCCTCATGCTTCTCCTTCTTTTCTTTCAGGTCCTGGAAGACAGGAAGAGAAATACGTGTGCTTAATACTAGAGGGGCTGTAAAGAAGGGCTAATATGAAGAAGCAGGAATTGCGTAATAATAAGACAGAAATAATAAAATCGGTGAAGAGGAGGGCGTGGCTCAATTACCGGCAATAGGAGAGCAGATAGCTGAATACCAAAGGCAACATGTTTAAGCGTTTCAAAAAGGAGAGGTTGCTTTTAGAATTGCCCGCAGTGTATCACTGAGATTAAGAGCCTTGTCACTGTGACAAATAGGGAAACCTAGGCAACGTTTTTCAAGCTATAGAAGCCTCGCGGTGGAAGACCAGCTGAAGGCTTGCCAACATTTGGTGGTCGTGGTGTGATTTAACTGTGGCCCATGACGTTTTGGTGCCCAAGACTGATCATCCAAATGGGCGCTTCCTCCCACTAATTAACATGTGTCACAATCTGCCAGCCTGCTGCCACGCGGCTCCCATTCATTCCACTGGAGCTTGCACAAAATTACTTCCAAGTCTATTATTATTACGCATGAAATTTGTCAGCCACCTCACAGCGCCTCGTTTTAGGGCTGCCTGTGCCCGTGGTTTGTTGTTGTTTGTTTATATGCCACTATAACATCATTAAGATCCTTCAGAGAGCATTTTTGGAAGTTAAAAATTTAGCTCTTTCTAAAAAGGAACCCTTGTTTTGTTTTTTTAAACTTCTGGGGAAGCCGTCCCATCGCATATGGTGTTGCACTGCAATTCTCATCATCCCCTGAACAATTGCCCATGCCGGCTGAGACTGATTGGGATTTAAATTCAACACCCGATTCACCCTGCCGTTTACAGAGACTAGCCGGAGATGTCTAATCGGAAATGTCTACACTGCTGGTCACTGCACTTATGATGTAGACCTGACTTTCATGGGCAACGACTTATTTGACTTTAGTTATTAATACATCTATCAGCAACCTCCCATCTGGTGTTGCTCCTGAGTGCTAAGAAACCCAGAGAGTCAGCACAGCTTTTAAAGCAGTGCAGTTAAGGTTCGGTTCATCATCTTGATTCAAAATGGTGTCCAACTCTATCCAAACACAGGTGAAAACCTGCTCCTTTATCTCAGGAACCAACATGCAAAATTTGGCTATGATAACTCAAGAGGCGTCCAGATGTACAGCAAATAAGTAACTCTCTGAAATAGATAGCAGATGGTGTGGTAGTTTCTGCTTGGCTATTGGCTGTTTATAGGTAAGAATAGCAGTATGTTTATGCAGTCTGTTCCCTCTATGTGTTCCGGAATATTTCATCTTTATCTCCAAAATTCTTCTGACAGAGCCTTGTAAAATAGGATAAGCTGATATTATCTGCATGTTGTGGCTGAAGAGTTGTATCTGAGAGAAGAGTGGTTTTGTTCTTGGGTGAAACGAGATAAGAACCTGGGGCCTTAATTACTATACTACACTAAGCTGCTTTCTTTAAAACACACACACGGGGGGGGGGTGCAATTTAACATACTGAAACATCATCCATTTAGTTATTTATGCAGATAACAAGCAAGAAACTTACATACGAGGTTTAAAATAGGATTGCTAAACATGCACCGCCCTCTGAGAAAGGAAAATGGGCAAAGGACATAAGGCAGGGAACATATCCCAGGGTTACTCTAGAATTTTTATTTTGCTCTCCGTAAAGGGTTTTATAGGGTGGATGGAAATGTGCACCTTTTTGCACACTTTTTGATCTGTGCCAACACTGGGCCCTTGCACCAGTTCCGGTGAAAACCCAGCTATGCACTAAAACAACTTCACCTTTGTGCAGGACTACAAAGTAGAAAAACCTTAATTAGATGGTGTGAGAGAGGTAAGCCTTTGTAAAGGAGGCATCCGGGGTAAGAAAGGTTGCCATATAGGACAGATGATCCCATAAATGTTCCACTAGAGGGCATAATACGCTTTCAAAACTCAGGCATGAGGCTTCTAAAACCTGCTACTGGCAAAGATGGAACACTGGCCTAGATATGAGGTAGTCTAACCCAGATTGATCATTTCAGGGTCAAATCAGCATCTGAGATTTCCATAGCTAATCCTCTAACCAGAACCATTTTTCTATGCATTCAGAATCAAAAGTAGCTTCTTTCTTCCTTTCACACACAGACAAAAGGCAAACATTTTCCATGGCCACTCCCAAAGCCTGGGGCATAATGAATAGTAACTGACTGGGGTTCTGGGGTTTCTCTTATAAAACCAGACAGATTTTCCTCCCGCTGGTCATTTTCTGAACTTGCAGCTGGAAGGGTTGTGTTCTTAGAAATGTCATGTCATGACAATAGCCCATAAAACCTTCCATAAGTGATGTAGTATGCAAGACCCATCACTGACAATCTCACGGGGACATAATTTGTATGATGTAAAACAACGAAACTGACTGGTGTTGTGATCCAACCACTGCTATCAAAAATAAGGTGAACCTGGGAACAATGTGCCCCAAGGCTTTGCTTCTGCAAACATTGCACACAATTAGATACCTGGTTTTGTACGTTAACTAAAATCTGGGGGAAGTCTTGTGTGGAAGACTATTTTCAAAGCTGCGGAACTGACTATCTTTAGCTTTCTCATGCAAACTGAGAAAGAGATGTACAATACTGTAGAAGCAAGTCTGAGCAGCATGTAACTGTAATTTATGCCGATGTCCCCGGCTGCCCTTAAGGTTGTTTTAATCAATGACTATCCTTACAGTGCAGGAGAGGAGACTGCCTAACTATCAAAAAATATTGTGAAAGACCCAAGCCCTGGAACACAGTTTGAGTACTGTTTGCCTTTGCCTTTTATCTTTTTCTCCCTCTTTTCTGGCAGGCCAGAGAATCCTATGCCCTGGTATGCCCTGCCGTGAAATTGCATGTTTACTCAGAATTACTGCCAGGTACACGTGCGTAGGATTGCAGCTTTACACGTTCCTGCTTCCATTCTGCTACAAGGGAGCGAAGAAGCTGGACGGAGACCTATTAATGGCATGGCGGCACTGAATTCCTACTGCCTCCCTCGTTTAATCTTTCCCTTCTCTCCCCACCCCCTCTTCAATTAACGTTTCCAATCCAGCATTAGTAAATATACCAGGAGCAAATCCCACGCGGCGCTAACCGCCCCCCCCCCCTTAGGGAGTCACGTGGCTTCTCGAGGGTTGTGTTGTCTTACTCTTCGGGGTGACCTTGCCCCGCAACCTACTTTCCCGCTTCACCCGCAGCAGGCAGCCTTCTTGCAAGACCCGAGCTACAGTTCCCACGACGCGGAGATAACACGTGTCTCCGCGGTTTGCGCGCACATGGACACAAAACAAAGTCAGGAACGCCAAGGCAAGCGAAGACATAAGGTCCGATGCCTTCGCAGGCAAGAAACATGGTTGCGGGGGAAAATGACCCATATGTTGGCAAGCGAGCAGGCAGGCAGGCAGGCAGGCGCACGCACATCCCGGCGCGCGCGCGCTCTTTAATTGCCTTCCATCTTTTCCTGGCTTTGTGCTGCGCGTCTCCGCTTCACTGTTTTTGTTTCCTAATAAAGCGAAACGGTTTAGGCGTCTGGTTTCGTAGTCCGCCGGATGGGAGGTTCGGCGTCCTTGTTTAAAAACTGTGCCCCCCTTCTTCACACTGAGGATCACCCACCCAACCCAGGTGGGCGCATGGTTTGAAAGGTGACCGCCCCCTCCTCCCCGCCCGCTCTCCATGATGATTAATGGCACTAGGATGAAAAGAAAAAGCTCTCCGCCTTTGGCACAGCTAGGGGCACCCAACTGACACGTGCATTCTTTCCCGGTTCTCACAAACCCTGGAGACTTTGGGCAGAAAGCAAACGCGCCCCAGCCAGCCAAGCGCACCGTGTTGGCCGCGAAGGTGACGGGCGCGAGAGCGCAATGCCCGCACGCCGCTCTCTGCCCGTCTAAGGGCGTGCGTTTTCTTTTCCTGACCCGAAGCCCAGCCGACAGCTCGTTTGCAAGGGGACCAGGAAAAAAAAGGAAAAGCGGGTCGTTCGGGAGACGCGTGGAAAGGCGTCGGGATAAAGGCGGGCGCGGGGGCGCGGGGAGCAAGGCGCACGCACGCCACCCTCCTCGAGTCTTCTCTTCCCTCCGTAACTGTTTCCCCACAACCAGCTTGCGCCCTCTCTGCCATCGATCCCGAGCGCAGCGGGGCAAGGGCGAGCTCCGCCACCAGCCCCTATCCGCCTGCTTCGTTGCAATCGAGCATTGGGCGCCCTCGCCCCGGGGTCTTGATCCCAGCTTGGTCCTCACCTTGGCCCCCAGCTCCACCGGAGCCTCCTCGGCGGGCTTCTCCGACATCCTGGAAAGAGGGGAGCGAAACAAAAGAAAAGGCGCAAGGCGAGAAAGAGCGAGGGCGCGCGGGAGAGGCGCTTGGCCGGAGGGACCAGGTGCAGCTCGGGTTAAGCTCTCGGGAAGCCGACGGGCACTTCTCGGCTCGCCCCGGCGCCACAGCCACAGGGTTCTCCGCTGCCGCGATGAGGCTGTGCCAGAAAAAGGGATTTATACGGCGCTCGGCGGCGAGGGAGGGACCTGCGCAAAGGGAGGGGAGGCTGGGAGGGATGAGCGGGAAGGAGGGAGGGCTGGATGGAAGAGCGAAGGCGCAAGCAAGGCTGCCCAGCAGGAGGAGGAGGAGGAGGAGGAATATAAATGGCCCGGCAAGAGGGGACGCTGCGCTTTGCGAAACAAAAGAAAACAAAACCATTCACTGCGGAAGGAGGGTTAGGGGAGCTTGCGTGGTCCTGAAGGCCGGGAACCCCAGCCAGAGCTATGCCCTTGGGGAAGCTTCCCTTCCGCGCTTTGTCTCCGGCTCCTTTGTTCGAGTCGCGCTCTCCTCTCCTCTCCTTCGCAAGACCGCGCGTGCCCTTTGTACTACTACCCCGTGTTAACGGAGCCAGAATAACGAGAACCTAAATCGCCAGCTGCTGGCTCCGTTGCGCCAGGCACGGCTGCAAGTGATCTGCTGTCTGCGTGGTTGCAAGGCTTGAGATAGCTGCCTTTAGCCACCCCCGACTGTGGCAGAAAGCTGGAACCGAGTTGTGCCCCACAGTTGGAATCCGATCCAGAACCCCGGGGTTCCTGTTGCGGTGGAAACATCTCCAGGTTATTACCCAGGACTCCTCGCATTCCAGTGAATTCTGGAGTAAAAACGGTATTGTTCAGCCTAGGCCATGCTGAGCCCTAGGGGTGCGTATCATTCTGTGGCTCTCTGCCCATGTCCAGAGTGGACTGGAGAACCCTCTCCAGATTCCATACCATTTGGCACAGGACGGATTCATCCTTTTTCATTCCCCCTTGATAGAAACTTGACAAGGGGTAACCAAGCCATGTTAGTCACCTTCCCTATCCCAATTCATTCACCTGTGAAAAATCAGCTACATGCATGTGAGAACCAGTCCCAAGACTTGCACTACTTGGAACAAACTAAGGCATCCAGAGAAAAGGAATGGGGGTGTTTTACCAAGTCTCCCCCCCCCCAGTCCCCTGGGCAATTATTTTTGAGGAAACATGAACCCCCTGCTTACGTGATCACCTGTCCTCTTCCAGTGTTCCCCTTTGCGAACACCATATAACACACTTCTTCACTCATTCTGTTCACAAGAATCACATTTTGCCCAAGAAAATTTCCCTGAGCTAGAGTAAATTCCCTCTGAATCACTGATGTACTGACTCGGGGTTATCTTCACAGACACATTTTATTTATTGAAAACCTTCCCTTTAACAGGTTCTCAAGGTGGCTTACAAGACTTTACGACAAAACAAAAGCATTAAAACACTAGTATAAAAGCAGTCAGCAGAATTAAAAGCAAACACCAACAGCAAAGAAACAAAACACAAAGAGTGAAAAAGCCTGGGGAAAGGAAAAGGCCTTTCCCAGTGCCAAAATGACATCAAGGTAGGTGCCATGTAAGCCACCTTGTGGAGAGCATACCCTAGTTGAGAGGCCACCATCAGATAGTCAGCAACCTTTCCCCTGAAGCCACCTGTCATACCTCAGATGGAGGGGAACCCAAAGAAAGGCCTCTGCTGAAGATCTCATTGTATGGGTGGACGAGCAGGCACAAGTGGAGACCGGCAGTCTTTCAGGCATCCTGGTCTCAAGCCATAAAGGCTTTTAAAGGTCAAAATCCACACACTGAACTGAGCCCAGACCAGACTGAAAGCCAGCTAAGTTGGTGAAGCATAGGAGTAATGGGATCACAATGCCTAGATCCAGTTAATAGACTCACAGTTGTACTTTGAACTAATGGAAGCTTCTGAACTGTCTTGAAAGGCATCCCTATATACATTGCATTACAGTACAGTGGTACCTCGGGTTACGAGCTTAATTCATTCCAGAGGTCCGTTCTTAACCCAAAACCATTCTTAACCTGAAGTACCACTTTAGCTAATGGGGCCTCCCACTGCTACCTCGCCGCCGCCATGCGATTTCCATTCTCATCCTGGGGCAAAGTTCTCAACTCGAGGTACTACTTCTGGGTTAGTGGAGTTTGTAACCCAAAGTGTTTGTAACCTGAAGCATTTGTAACCAGAGCTACCATTGTAGTATAATTTGGAAGTTACCAAGACATAGATCACAGAGACCAAGGTATCTGTCTAGATACAGTTGCGGCTGGTGCACCAGTCTAAACTGGTATAACATGCTCAGCACCACAGAGGCAAACTATACCTCAGGTGGCAACGATGGATCTGTAGGCAATCCCTCTCCAGAGGGGTTGCACTCCAGCACAGGGTGAACATAAGTAACATGAGGAGATGAATCATCTCCATCCTGTCTTGTCTAGGCTGAGCTTCATGTTCTTTGCCTTCATCCAGTTAATTACTGAACCCATCTAGTCCTGGTTTATCACCATCATCACTTAATATGAGTTCGGTGAAAAAGAGAAATAGAGCTGTCATCCCCATATAGATACAACTAATTTCAACTTCCCTGATGATGACCTCACTCAGTAGTTTCATTTGTATGGAGGACAAAGATGTCAGGAAGTCAAGGAGTGGTTCCCCCTGCACCACCTTCTGAAATTGGCTGCCCAAGTAGGTGTGCACACTTTACTGTGCAAAAGAACTCCCCCCCCCCTTTTTTTGCTTTCCCTATTTCAAGCCTTGCCCTCTTCTATCATATCTGCACAGCACCGATGGGGCTACCTGCCTATATCACACAACTGAGTCATACTATCAAGTCCTCCACTACTGGTCAGTTGGTTTGGACTCCCCATTGTGTTTTCATACCAGAGTCTGGCAAAATCTAGTGCTATGGGAAGAGAACAGTAAGTAGGCAAATCGCTCCTTGGAATTAAGTGGCATTGATTAACACCCCCTCCCCCAATGGATATTTCTGCTCTTCCTTCTGCATCTTCCAATATCTCAAGACAGAAAGACAAATATGGATTGGCTTCTATTGTGAAATAGGGCACATTCCATTATTTAACTGGTCCAAATGTCTTGCAGCATGACATGCTTCCTAAGGAAGCATAAGTAGTCCACTTGTTGAGCACATCTGGCCCCTCACAGCACACACTTTGTGATAACAACATGGCTGCTCAGTTTGGTATTAAGGAGGCAAGGCACAAGCCTTTCTTCTATCTGTGTCATTACTGGCTTCTTCACTTGAGAGAATGTAACAAATCCTTTTGACTCTTTCCTGTTATTTCTGCCAATTGGATCATTACGTTCATTGGGCCTAAATACTTTTTTTTTTTTAAGCTAGAAAAGTGGAAGTTTCAGCACAGAAACCCAAGAGTTGTGAAGCTGAAATAATGCAGTTTCCAGTCTTCTGTATTCAACTACCCCCATTTGTGTGTAGCACGTGCCACAAGCAGAGGATTAATCAAGACACAGCTTGTCATAAGTATTCCTATTCTGAAAAAGGAATATATGTTTTTAAACAAAGCTGGTCTTCCAGAATGGAATAAAACCGCCACAATGCAATGTGCACAATTCCCAACTTAAGAGAGCATATCCAGATAAACACAATTGCTGATATCGAGGACGACTAGGAGGTCCAGCAAAATCAACAAGGTCCTGCTCCTTCTGTTTTCTGGTGTAGACCATCTATCAGGATGGCCAAGACAGTTGCTGCATCAAATGTAGGCCTAAAGTCCAACTGAAATGGATCCTGATAATTGTCTCATCCAAGACGTAATGAAGTTGGCACAGCCACCACTCACTCAAAGCACTTTACCCAGGAAGTGGCAAATAGTGGGTCTAACAGCAACCACACATATGCTTCCTTCAAACAACTTTGATGACGTTGGAACAGTTTTGTCTTGAGATGTAGAAAGAGAGCTGTCTGGTAGAGCTCTGAGGGTTCCTTAACACCTTCTAGTTGCCGACCTTGGCGGCTCCAATTTCAGTAGAGTCCTGTGCAACACCAAAATCCAGTGCCCCCTGCCTCTCGCCTTCCATTGGACTTCATAGCAGTGGCGTAGCATGGGTTGTCAGCACCCGGGGCAAGACAAGTAATTTGCACCCCCTAACCCGTGGATTTGCGCCCCCTAACCCTAACCCCCAGATGTTGCACCCGCTGCGGCCGGCCCCCCCTGCACCCCCCACGCTACGCCACTGCTTCATAGTTGTGATGCCTGCTGTGGCACTCCAGAAGCTCTGTGCCCAGTGCAACTGAACCAGTTGTGCTCTCCTAGATCTGTATCTGCAGCATCTGCTGGCTCACAATAAAGATGAACCAGGGTCACTCAGAAAAACTCTGCTGGGAACACAATGATGGCCAAGAGCATTCTAATATTTCCAACCACTCCTGCAGAAGAAAGTAGGTGCTGGATCTGTAAACCTCAACAGGAACCGATCTGACCATGGTGAGATTCATATCCTCAGCTATGATCTTAGTACCTATCTCCTACCCTAGAAATGCCTTCAAAGGCTGGTGCCACATATCCAAAGTACTAGAGCTTTCCTCAGTTGACAGCTAGAAGTTAGTTGAAGATTCCACCTAAACATTAGGAAGAACTTCCTGACAGTAAGAGCTGTTCGACAGTGGAATTTGCTGCCAAGGAGTGTGGTGGAGTCTCCTTCTTTGAAGGTCTTTAAGCAGAGGCTTGACAACCATATGTCAGGAGTGTTCTGATGGTGTTTCCTGCTTGGCAGGGGGTTGGACTCGATGGACCTTGTGGTCTCTTCCAACTCTATGATTCTATGATTCTCTGCTCCTGGATAGCTCCTCTTCTTCCATCAGCAACTGGGGAACAGGAGCTGTGTAGAAAATTTCTCTCGTTGCTCCTCTGCTGGTCCAGCTGCCTTTTCCATCTTCTTGGGAAACACTCAGTATCTGGAACTACCTTGGCCTTTGGTAAAAAATCAAGTAAAAAAGTCCTTTTATCAGGAAAGCCACAGAAAAAATATATTCAATTGATATCTGATAACATAAATCCAAAATTATATCCATTGCTTTAAAAATGTTCAACCCACAACCAGTTTTATTCTTGCCTTCATTCATAACTCCATGAGCTGCTCCTCTTCAAAACAGGATCCAGAGCATGTGGTCCCACAGCCCTGTCAACTAGCTTTTCTATTGGTGCCCTCACAATTAAAGCCAAATACTGTGAGGCAATTACCATGCTAATTTTTATTGTGGGAATCTTTTGTCAGTTGACTTGAGAGCCTCCCAGGAATAAAAAGCAGGATATAAGCCTTCAAAATAAATAAATCCCATTTATTCTTGCAAGTAAAAAGTTGCCACAAATAATAGGTTAAAACATATTCATTCTTTGTAAATTCTCCAATTGGTCTTCTAGCTTGATTGATCGCTGCAGAAAACACTCAATAGGGCTGGGTAATAGTACAACGGGAGCCATCACGAGATGCTGAGCACTTCATTTAAATAGGGGCCTTTAACAGTCTTTAAAATATAAATACAATAATGGGATGGTGAGATATGTGTATTTTTAACAAAACAAAAAAGTGCTTATGTTCAGTAGGCTTTGAAATGCAGAACAGGCAAATTCTGTGGAATCTTTTATGTTTTGCACTTTGAATAAGAGCTGGGTAGCAAAAGTTGGGGCAAGTGCCTACAGTAATGGCCTCTGTGTGTGTGTGTGTGTGTGTGTGTGTTTGTAGAAGCAAGCTTTATCAAATTTGTATGGACTGATTTTTTGCAATGTGTTTCTAGGTTCCTAAATTGCAGAGATCGCCATTACTTGGGGGGCAGCGGGTGACACTTCAGAGCAGACATCCTGCTGTTAGTTGAGGCAGCAAGCCTGTGTTTCCAGGGTAGAACACTTCACACTTCCTGTGTAGCTGAACGCTCCACTACACATAAACAAGATCCTTCTGAATACTGGAAGAAGAAATCAAGAAAACAGCATGTTAAGAATTGAGTTCCTGTCAAACCTTCCCGTTAACACCTATTCCACCTCCCCCCCAGTTTAGGCGTATTAAAAACAGAGATATCACCTTGCCAACAAAGGTCCGTATAGTTACTATGGTTTTCCCAGTACAGTGGTACCTCGGGTTAAGTACTTAATTCGTTCCGGAGGTCTGTTCTTAACCTGAAACTGTTCTTAACCTGAAGCACCACTTTAGCTAATGGGGCCTCCTGCTGCTGCCGCGTCGCCGGAGCACAATTTCCGTTCTCATCCTGAAGCAAAGTTCTTAACCTGAAGCACTATTTCTGGGTTAGCAGAGTCTGTAACCTGAAGCGTATGTAAGCCGAGGTACCATTGTAGTGATGTATGGAAGTGAGAGCTGGACCATAAAGAAGGCTGATCGCCAAAGAATTGATGCTTTTGAATTATGGTGCTGGAGGATTGCAAGAAGATCAACCCTATCCATTCTGAAGGAAATCAGCCCTGAGTGCTCACTGGAAGGACAGATCCTGAAGCTGAGGCTCCAAGACTTTGGCCACCTCATGAATAGAGAAGACTCCCTGATGTTGGGAAACATGGAGCGCACAAGGAGAAGGGGACGACAGAGGACGAGATGGTGGGACAGTGTTCTCGAAGCTTCCAGCATGAGTCTGACCAGACTGCGGGAGGCAGTGGAAGACAGGAGTGCCTGGCGTGCTCTGGTCCAGGGGGTCACGAAG
This sequence comes from Podarcis melisellensis, assembly GCF_964234715.1. Classification (NCBI taxonomy): domain Eukaryota; kingdom Metazoa; phylum Chordata; class Lepidosauria; order Squamata; family Lacertidae; genus Podarcis; species Podarcis melisellensis. The sequence continues at coordinate 38,023,414 of NC_138534.1, read as the reverse complement.
AGGCGGACACGACTAAACAACATTGTCATGGACACGCGAGCCCACACCCGCGATCCTTCTATAGCGAGGATCGAGGGTCTTTTGTCTTTCCTCCTCGTGGCATTTATTCGCACGACCTTTATGGTACTGAAGCACCGAAGGATCTCGCTCGGGAAAGAAAACGCAGCTCGAGCGCCAACAAGATGGCGAGGAGCTATTAGTCTGGAGCCGGAGCCTCGCACAGGTTCCCTCCCACTCCTGCTTTCCCCTGACTGGAATTTTCCACTCCAGCTGCCTTCGCTCGCAGCCCGCCTCCCTCCCGTCTTGTCCACACCCAGTTCCAGAATAATTCCCGGCTTCGCACATTTTATTCCCTCAGAACTCCTCCCCAGGCCAATATATTAATACGGGGCGGGGCTAATTCGCTTGTCCGCGCGAGGCAAACCGCGGGAGGGGGCGGGAGAAGACGAGGTTTTTTGTGTTGTTGTGTTGTGTTGTGTGTGTTATGTGTGTGTGTTTTGCCGTTGTTTTCCTCCTCCCTCCCTTTTCCCGCGCTCTAATCGGGAGCTCAGGGAGCTCGTGTGGTTGAAAGACGGAGACGCAGCGCTTTTTGCTCCCCTTATAAGGAGAGGACAGGGACGGGGACTGCGATTGGACGATTCAAATGAGCAGGAGGCTTAGCAACAGGCTTCGTATTGGCTGCCGGGCGGGGAAGGGAAGGAGGGGGAGGGAGAACCCACAGCGCCCCGCGCGAGGGAAGAAATGGAGGGAATGGGAATGAGGCCATGGGGGAGGGAGTTGGGTTTTGGGCGACAGTTTCCGTGGCAACAAACGGGAGGATTTCGCTTCACGAAAGCCGTGGGGCGGAGTGTCCCCTGGAGGGGTGGGAATGAGGGGAGTGGGTCTTCCCATCGTGGCTTGAAGGAGGGGAGGTGCAATTTAGCTTGTTGGTTACCTCAGAATATTATTTCACAAGCAAAACTAGCCTGATAACACATTTGAAAAACGACGACGAGGAGGAGGGGAAAAAAACCAGGGCAGCACACCTGAGAGACTTCTATTTGGTGCATCTATAGGACCATAATTCCCTCTTATTAAAAGCACCAGAATAGTTTCAGCTTTCAACAATATGCAGCACAATCTGTTACTAATATTGTACTGGCCTTAGGTGAGAGTTAACCACTCCCATCATAAAAGGTTGCCATGTAAGAGAAGCCCTCAGGCAGATAGGAAAGATTCCTGGGATATTGTGTGTGTTTGGCAGCTAACAAATCATTTATTTATATGTGTTAATGGATGCATAATATATCTGTGTTATTAATTATGTTTGTGTGTGTGTTGCTATTTCATATATAACAAAAAAAAATAGTGTCTGTAGCAATACAAAAACACAGATCAGAGAAACACCTAGCCAAAGATCCGATCAAAACTCAAGGGAATCCTGGAATCTTTTTGGAAAAATAAAACTAGTGCCTGAACACGAACAGGGAAGTGGGGTGGGGTGTGTGAAACCAACTTTTGAAAGGTTGGAGCTATTATGGGTTATATTATAATTCACATAGTGAGGGGATCCAGATAAGAGCTTCTAAGGAATGGGTTTATGTGAGAAAAAGCAGTCCTACTCATATCCAGTTAGGGCTTTAAGAAGTTTAACGCCAGCACTTTGAACTGGGCTCAGAAAGCAACTGAGAGCCAATGAAGTATTAAAATTGGCATAATATGACCCCTGCAACCTGCCCCATTCAACCATCTAGCAGCTGCGTTTTGAACCACTTGTAGTTTCCAAGTTCATTTTGAAGGCAGCTCACATAAAGTGCTTAGATTAGCACTGTCCCAATATATCAGGTCAAGCAATGTGGGCAGAACAGACTGGTATGAAATAACAGAAAAACATGGTATTCCAGGAAATGTTTTCATATCAATAAGGAAATGCAGGCAGACCGTGTAATACATGTTCATCACTGTTCATGAGTACCATTAAAGCACAAAGCTGCCATAGGTTTTAATGTTTTGATAGGCACTTTATTAAATAGAACCTCAGATTAGTTAGTACAAGACAGAAAGGGGCAGACATCCACTGGAAGGAGATTTTGCAAATTGGCAATCCCCTTACATTCCACCTTTTTCTTTTCTTAACTGATTCCATTAAATCTCTTATTTCAACTCTGGCTGCAAATGGTGCTGCAAATTAAGGGCCCCTCAAGATGTGCCTTTTTATGGTGCATTCATAATGATTTATGCTCATGATGGGGCAGCCATACCCGATCCCACTTTCAATACTATTTGTGCATGCAATAGTTTCAAGGTGGACACACATGGCTTTATTTCCAATAGATGTGTGTCCAAAACTTCCTGCTGAAATCCTGTAACTTTTTATAGCACACATGTTCCGGTGTGTGGGTGTATCTATAGGGCAAGCGTGCTGCTCCAGAAAGCAATAATAGAACAATAGGGAAGCATCACACAAATAAAATGGAACAATGTGTAGACGATCCAGTATAAATCCACTACTAATGCACTGTTACTGTGCCTGTTAAATGTTGCAGAATGCACCTGTAAAAAAAAACCACCAGTCAAGAGGGACCCTAAATGATTTAAAAGGGGGGGAAATGGACAGGGTTATGGACTAAATTTGTTATTGTTGCAAGTCAGGAAAAAGGTCTCTGAATTTTGAAAAATGGTCACCATGGGTTACAGCAGCAATTCCAATTTTGCAAAGATATTTAACTCTACATCAGTCAAATGATAAAAGAAATCTCCCCTGGGATTTACCCTGGCTTTTAATACACAGTGCCCAAGTGTGGCCACCTTTTCAAACAAGCTATCAATAAAATGCATTGAGGTTTAAAAGGCCAATAAAGGCTCAGCTGAATCTCTTTCTATACCAAATTGGTGGACCCCAAAAGAGAAAATATGCAGAAGAACACCTCAGAGCCTGAGGCTGGACTATTCCCTCCCCCACCACAGGGCCTTTCTTATCACCATTTGGAAAGTGCATCATACATTCTTTTCCCTGTGGTTTAATTTCAAATCATGCAGACAAACATGGGTCACCTGGCTTCATATATTTATGGGGCAGGTAAAGGTGGGTTTGGGACGAAAGGTGCCTGCAAAGCGGCTTGTTATCTCTGTGCACAGTGCTAGCCACATGCCAACAATCGGCAGATGGTCTGTGCTTGGAAAATGTTGCGCAAGGCCCTTTGCAGTTCCCCCCTTTACCTGCCCCACACCTGATGTCATATAGAAAGTCAAGTGTAGGACTGGTGGGCATGATTTGGCCGAAATGGCCTCATGGATCAAGTGGGGAGGCCTAATTAGGCCCATGGAGTGGAAGATCTCCCCCTTGTGTTAGGGTGTGCTCAGGTGGGGAGCCAACAGAAGTAGGGGTGCCATGTCTGAACTCAATCATTGAACATCATCACACTTGTGTCATTGAATGATGCACTTAATGAGGTTCCACACCAGTAGTGACTGTATAAGGGGTTATGTTAACATATTGGATTTGCTATGGTAAGGAGAAATCTGGATTAAATGTAAAAATAAAAAGTATGGGCTGGCATTTTAATGATATTATTGTGTGGATGCGGCAAAAAACAAATGTATGAGCAGCACTGATTCCACAATACACTGAAAGTGCCCTTAAATTATTTCACTGTCATTTGTGGATTGCGTTGCTGCTCCTCCATTATAAAGTTCTATTTTATTAATTGTATTTTAATATCATAATTTATTATGTGCTGTTTTACATTGTTGTGAGCTGCCTTGGAGGCCTTTCTGAAAGATTTTTTTAAAAAAATAAGTAAGATGGAAGTTATGGCTGCTGATAGAAATCCATTCCAGTGCAAATGGATTTTGAATGGCTATTCCTACCTGGCTGGGAGTAAAGTCATTGTTCTGATGGATGGCCTTATGTTAAATTGGAAGCTCTTACATTAGCACACAAGGTTCCCAAAATTACATGCACATTTAGAAAGGGTAAGGTGCATCAGGCTGCAGTTTTATACACATGTGGGAGTAAGCCCCATTCAACTCAGTGGGGCTATCTTATTAGTAGATACAAGATTGCATGTTGGACTAGCAAAATGTGAAGTAGCAAGTCTTCCTCTCAACTTTTGCATGGAATAGAGATAGGGTTTATGGGTCAAATTCATTTCTGATACAATGGCATGCATGCCTCTCCAGAAGTAAGTTTAATTAAGTTCAAAGGGACTTGCTCCCAGGTGAGTGTGTGTTGGATTGAAGCCTGAGTAGACCAGTATAGGACTATGCTATAACAGATTTATTATGTCATGAGATTTCATGGACTAGAGAAGTCCATTTAATCAGAAGCATGAAGTGTTATTTTAGACATGGCCAAAGGAGTAGGGAATAAACAATGAAGACAACTGGCAATGAAGTGGGAAAAATGCAGTCTGTAAATTCTGTGCAAACTTTAAGATCTGCAATACACACTGCACTTTTTGTTGGTTCTTTTAATCCCTTTATGGGCAATTCATTTGTAATAGTGCAATTCTATATGAAATATACTCAGAGTCGCAAAGTGATTTCATGCTCTTTATTCAGCTCATAGTGGTGAGGAGGAATGAATGAATGTCCCCTCAAAGTATCTGCTTTATATACATTATTTACACAAAGGGCTGCACATGATTGGCTAATTCCGGAATTCTACTGTAAGCCAATCAGGTTGTGGATTTACTTCCATCTGGAGCATGATTGGGTGGTTCCTGCCAACCAATCATACTGCTGCATTGTTCTAGGACCAATCAGACTGCTGCATTCTGAATCCTATTGTTCTAGGACCAATCAGACTGTTGCCTTTTGGATCCTATTGTTCTAGGACCAATCAGACTGCTGCAGTTTGGATCCTATTCAACTCAGTACATAACACTATATCTACTCAGAAGTAAGTCTCCTTCATTTAGTGGGGCCTATTCCTGCCAACTATTCCGACAGTAAGCAAAATATTGAGATTTGGTGATTCTGCTCTTTTATTATTTGGAAGCTTTGAGTCTCTCTCAGGCCTCCCTGTTTGCTCAGAAGTGTCCTATTGAGTTTCCTTTTTCAAATCACTTCAGCCTTACCTTCACTTTTTGTACTTCCCATTACTTTCATTCATTTCACACATTACTGAATGATAATTTAGAAGATCCAATCAGTGTACAACAACAATGCAAAAGAGATAAACTAGATCCAGAAGTCATTATCCAAAGTTAAACATTTGTATGTCCCATTGATGTCAGTGGGAGATACCTGAACCCTGAACTTAACTATTTACTCAGCAGCAAGTTCTACTGAATTCAGTTTGGAGCCTATTGCCAAGAAATTGTGGCTAGAATTGCAGCTTTAAGCACATGCTTAATTTTCCCACTGAAATCAGTGGTACTTGAAAGCATTTGGGTGAATCATGTCCCGAAACTATAACAGAATCCCAAATTAATTAGGCAAAGCTGCTCTTTGTACTTATAAAAATTGTAGGTGGCTGGCACAGCGTTAAAAGAGACAATATCCCTTTATTCTCTTCTGAAGTGGCACCTGGTAAATAGTACAGATAACAGAAATGTACAGAGAAGCATTTTTCTTTATAAATGAAGTAGTTTTCGGGCCAAACATGACATAACAAATCAGTCTCAGGGGCCTGTAGTTTGTGTTTGGAGCATAGTGCAAAGGAAGGGTCAGTTTGACCCTTTCCTCTCCTCCCGCATTACCTAACCTGCTCTTAGCCTTGGAAGGGAAAACTCCATCAGAGCTAATGGAGCCTTCCCTTCCGGAGTTAACAGCAGGCACAGGGATTATTTTTGTCAGGACCACAGCAGAGGAAGAAAGGGTTAAACCATTCCCTCATCAGGCGAAATATTCCCTACACCTCCTTTTTAAAAAACCTATTGATGGGATGATTCCTAATGACACACTTGGCATCACATCTAGTTTTCCTCTTACAAAGATAATTAATAGGTGGAGCTGGTTAGGGCTCATCTCATACCCAGCATAATTCTTGGGCATCTCCACATGCTGCTGGATTACAACTCTCATCATCCTTGATCATGTTGGGTGGTGCTGATGGGAATTGGAGTTGTGTTTTAATGCTGTAATCTACCCTAGGATCTTAGGGTAAAGAGCAGACAGGTAGGCAATCAATCAATCAATCAATCAATCAATCAATGCAATGTCTATTATTATTATTATGCCACCCTGAGCAGCTTCCAAAAAATTAAAACATCAAACACAGTAAAACATCAAACATTAAAAACTTCCTAATACAGGGCTGCCTTCAGATGTCTTCTAAAAGTCAGAGAGTTACTTATCTCCTTGACATCTGACAGGAGGACGTTCACAGGGTGGGTGTGACTACCAATATGGCCCTCTGCCTGGTTCCCTGTAACCTCAATTCTTGTAGGGAAGGAACCGCCAGAAGACCCTTGGAGCTGGACCTCAGTGTCCAGGCAGAACGATGGGGATGTAGACGCTCCTTCCGGTACATTACTACTACTACTTAAACTTGCATATTGCCCCTCATACAGAGCCGAAGCTATTTAGGGCTTTAAAGTTCAGCACCAACACTTTGAATTATGCTCAGAAATGTACTGGGAGCCAATGTAGATCTTTTAGGACCAGTGTTATATGGTCCTGTTGGCCTCTCCCAGTCACCAATCTGGCAGCCACATTCTGGATTAGCTGTACTTTCCACATCACCTTCAAAGGTAGTCCCACCGTAGAGCACATTGCAGTACTCCAAGCGGGAGCTAACCAGAGCATGTTTCACTCTGGCGAGACAGTGTGCAGGCAGGTAGGGGATCACAGGTCTTACCTCTGACCTGGAGGAAGGTGTATGGTGGGCGGCTTGCAGGATTCCAAGAAGCACAACACAGCGCCATCATGGGGTCTCTAGCCTGCAGCTCCCAGAAACCAGAGATGGGGAATCTGACAGAAAGAGGGTGGATTTGTACACAAACGAGGAAGATCATGTTTTTTTATCCATTAAGATTACACTTAATAGGTTTCCCTCCGTCTTATTACATGCTTAAATGTCAAATACACTGAGGCCAAAATACCATTTCCCCTTGCATTTCCCCCCATGTTCCTCCAATGTCCTTAATAATGTCCTGTAGTTATTTGCTGAGCTTTCTGTCTAAGATGCATATGTATGCATCTTGTATTCAGATTAGGATAAAATTATCGCCACAATATTCACTACCTTTCAAATATGCAAATCAGCACTGTGTATTCAATTTTAATGTATGAGTAGAAACTAAACTGGTTAGTTCAGCTGGGTCAGACCTTTAGCAGGCTGAAGCAGAATGAAATTACAGCAACTTTAGTCACAGCTGAATCCAAAACAAAACTGAGTCAAACACATCTAATGCATTAATTTCCTGACATTTTGTCTCGACTAAACACATGCAAACACACATGCACACACACACACTTCAAAGAAAGAGAGAAAAAATTATCCAAATATTTTTGCTAGTTTTAATTTTTTTTCACCTTCCCTTTTTTCCTGCTTTGTATTAGGATAAAAAGTTCACAAGAGGAGGTTTTTGTATTTTCGTTTGTAATGTCCATCCTTACTTCTCTCTTCCTCAGCCTCCTTCCCCTTTACACCTGGGTCCATGGGGCAACCAGGTGGAAGTCAGAAGTGCAGGAATATCACCTGTTTGATGAGCTGCTTTTCTGCCACGTCCTCTAGAGCAGTGTTTCCCAACCTTGGGCCTCCAGCTGTTTTTGGACTACAACTCCCATCATCCCTAGCTAGCAAGACCAGTGGTCAGGGATGATGGGAATTGTAGTTCAAAAACATCTGGAGGCCCAAGGTTGGGAAACACTGCTCTAGAGGTCAAAGGCAGCGACTGTGTTCCTCGACGTTTGCAAAACTGAATTTGGGTACCTCGGACTGCTGCCTCTGTGGGCCGGTCCTCAGGATGCTATTTACCTATGCAGATTTCAAATGCGATGCATGGAGGCGAACGAATCGTGTGGGTGGATCAAAATCTGGGCTCGTGACACTGTCAACACATGCATTAAGACTGTCAGTTTTGACAGCTGAAAGAGAACGGGAGACATTTGCTTTGGCTGTAACTTAGAATCATAGGATATATTTTTTTTAGAGTTGGAAAGGACTCTGAGGATCATCTAGTCCAACCCCAAGCAAGACGGGAATATGCAGCTGTCTCATACGGGGATCGAACCTGCAATCTTAAGTGTTATCAGCACCAGGCTCTAACCAACTGAGCTATGCGTGAACTTGCCTCTATGTTTCCCGTTGATTTGAAATACTGCACACACCTGGTTTGAAACGCATTGCCTTCCACACAATGCCGTATGCACTCAGGGCGTTCACACGTCCCAAGCAAGCAAGCGAGAGGCTCAAGAGTACCTTAAATGATTTACACGTGCGCTGGCTGGAACCCGCAAAACCAGCTACAGGTTTATTGCTTTGCAGACGCGCTGAGCTGCCGTTCTGTGATGGTAGAGCGACCTCTACTGTTCACACGGGCGCGTTGCAGCTTCGGCGACTACTGGCAGGACCGGGGCATTCTCTCCCCATTCATATGAATGAAGTTGAAGCTGGACTGCAAGCAACCATTTCCTTGGCATCCAAAGAATTTATGTGGATGCATTTATTTTTGAATGTTCATTCGCCTGCATTGCAAGCCCCTCGGAATGCTGCACTTTCCCTTGTTGCAATCCCAGCAAACGACAGCAATGCGGGGGTGGGTGGGATATTTTGCAAGCCCCCGGCTATTGCACTGCAAAGCAAAGACCCACCGTCGTGCAGCGGACTTCGCCCCAGATCCGGCTATGTAACTCCTTTCTGGAGGGTGGGGCTTTGAGGCTTTTGAGGGGGCGGGGTTTCTGACATCACATCCTGCTTGGGCCTTGTTGTGGGTTTTCTTTGAAAAGGCAAAATATCCTTTTGCTTGCAAACGGGGATGCTAGCAGTATTTGTCTTTTCCTAAAAGAACGTGGGGGGGAAAGAGGGGTGCAAACTCGGGCGGCCTTGCTGGTGGCCCCGCGGGTGGCTTGCTTGGTGGCGGGGGTGGAGGATTTGAAACAAAGAAGCTTGTCTTTTCCCCCCCAACACACCAGCCTATTTGCAACAAAGAACATCTAGTGGGGGGGAGGCAGGCAAGGCAGGAAGGAAGGAAGGGGGGAAAAGGGATGCAGCATTAATCTTCCCCTTTAGGACTCGTGGCTGGAATAAATTCCGGGAGAGCAAGAAGCAGGAGACGACAGCAACAAAGGAGCTGGCCAGAGATGTGAGCAGTCCCCTTGGGGAGTCTTCCGTGGGGCTTGCAAGGATGGAGAGGGAGGGAGGCAGGGCGGGCGAGAGTTGTCCTGACAGCTTGGGAAAGGAGATGGGGAGTTAGCTCACAAAGCTCAGCGCCCAGAACCTTCCGGATTTTCGGCCTGGGGCATCTTGGAGACGGATACACAATCCGGAATTGGGAAAGGAAGGTGTTTTTGGAGAGAGAAGTTGGTCCTTGCCTTAGGCCTGCTTCTGTCCCTCTGCCTCCCTCTCTCTGTTTCGATTACAGGGGCAAGCAGGTGTTATTGATGATGCCATGCACTGCAATAAGTGGATTTTGATGGAATTGCATTAATTGTACCGTGCTATGCAAATAGTACTTTTTGCAGTTGTTGGTTCCTGGTGTGAAATAACAGTAATGTGATGTGTTGTTGCATTCTGTATTGCTAAACGTGTTGGGGGGGGGGGTTGCATTTGTTTGCAGCTGACAGAGTTGTGGTTGGAATTCAGATTGGAGGAGTTTGTGCAAGGGTTTTCGGGCGGGGAGGGGGATAGGACTGGGCTACGTGAGCTCCACGGAGTTGCCTCCGCACTGGGATAGGAGTTGAGTATTTGTAGAGTAAGCAGAAGGTCTAGGACCTGAGCACTGCATTTGGAGGTGATGCAGCAGCGAAGAGATGATGGATTGGTGTGCAGCAGCCTGGGCAGGTTTTTCTCTGCTGTCCTTATATGCACTGTTTGTTCATTCTGCTATTTAAATAGTTGGATTCCTCACAGCTAGTGGTGGAGTGGGTGACCCTAGAGTCCTGTGCTTCTAGTGCAGGGACAACAAACATGATGTTTTGGACTACAGCTCCCATCGTCCAGCTGGCTGGGTTGATGGGAGTTGTAGTCTAACATCTGGAGGGCACCTCTCCTTTATTAGTTCTAAAGATGAGGGGATTTGGGGCAAGTGCGTCTAGCTGTGCAGTGATGAGAAGAGTGCCTATATACCTGCTAAGGTTCTCTCTCTTCTTCATGGTTGTTAAAAGGTGCAGGAGCCCTGTTGTCCCTTGCAATTGGTTACCCCAATACTTATATACACAGAGAGAAATTGTGAGTGAGTAGTTGCAGTTTATGTGTATGAGAGAAAACAAAGATTGGGTGGCTTAGTGCAAAGGTAATTTCTCAGTATCTTTTGAGACCTATCAGGAGAGTAAAGAGCAGTGATGGGGTATGTTGTCTAGTACGAATGAGGGCAGGCACATGTTCTTTACGGTTCCTTATATTAATGGGGAAGGACTTGGGACTTGCATTGTATAACAACTTTGAAAATATACACAAACCCTTAACTAATGTCTAAAAATCATACAATGCCCTTTCAAAATGTGTTGGGGCGGGTTATTGGGTTGCTTTTGTTTTTATTTTGACTATGTGTTTTGTGTTTTTACATTGTGATTTTATCTTGTGAACCTCCCTGAGACTTGCAGGTATAGGGCGGTATATAAATTTAATTAATAATAATAATAATATAGGACTGCATGCAAAGGGGGAGTCTGGCCTTCATATAGATTCATATTCCTCTTTTGTTTCCAAATGAACAGCCCACCCTGCATTTGAGGGAATTATGTTCCGGTTCATGAGAGATGGAGAGCCAGAGGACCCGATGTTTGTGATGTGAGTACTCTAGTTTTGCCTCCTGGAGGGAAGCAGTGGACAGAGGGGAGGGATAGGTTTGATGTGAACTGCTTCAATACTTAACTCCCTTGTGTATCATCTCCTCTTCCTTCAGGGACCCTCTTGCCATCCACCACCAGCATGTGAACCGTGTGCTCTCAGGCGGCTTTGGTTATAGCCCCTTCCTCAGCATTGGCAACGGGACTGTCCCTGCAACACGCCAGACTAGTCGAAGAATGCAGGTAATGGAAATCTGGAGACTTTGACTAGGTCTGTCTTTCCCCCCTTTGGTACAAATGCAAGTAAAAAAAGAGAGCCATATCCCTGTGCCACTTTTCTACCTAAATAATAATCAGCATTTTGAACATAGGAAACTATACCGAGTCAAATTGTTGGTCTATCTAGCTTGATTTGGCTAGTAGTGCCTTTCCCAAAGTTTCAGGGAGAGATAATCTCCCTCACTTCTCTGCCTTTCAACTTGAGACTAGCAGAGATTTTCTGAAAAACATGCTGTGCCACTGAGCTTCAGCCTTGATTTTTTCCTCGCAGCTGTAGTACACAGGGTTGATATTTCACCTTGACCCCAGGACATGCTTGTAAGTCATAGCCTTATGAAGTTCATCAGTATGTCAGGTTCAGACCCTGAAACACAGGCCCAAAAGGAGGGCTTGTGGGAGTGGTTGGGGACGGGGATACCAAAGAAGGATGTCAAAAACATCAGAATGGCCAGTTCTTGTGCTTTATTAAAGAAAGGTGTAGACTTACAGCAAATTAGCCTGCCAGGTCTCCCAGCCTTTACAGACACGGGACAGACATGGCAGCAAGGAGATGGCTTGTCCACACCTAAGAAACCCTCATGCCTTCTTTATTCACCACTTGGGCCAGGACTTCCCTTCAGATGAGGGCATAGGTGGCAAATACCCAAATCTTACAGATAGTTCCCCTTTCTGGGCTCAGAGCCCAGCACCCCAGGCCCACAGATCAGGATAACATCAAAGCAAGACAATTAGCTTATAGCAAAGCAAGTGAATAAAAACATATATGAGCTCAACTACCAATTAATTGTGGGGTTATCTTGACTACCAAGATGGCATTTGCAGAGCTTTCGGAACAGTTCACCTGGGGTTCAACACAAGAGAGATCCTATTGAACACATCAGGATACGGGTGGCGCTGTGAGTTAAACCTAGGACTTGCCGATCAGAAGGTCGGCGGTTCAAATCCCCATGATGGGGTGAGCTCCTGTTACCCGGTCCCTGATCCTGCCAACCTAGCAGTACGAAAGCACGTCAAAGTGCAAGTAGATAAATAGGTACCACTTTGGTGGGAAGGTAAACGGCGTTTCCATGCGCTGCTCTGGTTTGCCAGAAGCGGCTTAGTCATGCTGGCCACATGACCCGGAAGCTGTATGCCGGCTCCCTCGGCCAATAAAGCGAGATGAGCGCTGCAACCCCAGAGTCGGCCACGACTGGACCTAACGGTCAGGGGTCCCTTTACCTATTGAACACATCACAAATTTGTTTGGGCTTTCAGTATCCTTAGTAAGTTGGTGTTATCCACAAGCCTGGTTAATTTATTGTCTCCATGGGTGAACTGATGAGAAAAATAAATAGCAGAACCAGAACAGAGTAGCTGAGGGTGGGCAAACAGTTCAGTTCCTCCATCTTTTCCTCCTGCTTTCTGTTCTTCACTCAGTTGCCAGTTTATAAGAAGCTGGGCAGTTTTACCACATGACTGATAAGGAGATTTAGGGGTATTTAGTGTGGGGGTGAGGAAAGAAAGGCCCTCCAGATGTTATTGGACACTAACTTCCATCAGCCCTGCCTGCAGGGCCACTGTTCAGGTATGATTCCCCAACCCTGCTAGTGAGGTATTTTTTAAAAGCATTTTGCAAGTCCATCAGGTTTCCTCTTTAAAATGCCAAAGAATTTTTAAAGTGAAAAATGTTCACTTTCAAATAATTTTTGTTGAAACAGGACCGGACATTTTCTTGGTCTTCCTTTAGCTCACCCTCTTACACCTTTTCTTCTAATAGTCCTACTTTCTCTTCCTGGTTCGCTGCTGGATTAGGGTTTTTGTGTAGGGTTTGTTTGTTTAAATCTTCATTTGGGCATTGCTTCCAGTTCTTAAATGAAGCGTCCTTGCCTTTTATAATTATAATATTATTAATTTTTACTTATTACTAACCTTTCTAATCTGTAGGATGTGTTTTATTTGGCTTTCTATTAGATGACATTATATAACCTGCAATCTTCTTAAAGAGATTTGACCTTGCTTTTAAATTTCTTTTTAAATGCTTGTTCCACTTTTGAGAGATTCTCTATTTTGAAATGAAATTACTCGGATGATAGACTTGAGGAGCTGATGTCATGCTATAGCTCCCCCTCTTGAATCTTTTAACTGAGTGAGTGAGCCCTTTTGTTGTTCTAAGATGTGGGTAGGAGAGATGTTTATTACAGAAGGGTAGCTTGTCATTGTTCTTTATGCCTCTGTCCTTTTACAGGCAGGAACTGTTTCGCCCTTTGGGATGCTAGGAATGGTAAGCCCTGCTGTTCTTCTCCCCACACAAGCGGAGTTCTCTGAATCTTTTCCTCTGAGTAACATTCCAGATTTCTTCTGCTGCAGAGTGTAATCTCGAAATCATGAAAGTAATGATACTTGTAAATTCCTCGACAGAAAGGGAGAATGTGGAGGATTACTCTGTTCTGATAGGAGAATTATAAAGGGGGGAAGGAATCTCCTTTGGCCTTTCAAGAGAAAAATAAAAAAGAAGTCAAAAGGGGAGAAAATGTTGAATAATAGATTAGAATTTTGCAGAATGGCTTTACTGTACCTGCATGTCACTGTAAGCCATAGGTAAGGTTTACTGTGGTTTAAAGGCTTTTTCCGCATGCTGGTGCATTAGAAGAAAATAGAATAATATAGAATCAGAGTTGGAAGGGATCTTGAGGATCATCTAGTCCTACCCTCTGCAATGCAGGAATATCCAGCTGTCTCTTACGGGGATCAAACCCCCCAACCTTGCTGTTGTCAGCCCCGTGCTCTAACCAACTGAACTATGCAATAACAGAATACGTAATGCAAGGAGGAAACTTTTGTGATGGTTTTGCTCCTCCCCACTCCTGCTGCTCTTGCACTGCCAGGAGCTAAGGTTTGGTTTTGCTTGGCATTATGTCCGAAACCCAGGCTTGTGGTTTATGTCCCCCAAACAAACCATGAGGGAACGGTAAGTCAATAACAATCCTTGGCTACAGCTCATAGTTTATTTGGAAAGAGAGGAACCATGGCCCTGGGTTTGAACGTCGCGAAACCATGGCTTCGCTCCCTGATGTGCAGCAGGATTCTGAGCAGGGAGAGGAATGAAGGGGTTGTGATTTGCTCCCTGTTCACCGTTACATTGCGCGTTCACTTTTAAACCATAACTTAGCTATAGTTTAAAGTGATGTGTGATTGTGAATTTGGTTGTCTCGGGAGATTTTTCAGTCAAGATCATGGGAGTGGTGGGGAAAATGGATTGCTTATTTGGATAATGAGGGCACTCAGGGAGGTTAGCTGGTAAGTGGGGAGAATCAACTTGCTCATTGTGTGAGCACAAACCATTTCTAAATGGCATTTGAATTTGACAAAACCAAATTGGACATTGGGCCATAGCCACGAGGCCAAAGAGATATCCAGGAGTCCACACATTTTTGGCTTGGAAACTAAGTTCCTGGATATATTGTTTTTTACCTTGAATAACTTGGTGCTGGCTGCTTAAGTTTCAGAGTAATTGATAGTGTGCAGATCTTGCTGTACTGACTGATATTCCAAAGAATATTTAGCCTAAATGTGAATATGTCCAAAATTGAGATGAAATCCGATGCACTAAGAACATGTACTGATGTAGATTTAATTTAAATTTCCTACTCTAAAAATGGTGGCTTTCCCGATTCCTTCCTTTGTATGCTTTTGTGTGTACGAAGTAACAACTTGTAACTTTAGCACTGTAAATATAGAACGGGGTGTGTGTGGCAATGTTGTGTATTGATCGGATTTTGGACTAGGTAGCCCTGGATTCAAATCAGTGTTCAGACATGAGGCACACTGGGTGATCCTAAGCCACTCAGTCTCTGTCCTAATTTAGTAAATCTTTGTCTTAAATTAGACTGCGCGAACAGGAGGGATTGTGAGGACAAAAAGAGTACAGTGCCTTCAGTTTTATGGAGAAAAGACAAGCTAGTAGTTGCTCTTGAGTGTAATCCAGAGTATGTCCCTTGGGTTTCGGGCAGAGGCGGGGAGCTGGATCTCACCGGGGGGGGGGGGGCAGATCCTTTTATCGACACACCCCTTTGCACAGTAGGCAGCATTCCACCCATGCAAAAGTCAGAGGTTTCTACATGCATGCACATCCACAATCACACACCATCCAGGAAAGCAAAAGGCATTGGCATAGTTCAAAGGCAGAAGTGCTCCGTGAGGGTGCAGACCAGGCCTGTGAGTCCTGTAGCCCAAAGAGAGAAGTTCCCCATTCCTGATTTGGGGCATAGTCACCCTTGAAACTGTACTGTGCACTCATGAGGGTCTGGCAACAGTCTAGACTTAGTCATATCCTTGATATTTGCAGGTGTTCATGTAAACAATGATTAAAAAAGGAGTAGAAACTCTGTTCATTCTATCTGAGCATTATTTGTGCCTTCATTGACTGATCACTCTCCCCAAACCTCAGCTCTTTTCCTATACTCTTTCCTTCAGGCAGGTGGTTTTATGGACATGTTCGGAATGATGAACGATATGATTGGGAACATGGTAAGACCCCCTGTGTGCATTCTTGTTGCATGGTATGATCCCTGTGTTTGTGTCTTTCCGTTCAGTTGCACCACGGTCATCCCCAACAACAGATCCCATGATAGAAGTGACACAGCTGGGTTTGTGATGCGCTGCTGCATGACACCCGCTGCACGGCTTGGGTGACTTGTAGACGTGGCTGTGATTTTGCTGCCCCGGAAGACAGATTCTTGCTTATGCCCAGGGCTCTGTGTACGTCGCAGTTCTATTGTAGTGCGCACACAAACCCCTGCGAAAAATGCAAATCAGAGCGTAATATTGGGAACAGAATTCTTGAGGATCTTGGTTATCACTGTGAGAAGATATGCTTGAAACCAATACCTGCTGGAATCTCAGCCGAACTGGTAGTTGAATAAAATTTCCAGCTGCTGGATTCCAGTGCCCTGCCTAGATCATTATCCCGCCTTCCCTGACCCACAAACCCAGAGTAGATTTTGCAAAGTGGCAACAGCTGCAGAGTAAGACTCATAAAAAAAAAACTATAAATTTCTGGCCTAGTTCATACAAGTTACAGAACTCTGATTGCTTGTAAGCAGAATTTTATTTGTTTAATTTTTTATTCCCCGATGTAGGGTGTACACAGCCCTCTTGTGGGTGACGTGGTGGCAAATTAGCTTTTAAGCATGTGCAGAGTTAGTTAATATTTTCTCCTAGTTCCAAACAAGTTGTGCCCCATTCTTGCTCCTTGAATAGTATAGGAGGGGAGATACCCCCCTTTTTCAAAATGTCAAGAAAAACCTAGAAAGTCAAAGGACTTGTTTGCAGAAATGGTGGTTTTCATTCTGTAGTCGCAAGAGTTCTGTGGATGAATCCAGTAACCCTGCTCACCACCTTTGATCTTTTGCGTGTCCAGGAGCACATGACTAGTGGTTCCAACTGCCAGACGTTTACCTCTTCAACTGTCATATCCTACTCGAATCTGGGGGAGGGCCCCAAAGTCTATCAGGAGACCTCGGAGACACGCTCTGCACCTGGTGGGGTAAGAAAGAGACTGTTTTCTTCTACTAGAATTTTCAACAAGTCCATGGACTGCTGGTCCCACCGGGTGTCTAGGCATTGTTATAGGAAAAAAACTGCTCCTCACTTATGGAGTACCGAAGAGCCTGTATAGAGTCCTAGGTTCTCTATCGGTAGGAGAAACTAACAGAGGTCAGCCAGAGAATATTGAGAAGCAAAGCAGCTAGTAAGCCTGATCTTTATTAAACTGTTGCAACAGAGTCCTCACTCACCACATGCAGGAGGGAGGAGGAACCCAGAACAATGGTGCACAAGCCCATATATACTTTTGAAATTGCCACCCTGTAGCTCAAGGCCACCCCCCAATACATAATACATACATCACTGGAGGGGCAGTCTACAGCAGAATCTTGTCTGGCAGGAAACCTGTTGATGGGTTTACCTGGAAAGCCTGGCCATTCTTTTGTGATGATATATACTTAATTCCTGAGTCCAGGTCACAGGCCCTATTAATACCCAAATGGGCCCTTAAGGCAGGATTTGTGAGCACAGAGACACTGGGGAGGCTTTTCCCATTTCCATCCAAACTGCAGAGGAATATTTGAGGTCACTGAAAGCGTCAAAATGGCTTTAGGACTGTTTTCCTGTACTGTTTCAGACATGTGGTTTATATATTTATGTATGTGTTTGCCTGGTACATTTATGAACATTTATTTTATATCTTAGACCTTATAATTCTCATAACAGCATCAATGCAGACTGGGTGTGCTGAGGGTCAACATACAAGATTCGGAATCTCTGGTGGGTTTATGTTTTCCGGTGCAGGATGAATTCTTATGTAGGGCCAACAGATTTGATGACTAAAATTACCTGCTGTGAAATTTGAGGCAAACCACTTGGCTTCCGTTTGGGAAGATCCAGGGAGTTAAAAGGCTAGCAAAATAGTTCGACAACCCCAAATTTACAACTTTGTTCTCTTGTCCTTAGATCCGGGAGACCAGGCGGACGGTGCGAGACTCTGACAGCGGTCTGGAGCAGATGTCTATTGGACACCACATCCGGGAACGCGCGCACATCATGCAGCGCTCGCGCAATCACCGCACGGGTGACCAAGAGGAGAGGCAAGACTACATCAACCTGGATGAGAGTGAGTGTTTTTCCCTCTGGCTCCTCCCCTTCCTCCAGACAGTCTGCTCAGCCTCACCCTCCCACTCAATGGCCTCCTCTCCTCCGTTCCCATTTTCAGTACGTTTTGAATTGTGCTCCCAGTACGTTTCCGAGCACAATTCAAAGTGTTGGTGCTGACCTTTAAAGCCCTAAACGGCCTCAGTCCAGTATACCTGAAGGAGCGTCTCCACCCCCATCGTTCAGCCTGGACACTCAGGTCCAGCTCCGAGGGCCTTCTGGCGGTTCCCTCATTGCGAGAAGCCAAGTTACAGGGAACCAGGCAGAGGGCCTTCTCAGTAGTGGCGCCCGCTCTGTGGAATTCCCTCCCACCAGATGTCAAAGAGAACAACAACTACCAGACTTTTAGAAGACATCTGAAGGCAGCCCTGTTTGGGGAAGCTTTTAATGTTTGATGCATTACAGTATTTTAATATTTTCTTGGAAGCCCAGAGTGGTTGGGGAAGCCCAGCCAGATGGGTGGGGTATAAATAATAAATTATTATTATTATTACTATTATTTCAGGTGATGCCGCTGCGTTTGACGATGAATGGAGGCGAGAAACATCCCGCTTCCGGACGCAAAGAGGGCTGGAATACCGGCGCCACGAGGGAAGCAATGGCCGCCGGGCCGAAGGGGCCCGCCTTGCTATTCAGGGACCTGAAGATTCTCCAACCAGACAGTCGCGCCGGTACGACTGGTGAACCCAGAGCAGACTTAAGGGGGGTGTGATGCGGTCACCCCCAAATCTACCTTCATGCTCTTGTAAGTCTTAACTGTTGCCCTTCGCATGCATGCTGTGTCCCAGGGTATGCCTGCCCAGCTTCTCAGTTGGGGTACAATCTGGCGAACCTGACTACTTTTTCAGTGCAACATTGGGCCTGTGACTTACCTCTGTGCCCAGCAGTGATCGCCTTCATTTTTTTTAGTATTTTTAAAAACACACACACACATACAGGAAAACAGCATGCACATGTGCCTGGCTAGGCCTTAAAGATGGTGATATTTACAGAGCATGAGAGGACGTTAAGGTGCAGCAGGCTGCCACAAGTCGGGCAGAGGAGGGAGTCATGGATAAGAAGAAACCTGAGCTTTCTGGAAGGAGGGTTGTTGCTCTTCTGTGTGTCAGAAGCAGAGGCTTCTGGGAATTGCAGAGAATGAGGAGTGGTTGACGAGGGAGTATTTTGATAAAATCTAATAAAACGCTTCGAAACAAAGCAGGGTATATGATTCATCTGGTGGCTCCTGGTGCAATTCTGTTTCTGAAAAGAAGCCTGATGGAGCTTTGTCGTTACCTTTATGGGAGGCCATCAGGGAGCGCTATGCATGCTGCCCTGAGTCTTGAGCAAAGGCAGTTTGCAGGGCGGAAAGTTAGTCCAAGCCCCTTTGCAGCCCTGGAAGTAGGTCCCAGAGGTTCCATGCTTTTTCCAGTCAGGATCTCACTGTGGAGAGAATCAACAGCTAATGCTTGTGCTTCCACTGAGCTCCCACAAGAATCGAGTATTGCACCATCTTTTCAAAAGTAATCTCTTCTTCTGCTGGGCTGTTCATCTTCCCGAAGGCAAACTTGGCAGCAGCCACGATTGTTGATAACATAAGGGAGGAATCTAAGGGCACCATCACATCATCAGATTGCAGCCACACTTTGAAATAAATCCAAACCTGTTTCAATGAGGTTTATTTCAAAGTGAATAAATTTATTGCCTTGGTTTGAAATGGGGCAACTGCCATCACTTCTCTTCCGGAAGCTTTGGAATGATTGCTTTTAGAGGCTTTTAAGGTTTGTCTTGCAAAGAGAATTTCCTTCTCACACAACCACAGTTGAGAGCAAGGGAGGCTGTAGTATAGAAATGTTGTAAGTTAGGGTTGGGGGAAAGCAGATGTTGTTAAAGACTCCAGCTCCCATTATCCCTGATCACTGGCCATGCTGGCTGGGGATGATGGGAATTGGGGGTCCAGAAAAATCCAGAGGACCACAAAATAGTCCTCCCTGGCCTGAGCCATGAGCAAGGTACACATACCATGCCAGGAACTAGGCACCTGAGCTGCTTTTTTTTTTAAAAAAAAAAAGCAAAGTTGGATTTAGTTTCTGCTGATAGGTTTGATTGAATGAAAGCAAATTCTCAGTTGGCTCAAGTGGCTAAAGATGCTTTAACAGTGTTCAAAGCTAGAGGTTGACTTACAGAGGTGGTACATTTCAGATTAGCAGCTGGGAAATTCCATGGCTCCATTCAAAAAGAAGAAAAAAGTCTTCCACAGAGAAGATAGATTGGGGGGGGGGGGAGTTCAAGCCTACAGTCTCTCTGAGAGGCCAGGTTTTTGTGTGTGCAGGAGCTTTCCTATAGAGAGGAAAATTCCGCTGTGTGAGCCCCAAACCTGCAATCTGAAATTGTACAGCCCTGAAACAAATTGTTCATCCCCGCGAGATCTCAGCCATGGGGGTTTTGCACTGAGTTTCCTGTTTTTCTTGCTCGCTGTTCCTTCTGCATTTCCCTTCTGTTCCCTTTCTGATTTCTATTGTTTCTCTTCTTCTCCTCCCACCCTCTTGCTCAGGTACAGACAGTGAAACTCTGATGGCGAAGCCCCTACGAAACATCACTTGGACCTTCCTCAAGTTGAATACTAGCCTCCTGCCCCTCTTTTAAGATATAAATTAAGTGACTAACTCTCTCTTCACAGTTGTACTCCTTGCATAGAGCGGGTGGCCAAGGGGAAGGGAGGGACCTTGTCCATGAATGAGTGACACATCAATTTTACTTTGTTCTTTTTCCTCTTAACTCCTCCCTGCCCTTCACTGAGCTACCCAATCCCTCCCCTTAGTGTTTTTTGGAGGGGTGCAGGAGTGGTTTCCCTCAGTTTTTGCCACCCCCTCTATTTCCTGCTCCAAGTTTGGCTGGTTCCGAAGTTTGTATTTAATCTACCCACCCACCTCAAGTGGCAACCAAGTAAGGAAACCTGTTGACCTGCTATTAGTTTCAAGCACTTGGAAAAATAACCTTTAGTCGCCTTTGCTCTCGGCCTGCCTGCCTGCCTGCCTGCCTGCCTGCCTGCCTGCCTGCCCTGGAAATGGGGTATGTATGAAAGGGTGGAAGGGATCAGGTGAGGTGTGGACAAACAAAACAGGCCCTACCTCTCTGCCCCAATCCAGTCAGCTCCCCATCTTATAAAATTTGATTTCGTGAAACTTGTAACTAGATGTTTACTGAGTTGAATAAAGAAATGGAACCTGTAAAGCAAGTGGAGTCGGCCTCTATCTCCCATTGTTGCGTCTCTTGAGTTCTCAAGGGATACAGAGCCGCTTGTTGGCTTTGTGTGACACTATTCTTTGAACGCCTGGCCTCAAAAGTCCGCATTTCCTCTTATGAATCAGTCAGTTTGACAAGCTGTGTGTATGGCTAGTTTTATTAAAAACCTTTACCCTTTCTTCCCAGTGCGTGTGACTATTTGCAAGATGGAATCCTTGACAGAACAAGAGTAGCACTAAATCCCCGGGCCCTGAAGTTGTAATCTTGATCAGAATGAAAATGGCCTGTTTTCCTTCTCCCTCAGACTGGCAGCTCTTGTGAGGAATACTTAATATTCTGCCTGGACATTGCTAAACACTGGAGGGTTAAGTTCTTTACAACTATTGCTTTAAAATGGATCTCTTAAAATACATCAAGTGTCCCTCTGTCATATTCAGCATTATACCAACGAAACATGGAATTAGCTCTGGCAGATTAGGCAGGCAACCAAACATATTCTACTGTGTTAATAATTGCACGTAGCAAGCAAGCCTCAGACAGCATTGCCAATGGATCCTTCCAAGCTAGGGTCCAGTGTTCACAGCATGTCCATCGTTTGCCGTAGCACTTAATGACTCTACTGAGAAGTAGGGCTTGTCTCTGTGTATTCATCTTACTTGCCCTGAGCTGCTGTAGGTAACTGAGCTGCAGATTTCAGAAGCTCATTAGATGGCAAAATGTCCATCTGAGACAAAGGTGAGTTGATATCTGGAGCTGAAACCTTTTGCTGAAGCCTTCAGTGTCACAGTTCAGAAAGCCATCTCGTTTTGGGAAGGCAATTCTGCTTTGTTTCATACTTGATCTACCCCAGTTGGATGTCTTGAGTGAGGCCAAACCTCTTTATTGAGCAAGTGTGTGTCATTCAATTTTGAAACTTAAGTGGTCTGCATAAAATAATATAAAAACATTTAAAAATAGCAACTTTAGAACAGCAGACAATAAAACAATCAATATACAGTCAAACCTTGGATCCCGAATGCCTCCGTTTTGGAATGTTTCTGCTCCCAAACAGCAAAAATCCGGAAGTAAATGCCCTGGTTTTCAAATGTTTTTCAGAAGCCAAATGTCCGATGCGGTTTCCGCTTGATTGTGGGAAGCTCCTGCAACCAATCGGTTGTCGAACATTTCGGAAGCCGAAAGGGCTTCCGGAACAGATTACATTCGAAAACCGAGGTTTGACTGTATAGATTAAAAAACAAATACCCACAACAAATTACAAGTCACTTTTCCGGAACGTCATTCACCACGGTCTCCACACGCGGGTGCTTGTCGCAGGCAAGGCTGGCTGAATCCAAGGTTTCTGTAGCTGGGGCAATAGTGTAGAAGCTGAATACTGCAACCAAGATCCAACCGTGAGAGTGTGGGAGTCTGAATCCAAAGGAGGCCCTGGAGGCATTAGAGGAGATGCCCATAGAAAGGAAGGTTGGTGGGAGGGGAGAGAGTCTGCCTTGCCTAGTTGCCAGGCCTTGAGGGCTGGTGTAATGGTAGACCTGGGCCCTGAAATCCTTTCCAAATGTTGTAGGATCTGAGATTTCATCTCCTGTGCCGAAGAGGAGCCAGCTGAGTTAAGGAAGGTACAGATGGTATTGACGCAGTGGCAGTAACCAGAAACAAAATCTTGACTGTCTTGCGGAATGGAGGCAGCAACTGCACCTGGAGAGGAGAGGAGAGGAAAGTTAGGAACAGAAGCTTCCTTGCCAGACAATAAGCAGCAGCCTGAGTGCTGGCGCTCAGCATCTTTTTACATGGCCTTGCGGAAAGAAGGGCTCAGGAAAAATACTTCTCACCTTGCTTCTTCAGCCTGCGCAGCTGCTGCACCGTCGTTTCCAGAATCTCTGCCTTCTCCAAACGTGATAAGGCTCTGGAGTTCTGTGGAGGATAAAACACAACAGCCCAAAACACATCATCTTTTTTTAAAAAACACAGAGCCTAGGGCTTGCCGATCAGAAGGTCGGTGGTTCAAATCTCCGCGATGGGGTGAGCTCCTGTTTCTCAGTCCCTGCTCCTGCCAACCTAGCAGTTTGAAAGCACGTCAAAGTGCAAGTAGATAAATAGGTACCACTCCGGCGGGAAGGTAAACGGCGTTTTCATGCGCTGCTCTGGTTCACCAGAAGCGGCTTAGTTATGCCTGTCACAGGACCCGGAAGCTGTACGCTGGCTCCCTCGGCCAATAAAGCGAGATGAGCGCCGCAACCCCAGAGTCGGCCACAACTGGACCTAATGGTCAGGCGTCCCTTTACCTTTACTTTACCTTGAGCTTTGGGAAGGGTTCAAAAGTGAATTCATTGCACACAGAACTTACTGCACTGCATTGGTTCCCTGTTCTTGGCACAGAAATGGATCGGTTAAGCCCTAGCTGTGCAGCACAGCTTTCCATTTAAAAAGCAGGGGAAAGATATGTCCAAATGCTGCAACTTTACATAATCTTTATTATTTGCAACATTTAGTAAGTTTAGGAGAGGAAGCAAGGAGTTATGTTGGGTGCTTGGCTCTTGCATAACTGATTATTACTTGGCTATCTTCTTGTCTTCTGAAGATTTCAGAGGTAGCCCACACCCTTTCAAATACCCACACAGCCCTGCCCTTTCCTGGAGGTTATGGCCTGTGTACTTTCTATGTTTCTAGTTTACAGTAGTGTCCAAGTAGTAGTAATAATAATAATACATTTTATTTATACCCCGCCCTCCCCGGCCAGAGCTGGGCTCAGGGCAACTAACACCAATAAAATTTCAGTAAAAACATAATAAGAAAAAAACACCAATTTAAAATACAGGTTAAAATGCAATTTAAAATGCAGCCTCATTTTAAAAGTCAAAACCATAAGGGGAGGGAAACATAAGGGTCAAACCAAAGGCCAGGCAGAACAGCTATGTCTTGCAGGCCCTGCAGAAAGATGTCAAGTCCCGCAGGACCCTAGTCTCTTGTGACAGAGCGTTCCACCAAGTCGGGGCCAGTACTGAAAAGGCCCTGGCCCTAGTTGAGACCAATCTAACCACCTTGCGACTTGGGACCTCCAAAAATGTTGTCATTTGTGAACCTTAAGGTCCTCCGCGGGGCATGCCAGGAGAGGCGGTCCTGTAGGTACATGGGTCTTAGGCCACATAGGGCTTTAAAGGTCAAAACCAGCACCTTAAACCTGACCCTGTACTCCACTGGTACAGGAGATTGATAAGAAATTCTTGCAAGGGATCACCCAAATTCTATTAAAAACGCTTTTGTTGCCACAGACGGTTGCGGCTAAACTTTTGGATTGTGCAGAGGGGAGGGTGTTGCTCTTGCAGATACCAGCACCTCTCAAATCTAAGGAACCGAGTTAAGTTTTGGCCACATGGGTCGGTTGTTTCTGAAAAGACTGAACTCTCCATTTACCTGTTGATCAGGGAGCTGCTGAAGAAGCTTCTGCAGCTGCTCCAGGCTTGCATTAATGCGGGCCCTGCGGCGTTTCTCAATCAGTGGCTTGATGGACTGGCAGAAGCAAGTGGGGAGAAAAACAAAACTTATCAGAGAACTGAAAGGCAACAAATCTAGGGCATGCCCTGCGCTGTGCGTTGGATTAACAACTTGAGAGAATCCCTTAATTGAGAACAGAGACCATGAATTCCTGAGCCTAACCACACCTATGTCCCCCACACCTGACCGTCCCTTGTCTCTCAGAAACAGTACTTCTGTCTTGTCAGGATTCAACCCGCACCTACCCCAAAGTTAAATTGTGGAGAATTCCCTCTATCCTAGGCCAAAGTGTGAGGAGAAGTTACTCCTCAGAGTCAGGGCTTTTTTCCCCAGCTGAATTTGCCATAATTCAATTCCAGCACCTCTCAAGTGGGCGCCATTGCCATTATAAGAGAACAAGGTAGGCATTCATGGTGAGCTCTGGCACCTCTTTTTCTAGAAAAATCATCATCATAAACCTTCATTACGGTCCAGAGACCCAACAAATCGTTACAAAGCAACACACAATTCATACAGCCTACCTCCAGGTTAAACAAGCATTTCGTTCAGAATATAGGGATCATTGGTTCTTGCAACCACCGATAAAAACTTTGCCACTGCTAATGTTCTAGCGTTTGTCCAGTCTTCCAATAGGAACCTGACATAGTGAGCCTCTGATTTTCCTGGGAAAGGTACCAGCAAGGGTAATATCAGTTCAGCCCTGGCTTGCTCATACTTTGCACAGTTCAGCAAAATATGCTTGATGGAATCGATGTCTTGAGCGCACGAGCAAAGTCTGCCCTGGTAGGGAACTCCTCTCAACCTGTCATCTAGAAAAATAGCCCTGCTCACAGGGTGGGGTGGGGTGGGGTGAGCCAGGACACCCATGGTAATATAAAGCTGCTGTGTTGACCTGCTGGGTAAATGTGCCCTGAGCATATGATCTGCCCATTAATTTATTTTTGGTATTAAAAATGAGTTCACAGCCCAAGAAAGATGTAAAGGTATTTCTGTATGCCACAACTGCTGCTCGGATTTCAATAGCCAAAAAGTGGAGAACACAAGAATTACCAACTGTGGAAGAATGGCAGATGAAGATGATGGACTTTATGGAGCTAGCTGAACTCGCTGGGAGAATCTGCGACCAGAAAGAAGAGGAACATCAAGAAGATCGGAAGAAATTTAAAGAATAAATATTGTAATATTAAAGACTAGAAGTTATTTGAAAGTACTAAATAGGCCTAGGTTTAAATTAGAATTTAATTAAATAAATGAGATATAGAATGTTAAGAAAAGTTAAGAAATCTGATTATAATTGGAATATTGTTTTTTGAATAATGATATTGGAAAACTGCTACATTTAGTTACAAGGAAATTCAGATGGAAGAGATTAGAGGAAGTCAAGTAATATGTTTATGAGGTTGGAAGTTTAATTAATTAATTTTTATTGTTTATGTGTTTGTGGTTATATTTTGTGTTATTATTCTTTTTATTTGTTTTATTTCCTTTTTTTATTGGTGTTATAGTATGTGTTGTTTTTGTATGAAACTTAATAAATATTATTGGGGGAAAATATAAAATAAAAATGAATTCACAGTCCTTTCACACAATGGTTCGACAACCTAGTTTCCTCTTACTTTTTTCCTTTCAACAACCTGCATTGCTGAACCACCCAGAGAGGAGATTCTGATTCACCTTGCCTGCCTTGCAAAGCTGAAATGGATTTGTATCCACTCTGTGCCACAGCTGCTTGTCTTTACTATATACCGTAATTTTAAATTTTGAGCCGTGGGAAACACACACCTGCAAATGCTCTGAACTGATGCCATTACCCGCACATAGACTTAATTGTACAGTGTGTCTTCAGAACACAATTCCAAGCCTGTTTACTCAGAAACAAATCCCCTGAAATTCAATGGATCTGTCCCCCACCTCCCATATTGCGTGGAAAGCCTGTTGAATGGCTTGGATAAGACCCTTCCTTCCCTGGATCCCAAAATAATCTGCCATCTGTCCCTCACCACTCCAGATTATCCACCAAGCACACCAACAAAGCTAATCATTTCTCAGTAGCAATGTTAAAAGGTTTGGGGAGGAGGGGAGTCTGCGAGGCTGATGCAACAACAGAGAAACTATTTCCATATCGATCATTAATGTGCTTGGCATTGGCTTTCCTGGCAGTGTTCAGCCCCACACTTGGTGCAAGATGGCCGTGGTGGCTCACAGGTGAGGAAAAAGGACTCTGCAGAGAGAGGTAGTGTGGTGTAGTGGTTAGATCGTTGGTCTAAAACCTCTTTAAACAGGACTCTAAGGAAAAAGGATTTGATGAAAGTGGTTCAAAGTTTGAATTAGAGATATTAAGTAATGATTTAAAATTTTTGTCTAAAATTTATAAATTGCTGCTTGAATGGCATTTGAAGGATGAGGAGTTTAAGTCGGTTATGATTCACTGGGCCAGAGATTTTGGGTATAATATACAGCTGAGTGATTGGGTAAAATTATGGAAAGAAGGTTTAAAATTTACTGCATGCAATGCCCTAAAAGAAAATGTGATGAAAATGATGTATAGATGGTATATTACACCTGTTAAGTTAGCGAAAATGTATAAAGTCAGCAATAAATGTTGGAAATGTAAAGAAAAAGAGGGAACATTTTATCACATGTGGTGGGAATGTAAAAGGGTGAAATGCTTCTGGGAGATGATATATAATGAGATAAAAAAAATGTTGAAATATACATTTATAAAGAAACCAGAAACATTCTTATTGGGCATTGTTGGGAGTGATATAAATAGAAAGGAATACAAGTTCTTTTTATATGCAATAACAGCAGCAAGAATATTATTGGCCCAGAAATGGAAGCAAGAAGAATTACCGACGATTGAAGAATGGAGGATGAAGTTAATGGACTATGCAGAAGTAGATAAACTAACAGGAAGGATTCGAAACCGGTGGGACCAGAAATTCACAGAAGACTGGAGTAAATTTACGGACTATTTGAAAAGTATTTGTGAAGATCAGACGACGTTTGTAGGTTTGCAAGAAGTCTTGTGAGGAGTATTATTGGAAGTATTGCAAAAATGGAGAAGGGGGAGGATGATTTGTTAAAAGATGTAAAGGCAATATAAAGTTAAGAAATGCATAAGTGGTTAAAACGGTGGATCATCAGAGGTGCTGATGGAAGTCTAAAAAGATTGTATAAGTGATAAATTTCGTGGTACATTGTTAAAATCAATAAAAAATATTATTTAAAAAAAAAAAGATTGTTGATCTAAAACCTGAGAAACAGGGTCTCTAGTCCCCCACTCACGCATGAAGGATAAAAATGGGGAGGAGAACTAGGTGCAGCACCTTGGAGGAGAAACGCAACAAAGCCCTGGTGCCATCACATGTCCCTGAGTGAAAAGACCTAGAAGTTCACCTGCAGTCATCCGGGGCTCAGGTGCAGCCCTGCTTGAATGCTACCTCTTTGGCGCACGTTCCAGGGCAAAACGGGACTTTGCTCTGTTAGATGCTGCGATTGCAACCGGCGGAAGGAGATGGAGCATCTCTGTTTCCTTACCTTTCGGTAGAGGCTGTTGGGATGCTTCGATTTCCTTGCAGACCCTCCGCTTTTGCCCAGACCCTTTGACTCTGCCTGGCCCGCTGCCAGCTCCATGGCCCTATCTTCTGGAGACTGCGCGAAGCAAGAGCAAGGTTGGCTTTTTCGTTTTGTTTTTAATTGGCTCGATGCGCCGTTTTCATTCCTCTTAAGTAAAAGGGATTCACGCCTCCTCCTTCCAAGGTGTCAGCTGCTCCTCCTCTGGTCGGTGGAAAGGCCGCCTTCCTTAGCAGATGCTCCAGCCGGTCCCTCTCTTCCACACACACACAAACACACACCTCAAAACCCCACAAAAGGACTGCAAAACTTTGGCACGGGTTTGGAGTGAATCAGACAATGTTGGATTTCTGGGTGTTAACTATGAACCCCAGTTTGATGTATCAATTCTCAGTTTGGGGAGCTGTGCAAAACAAGGAGTTAATGCTACAAAACTTTGCCACTGATTTGGAAGGGTCAACAATTTCGGGGTTTGTAGTTAATGCAGCTGTTTTGCTTCTATCCAGTTGAAGATGCTGGTACAACCTTCCTCCACCTGGTGCTCCCAGGTGTTTTGCACTATTCCCATCTGCCCCAGCCAGCACCTGTGGTCTTTGATGAGGCCCTAAGCTACTGAAGGTAATGGGGCCCTTTATATGCCCAGCTGTCCTTTGTCAATAACAAATTGTCACTTTTTTTTGTGTTGAACATATGCCATATGGTAATTTATGGACCTAACAAGTATCTAAAGCCATTTGCACATAACAAAATGTGTATTTTATCAATGTAATTTTTGAACTGAAATACAATTAAGAAGAAGTATATTAATAGTGAAATACAATTAAGAAGAAGTATATTTTTGGGGGGGCCAAGAGAGTGGGGCCCTAAGTTATAGCTTGTTTAGCCACGTCCAGTTGGGGAAACTTGCTCTGGACAGAAGAAAATAAGAGCCAGAAGGATTTGGGGGTGGGCATGCATTGGTGATGGGTGGCTGTTACGTGTGTGTCTCTCTCCAACAGTGGTACTTCTGTCTCATGGAAATTGTGGGTAGCCCTGTTGACCTATAAGAAATGGCTGCAACAGTCATAAAGTGTGTGTGTGTGTGTGTGTGTGTGTGTGTGTGTGTGTTGTACCGTTAATAAGAATTAAAAAGAAACAAAAGCTTACAACAGAATTTTTATTAGGGACCAAGTTAATGTTCATAGTAGTCCCAGAGCTATTGAACAGGATTACACTCTGACTTCACACAAAATTTGTGTCTTTCTGTGAAGCTTGCAATACAACTCCTTAGGCCTGGTCCCTGTCTTGAAATGATGCTTAAGCATGTAATATTTTACATGCAAATCTCTTGACTGGTTTTAAAAGCGTAATTAGTGCTTTACGTGCTTCGTTGTGTTTGCATCCTTACAGCTGCTCTGTAAGGTGGGTCAATATTATTTCCCAGGCTGCAGATGGTTTGCTTAAGGGCAACCTAGTGAGCTCAGGGCAGATGTGAGATTTGAAGCCAGGATTTGCTGATTAGTAGCTGGGTTACTTTTCACACTGAAACAAGTGATTGTTACATTTAAGGAACGTTCTTCAAAAATACACTTGGATACATTCAGAACAGTATAGCATAGTACAGTATATTGAAGAAAAATACATTTCAGTAAAGATACATTCATGGAAAATTACATTTCAGTAAAGATACATTCATGGAAAATTACATTTCAGTAAAGATACATTCATGGAAAATTACATTTCAGTAAGGATACATTCAGATACATTCTTTAAGTCAATGAAAAAGGCACAGAAAGGATACATTCAGATCAAAATGATACGTGAGACTGCAAAAATGATACATTCTCAATTGATGCATTCTCCAGGGCAGTTTTTAAAGGCAGAATTCTATACTGTACTTTTGATATTGGTAGGGTCATTTTCCTTTATTCCCCTCTCTGACCCTGACCCTCTGACGACAACACCAACCACAGCAGCTCCTGTTACACGTGATGAATTTCTCTCTTACCATCCTCTCCCCAAGACTTTGGCCGCCTCATGAGAAGAGAAGACTCCCTGGAAAAGACCCTGATGCTGGGAAAGATGGAGGGCACAAGGAGAAGGGGACGACAGAGGACGAGATGGTGGGACAGTGTTCTCGAAGCTGCCAGCATGAGTTTGACCAAACTGCGGGAGGCAGTGGAAGACAGGAGTGCCTGGCGTGCTCTGGTCCAGGGGGCCACGAAGAATCGGACACGACTAAACGACTAAATAACAACAACAAATCTTCTCCCCATCTTCTTTCCCTTTGGTACCATGGTGCTGAATTTTAGATTATAAAATCTCTGGGATAAGGATGCAAAATGAGAAGACATCTTATTGGCAGCTATTAAAATGTTAAGTACCTAATGCAATCCTTTGTGGTATGGATAATAAGGCCTGCTTTCAATGCGCCTTATTAAATGCTAGACTTCAGCTTGCTGGGGAATGTCTGACAAGAGAAACGGTCTTGGTCTTCTGTCGCTCCTATTGAGCTGCATGTTGTTGACCCTGTTCTCGCAGTCTACCACTGTCATGCGCAAGCAGGCTCTGAATGCTGCTGAGGGGGTTGTGGTGAGAGACAACCAGAGACCTGTGAAATGTTAAACAGGAGCAGGCTGCCAACTCTCGCGCATAAAAGCGTCTGAGCAAGTAGGGCAGACAATCTGAGCAGCGAGAAGGTGGCATTTCATCTGCTGAGCCCTGAAAGGTCCAAAACTTTCCTCAGTTCTGAACGTTTTTTTTTTTTTTTAAAGATATTTATTAAAGTTTCAAAAAGGGTTACAAAGTAAAAAAAAGAAAAAAAAGAAAAAATACAAAGTACAGAAAAATAAAAGAGAAACAGTTAAAAACATATCAATCTTTTCATGTCTTGTCTTTCATTTGCTTGTTTCCCTGACCTCCTCACACCTCCCTTTTTTTGTATTCCAGTTCAGTTAGTTAAATCAGCAAATCCTTTCCCTCCTTGTTTTTATCTTAATCCTTTACCTTAATGTATTGTAACTTTGCATTCTCACCTAATAACAGTCCATTTTTGCATACTCCATTATGACATTGCTGCTAGAACCACTTAACTTCATTCTGACATCATTCTAACATTCATTAATTTTGCAGTATTTATATAAGTAGTCTTTAAATTTCTTCCAATCTTCTTCCACCGACTCTTCTCCCTGGTCTCGGATTCTGCCAGTCATTTCCTCCAGTTCCATATAGTCCATGACCTTCATCTGCCATTCTTCCAGGGTGGGTAAATCTTGTGTCTTCCAATACTTTGCAATGAGTATTCTTGCTGCTGTTGTAGCATACATAAAAAAAAGTTTTATCCTTCTTTAACACCAATTGGCCGACCATGCCCAGGAGAAAGGCCTCTGGTTTCTTCAGGAAGGTATATTTAAATACCTTTTTCATTTCATTATAGATCATCTCCCAGAAAGCCTTAATCTTTGGGCACGTCCACCAGAGGTGAAAGAATGTACCTTCATTTTCTTTACATTTCCAACATTTATTATCGGGCAAATGATAGATTTTTGCAAGCTTGACTGGTGTCATGTACCACCTGTGAACGTATAGTACTGCTGGTTCTGAGCTCAGACATGATGATGTGCTTGCCGCACTCTCTCTCAACTTCTCCTCTGAACAATTTTGGATTGGTTCACTAGCCTATTTTGTGGTCGACCCAGCAGCCATTGTTGCTTTAGATGGTTTGCTGAGGTGGACGTTGTGCTACAGAGAGCCAACCAACAATTTTTAAGTAGCTAAAAGTGAATTAACCTATAGTGCTTCCACCTATGAGTCCCATACCCTCCAACATTTCTCCAATGAAAATAGGGATGTCCAGGATGTGAGGGCAATCTGGCTGTGACATCTGTCACCCCATTGATCACCAGGGTTGATTCGGCTGATCTGGCTGGCTAGGCGGGTGTCCCTTCTGCCCTCACCGCTCCATGTGCGTCCCTCCTAAAGCTGCATGCTCGGTGGAAGAGGACGACCATCCCAGATAGAAGGAGTGTACCATTCTTTGGTCAAGGGTATACAATAGCTGTGCTCCCCTGCTAGAACCTCCAAACAAGCTCAAGAAAATAGGGGTGTCCTATTCAATAATAATAATAATTATAATAATAATACTTAAATCCCACCCATCTGACTGGGTTACCTCAGCCACTCTGGGTGGCTTTCAACATATGTAAAAATACAATAAAACATTAAAAGCTTCAGACCCAATGGGAAGTGTAGTTCCAAACAGTTGCAAAGCCCTGGGTTGAGATAGGCTGGCATATGTCACTGAAACGGCTTCCTTTCAATCTTCCCCTAACTGCCTTTTGAGATATATGTGTGTTCCTGGCTGTATTTTCAGCTGCAGCTGTTCTATGACAAGTAAGACGAGATTATTGTTGAGATTAAACTTTCTATTAAAAATTTTTAAGGTGGTTTTGGAAGCTGGTGGAGGACCAGCTATCTCAGGATAACTGAATGTGACACATTGGAGGCATGAAAGAACCTTCAGCAATGTGCGATGGCAGAGGGAGTGACCCTGCATGCGAGATCAGGGATGGGTGAACCATAATGACAGTGTGGTATAATGGTTAGAGCAGTGGTTCCCAACCTTTTTTTAGCCATGCCCCACCTAAGCATCTCTAAAATCCTCCAGACTGGATTATTGTAACTCGCTCTACGTGGGGCTGTCCTTGAGACTGACCCAGAAACTCCAGCGGGTGCAGAATGCCACGGCGAGACTCCTTACAGGGTCCTCGCTGCGAGATCGGTGCTATAACAGCTGCACTGTCTCCCGGTGGAGTACAGGATCAGGTTTAAGGTGCTGATTTTAACCTTTAAAGCCCTATATGGCCTGGGACCCTTGTACCTACAGGACCACCTCTCCTGGTATGTCCCACAGAGGAACTTACGGTCTTCAAACAAAAACATCTTGGAGGTCCCAGGCCACAGAGAGGTTAGGCTGGCCTCAACCAGAGCCAGGGCTTTTTCAGCTGTGGCTCCGATCTGGTGGAATGCTCTGTCACAAGAGACTAGGGCCCTGCGGGACTTGACATCTTTCCGCAGGGCCTGCAAGACAGAGCTGTTCCACCAGGCCTTTGGTCAGGGCACAACCTGACTCCCTCCTTTGGTAATCTTCACAGAACTCTAGCCCAATGGTTGCCATCAATTTGATTTGAATTAATTTTATAATGAAATGATTTTAGAATGTTGTATTATTTTATTGTTAGCTGCCCTAAGCCTGGCTTCAGCTGGGGAGGGCGGGATATAAATAAAATTTTATTATTAGTATTAGTATTAGTATTAGTATTAGTATTAGTATTATAAACTCCTGGTGACCCCCCCCCATGACATATAATTATTATTCTTCAAAAAGTGAATTCCTTTTCATATGGAGGAAGCCTAAAAGACCATTCACTGTTAATAACTCATTCTCGAATTGCCCCCCTTAAACATCAAATTGCCCCCCTGTGGGGCGTGTGCCCCACGTTGGGAACCACGGGGTTAGCGTATGGAACTATTTCCCCATCAGACAGCCAATAAACAGTTTTTAAATAACTAAAAGCAAATCACGTGGGAGAGCAGGGTTTGAATTTCCACTGGGCCATGAAGCTCACTGGGTGACCTTGGGCCGGCTACCCTCTCTTAGCCTAACCTACCTCGCAGGGTTGTTGTGAGGTTGGAATGGGGGGGAGGAGAAGAACCACCCTGAGATGCCTGGAAGAAAAAAGTCACGTAAAAATGAAATGAAGTGAATGAATGACTATAAACTTGACTGCCCATGTTTCCATGTGTAAAACGCTGGAGGGTTTACATGCCTCTGCTGATGACCAGCAAGGCCAATGAGCCTTACACTGCTGTAATAGATTTTTTATTAATTTTTTTCCATAATATCTCCAATCATACAATTTTCCACATCACATATTTTGACTTATTGAACCTCCCTCAACTCCTCTGACAATCGTCCGTAGTTAAATTTCTATCTTCACATTCCTTAATTATAGTATCGCCTTTAAGTAAAAATTTTCTGTCCTCATTTACATTCTTGCAATATTCCCTATTTTTTTCACAAAGCTTCTTTAAAACACACTAGCGTTGTATGTTCCTCACATACAGTTTTCAAATATTCTCTGAATTTTCCCCAGTCCTCTAGAAACTTATGGTCTCTTTGAAGTCTGATTTTTCCAGTTAATTTGTCCAGTTCTGCACAGTCTGTTAGTTTTGTTCTCCATTCTTCCAAAGTCGGTAGTTCTTCTTGTTTCCATTTTTGGGCCATCAATATTCTCGCTGCTGTTATAACAGCAATGAGCCTTACGCTGATCCCACAGTGGTTTCCACCTTCTAGATGGAACAACCATGTATGGGAAGGGCAGGGTAAGGGTGAGAAAGAAGCAGGGGCATCGCAGTCATTCTCTGCTCGGGGGCTTCAGCAGTGCATGTTCATGGTAGAAAAGAGTATCCACATTCACACCATACATATAAAGCACTATGAGACCATTTTAAACAGTCATGGTTTCCCATAGAGAATCCTGGGAGCCACAGTTTTTTCGGAGTGTTGAGAGTTGGGAGGAGACCCCCATTCCTCTCCCAGAGCTACAGTTCCTAGAGTGGTTTAATGAACAATCCTTCCTCCTGGTGAACTCTGGGAATTGTAGCTTTTCGGAGGAGATGGAGGTATCTCCTGCTTACAACTCTCAGCTCCCTTAACTACAACTCCCAGCATTCTTGGGGTGTGGGGGAGTCATGACTGCTCAAAGTGGAATTGTATGGTCTGGATGCCACCAAAATGTCGCTTGACCTCACCCAGCAGGGAGATGTCAGCCTAGGAGGAACATTCTGAGCCTCCTGCTGAATGTGCATGGGCCCTCCTCGCTTTTCCTGCAGAAACCTGAACGTTTGCTGCAAGACATAAATCACTTCTGTGGTTTGAGAAGCCTAAAATATGCCATAAAATTCACTTTTGAGAAGCCTAATCAAGGCGTTGACAGACATCAGTCAGCGTTACTCCAATTCCATCTCTGTAATTGTCTCCTTGTTCTTCTTCTTTCAGCATCTGAAGGAGGTCATTTTAAGGGGGAAATGCCATTTTTTCAACCTTATGGGCTGGTTCTCCCTCCCTTCACACCTTAATTCACCTCCTGCAGCTGCTTTTCCCATCCCCTGCAGAGACAGACAGGAATTCCACAGTCCTTGCATAATGGTTCCTAATGTTCTTCTTTGGAGGACGTGTGTGTCTCTCTCATTGCAGCAAGAACCAGGAAGGTGTGTGATGATTATGCAGCAGAGCTCGCCCCCCCTCCAAAAAAGACCCTCACAAGGGAGGGAGGAAGAGGAAAGTTTCACCCCCCAGTGCTACCTGAGTGTTTTCACCTGAGTGTTTACCTTTACTTTTTACCTTTCAAGAGAATTTGTCCCACATTCGAACAAGTTTTTGCAGGTTCAAAGCTCTGCGCATGCATACTCTCAACAAACCTTCCAAAGAGCCTTGTAAGGGGGGGCAATATTATTATCCTCATGTTGCTTATTGGGGGGGGGGTAATACCTAAGACCACCTAGTAAAGCTAGAATTGAGCCTCAGAGTATGAAGCCCACACATGTCTGCCAGCCATCAATAATATTAGGGAGCACACTCACTCCCAAAACCTTACGGGAATTATTATGTGAGTTAATTCAGGTAATTTTGCATGGTTTTCTTCATTCTCCAGAGGCTTTGTCACAATAAGGGGAGAAGGCCAGAGCCCCAATTCAGAGCACATGTTCCATGAACAAATGGTCTCTGCCTTTCCAAGTAGCACCAGGAACAACAACATGGTCTGGCTTCGTACAAGGCTGTTTCCTTGGTTCCTCATCCCTTTGCCAGATGTCTTCCAGAGCATCAGGGCTCCTTGGGGAAGGGGAGGGGAATCTGCAAAGCGTGTAGGTCAATTCACACAACTAAAGACACACATTGTGATTATGGCTTGAGTAGCTCCACGCAGTTATGAGCCGGTGATTCTACTCGCTGCTCAGCTCTGATCCAAACAGGAAAAACCTGCAACCAAAAAAAATGGTGGCATAAGAGAAAGTGAAGATAGGATGTTTAGGGAATGGTGGATTTAGAGTGCAGAAATTTAGAAAGCAACTGAGGGCAATGCCTGCTGGAATGTCCAAAGCCACAGGGCCGGGGTGGGGGGAGGCTGAGCAAGATGTCTAAAAGCCAATGGTGGAGTTGGTGCTGTGCCCTGATTGGCTCCTTTCCTCCATCCCCATAGCTAATAAATAGGAACAAATACTCCACTGTGGAGTTTGCAACCCAAATCATGCAAAATAGTCAGCCTTGTTGTTCTCTTTCTTTCCCCTCCCTGATTTGCAAAGCATGACGCCCGTGCTCAGGAGAGCTTTTGCTACACATGAATCACAGCTGGGTTTGGATTTGCTGGTTGTTCTTCGTACAATTTGCATGGGAATATCTCCCAACTGGGGACTTTCAGAATGATGTTAATGAATAATTATGCATTTCTCCCAAGCGCGGTTGTTGTTGTTTTAATTGAGGTGGTCTAGAAAGGTGTTAGTAAACTCCAACAAAACTCTGAGGCCTGGAAGGTGGAGTAGGGTTGCCATATTTCAAACAGTGAAAATTCGGGCAGAAAGGTTGTTGAGCAAAATCAACACTGCCAACATGGGTTGCCATATGTCCTGATTTTCCTGGACATTTGGGCAATTTCCACCCAGACACTGCTGGCGATTATGGTATTCTGGATATGTCCAGGAAATTCCGGACGTATGGCAACCCTACAGTGGAGGGATGTATGGGGTGTTAGGGGAGAGGTAGTATCTCTTGTGGGGGACACATCATGCTCCTTTTGGGGTAGTTTGTCCACCTTTGGTCCCCACCCTGCACTCAGCTCTCACCTGTGACTCCTAGAAGCTGTCAGCATGCAACAGCGACCACACCCTGGGAAATGGCTTTGACTGGCTGGCTGAACCAGGTGAAGGTAGCTGTTGGGTCTCAAACCCTCAGTGAGTTAGGGATCTCCCCTGCATGTGAAGACAGGCTCTAGTGGATTGAGTGGATGAGACCAAGAGAGGGTCCAGCGGTCAAGAAGGCAGTTTCTGTTAGGATATTCCGTTCCACCTTACAAGGAGCAGGCATGATTATTGTGTGTCACATGCCTGTTTACAGTCCAGCACAGCTTGCTGGGAACTTCCGTTTTGTGTATAGCTTTTGCTTATGCTGCTTGCTTGGACATGAAAGGGAGAAGTCATGTTTTTCCTTTGTCCTGAATAAACGGCTTGTAAATATGTTTTACATATGCCTCCATCTGCTCTTCTGTTGCGAAGAGTTATTTACTCTGCTGATTAGAGCGTGCTCCAGCTTCTGAAGAGCTCTGAAGCTGCGGGTCACTGTTTCATGCTGTGACAAGGACTGGAGATTGCCCTGGTACCGGCCGGTGGGCTGGAGCCAGCTGGGGGCCTGCAAATTGCCCCCCGTTTCCTTGGACGCATCTCAACAGTTTCTACACATGTTGTAGAAGTGAGGGGCAGATGGTGACAGCAGCCGCAAAATTAAAAGATGCCTGCTTCTTGGGAGGAAAGCAATGACAAACCTAGACAGCATCTTAAAAAGCAGAGACATCACCTTGCTGACAAAGGTCCGTATAGTAAAAGCTATGGTTTTCCCAGTAGTGATGTATGGAAGTGAGAGCTGGACCATAAAGAAGGCTGATCACCGAAGAATTGATGCTTTTGAATTATGGTGATGGAGGAGACTCTGAAGAGTCCCATGGACTGCAAGAAGATCAAACCTCTCCATTCTGAAGGAAATCAGCCCTGAGTGCTCCCTGGAAGGACAGGTCGTGAAGCTGAGGCTCCAATACTTTGGCCACCTCATGAGAACAGAAGACTCCCTGGAAAAGACCCTGATGTTGGGAAAGATGAAAGGCACAAGGAGAAGGGGACGACAGAGGATGAGATGGTGGGACAGTGTTCTTCTTGAAGCTACCAGCATGAGTTTGACCAAACTGGGGGAGGCAGTGGAAGACAGGAGTGCCTGGCGTGCTCTGGTCCAGGGGGTCGCGAAGAGTCGGACACGACTAAACAACAACAACACAGCAGTTTGACTTCATCCCCGGAGGCACACTCCATCGTCTCTCGAGACAGATGCCAACAACAACAGGACAGTGGGACAAGGAGGTGCAGGTAAAATTCATGGGTGGTAATCAAGTCATATAGTTGCAAGCTAAAATCAGGCCAGGATGAGGAAAGGAAAGCTGCAGTGAAAGTATCCCCAGAGCGCACAGAACACCTTTGGCGGCAGGCAGAAAAAGGAGCCAGAATTAAAGGAAATGTAACATTAACATCAGCCACTACAGTAATAATGTTCAGCACTTATCTTGCTCTTTCCATCTTCCAAGTGATTTACAAATGTTAACTAATTAATTAATCTCCCTGTCCTCCCTATCTATAAAATGCAAAATCATGGGTAGGCTGAGAAAGAAGATAAGATCCCTGGAGTTTGGGTAAAAGGCAGACAATGAAAGAGAAAGAGAGAGGGAGACAGCATGCAAAGAACCAAGGAACCAAATGCCTGGTAATTGCAATCTTGCAGTAAAACCGAGATGAGTTCCTGGCACGTATTTGCTCCTGGCTGGGCCTCCTCTGCCATGTTCAGTTTCAAGTCCCAGAAAAGGAACTTGTGTGTGCATGCACACAGACATGCACTAACAGTTCTGGGCCTTCTTCACATGTTCGCCCTCTTCTTCCCCAGTTAAATCTCTGTTGCATGAGGTGGCAAATCTTAATCCTAAAGTAAGGTTGCCATATTTCAAAAAGTGAAAATAATTTATTATTTTTACCCCACTTGTCTGGTTGTGTTTCCCCAGCCACTCTGGGCAGCTCCCAACAGAATATTAAGAACACAATAAAACATCAAACATTAAAAACTTCCCTAAACAGGGCTGCCTTCAGAGGTCTTCTTAAAGTCGGATAGCTGTTTATTTCCTTGACATCTGATGGGAGGGCATTCCACAGGGCGGGTGCCACCACCGAGAAGGCCCTCTGCCTGGTTCCCTGTAACCTCACATCTCGCAGTGAGGGAACTGCCAGAAGGCCCTCGGAGCTGGACCTCAGCGTCCGGGCTGAACGATGGGGGTGGAGACACTCCTTAACTAGAGCACGGGCAACTATGAGATCTTCCAAGTCTCTTTTTCCTCTCCAAGAGTTTGTGAAAGGTAATGTCTGGGTTAAACATGACACCCGAATAATGGCTTATTTCCATGTCTGATACCTTCAGATCTTTCCCTCCCCACATTTGTTGGGGTTCTTGGATCAAAAGGTTTAGAGTGGGTATGAAGTGACTTCAATCCTTTTCCTTTGTGAATCTGAAAAAGGCCACCCGGTCTCCATCCTGCAGGCTCTCTGCATTCCTTAGCCGCAGGGATCACCCTTCCTCCCAATTTTCATGCTGGCTTTGCTTTTCAAAGGCAGGGAGTTGGCACAGACTTTTGGCAGGTGCTCAGGGATTATGTGTGTTTAGGTCGCCATTAGCACCTATTTCATGTGTCCCTTTTTGCCTCCTCCGGTCTCCACTTTGCCCACCATCCTGAGGGGAGGGGCTGGAGAGTTATGCACAGATCCATAGTCCTCTTGAAAGGGGGGGTGTATTATAATGAGGATTGTAGAAAAACTACAAAAACTGGATAGCTTCAATAACTCCTGTTCTTAGGTCTTGCTCTTTTTATTGCAGTACACGTAAGATTTTTATTGAACCCTTTTTGCAGAAATTCCCAGGATGATTGGATAGATTTAATGCTTTTTTCCACTCCTTTCAGATCAGAACACACCCATCTCTTCCAGGGTGGCTAAATATTGTGCTGCAGTATGCAGGGATTAATTTTCACAAACATATAATTTTGCTTTTCATGCCTGGCATTTTATAATATGATCCAGCTATTAGTAATTTTATTGCTGTGGGTTTCTATTTCGTTTTGTCAGATGTTATTTTATACATCTGCACCAAAGTTTCTTTCTGGTCACTGATTGTAACAAGGAGATTGACTGATTGAAAAGCCCTAAATTTCCCCTGCTTCACAACTGCAATACAGATGTTCAAGGGTTGCTTGCTGCAGGTAAAAAAAAAAGTATACCAGGGGCGGGGGGCCTGTGGTCTAAACCCCTGAGCCTCTTGGGCTTGCCAATTGGAAGGTCGGCAGTTCGAATCCCCGCAATGGAGTGAGCTCCTGTCACTCTGTCCCAGCTCCTGCCAACCTAGCAGTTTGAAAGCACACCAGTGCAAGTAGATAAATAGGTACCACTGCGGCAGGAAGGTAAACGGCGTTTCCATGTGCTGTGCTCTGGTTTCCGTCATGGTGTTCCGTTGCGCCAGAAGTGGTTTCGTCATGCTGGCCTCATGACCCAGAAAGCTGTCTGTGGACAAACACCGACTCCCTTGGCCTGAAAGTGAGATGAGCACAGCAACCCCATAGTCGCCTATGACTTAATCATCCAGGGGCCGTTTACTTTTTACCTTTACCTGTACCAGGGATAAGGGATAACTTGTTCATTTTTTCAGATATTAGAAGGTGCAGTGTGGTCTCTCCAGGAATGCTGCAGATTTTTGCTGCCTATGCTACTTCTGACACAGGCAGGCAAAAATGTTCCTTTTAAACCAGGCCTTTGGTTGATAAATTTGACATCCTATGCCCTTTGTGTTTTTTTGTGGTGGGGCTGCTGGGCTGTTGTTTTCATTTTTATTACGTATTTTGTGGTTTTATATCTTGATTTTATTCTGTGAACTGCCCTGAGACCCCTGGGTATAGGGCAGTATATAAGTCCAATAAATAATAATAATAATCCAACTAGTTGGTCACCAATGCAATAAAAGTGCAAGGGGCAAGGCTTCTCTCTCTCTCATTTCAAGCAGGGCATGAAATAATTCTATCCCATGCCAAAGGGAATTCTTAGCTCCACACACATCACCTCCCATCCTGTTTCCCCAAAAAGAGAAGGGTCTCCGGTGTGGTAATGAAATGAAACCAAAGTAAAGACAGCTCCTGTAGATATGTCCATAGATTTATTTCTTTAAATCGCTTTATATATTTATACTATTTTTTTCCAAAACAATCCATCCGACACACTCACACACGCCCCCTCCCCACCCCTGACCCCAGGAAAGCAAATGATTGAGATGTCGAGCTGCGTCCCGGAGCAAATGTCCCAGGATCTGCTCGCAAAACTAAAGTGGCTAACAGCTGCCAGATTCATTTCCACCCAGGCTTCCACCCTATTCTGTTGGGTGCAAAGATAACTGAAAACAGAGGTCACTTTATGGCTCTTTAAAATGCACCCCACACGAGGATGGGGACGGGGAGAGACAGAGAAG
Organism: Podarcis melisellensis; assembly: GCF_964234715.1. Taxonomy (NCBI): domain Eukaryota; kingdom Metazoa; phylum Chordata; class Lepidosauria; order Squamata; family Lacertidae; genus Podarcis; species Podarcis melisellensis. The sequence continues at coordinate 37,981,932 of NC_138534.1, read as the reverse complement.
AGGGGAAGCAAAAGAAGAAGTCTTCGCAGGCAGAAAATAAGTGGGAAGGATTATGAGAGAGCAGCGGAAGGCGAGAATGGATGAAAGTGTCAGGGGAGGAGCAAAACGGAAAGAACAAACTACATGCAAAGGGGGGGGGGGGAGAGAGAAAGAGAGACTGAGAAAGGGGGAAGGGATTGCACAGAAAGACATCCAGGTTGGAGAAGAAAGCATCACACGTGGGACATCTGCCGTGCTCCCCAGCCAAAGGTCCTGCTAGTTCGACTTGGACCAGATCTTTGCACTGCCTCTGAGCCTGCAGAGAAGGAAAAGGTGTTAGAATGAGCGCCAGCAGGAATTTTCGCCTATAGACACTACGTGGTTAATGGGACGCGGGTGGCACTGTGGGTTAAACCATAGAGCCTAGGACTTGCTGATCAGAAGGTCGGCAGTTCGAATCCCCGCGATGGGGCGAGCTCCCGTTGTTCGGTCCCAGCTCCTGCCAACCTAGCGGTTTGAAAGCACGTCAAAGTGCAAGTAGATAAATAGGTACCGCTCTGGCGGGAAGGTAAACGGTGTTTCCGTGCGCTGTTTTGGTTCGCCAGAAGCGGCTTAGTCATGCTGGCCACATGACCTATACGCCGGCTCCCTCGGCCAATAAAGCGAGATGAGCGCCGCAACCCCAGAGTCGGTCACGACTGGACCTAATGGTCAGGATCCCTTTACCTTTTACGTGGTTAATAATCACCGAGCCCCAAGGTAAGGGAGTTGAACTGTAGGCAAAACACAAGGGGTGTCTCTCTGCTTTTCTAGCCCATGTGCAGAGAGAAGATGGCCAGCCTTGAACAGGATTCCACCTCACCCTTTGCCTTTGGAAGCCTTTTTGCTGGCCTGGCGCTGGTTGGTACCCGGAGCCGGCTCCCGGAGTTCAGAGAGATGCTGCTCAGGATCCTGGGATGTCGCTGCAGCGGCGGCTGCTGTCGTCACTTTAATTGTCTTCTTCAGATTTGCTACCTGCTGGGGCAAGAGGACAGAGGGAGTGCGGGGGGGGGGGGAGAGAAACAAGGAGAACAAGATTAAAGTGCCCAATTTAAAGCAAACAAACAATAGCATAGTTCATTACCCTGGAGGCAAAAAAACCCCTATGTATGCACCAAGAATACAGGAAAGTTCTCTCCTGGCAGCTCAAGGAGAAGGTAGCTAGGCAATGCCTCACCAGACTTAACTGAGGGATGTTATCTTCTCTCAACACCCCACCCAAGGTATCCGATTTCTGATTTAGGAGGGATCTGTCTCTGCAAATGTTTCTATAGAGTTCTCTGGTGTCCTGCACAGTTTGCTGCAGGGACATTCCACTTAAACTGAGGCTGCATATTTGTGCGTCATCTGATGTCATAATGATGTCAGATACTGATGATTAGGTTGTCAAAGTTGGCCCGCAGGAGTGGGAATGATAAGGATATGGCCTGCCAAGCCAAGAAAGTCCCCCATCCCTGCTCTACATACACTTTATAGCAGGTGAACTAATGCCAGTGTACTGGAAGAAGCAAAGATCACCAGGGTTGAAACGATGATTCTTCAACATCAACTTCATGGGACTACAGTGGTACCTCTGGTTACGTACTTAATTCATTCTGGAGGTCTGTTCTTAACCTGAAGCACCACTTTAGCTAATGAGGCCTCCCGCTGCTGCCGCTGAGCGATTTCTGTTCTCATCCTAAAGCAAAGTTCTTAACCCGAGTTACTATTTCTGGCTTAGCGGAGTCTGTAACCGGAAGTATACGTAACCTGAAGCCTATGTAACCTGAGGTACCACTGTAGTCATGTTGTGGGGTGAATGATTATCGTCTTCCAAAGCAACGACTCTATTCCCAACTTAAAAATGGAAAGTGTAATGCTGGTGGTCAACAAAAGAGGTTGAAAGACTCCCTCAAGGCAAGTCTTTTAAAATGTGGTATAAACACCAACAACTAGAAAACACTGGCCTGTGAGCGCTCCAATTGGAGAACAGCCTTTACCAAAGGTGCCATGGGTTTTGAAGACGCTCAAACTCAGGACAAAAGGGAGAAACACACTAAGAGGAAGGCAAGCTTGGCAAAACCCTCACCATGATTAACTCCCGCCTGGAAACCCATGTCCCCACTGTGGAAGGATGTGTGGATCCAGAATTGGCCTCCACAGTCACTTATGGACTCACTTTTAAAACCATGTTTATGGAAGACAATCTTACTCGGCTACAAGTGATTGCCAAAGAAGAAGAAGAGAGAATTGCATCTCTGAGTTTCATTCATTTGGGGGAGAGTGTACCGTAGTCGCTCAGTGTTCCAGGACTATAAATGCAGCATAAAACCCTATGCTTCACCACCATGTTAGATACCACAGTCCTGCTCACTCACCTCGCTCTCAATCTGCTGCTTGAGACCCAGCTGCTGCTCTTTGTGCTGATTAGCCCGGCTCACTTGTTCTTCGATGCTCGAAAGGACGACCTCACAGCCCTGGCACCTGTAAGAGGCAGGCAAAAGGTGAACAAGGCAGGACAGAGGCCTACAAAGCAGCCAGCAGGTGAACACCTGATAAGAGAAGCACAAAGGCTTAGAGAAGGAGGAACACAGACATCAAAATACAATTCTGTAGAACTATAGGAAGCAAAGAAGTGGGAAAGATGGCAGAAGAACATGGGATTTATCATACAGGGCTGCAATACACACATAAAAATGCCACCATTTGCTTTTTAAAGGTTTCGTCAAGTAACATTTTTAATGGCCAAAAAATAAACATTGTAAAAAAATAAAAATGCCACGATTAGGTTTTGCAACGGCTAGGGCCAGGGTTATTTATGCCACAATCCCACTGAAAAAGCTCAGGGTACAACCACCAAAATTCAGCTTCTGAAGCACCTCAGCTTTTAATTTAAAATAAACCACAAGCACACATACAAAGTTGTTAGCCCTTACTGCTATAGTGTAAGCTTTTACTGTGCAACCTTCCAGAGAACAAAAGGTTCACAAGATACAAATCCCACAATTAAAACGGAAACGTAAGCAATAAACTTAGAATTCAAATATGCCAATGGGCTTGTCCGATACTGAAACATCCCTGCAGCGGCTCACTGCCAAGTCTGAAATAGTTTTTGCTCAGGTTCTAGAGGCTGCCAAGGTACAGAAGGAGGCCCTATGGGTCACATAAACATCTGAAACTTTCCTGAAATGAAATTAAACTGTAAGAGGGCTACAACAGCACAAAGAAATTTGCTCAAGTAAAGAATATAGCATGTAAAGTGGAAGGCCTTCCAACTCAGAAGCTCCACGAATACAAATTCACGGTGCAAATGTGACCCAGTGGTTCTTATCCACCATTGATTGTGGCAGCTCGTATGCTGCAGAAGGGAAAGCAAAATGCCACGAAAGCTCATCTCAGGTTGATGAAAACAATAGCAGCCAAGGAAGAGGTTCTATTACACTCATATTTTCGGTACCAGCTGGGGGAAAAAAGATTTTAAAATAATTATCAATAGGTGTTTTGGTTAAAGCCCAATCTCAAAAGTTTTAATATCAGCTTGTGGAGGAGCCAAAGTAGGGTGCAAGGTACATGATGACCCATATCATAACACAGTTTTGATAAGTGGCTATCTGGGGTGTTCTTCTAATTCTTCAGCATGGCATTAAGTACATGGGTTGTAGTTAAGGGGAGCCCCATCCCTGCCCCAATCTAAGGTCTGCTGGAATACAGCATCAGCAAAATGTAAGCCTGGGTCCCTGGTATCTGAGGGCTGGCCCTTCTTCCACCTGCTAACAAGCAGTGCCAACAAGCTTTCGTTTTTTGTTTTGCAACCTGGGAATCATCCCAGCTTTCTGGGTTTTTTTGTTTTTGGGTCATACCTGTTTCTGGTCCTTGAGGTAAAGAGAACATACTGCTTTAAATGCATTGTTGTAGCTTTTTGTGGGGAACTAACAAAGGGAGATGTTCAGGAATTAAAAAGTTTGGTGTATGAAGCCACTTAGCCATTCTCACATCATAACACAAAACGGTTAGCAAAAGAAACACATGGTGGACACTGTGGAGCACCCAACAGTGTGGCGCCAAGGAGGAGGAGGAAGAAGAAGAAGAAGAAGAAGAAGAAGAAGAAGAAGAGGAGGAGGAGTTTGGATTTGATATCCCGCCTTTCACTCCCCTTAAGGAGTCTCAAAGCAGCTAACATTCTCCTTTCCCTTCCTCCCCCACAACAAACACTCTGTGAGGTGAGTGGGGCTGAGAGACTTTAGAGAAGTGTGACTGGCCCAAGGTCACCCAGCAGCTGCATGTGGAGGAGTGGAGACGCGAACCCGGTTCCCCAGATTGCAAGTCCACCGCTCTTAACCACTACACCACACTGGCTCTGGAAGAAAGAGTTGCTATTGTTAGATTCCACCCTGCAATAAGGATTATGTCTAGTTCCTTCTGTCAGAAGAACTCAGCTACAGCATGCCCCACTGGTCTGTGTTTGGCCCATGCAAGTTCACAGAGCCTTCCTTACCATTCCTGAAGGGTGCGAGTGATGGCGCTGAGTTCCTCCCTGCGGATGTCCCTCCCAATGCTGTAATCGACCTCTAATCGCTGGTTGCGTTGGTCCAGGCTCCCCCGCAGTACATCTGCGTACACGGCCTCAATCACCAAGTCCTCCAGCTGGCGCACATTCTTCAGCTGGAGCTGCTCCAGCAGCACTGCGTACGGAATGCACTGTGGGCGGTGGTGGGGATACAAGCTGGCGTGAGGCGCTATCCCCCCAAAGAATGAGGAGGACAGGCAAGAGAACAAGAGGCACATAGATTACCTTGAGCTTGGAAGCCAACGTGACAACAGACAGATGGCGCAATTTGTTCTTCTGAGCCTCTGTTAAGGGAGGCAGATTCCCGGCTTCGGCTGCTCTCGGGAGACAAGAAAGAATAGCTATTATCACAGCAGGTTCAATTCCCTCAAATCTTCGTTGCCAGCTTTGGATTAGGTTCCACCGTCTCTTTCCATGCTCCATCTTTTTTCCAAATTTCTATTCTATTATTTTTGGGTCAGTCTCAGAGGCCCTGCTCTCAAACTGCTAAGGTGGGTTCTCAAACATTTACATAAGCAGAACACATACATACATAGTGATTTCCCCCCCAACCATCCAGTAATCCTACACACACACACACACACACACACACACACACTTTTTGGGATATAGACCCTGAAAGCAACAAATCCAGAGCAGGCCAGCAAGTCTAAATAAATGCAGCTTCTGCGTTTCAGAACATCTACCCACCCCATTCAAATAATGTTTAATGTTATTGCTACCAGTAAAGGTAAAGGACCCTTGGACGTTGAAGTCCAGTCAAATGGGACTATGGGGTGCAGCACTCATCTTACTTTCAGGCCAAGGGAGCTGGCGTTCGTCCACAGGCAGCTTTCTGGATCATATGGCCAGCATGACTAAACTGCTTCTGGCACAACGGAACACCCTGATGGAAGCCAGAGTGCACAGAAATGGCGTTTACCTTCCCACCACAGCGGTACCTATTTATCTACTTGCACTGGTGTGCTTTCAAACTGCTAGGATGGCAGGAGATGCGACAGAGCAACAGGAGCTCACTTCATCACAGGGATTCAAACCGCTGACCTTCTGACCGGCAAGCCCAAGAGGCTCAGGCGTTTAGACCACAGTGTCACCCGCATCTAACCACCCCATTCAAACAATATTTGCTGTTATCGCTACCACTCCAGAGCCTGCCCAAGAACTGAGAGCCATTCTTCTTATATGCAGCACAAGCCCAACGTACTTGGCCAGAAGCAGTAGAAAAGAAGTTGCAACAAAGAAGGGGAGGATACAAAAATAGAGACGACAGAGCAGATTAGCGAGATCACAAGCTATTGGACAACCTCCACAATACTTCAATATCCAATGGCCCCATTTTGTATCCTCATCTCCTTTCTGATCTATAGAAATGTCACCCACATCCTTCTGCAATTCTTGATCCTAGGCAGGATTGGTCCTGAGCTGGTACAATCTGATTTACGGTAAAGGTTTTTATTTTATTTCTCCAGATCCCTTAATTGCATTGGCTCAGTTCTTGGTTTTCTACACCTTACCTCACAACAAATTTGACAATACCTGTTTCCCAAGAACAAGAGAAAACATACCTAAGTAATCTGAGTATGTCCCGTACGCAAAGACTGTGAGCAGGCGGAATACAGCGGCGAACTCACTGTCAGCTAGCTGAAGGGAAGGGGGGGAGGGGGGGAGAGAGACACCAGTAGAAACATATGAGAAATGACAAACATTCTATTTGCTTACAACATCCTTTCCAATCTGTCTCAAAGGGAGCACAGGTTTAATTGCTAATGAAACTGAATTTTGCCCTTGCTCTTTTATTACACAGGATTCTTGCCCACAAAGGTTGTGAGCAGTGATTATTGCGGGCCTGTTTCACGAACTTCCACACCAGCTGGAGAGCAACTTAGGCCAAGTTCTCAGGAATATGGTAAACCTTTGTATAGGCTGTACTGCTCTAGACAAAGCTGGGGGCTCACAAGATGTAGCGTCCCTCCATATAATAATTTTACAGTCCCTGTATGCAGAGAACTAGATGCTAGGCAGAGGAGTTTTAGCGTGGTCTTCTCTTAGAAATGCCAGTTTTCTGTCATTTACTGACATATGTCTCCACTGCGGCCCAGAATAATCCATTCAAAGGTCTACCACCTCAATGAGAACCATGTCAGCGTGTGTTTGTTGCACACTCCTCACAACTTTCCTCATCTTAAAGGTAAAGGGACCCCTGACCATTAGGTCCAGTCGTGGCCGACTCTGGGGTTGCGGCACTCACCTCGCTTTATTGGCCGAGGGAGCCGGCGTACAGCTTCTGGTTCATGTGGCCAGCATGACTAAGCCACTTCTGGCGAACCAGAGCAGCGCACGGAAATGCCGTTTACCTTCCCGCCGTAGTGGTACCTATTTATCTACTTGCACTTTGACGTGCTTTCGAAGTGCTAGGTTGGCAGGAGCAGGGACAGAGCAACAGGAGCTCACCCCATTGCAGGGATTCGGACCGCCAACCTTCTGATTGGCAAGTCCTAGGCTCTGTGGTTTAACCCACAGTGCCACCCGTGTTCCTCATCTTGGCTGGCTGTATTTTAGAGGTGCTCAAATTGCAACTTTTTGTAGCTGAGGAAATGCAATCCCTGCTCAGCCAGAAAGCTTACTGGATGACTGTCACTCAGCCTAGCCTACTACACAGGAAAATGGGATAAATTTATAATCTAGCCAGATTTTCAAGGAGGTTGAGAGGGTGAAGAGCAGAATACCTATTTTTCCTCCCTGCCACTACAGCAAGCTTTTCTTACTCTGTATTAGGATTCTGTGCTGCTGTCATTGAAAAGTACTTAAAAGAACACTGTATGACAGCTTAGGAAAATGGTATACTGGCAATGGTTTCCATATTGACTTCTCTGGCAAATGACCCCTAAATATCAGTTATGGACCTTCTAAGCACTGCAGAGGATGCACCATGTAGAGCACTAGCTAGTCCTCACCATAATTCTTGCAAATTAATAGCATGCCAGGGAAGACACACTAGCTCTCCCTTAACGCCACCCATCGTGAGGGGAAATCAGCAGCCCTACAGGGAAGCTTGTGTGCCATTACTGATGACCTCATTCCAGAATCCCAGGTGGCTTTCAGGAACCCCAGGGTTCCACAAATGCCGTATGGAATGCGCCTACACATAGCATGTTTCCCTCCATCATTATGGCGAAAGGCCCCTAATCCCCATTCATTACTACACGCCAGTTTGTAGCAGATAGTCAGCGAGAAACCTGCTAAAGCTGCTCATTTAAACCTAGCGCAGAAATAAAGTTGTCAGGTGGTGTGAAACACTGAAACCCTGCTTTGTAGGGGAAATGTATGAGGTGTGTGTGTGTGTGTGTGTGTGTGTGTGTATTCATGGTGCTATGTCAGAGCTGAGAGAGGCTACCTTACCTATCCTAAATAGAGGCATGAGGGTTTACATCAATTTGGGGGGAAGGGAGTGGATTCCTTCATCTACCTGCTTAGAAGAAGAGGAGTTTGGATTTGATATCCTGCTTTATCACTACCCGAAGGAGTCTCTCCTTTCCCTTCCTCCCCCACAACAAACACTCTGTGAGGTGAGTGGGGCTGAGAGACTTCAGAGAAGTGTGACTGGCCCAAGGTCACCCAGCAGCTGCATGTGGAGGAGCGGAGACGCAAACCCGGTTCCCCAGATTACGACCACTAAACCACACACACTATAAGGTTCCCTAGGCCTTCATTTCCCACATCTCAGAGCTCACCTCGCGAACGTTGGGCATGTCCAGCAGTTCCCCAAAGACGTAAATGCCAGGGGCTTCGAGCACTTGATGAATGAGGCTGGCCAGGGCAGCTCCACGGGCCGATTTCGCCAGCAGCAGGAACTGCTCCTGGTTCTGCCCCGTCACCTTCACCTCGGCTGCCATGATGTCACCAAGTCAGCCTGCTTCAGGGCCAGACCGCAGCCTCCACAAGCTAAAGGAAGGAGCAAGTTTGACAGCTGAAGCTTTCCCTCCCATTCGTTCCCCGGAACAAAAAATCCACGTTAAACATGTACAGTGGTACCTTGGTTTGCAAACAGTCTGGTTTGCATACATTTTGGATTACAAACACGTCAAACCCAGAAGTGCATGTCCCAGTTTGCAAACTTTTTTTGGATTACAACCCATTTTTTTGGGTTATGAACAAAAAATTTTTGGAGCATTCTCTGGGCAACTCAAGAGAACATGAAAGAATAACATTAACATTTCACAATATACAATACAAACATAGTAAGATTAAAACAGGCTTATAAACAATTCAACCCGATGGGAGGTAGAATTTTTTGGTTAACTGCTTAACAATCCAGGTAGCCAAAGAAGGCTGCATTCCTAGCCTGATCCCACCCATGTCCCACTTACTTGGGAGCAAGGCCCGCTGAATTCACTCGGGCTTACATCTGAGTAGACTATGCTGCAGTTTACAAAGGCGGCTACACCCTGCCAACTCAGGGCTGTGTGTAAGGTGATAAAGAGCACAGGGGCAGATCCGTTTGGGTATGCAGGGCCTGGTCCAGGGAAAGGAAAGGGAGGTGGTAATGGGGGAAGGAGAGTGGGGAATGGGGGAGGGATGCAGGAGGGCACCAGCAGGATCAGCACAAAGAATCTGAGGGATGGAACAAGTGGCAGAAAGGGAGGTCCACCCCCTGCTTTTCAGGCATAGCTGTCAACTTTCCCCTTTTCTTACTATTCGGAATAAGGGACTTTCCCTTAAAAAAAATGGGAAACGTTGACAGCTATGTTTTCAGGTGAGCGGTCCAGGGCCAGTCCAATACATTTTGGTGCTTGAAGTGGACCCCCAAAATGGTGCTCCATTTCCCCAATAAGGAAAAAGGGGTGAGGGAAGACTACATTAATTATTATTATTATTATTACATTAAGGACAAGGTGGGGGTGGGGAAAAGAATGACACGGGGGTCTGCTGCCCCTGTGGATCCTGTCGCCTGAGGCGCTCGCCTCACCTTGCCTCGTGTGTGGGCCAGCCCTGAATAAACAAAGGTCAAGATCCGGATCTGCTGCCCCTGTGGATCTTGCTGCCTGAGATCCCCTCTCCTCTTGCTTCCTGGGTGGGCCGGCCCTAGCAGTGGGGGCCCCAGACCCACCTCCCTCTCTCTCGTCTCCTCCTCCACCCCAGGCAGAGGAGACAACCGCTTGCCAGGCCGCTCCCTACCTGAGGACTTTCCCTTCCCCGCTGCTGGGGAGACCCTCTCTGCCAAGAGACAGACCACTTCCGGGTTGGTGGCGTCACAGCTGCCCTCCAGGCCACGCCTCCTCGCGCCGCCGCCTCATTGGCCAGCTCTTTGCTTGGCCACGCCTCTCTTTTCTCTCCACGGCGGAGTCGCTTTCCGAGCGGCGAGGTCGCCTCTATGAAGGGGCTTCGGCCGTGAGTCTATGTTTGCTTTCGTTTGGGCGGGAAATCGCCCGTGTGTTTTTTTCCTCACGCTTGAATAAGGGCCGTTTGCCTGAGGGAAAGTCCAGTCCACCCAAGATCATATTTTCTTCATAAAATGTAATAAATCGCTTGGTGGTTCAAACGCAAACAAACAAACAAAAAAATACCTCAAAAGCGGTTTGCGAAAAGCTAAAACGGTTGAAACCGCGAAAGACATTCACAACCCCGTATATTGTAAAAATATACGAAAGTTAAGATGGTAGATTACCTCAACTTTCTAAGCACTTTACATTGTGGGCATGTGAAATAATATAACTCGGTGGCCAATCGCCAGCCACACACCAAAATCCCGGCCAAATAAGCCTCCCTCCTAGAAAATAAAAATAAAATACAGATCAAAAAGCGCAGTGAGAAAACATGCCTGCCCTTTTGCTCCACGTTTTGGCAGTTTTAAGGCTGGCTCTGTGTACAGGTCGGCTTCGCCCTGATCAAGAGTACAGGATTTCCTTTCAGCGACAGGAAACTTTTTATTAAAAATAAATAAACGAGGCAGAGTACCTCTGAGCATGTGCAAAGTACTCCCCGTTTTCCTCACAAAACCTAATCTCTTTCCCACTCGCTCTATCAGAGTTTCCCAAACTTGGGTCTCCAGCTGTTTTGGGACTCAAAGTCCCATCATCTCTAGCTAGCAAAAACCAGGGCTCAGGGATGATGGGAACTGTAGTCCCAAGAAACAGCGGGCGACCAAAAATTTGCGGAAAAATGGGATGGTTATAGAAGATATGTTCAAAAATACAATAATAGTTTTGACTCCGTACTAGCATTCGAGTGATAAAGGAACTAAAAGGAGGTGGACAACAATTAAGGATTTATTATGTTTTCAGAGTGTATTGGAAAAATTATATAGAAAGGTTTATTGTTTCGTGTACATTCAAATGTAAGATAAAATATATGCAAAGGGACTTGACAGGAAGTCAAAGTTGAAGAAAAGATTTTGGAAGATAAAAGGGGAAAAATATTTACTTCCATTATTATCATTTTGTGTGCAGGTGTGGGTGTGTGGGTGTCTGCACATATGTGTGTTTTTGTATGCAATGTTTGGGAGGAAATAAGACGGTAAACAACAAATAACAAACTAAATATTGATGTATGTAATTTTTATTTATTATATTTAGTGGTAGTATGGCTGTACTGTTTTTTGCAACATAAAATCATTCAATAAAAATTATATATATATATATATATATATATATATATATATGAATATGAAACAGCAGGCGACCCAGGTGTGGGAAACTCTGATACATTCTGGAAATTAGCTAAGGTGGTGAATTCTGGCCCTTTAGCAACCTAAAACTAGACTTTCTTCCCACCCCACAAGGCAGTTTCCATGACCTGTGTGTCTGTCTTAAGGCTTCATAGAATTGCAGAGTTGGAAGGGACACCAAGGGTCATCTAGCTCAACCCGCTGTAAGACAGGAATCTCAACTAGATTATATATGTTGGATTGCCACCCGATTTCTACTTAAACACCTCCAAGGAAGAAGAGTCCACCACCAGTGGGAGACTGTTTCACTGTTGAACAGCTCATACCACCAGAAAGTTCTTCCTGAATATTTAGCCAGAAAACTTCTTATAACTTGAAGCCATTGGTTCCAGTCCTACCTTTCGGAGCAGGAGAAAACAAGCTTTCTCCATCTTCCATGTGACAGTCCGTTATACACTTTAATATTGCTATCATATCTCCTCTTATCCCTCAACAGTCCCTCATTAGATTCTTCGTCACCTTCCTTTGCACACATTTCAGTTTGTCAATACAGTCATACTTCTAGTTGCGTTCGCTCCATGTTGCGGATTTTCAAATTGCAAACGCGGCAAATCCAGAAGTATATAGAAGTGCCGCTCTAGTTGCAGACTTTTCAGGGTGCGAATGGCACCCCGGAACGGATTGTGTCTGCAACTAGAGGTACCACTGCATCCTTCTTAAATGGTGGCATCCAGAACTGTTGATGTTTAGTCGTGTCCGACTCTTCGTGACCCCCCGGACCAGAGCATGCCAGGCACTCCTGTCTTCCACTGCCTCCCGCAGTTTGGTCAAACTCATGCTGGTAGCTTCGAGAACCCTGTCCAACCATCTCGTCCTCTGTCGTCTCCTTCTCCTTGTGCCCTCCATCTTTCGCAACATCAGGGTCTTTTCCAGGGAGTCTTCTCTTCTCCTAAGGTGGCCAAAGTCTTGGAGCCTCAGCTTCAGGATCTGTCCTTCCAGTGAGCACTCAGGGCTGATTTCCTTCAGAATGAATAGGTTTGATCTTCTTGCAGTCCATGGGACTCTCAAGAGTCTCCTCCAGCACCAGAATTCAAAAGCATCAGTTCTTCAGCAATCAGCCTTCTTGATGGTCCAGCTCTCACTTCCATACATCACTACTGGGAAAACCATAGCTTTAACTATACGGACCTTTCTTAGCAAGGTGATGTCTCTGCTTTTTAAGAAGGATACTACTGTATCCTTCTTAAATGGTGGCATCCAGAACTAGACACAGTATTTTCCAGGTGTGGTCTGACTAAGGCTATTACTTCCCTTGATGGAGACACTAGACTTCTGTTGATGCAGTCTAGAATAGCAGTAGCTTTCTTTTTCTTCTGCTGTATCACACTGCTGATTCATGTTACCCTTGTGGTCTACTAAATCCTAGATCCTTTTCACATGTACTACTGGCAAGCCAGGTGTCCCCCATCTTATATTGGTGAAGTAGGTTCTTCCTGCTTAAGAGTAGAACAACAACAACAATTTTATTATTAGCACCTTGGTTTACTGAGGAGCCCCTTGGTTTACTGAGAGGCTCCAGAAAATGAAGTGGGATCTCAGACGGTTATGGCGACGGACTCGTGACGAAGCCTCAAGAACATCTTATAGGACGCTTATGAAAGGCTATGAGATGGCTATGAAAGCTGCTAAGAAATCTTACTTTGCAGCTTCCATTGCATCCGCTAGCTCTCGCCCGGCACAACTTTTTAGAATAATTAGGTCAATAGCGTCCTTAGGAGGACAACCAAATTTAAGCACAAATTCGACCCACAGCTGTGAGGCATTCGCAAGCTTTTTTGCGGAGAAAGTCCTGTTGCTCCGCCGTGACCTCCCTGCCAATTTAGATACAGTGACTGAACTGGAGGCCCCTCGACTAACTTCAGGTCCAGTGTTGGACCATTTCGATCTGATACTCCCTACTGATGTGGATAGATTCCTCCAAGTTGGTAGGCCCACCACCTGCCTCCTTGATCCGTGCCCGTCTTGGCTGATTAGGGAGTGTCCAGATGTTGCGCGGACCCCCCTGGTTGAAATTATCAATTTGTCCCTTGACAAGGGGTCATTCCCAGGGGAACTGAAGGAAGCAGTAGTGTGTCCACTCTTAAAGAAAACTTCATCAGATCCCTTAGACTTATCCAATTACCGCCCAGTTTCAAATCTTCCATACCTGGGTAAGGTAATTGAGAGAGCGGTTGCTGAACAGCTTGGTAGGTTTCTGGAGTAAACATCGGCATTAGACCCATTTCAGTCCGGTTTCCATCCTGGTTTTGGGACGGAGACGGCTCTGGTTGCCCTAACAGATGATCTCTGTAGACAACTGGATCGAGGCGGGTCAGGACTGCTGATCCTTTTAGATTTGTCAGCAGCCTTTGACATGGTCGATCATGATCTTCTGGACCACCGCCTCGCAGACGTGGGGATACAGGGCATAGCCCATAGCTGGTTGTGCTCTTTCATCTTTGGTCGGGGACAGAGGGTGGCACTAGGGAGGGAAATGTCATCGCGCCACTCCTTGGTGCGTGGAGTGCCGCAGGGCGCAATTCTCTCCCCGATGCTTTTTAACATCTTTATGCAACCCCTTGCCCAGATTATCCGGAGCTTTGGGCTGGGTTGTCATCAATATGCTGATGACACTTAGCTCTATCTGCTGATGGATGGCCACACCGACTCGGCCCCGAACACACTGACCAGATGCTTGGAAGCTGTGGCTGGATGGTTTCGTGGGAGCCAATTGAAACTAAATCCTTCGAAGACAGAGGTCCTATGGCTAGGTCGGGATGGCATGGGGATGAGGGACCAACTCCCTTCTCTTGCGGGGGCCCAATTAGTGCCATTGCCTTCCGTTAAGAGTTTGGGTGTAATCCTTGACTCCTCCCTTTCCATGGAGGCGCAAGTTACAGCAACAGCCAAGGCAACATTTTTCCACCTTCGCCGCATGAAGCAGTTGGTCCCTTACCTTTCCCGCCCCGACCTGGCCACAGTGATCCATGCGATGGTCATCTCCATGCTTGACTACTGTAATTCGCTCTACGCGGGGCTGCCCTTGAAGCTGTCCCAGAAACTCCAGCAGGTACAGAATGCTGCAGTGAGGCTCCTCACGGGGTCTCTGCCATGGGAGCATATTCACCCAGTGCTTTTCAAGCTGCACTGGCTCCCGGTGGAGTACAGGGTCAGATTTAAGGTGCTGCTTTTGACCTTTAAAGCCCTTCACGGCCTAGGACCCTCGTACCTACGGGACCGCCTCTCCTGGTATGCCCCACGGAGAGCCTCAAGGTCCATAAATAGCAACACGCTAGAGGTCCCGGGCCCTAAGGAAGTTAGATTGGCTTCAACCAGAGCCAGGGCCTTTTCAACACTGGCCCCAGGCTGGTGGAACGCTCTGCCTCATGAGACCAGGGCCCTGCAGGATCTGATTTCTTTCTGCAGGGCCTGTAAGACAGAGTTGTTCCGCCTGGCCTTTGGCTTGGAGCCAATTTGATTCCCTCCCTCTCTTTCTTTTTTCTTTTCCTTCTCCTCCTGCGATGAGGCTACAGTTTAATATTTTAATGTTCCATTATTTTAATGTTGTATTTTATTTTTGTTTTTAAGTTGTAATCATTCATCTTGTTTTTATTATTGCTTGTAAGCCGCTCTGAGCCCGGCCTTGTCTGGGGAGGGCGGGGTATAAATAAAAAAATATTATTATTATTATTATTATTATTATTATTATTATTATTATTATTATTTGATCCTTATTCATTTATTTACTTTACCTCGTGTACACCCCCCCTTTACCTTTCCCCTTTCTCTCTGAATGTTTGTGTGGAGAAAAAGTCAGATTGTGCATCCATAGCAGTGACGACAGGAGAAATGACGACTGGGAGAGAAAAAACACCAAGGTGCATCTGTAGCAGCAGAACCAGATGCCTTCATCTGCCCGGCTGCAACAAAACATGTCTCTCCCATATCGGTCTCTACAGCCGCAGCAGGTACTGCAACCATCCAATAGTTAGACCTCATGCCCAAAGGGACACTCCGCCATTGTCTTCCGAGACAGATGGATACCAACTCAACTGTATGTCTGTGTTTAAAACTGGACAAAATCTGACAAAAGTATGGTGTGTGTTTTATAGTCAAAAGAGACTGTCCCCTCTCTCTGTATATGCAGATGGGCCACTGTGCAATTGTCATTGAAAAGGGGGTGTGATAGTTTCAGACAAAAACTGTGTTCAGCTGAGGTACCCTTCAAAAGACCATGAGAGGCTCTGATTTTTCAGTGCTGTTGGCTGGAAAAAGGCTCTTTTTAGTATGGGGAACAGTAAGACACCATCCAATATTGTCTGTCTGTCTGTCTGTCTGTCTGTCGCAACAAGCAACAGAACCACCAATTGTAGAATGCTATTTCCAGAGAAACTTTCCCGGCCCCTACTTTGTCATATTTTCAGCAACAGATGAATACACTTTTAGTCTCCTGGCCAACTGAAGAACATTAACGGTTTGGATTTTGGTGGCTGTTTTTGTGTTCATTCTGGAGTTAGGAGTGGAATTCTTTTTAAGGAAAACTTTTAGTATTTCCATATCTTTTTTGTGCTAATGAACTTGCCACTGTGTATTGTATTTTTGTATTTTATTGTCCTGTAAATTGCTTTAGGACTCATTTTGGGTGTGTGTAGCAATATGAAAATGTAATAAACTAAACTGAACTATTGATCTATTACACTTCCAGCCTAAGGCTGCAGTCCAAACTGCAATTACCCAGGAGTAAACGCCACTAGATTAAATAGTGCTTACTTCTGGTGTGTGTAGTCACACCATGTATTTAATAGGTGTCCGCCCCGCCCCGAAAGAATAGTTGGAACTGTGGCTTACCCCTTGCAGAGCTACAATTCCCAGACCCTTAAACTACACTTCCCAGGATTTCTGGGGAGTGTAAATATTGGTACTTTAAATGCATGGTGTGCATGCAGACATGGTTAGGATTGCATCACCCACCTGACAAATTTGGTTCACTAGGAGATTATGCCAGGTGGAAAAGTCAAAACTAGAAACAGAACTGTTAGAACCCAAAGCTAAGACACTATCAAGAATGTATAACTTGCTGTTGAAATGGAATACTGAGGATGAAACGGTAAAATCTGCTATGATAAAATGGGCGCAAGATATCGGACATAGCATTTTGTACGCTGACTAGGAAAAGTTGTGGACCACAGGTATGAAATTTACGGCATGTAATGCCCTAAGAGAGAATATTATGAAAATGATGTACAGGTGGTACATGACTCCAGTCAAGCTTGCAAAAATCTACCATTTGCCCGATAATAAATGCTGGAAATGTAAAGAAACTGAAGGTACATTCTTTCACCATAGGTGGAGGTGCCCAAGGATTAAGGCTTTCTGGGAGATGATCTATAATGAAATAAAAAAGGTATTTAAATACACTTTCCCTAAGAAACCAGAGGCCTTTCTCCTGGGCATAGTTGGCCAATTGGTGCCAAAGAAGGATAGAACTTTCTTTATGTACGCTACAGCAGCAGCATGAATACTCATCGCAAAGTATTGGAAGACACAAGACCTACCCACTCTAGAAGAATGGCAGATGCAAGTAATGGACTACATGGAAATGGCGGAAATGACTAGCAGAATCCGAGACCAGGGAGAAGAGTCGGTGGATATCCCGCCCTGTCAGTGCAAACAGAAATGAATCTAACACTAATGAAGCCATGCTGATGTTGTAAAGGTAAAGGGACCCCGACCATTAGGTTCAGTCGTGACCAACTCTGGAGTTGCGGCATGCATCTCTCTTTATTGGCCAAGGGAGCCGGCAGACAGCTTCCGGGTCATGTGGCAAGCATGACTAAGCTGCTTCTGGCGAACCAGAGCATCGTATGGAAACGTCGTTTACCTTCCCGCTGGAGTGGTACCTATTTATCTACTTGCACTTTGACGTGCTTTCAAACTGCTAGGTTGGCAGGAGCAGGGACTGAGCAACGGGAGCTCACCCCGTATGGGGATTCGAACTGCCGACCTTCCAATTGTCAAGCCCTAGGTTCTGTGGTTTAACCCACAGCGCCACCTGTGTCCCACTGCTGATGTTGTAGGGGGGCATAATAGGGAGCAGAGAAATAACTGCACTACTCTCTAGGGCAATAATGTGAACACACACACTGTGAGGTAGCACAGGCCGCAGGATGGTGATTTTCTCAAGGTCATCTGTTGAATATGATGGCTAGGCAGGGATGCAAACATAGTAGTATCACACAAAATCCAACACATTATTCACCACACAAGCCTGATTTCACAATACCCTAGTTTATGAATATTCCAGCATTAAAAATTATTTAAGAAGGATGGAATTCAAACACATGGGGACACTAAAGTTCGGTGCCCAGTCTTAGTGCTGAAGCCCACTATCAAACAGCCATTCACTTTGCCGAGTCATGTGTGAAATCTTTCTCTAGGCATTTAATTAAAAAGTAGCCAAGTGTAGCCTTTTGGAAAGGTCCAGCGTTCTAAAGGTGTTTTATGTGTGGCTGTGCGACATGACTTTCCTTCCCAAGTTTCCTTCACAAAATTACTAGTTTCCTGGAGAATCTGCCGGAAGGCTCACCAAGTTATGTAAGGAGCATGAGAGAAATGTTCCATTTTAGCACAGTATGGGGCATTAGCAAGGAAGACATTAAAATGGTAGCGCTTGGGAAGCAGCGAGCGAACATTGAAATTTCCTAGGACGTTCTGTAGCAGAACCATCCCTACATGCCAAAAATTCGAAAGGAAACTCTAGCGTGAGGCAGCTATGTTGGAATTCGTGAGCAAATTTGACACTGAGTTCTGAACTCAATGTACTGGGTATATGTTGCTTGCTCACTAAAGAAAGTAATTGTCCCTCCCATTTATTTGTAAGTTATTTTTAGCCAGGTGTTCGCCATAAGCTGCCAGGTGATAAGTTATGACAATATAACACACCATTATGAAAACAGATAAAACAATTTAAATTACAAAAACAACTAAATTTGAATTACAAAAACAACTAAAACAACAGAAGATGTTTCAGCCAGAACAAAATAGCCTAAATTCAGTAAAAGTGGTTCTGGCCCTACCAATGAATTGGTTCATGCTACAATGTATTTGTTAGTTTCTAAGATGCCACTAAACCATGGGTAGGCAAACTAAGGCCCGGGGGCCGGATCTGGCCCAATTGCTTTTGATATCCAGCCCATGGACAGTTCCGGGAATCAGTGTTTTTCTACATGAATAGAATGTGTCCTTTTATTTAAAAACGCATCTCTGGGTTATTTGTGGGGCCTGCTTGGTGTTTTTGCATGAGTAGAATGTGTGCTTTTATTTTAAAAGCATCTCTGGGTTATTTGTGGGGCATAGGAATTCGTTCGTTATTATTTTTCAAAATATAGTCCGGCTGCCCACAAGGTCTGAGGGTCAGTGGACCGGCCCACCGCTGAAAACGTTTGCTGACCCCTGCACTAAACTCTGCTGGCTTTGGAGAAGGAGAGGGAAGTCAATGGACAGATTATTTCGTAGCACCATAGAGCAGGAAGGGACCTCGATTCTCTTCTTATCTGGGGTTTCCCAGAATGGTTGATAATGACCCCTTCTGGGGTTGATGTGACTGTGCAGCAGGAGAGGCACAAATACAAGATGGCTTGAGAGCAGTACATGTGAAAAGGATCTAGGAGTCTTGGTTGACCACAAACTTGACATGAGCCAACAGTGTGACGCAGCAGCTAAAAAAGCCAATGCAATTCTGGGCTGCATCAATAGGAGTATAGCATGTAGATCAAGGGAAGTAATAGTGCCATTGTATTCTGCTCTGGTCAGACCTCACCTGGAGTACTGTGTCCAGTTCTGGGCACCACAGTTCAAGAAGGACACTGACAAACTGGAACGTGTCCAGAGGAGGGCAACCAAAATGATCAAAGGCCTGGAAACGATGCCCTATGAGGAACGGCTAAGGGAGCTGGGCATGTTTAGCCTGGAGAAGAGGAGGTTAAGGGGTGATATGATAGCCATGTTCAAATATATAAAAGGATGTCACATAGAGGAGGGAGAAAGGTTGTTTTCTGCTGCTCCAGAGAAGCGGACACGGAGCAATGGATCCAAACTACAAGAAAGAAGATTCCACCTAAACATTAGGAAGAACTTCCTGACAGTAAGAGCTGTTCGACAGTGGAATTTGCTGCCAAGGAGTATGGTGGAGTCTCCTTCTTTGGAGGTCTTTAAGCAGAGGCTTGACAACCATATGTCAGGAGTGCTCTGATGGTGTTTCCTGCTTGGCAGGGGGTTGGACATGATGGCCCTTGTGGTCTCTTCCAACTCTATGATTCTATGATTCTAGGTTAATAAAACTCCAGGGGTCAAATAAGGGACATAGGAGCCAACTCCCAGGGGCTGTGGGGGCTTTGGGTTCCCCAATAAAATATTTGACGGGGCTGGGCTCCCACAAAGTTTGTGGGCATTTCCATTCAAATTGTGTGTGTGCTCTGTGTCATGTGATTGTTATGTACTGAGTTAAATAGGATCCAAAATGCAGCAGTCTGATTGGTCCTAGAACAATAGGATTCAGAATGCAGCAGTCTGATTGGTCCTAGAACAATGCAGCAGTCTGATTGGTCTGCAGGAGCCACCCAATCCAGCCCCAGATGGAAGTGAATCCACAACCTGATTGGACTACAAGAGAATTCCGGAATTAACCAATCATGTGCAGCCCATTGTGTAAATAATGTATATAAAGCAGATACTTTGGGGAAACTTTCATTCCCTCCTCACCAATATGAGCTGAATAAAGAGCATGAAATCCATTCCCGACTCTGAGCATATTTCAGTGATCAATTGTGCAGGGCAGGCCTTACTTAGCTAGCCCCCCCCCCCCAATATTTTATTCAAGTTGGCACCCCCGATGAGGGATGCAAAGAGCTCAGGGGGTGAAAATTTGCATGGGGTATCAGTGACTCTAAGGAATAAGGGGCACAAATGCGTACAGAGTACACCTCCCTTATTTATGATTTCATAAAAATTATACACCGATTGAGTGTAAAAAAACCCCTTCCTTGCCAATGAGGAACCTCTGTTTTTAATAATACAATTTGACAATAAAAAAGTATTCCTAATTTCCCCCCACGTTATGATTCCCAGGAACGATGATCATTTATAAATGTTGACTATACACTGATATTTCTTTGACTTGTGTCATTTACATTCCTAGGAATCTGAGTCAAACACATAAGAAAAGCCGGCTGGATCAGGCCAATAGACCAACTGGTCCAGCAGAGTGCCAACTTAAACAAAATATTGGGGGGGGGGAGAGACAGATAACCCCTACCACACATAATTGACTACATGACATAGTGCACACACATTCTTTGAATGGCAATGCCCATCAACTTTGGGGGGGCTCGGCCCTTTCAAATACAGTGCTACCTTGGGTTTCAGATGCTTCAGGTTACAGACTCCGCTAACCCAGAAATAGAACCTCGGGTTAAGAACTTTGCTTCAGGATGAGAACAGAAATCGCGCTGCGGCGGTGCGGCAGCAGTGGGAGGCCCCATTAGCTAAAGTGGTACCTCAGGTTAAGTTTCAGGTTAAGAACGGACCTCCAGAACGAATTAAGTTCTTAACCTGAGGTACCACTGTACTTTATTGAGGGGGCAAAGACTCCTTGGCTTCTAGGAGTTGGCTCCTATATCAGGACCATAGCTGCCAACTTACAGACTTGAAAATAAGGGACCAGCAGCCTCAAAAATAAGGGATCAGCAGGCAAAATAAGGGATTTTAGTCAACCAGCAGCCAAACGAAGCCTCAAGCGGTGGTTCCCACAGCACAGCAACCCGGCAAAGGGGATGCAGCAAGGAAAACCACCGTCACCTCTCCGCTGGGAAGCGCTGAGCAAAGGTGAGTCCCCAGGCAACGCGGCCGATTTGATCGGCACAAGGCATGTAAGCTCCTCCCCCCAGTCATTCTTAGACTCCTTATTCGGTGAGCAACACAGCCAAGTAACACAATTGGAGCCTCCCTCCTCCCTTGCCAGCAGGGAGGGAGGGAGGGAGAGGAGCTGCTTCCTTTGAAACCCAGGAAATTTAAGGGACATCATCAAAAAGGGACAGCAGCGGGACACGGCGCTGGGATAAGGGAGTTTCCCGCCAAATAAGGGACGGTTGACAGCTATGATCAGGACTCAAAATTGGGCAACCAGCTGCCTGAGGGAGGGCTGGGTTCCAATGAAGCCAATGAAAGGATAACATGTTGTATAGAAGATGCGAGTCCTTTTCTTCTAAATTGATGTTCCTTTTGTGAGATCGTTCATTTGTCCATACTTGTGAAATTCAAGCTTCAAAAAGGTTTGCATTTAAAGCTTTCGATGAACATCTTTGCGAATTACATTGTTAGAGGATGTTGCCACAGGAAGAGAAGGCGTGATTCTTTTCCCTCCACAAGTTCTCTGTCAAAATAGTTCCTTAGTAATTCAAGCATCTCCCCAGCATCCAAAGAAATGTGGACATTTTAAAGGGGATGTACATATTCAGTGTAGGAGAGGATGAGAAAGTTCAAACAGGAGCAGAGCAGGGAGAGAAGGCAGTTCCTCATGCCCTGTGGATTTTTATGGTGATGTTTGCTAAGACCTTTCACAGGAGGAACTGGCAGGGACACAGGCACTTACAAGCACCATGCTGGTGACCCCAGATCGTTTTATGCCATCCACATTTCCCAATAAGTGTTTGGTAGCTGTTCTCCATAATAAGCTGCACATTGAAACATGGGAAGCGCATTGAAGTCTTCTATTCTTCGGTGATTGTTGGAGAGGACTTCTTCTTCCAGTGTTGGAGAACATTTTGGCCATAATGAGAGTCTTCATGACCCATTTTCATTGTCTGCCCATCTATCAGTTCCCACAGGAAAGAAATGTAATTCAAAAGTTAGACAGGAACACATTGATTTCAAAGAATTCCCCAAAACTAGGTGAGTATGTTTTATCAGACCAGAAGGGAGCCATTATAAGGCATACTCACATTATAGGGTATAAGAACTGCAGTTCCCAAAATGTGGAACACCCTCATTGATGGGCTGCAGCCGAGGGGAGTTGGAGTCAAAAGCATTTGGGGGCACTAAGTTGGCAAAATGTGCTTTAGGGTAGTGTTTCCCAAACTTTTTTGGGCAACGGCACACCTGTTTACTGAAAAAAAATCTCACGGCACACCACCATTAAAGCCCCGCCCCGTGACGTCAGCGCGCAGCGTCACGCCGGGAGGGACGCACGAAAGTGAAAGTTTTTTCCCTCCCCCTTGCCGGGGAACCTCCAAGCTTTGGGGGTGGGAGGAGGCAGCAGAGCGAGGGACTGAGGGACGGCGGCAACTGAGGCGGCGGCGGCTGTTGTGGTGGTGGCGGCGATAGCGGGCGGAGGAGGGGGCGGCGGCGGGGCTTGAGGAGCCGTCGCCGGGAGTTGCTGCTGCTGTTGTTGCTGCTGCTGCCCGGACATGCCGGCCTCCTCCTCCTCCGCTGTCTCGCGCTCCTCCCTTTTGCACGCGCTGCCCCGCCGCTCGGCACCACCACCGCGGAGCCGCCCCCGGCTCGACGCGGATCCTCGCCGCCGCCGCCTCTCACCGCCCGACTCGCCCGCCTCCCTCCCACGGCACACCAGCCAATGTCTGACGGCACAGTAGTGTGCCGCGGAACACCGGTTGGGAAACACTGCTTTAGGGAGTCTGACATCCATTTGTACCAGAGAGTGTGTGTGTACATGTGATGATACCCAGCTCCACCTCTCATTTCAATTGGAACCAGTGAAGGCAGAGAATGTCCTATGTGGGTGTCTGGAGGCAGTTGCGGGGTGGATGGCGGCTAACAAATTGAGATTGAATCCCGACAAGACAGAAGTACTGTTTCGGGGGGACAGGGGTAGGGCAGGTGTGGTGGGTTACCTGGTAACTGTGCCCCTAAAGGACCAGGTGCGCAGCCTGGGAGTCATTTTGGACTCACAGCTTCTATGGTGGCACAGGTCAATTCTGTGTCCAGGACAGCTGTCTACCAGCTCCATCTGGTGACTGGGAGTGGCCTCCCAGTGGCCTCCAAGATCATATAGCACCGGTCTTGAAAGACCTACACTGGCTCCCAGTAGGTTTCCAGACACAACTCAAAGTATTGGTGCTGACCTTTAAAGCCCTAAACAGCTTTGGCCCTGCATACCTGAAGGAGCGTTCTCCATCATTCAGCCTGGACACAGATCCAGCTCCGAGGGCCTTCTGCTGGTTCCCTCACTGCGAGAAGTAAAGCTACAGGAAACAAGGTAAAGGACCTTCTTGGTAGTGGCACCCACCCTGTGGATGTCAAGGAAACAAACAACTATCTGACTTTTAGAAGACCTCTGAAGGCTGCCCTGTATAAGGATTTTTTTTAATGTTTGATGTGTTTCCATTTGTTGGAAGCTGTCCAGAATAGCTGGAACAACCCAGCCAGATGGGTGGCATATTAGTATTATTATTAGCTATCTGTGTGTCAATGTGTGTAGACAGTGAAGGCTATTCTATTGGGGTTAGGGCTCACCATCTTTAGTGTGCCCTCAGCCAATCCACACCTGCCTTCCTTCTTACTTATAAACTGTTTGGGGCCTGGCCCTGGCTTCTTTCTTCTCTTTGTTTGTTTCACTGTTGTCAAACTCAGGTGGGAGGAGGAGGAGAACAAAACTAAAATTGACTTTACTCATAGTTGGGCTCCCTGCCTCCCACACCACCAGCCCCTGATGCACAAGAGCAGAATGCTCCCCATTGTGGATCACAGCCACCTGTCTCTCCTGGCTCAGAGCACAGGCAGCAGCCCCATTATAACCTCACAGAAGCCACAAGCCACTTCTTTTGATCTGCTTGGAGCAACTGCCCCACACCAAGACCCGCCATCGCTTTCCAGAGGGATGTGCAGAGCCTCCGCTTCAATCCAATTAATTTTTGCACCCAACTAACATTTGCCCTCCCTGCAATGTGAGGGGGTGCCGCCGCCGCTCAAAACTCCCGCCCTTGTTTGCTCTCCCACATCCTCTTCCCCCGCTCCTCCGAGCGCCACCAGTCTGCTTCCCAGGCTGCCTTCATTTCAGGTTTTATCTCTCCATCGATCCGCTGCTCTCACATTCTCCGACACGCTTGCTGCTTTTCATTAGTCAGATAAAGCCAGGCCGCCTCAACAACCATTTCAGCCTGACTCTGCCCTTCTCTCCTGACTGGCTGCTTCCCTGCGCTCCTGGCTGCTTTCACCCGAAGCTCCTTTCTGGGCCCTGGGCACCTCTTTAGCTCCCCAAAATGGCGCAACAGATTGTTTGCTCCGGTTTAATATCGCATGGTAGTTGGGGCCTCATAATCACTCGCACAAATAGGTGCTCTGCTCTCCCGCAGACACAGAGAGGAGGACGTGCGTTTACCGTGTTCTTAAGTACAGGGTTTTGAGACAGATAGTACAATTCTAAGGTCCTGGTTCACCAGGTGGCCATTAAGCCCATGTTGGCATAACACCATCAAGCTCCTTAGGCACTCCCAGGAGGAAAGCGGAAAGAGCTAACATGGTGCCAAGGAGGGAGTGGGGGCAAGTCAGGAATAGCTCACAAGTGTCGGTGAAGTTAACCCCCTTTTCAAAGAATCAAAGCATCTCAGGCCGAGTGATCACAGCAACTCTTCCCAGTACGTCTTGCCCCAATGAGCTAGTTGTGAGGACTGAAGGCTCCCACTTTCCACTGCTCTCTAAGGCTCCTCTTCTCCCGGGGACCTCTTCATTCCTCTTTGTGTTCTGGGAGAACAGGGAGGAGGGGAGCTGGTCACAGCAGCAGGAGGAGGCCCTTTGGCTGCTTCATCAGTCTGCCTCATCTCTGCCCCTTGGCCCCAAACCTCTGCAGCCTCCGCTTCTGCCTCTGATTCTGGACTGCTCTCTGCCCCAGACTCTTCCTGCTCACCAAACCCTGTTGCCTCTTCAGCTTCTGACACCGCCTTCTTCCCCGTCTGCCCCGTCTTCTTCCTCTGACCACTCACTGTGGTCCCACCACCATTCCCCTGGCTGTGAGCCTTCCTCCCCTGGGAGTTCCCTTCGGGTTTCCCCAGCTGGGGCCTCCCACTGACTCCTCTGCATCCAGCCAGTCCATGACACAGGCAACAATGACGGCCATTTCCACAGCCCTCACACCACCAACTCGGTTGCCAATTATAATGTCACCATTGTGGACGCTGCAGCAGACTCCTCGCAGAAAAGCTAACACTGAGCAATGTTTGGAACAGCTTGATGACTTTGTGGAACCCATTTCTCACTTGCCCTTCCCCCACACAGAGCAGAGTACAAGCACAATCCCAGAGACATACGACGACATCGCCTTCACCAGAGCTTCCCGTGGCCCAGTGATCTGGAAGATTGCATGTACAACCCAGAGGCTTCGTAATAAGACAGCTTGAGTTCTGCTGGGGTGCCAATGTTTCCATATACACAATGCTCATAACCTTTAGCATGTCCATTTTGTCGACTGCATAAAGACAGCAAAATTTTGAGTCACACCACTTTGCTGTAACTAGGCCCTCCAGATGTTAATTTCATGGCACTTGCCTGATGTTTTGCACTCATTATGCTATCAGGATAGTCATACACAATCCCATTTTCAATATTATTCTCACCTGCAAAAGTTTTGTGGCTGCCGAGACCACATAATACCAGTCCTGAAAGACCTACATTGGCGTCCAGTACGTTTTCGAGCACAAAGTGTTGGTGCTGACCTTTAAAGCCCTAAACGGCTTTGGCCTAGTATACCTAAAGGAGCGTCTTCACCCCCTTCGTTCAGCCCGGACACTGAGGTCCAGCTCCAAGGGTGGTTCCCTTTTGGTAGTTCCCTTACTGTGAGAAGTGAAACTTCAGGGAACCAGGCAGAGGACCTTCTCGGTAGTGGCACCCACCCTGTGGAATGCCCTCCCATCAGATGTCAAGGAAATAAACAACTGACTTTTAAAAGACATCTGAAGGCAGCCCTGTTTAGGGAAGTTGTTAATGTTTGATGTTTTGTTGCTTTTTATTATTATTATTATTCATATTCTGTTGGGAGCTGCCCATACCTTTTCATGCCACAAATTGTTGGGGCTTCTTGTTGTTTTGTCCTGCTTTTGTTGCTCTCTAGTCCCTCCCAACAGCAATAATGTGGTAGCATTAGGGATACATTGCATAACGACTAATAAAGCAGAACAAATCCCATGCTAGTGCACTGTTGTTATGTGAAAAACATTTTGCAGAGTATACCTGCAACAAAACACAAGGAGAAATTGTGGGTAGCTGTGGGGCCCTAAGCAGGGAGTTAGCTTACCAGACCTTCAAAGTGTCCCTATTTTCCAGGGATTTACAGAAGCCACCCCAGTTTCTGATTTGATTCCGGAATGTCCCACTTTTCCTTAAGACGTCTCTATTTTCATCAGAGAAATGCTGGAGGGTATGCAGTTATGCGACCCCAAACCAAGGAGATAAGTAACTATACAACCTTTAGAAGACATCTGAAGGCAGTCCCGTATAGGCAAGTTTCTCAATGTTTATCGCTTCATTATGTTTTTATAAACCTTATCATTTCCCAGAATGCTTTTAGAACTTTACAGGTCCACCACATATGATAGAAGGTGCCTTCCTTTTGCTTACATTTCCAGCAGATATTTGCACTTGTCTTGTACATTTTTGCAAACTTAAAAAGGTAAAGGGACCCCTGACCATTAGGTCCAGTCATGACCGACTCTGGGATTGCGGGGCACATCTCGCTTTATTGGCCGAGGGAGCCGGCGTACAGCTTCTGGATCATGTGGCCGGCATGACTAAGCCGCTTCGGGCAAACCAGAGCAGCGCACGGAAACGCCGTTTACCTTCCCACTGGAGCGGTACCTATTGATCTACTTGCACTTTGACCTGCTAGGTTGGCAGGAGCAGGGACCGAGCAACAGGAGCTCACCCCGTTGCGGGGATCGAACCGCCGACCTTCTGATCGGCAAGTCCTAGGCTCTGTGGTTTAACCCACAGCGCCACCTGCATCCCTTTTGCAAGCTTACTCAGAGTCAAATACCACCGGTACATCATTTTCATATAATTTTCTTTCAGTGTACAACATGCTGAGAATTTCACCACCGCCCAAGCCTCCCTTACCTGGATTGCACAGCAGTGCCTGGCAGCAACAATGGCAGATTCTGATGAGATCTTGTGAGATCTCACTGAGCTCTTGCAAGATCTTACAGAGCTCATGAGATCTTGTGAGATTTCAGGAAGATCTCACAAGATCTTGCTAGCCTAATACTACTATTAAACCAACTAGATTTAGTAGGATTATGCATAGGGTTTCCATGTTGGGTTGCAGCTAGCACTGTCGGCAGGTTAAGGTCCTGGCACTTACATGACCTCCCATTACTGACATTGCTGGTGCTGGCAGGGTTGAGTAAGGTTGGCACAGTGCAAACACACCAGTGCAGCCAAACTGGTGCTCATGCCAGTGTGTTCACACCACATCAACCTCACCTCCTTCCTCCTCTACCTTCTTGTAAGCCACAGTGATGTCAATGTTGGGAGATATGCTAAGTGCCTCCCCCGACCAAATGCTACTGGTTGTGGGTAGCCTATAATTTTAAAAGATTCCACCTTCTGCCCAAGTAGTGTTTACAAGCGGCCGTTGTAGCTATGCTTTTAACAGCAGCTCGACATGCAGACATAGGGTGATATTCAATTAAATAATTGCATGAGTGGACCACAATGGGACTTTCCTCCCTCTCTTCCCCCTGTGATCCCCCTAAATCCTTTGTACAGGTTCCCCCAAACCCAGATTTGGGGACAGTGCAGGGTTGTACTTGTCCTCCGCTCTTCCTCAGCAGCATGTTGGACATCTTCCAGCATCATAACTTTTATATGTGTGTTGTCTTTGTCCATGGAGTTTTCTTGGCAGGGATACTGGAGTGGCTAGCTGGTTCCTGCTCCAGGTGGATCACATTTGGTCAAAACTCTCCACTATGACCTGTCCATCTTGGGTGGCCCTGCACGGCATAGCTCATAGCTTCTCTGAGTTATTCAAGCCCCTTCGCCACGGCAAGGCAGTGATCCATGAAGGGGAATAATGGAATAGGACATCCCTATTTTCATTGAATAAATGTTAGAGGGTATGCAGTCAGATTCCAATAATCAAAATGTGATTTGGCCAGGAAAGAAACCCTTGTTGAGAGGCGAGGCAGGCAAGGGGAAGGATTCCCTGCGCTTGACTCTCCTGCCCTCTTCTCTCCTTAAATGTCACTGCCATCTTCCCACTTGAAAAATGATTGTAGCAAAAATCTGTGTTTAAACAAACATCTAATTTGGACCCCAGGGTGAAGACAGACTTTGCCTTTGTGTTCATTGTTTGCAACTGTGTTTTCTCTTCACCCACATATGCATCTAGCATGGCAACTCAAAACACTGAGTCAGTGCGCACTTCCAGACTGTCTCTATTTTTGGTCAGGATTCAGTCACATGCCAGCAAATTCGGGCTATGCAATTAAAATGGATTTGAAGCTCACGAGCAACAAGCCTGCTTCCTCCAAAAACCAGACTTTTTGCAACAAGGAAAGTGGCAGTGAAGTGACTGGAAAGTGTAGGGTGATATTTTCTTGACACAACATCATCTAACCTCCCAGAAAGCAAACCAGAACAAGGGCTCCTTAAATAACCACAGCACAAGGTTTGGGCAAACAAAGCAGGACGAATGCTCAGTGAGCATGTCATTTGTTGCAATTTCTTTCTAACTCTCTGACTCTTGCTATGCCCACTGCGATGCCCACCAGTTTGGGGGTGGGGATTAGACTGTGGAGGTAGAGAGGGATACTTTGGTGATGACATCAATGCTAGGAAACAGATTCCCACTGCAATTTTTTCAGTTCAACTTGAAACATACTGTAAATGTTGTTGTTGTTTATTCGTTTGGTCAAACTCATGCTGTTTAGTCATTTGGTCAAACTCATGCTGGTAGCTTCGAGAACACTATCCAACCATCTCATCCTCTGTCGTCTCCTTCTTCTTGTGCCCTCCATCTTTCCCAACATCAGGGTCTTTTCCAGGGAGTCCTCTTCTCATGAGGTGGCCAAAGTATTGGAGCCTCAGCTTCATGATCTGTCCTTCCAGGGCTGATTTCCTTAAGAATGGATAGGTTTGATCTTCTTGCAGTCCATGGGACTCTCAAGAGTCTCCTCCAGCACCATAATTCAACAGCATCAATTCTTTGGCGGTCAGACTTCTTGATGGTCCAGATCTCACTTTGATACATCACTACTGGGAAAACCAGAGCTTTAACTATAGGGACCTTTGTTGGCAAGGTGATGTCTCTGCTTTTTAAGATGCTGTCTAGGTTTGTCTTTGCTTTTCTCCCAAGAAGCAGGCGTCTTTTAATTTCGTGGCTGCTGTCACCATCTGCAGTGATCATGGAGCCCAAGAAATTAAAATCTCTCACTGCCTCCATTTCTAAATGCAGAGAAGCAATTCCCCCTGCCCCAGGACAAAAGATATGTGCATATACGTTGTAGGGAGGAATAAGACAACCAAACAACTTGGGCCCCTCTTAAAACTGGGAGTAACGTGGGCAATGGAATGGAGAGAGCAAAAGTGTCGATGCAGCAGGAAGAAGAGGAGTTTGGACTTGATATCCCGCCTTTCACTCCCCTTAAGGAGTCTCAAAGCAGCTAACAATCTCCTTTCCCTTCCTCCCCCACAACAAACACTCTGAGTGGGGCTGAGAGACTTCAGAGAAGTGTGACTGGCCCAAGGTCACCCAGCAGCTGCAGGTGGAGGAGCGGGGAAGCGAACCCGGTTCACCAGATTACGAGTCCACCACTCTTAAGCACTACACCACGCTGGAGCACCGGGGAAGCACGGAACAACTGTCACAGCAGGATAGTGTGTGGATGGCTCAAGATACACCCGCGTCAAATGTGTTTTTAATGCATCGGCAACATGTTGCTGCAGACATTTGCAATAAAACAACAGGCTGGAATGAGCCCAAAATCTCCCCTGGAGTAGGTGTAAGTGTGAAAAGCATGTTGATTCATTTAGATCATCCTTGATCCATGACACCACATCATGTGTTTATCTAATCTCTCCCCTTCCGACATAATTTCACACATAACTGAGCAGTAAGTTCAGGGCTGCCACCAAGTGTGTACTCCACAAAGACCCACAGCCAAGCACCCTTCTGACATGATAAATGTGTTTTCATTTGTCTAGAATCTAGACCACTTTGTCATATTTACCTTTTTAGAACTCACTTTTTAAAAAATAATAATAATAAATACCTACTTGCACATCTAAAGAACAACTTGGTTCCCTCATGTTAACATCTCCACTGCCCTTCTGCCTAATTTTCAGAAGTGTTTTGCTTGCTCTCTCACCATTCACCCCAATTTCCAGGATCCTTCTCCTTTGCCTCTCAGAAGGCTTCTCTGCCTTCGCATCGTCTGGATATTTGCTCTTTTATTGACCTTTCCTTTGGTTGGATTTTCGAATTCGCTCTGTGCTCTTCCAAGGGATAATAAGCACACACACTCTGAATTTGGAAAGAACAGGAGATGCCTGAATAACCAAAGACGCCTACAAGAAAGAAGTTGAACTCCTGGAAGAAGACGGACAGGCTTTTGCCCTGACATGCATAGAAGAATATCTATAAAGTTGTGCATTTTAGAAGTGGTGATGGCCCTTGGCGAATCAGCAGAACACAGAAGAGAGAGCTGCATTTCCTTTGAAACTGCCTACGGAAAGAGCCAAGCACAGTATGGATTAGCAGGGCGTGATTTGTCAATACGGTTTCTATGTGTCCTAAGAGAGCTTCAGATGAAAGAGCTGGGAAAAGGCAGAGAAGCCGAGATAATCCACAACATCAAAACTCTTTGTGTTTGTGAAGCCAAAGGGCTCAAACATACATGCAAACATGCCTCACATAAAACAAGAGTGCTGCCAGTTACAGGCTGACAACAGCTATACACTCAAGAGACATGAAATGGCTTCCATTATCTTAAAGCCAGACTTCTCAGAAAGCTGACTGTACCGCCTTTGCCCTACCTACTGCCCTGGCTTTGATTGAATTTGGCTCTGCAGTTGTCAGAATGTACTAGGAATATATTTTTGAAAGTGTGTAAATGAAACTTGTAGAAAATAGTGCCAGAGTTGAGGGTTGGGGAAAGTGGTATCTCAGCATTCACGTCGCAGGCACTATCTGGGTAAAGACAGTGCCTGTGTGATAGAGAGACAGTGTGGTACAGTGGTTAAAGTTTTGGACTAGAAGTGGGGAGATCAAATCCCCACTCAGCCATGAAGCTTGGGCCAGTCACTGTTCCTCAGCCTAAGCTACCTCACAGGGATGTAGTGAGGAGAGCTCTGTGTGCCTCTGAGCTCCTTGGAGGAAATGGGGGATAGAAATATAATAATAATAATAATAATAATAATAATAATAATAATAATAATAATAATGTAAACTCATCTGGCTAAAGCATCGCATTTTCTGCAGAAGCAGGGACTCCAGCCCTTGTTAGAGAAAATGGAGGGCAGCCACTGAAACCAGCTGACATAAAAACACGTTGAGCTGTAGCCAAAATGGTTTTCGTCTACTGTTGCTGCAATGAAATCTAAAACAATTTAGCTGTTTTTATTGCATATTTCATTTGTTGTTATCTTTTTAAAAGCCCCTGGCTGTTGCCAGGGGGGAAAAAATTCAGGGAATAGGCCCACAACACAAATTAGTATAAACTTTCCCTATGCCAATTTACATGCATATGGGCAGATTTAGGCACCTGAGGAAATTAAGATGGTATGTGGTCCCAATGGCTTTGCTGCATACCATGTAAGCAAAAGTATTAACAAATGGTTTAAAGTGTGTGTGGGGGGAGGAACAGGGGAGCCTGTACTCAGTGCAAGAGGGTCAGTCACCTGTGGAGCTCCTCCTTGTTACGGCCATTAGATATCTCAGCTGCATGGGGCACACATTACATAACCCTGTAATTCTTCCAGAAGCTGCTTCAATGTACACAACGCCAAGAGACAGAAGCACTTTACTCAACTGATGACTTGCCAAGCCCTTATTCTGCCCCAATTACTTATTACATTTTGTACATGTGATGCAAAGGGGAGCAAAACAAAAAGGAGGAGGAGAAGGATCCCAAGTGGCCTAAACTGACAGTTATTTCACTTACGCAGTTTTCTGAAGTGTAACAAATTCTGTAACATAACAGCTGTGGCCTGGTGATGATGAGTAAAAGGTAATTAGCTCCCCTATCTATTTCTGCTTCCATCTTCTCTTCTAGCTATAAGTTCTGCAAAGTGGCTGGTCTGCCTGCCTGTCCTCTATGCGTTCAGAAACCTCTGAAGATATCGTTGCCCAATAATAATAATAATAATAATAATAATAATAATTTACTATTTATACCCAGGTTTCCCCAGCCACTCTGGGCGGCTTCCAACAAAACACTAAAATACAATAATCTATTAAACATTAAAAGCTTCCCTAAACAGGGCTGCCTTTAGATGTCTTCTAAAAGTTTGGTAGTTATTTTTCTCTTTGACATCTGGTGGGAGGGCGTCCCACAGGGCGGGTGCCACTACCGAGAAGGCCCTCTGCCTGGTTCTCTGTAACTTGGCTTCTCGCAGTGAGGAAACCGCCAGAAGGCCCTCGGTGCTGGACCTCAGTGTCCCGGCTGAACGATGGAGGTGGAGACGCTCCTTCAGGTATACTGGACCAAGGCCGTTTGGGGCTTTAAAGGTCAGCACCAACACTTTGAATTGTGCTCGGAAACATACTGGGAGCCAATGTAGGTCTTTCAAGACCAGTGTTATATGGTCTCGGCGGCTGCCCCCAGTCACCAGTCTGACTGCAACATTCTGGATTAGTTGTAGTTTCCGGGTCACCTTCAAAGAAGAAGAAGAGTTTGGATTTGATATCCTGCTTTATCACTACCCTAAGGAGTCTCAAAGCGGCTCACATTCTCCTTTCCCTTCCTCCCCCACAACAAACACTCTGTGAGGTGAGTGGGGCTGAGAGACTGCACAGAAGTGTGACTGGCCCAAGGTCACCCAGCAGCTGCGTGTGTAGGAGCGGAGACGTGAACCCGATTCACCAGATTATGAGACTACCACTCAACCACTACACCACACTGGCTCCAGGTGGCCCTACATAGAGCGCACCCCACACAGTTTGATGAGGTGGCTCCCGAGGTGGACGAGCTGGCTCTTGTCTATGTTTGGATACCGTCGCTGCCATGTTTAAATGAGATGGCAGACCGAAACGCTCCAAACATGTGCCGATTCAGACACCTCCAGAAATGCTGTTTCCCAGTTTGGCATGTTGGATCCCAAGGTCAAGGAGCAGGTTTCGGTTTAACACTGGAAACAGTTTGATGCCATTTTTGAATCGCCTTTGGCTTGCATGGGGACGCGGGTGGCGCTGTGGTCTAAACCACAGAGCCTAGGGCTTGCCGATCAGAAGGTCGGCGGTTCGAATCCCTGCGACGGGGTGAGCTCCCGTTGTTCGGTCCCTGCTCCTGCCAACATAGCAGTTTGAAAGCACACCAGTGCAAGTAGATAAATAGGTACCACTCTGGCGAGAAGGTAAACGGCGTTTCCGTGCGCTGCTCTGGTTTGCCAGAAGCGGCTTAGTCCTGCTGGCCACATGACCCGGAAGCTGTACGCTGGCTCCCTCAGCCTATAGAGCGAGATGAGCACCGCAACCCCAGAGTGGGCCACGACTGGACCTAATGGTCGGGGGTCCCTTTACCTTTAGCTTTGGCTGATGCAGGAGGCGTTTGGGGTGGCATGTGAGGTGGGCCCAACTCAGATGGCCTCTTCCCACACTGCAGAGGCACTGGTGGCACCTGAGAATGGGAGGTGGTGTCATCATTGGTGGTGGTTGTGGGGTGAATACATCTGGGGCATGAGCTGCACCTAGCAGGGGCATACCGGGGAAATAACATGAAGTGAGGGAGGGCAGAGAGGTGTTAGGAAATCTCTTAGCCATGTCAGAGGAATGTGCCACTCTCCAGGCACCCGGCTAGATTTCCTGTTGACCTCCCCGTCTGTGACTCCCGGCAGGATACAGGCGAGGTCTCTATCGGCGATCCTTCTCAACGTGAGAAGAACACACCACTCCTCCCTCCTCCCTGCCTTTCCCAGGGAGGGGAAAGAGACAGACAGAAATGTATTTACATGCCTTTATTTCTGTCTTTGCAGCAGTACAGAAAAACACGTCTGCACTCTCCATACACCAACAGCAGAGAGAGAGACTCCACCCCTGTACTTACAGTACAGGTCAGATGACACTCTGAGCTAACATCCGGCGCTCAGTACAGTGAATAGACTGTCCCTTTTGCTCCCATGGTACAGTCCCAAACATCAACATCCTGTTTGGCTTTCCAGCCAGCTGCAGCTCGCTGCATTGCTCCTTTTTCGTAACAAGAGGGAGGGCAGGCAGGCCTGCCACGGCAGCCACACATGTGCAGTGGCAGGCTGTAGGAGCCACCCACTGAGGGTGCAATCCTGCAAGGTGCAGAGATGCGCTTCACCAGTGCAGGGAATGGACTAGGAAGCCGCCCCCAGCCCACCCGGGAAGAATGGCAGATGAAGGTGATGGACTACATGGAACTGGCGGAAATGACTGGCAGAATCCGAGACCAGGGAGAAGAGTCGGTGGAGGAAGATTGGAAGAAATTTAAAGACTATTTACAGAAACATTGTAAAATTAATGAATGTTAGAAGGATGTTGGAATGAACTTATGTGGTTTTAGCAGAAATGTTATAAAGGATTAGGAAAAAACAGACTGTTAATTGGTGAAAGGAGGGAAAGTAAAGTTACATTATATTAAGATAAATTACAGGACAAAAATTGGAAAAGATGGAAAGGATTTGCTGAAATAGTTAACCGAACTAGAATACAAAAAAGGGAGGTGTGAGGAGGTCAAGGAAACAAGCAAATGAAAGATAAGTTATGGGAAGATTCGCCGTGTTTTTTAATGGATTTTATTTTTCTGTTTTCTTTTTCTTTCTTTCTTTCCCCTTATTGTGATGTGTTGTTTTGTTTTTGTTTAATATGGTGTTTTTACTTTTTCTTTTTGTAACCTTTAAAACCTTAATAAATATTATTATTATTATTTTAAAAAAGGAAGCCGCCCCCAGATTAGACATTATTTCTGCCCCTGAATTGATTAGGGCCCAGATCAGGGTCAGGCAGGGGAGCTGCACATTACCCTAGAAACCAATAAATCACACTCTCCATTAATAAATCTCAATATCTGGGGAGGCAGGGAGCTTTCCTTAGAATTCCCAAGCAATGCCAGGTGTTTCCAGCTAATTCAGAAATAAACGCCGGCTGAAGCTGAAGAGGCTAACACTCCAGCAATGCTGCACACCTGCCTGGGAGTAAGCTCCACAGTGACCAAGACATTTTGCTGCCTGAAGCAAAGGACACAATGGTGCCCCCTCCCTTCCACCTCTGTTTCAAATGCAGAAGCCACCTGGCCTGGCCAACTCTGGGGACAGGTTAGCATTCACCACCACATGGCAGTAATCTAGTTTAAAGGGTGCAAGGCAGGCCATGTGTTGCACACACGGCTCTGTCCTCTAGCAGAGGGGAAAAGCCACAAGGCTCAAGAATGGTAGGGGAGTGTGACACTGCAGTCTCACGGTGCCAGATTTAGGGCACTGCAGGCGGTTCACCCCCATAGGGTGCCATGCTGAGGGCGCACAAAATTGAGAAGACCCATCAATGAGGAGATCCATTCTGGGACACCAAATTTTGGCCTCGCATCGGGTGCCATATTAGGAAAGATTACCAAAGTCCACACCCCCCTCCCCAGTCTCACTCCAGCATCTTCCACCAGAGGCAGCTGCCTTACCTGCCATATGGAAGGTGACTGAAGCCAGTGGTGCTTACTCCTGACTAAACATGGATAAGATCAGGCTGCATGCATGCGTGGGATCTCAGCTTTAGGTTGCAACCTTTACTATGTGGTATAGTGGTTAAGAGTGGTGTAGTGGTGTAGCCAATGTGGTGTAGTGGTTAAGAGCAGTGGACTCGTAATCTGGTGAACCGGGTTCACTTCCCCGCTCCTCCACATGCAGCTGCTGGGTGACCTTGGGCCAGTCACACTTCCCTGAAGTCTCTCAGCCCCACTCATCTCACAGAGTGTTTGTTGTGGGGAGGAAGGGAAAGGAGAATGTTAGCCGCTTTGAGACTCCTTAGGGTAGTGATAAAGCGGGATATCAAATCCAAACTCTTCTTCTTCTACTACTACTACAGTGTACATCTTATGGAACCCAGGCTTCTGAGTGAATATGCACAAGATTCAGAGCATTTAAATGCCATATTCAGGTTGTAAATATCTGCCACCGATTCTCCACCCCGGTGTTTTGTATTTCTAGTCTGACAATTTAAGGCTTTAAAATAAAATAAAATCTGGGGACTTTCTTGCCAGCAATTGCTACTCTCTAGGGATAAACTCCTTTGGGTTTAATCATCTGATGAGGCATAAATAACTCCCTACATCACAGGAATATAGCAAGATGCCTTGCATTGAGTCAGACGATTATTGGTCCAACTAGCTCAATATTGTCTCTGCACTGATTGGCAGGGGCTCTCCAGGGCTTCACGCAGGGAATCTCTCCCGGCCCTAGCTGGGGATGCGAGGGATTGAACCCGACGCCTTCTACCCACATGGCAGATGCTGTCCCACTGAGATATTCTCTCTCTCTCTCTCTCTCTCTCTCTCTCTCTCTCTCTCTCTCTCTCTCTCTCTCTCCTTTCTTACCTGGACACCCCCAACTACAAGCTTCTGAGTTGGACACCTGCCATTTCCAAAATGCTGCAAGCCTCTTCCGATCCGAAACTGCCAGACCTACTAATTGGATGTGGTCAGAAAAGCCAGTTAAAACTGTTAGCCAGGCATATAGGTGCTGTGCTCCTGTTGAGCTTCTGTACTGATTTCCACAGAGCAGCAAAACTCCCAAGTAGCCAAATCAGCTCTGCCTCCCACTCTGCCACCTTTCAGTGTGCCTCCTGGGGCAGCTAAGCTCACATTGCCTATGGACAGGGCATTTTCTGCGCCTCCTTTAGGCTGTTCATTGTGCGCACCCCATTGCTTTGACCGCTGGCTTGTGCCCCTGGTGCAGAAGGCTGTCCATGAGAGAGTGCACCACAGTTCAAGAAGGACACTGACAAACTGGAACGTGTCCAGAGGAGGGCAACCAAAATGGTCAAAGGCCTGGAAACGATGCCTTATGAGGGACGGCTAAGGGATCTGGGCATGTTTAGCCTGGAGAAGAGGAGGATAAGGGGTGATATGATAGCCATGTTCAAATATATAAAAGGATGTCACATAGAGGAGGGAGAAAGGTTGTTTTCTGCTGCTCCAGAGAAGTGGACACGGAGCAATGGATCCAAACTACAAGAAAGAAGATTCCACCTAAACATTAGGAAGAACTTTCTGACAGTAAGAGCTGTTTGACAGTGGAATTTGCTGCCAAGGAATGTGGTGGAGTCTCCTTCTTTGGAGGTCTTTAAGCAGAGGCTTGACAACCATATGTCAGGAGTGCTCTGATGGTGTTTCCTGCTTGGCAGGGGGTTGGACTCGATGGCCCTTGTGGTCTCTTCCAACTCTATGATTCTATGAGTGCAGCTGAAAAAGACTTCCCTGCCCCTCCTGTAGAGGGAGCTGTTGTCGTGTCCGCCTCTTTGTGATCCCCTGGACCAGAGCAC
The DNA here is from genome assembly GCF_964234715.1 of Podarcis melisellensis. NCBI lineage: Eukaryota > Metazoa > Chordata > Lepidosauria > Squamata > Lacertidae > Podarcis > Podarcis melisellensis. The sequence goes on along the minus strand of NC_138534.1, from coordinate 37,943,952 downwards.
TCCAGGCTCTCCTGTCTTCCACTGCCTCCCGCAGTTTGGTCAAACTCATGCTGGGAGCTTCGAGAACACTGTCCAACCATGCCTTGCCGTGGCGAAGGGGCTTCAATAACTCAGAGAAGCTATGAGCTATGCCCTGCAGGGCCACCCAAGATGGACAGGTCATAGTGGAGAGTTTTGACCAAACATGATCTACCCGGAGCAGGAACCAGCAAGCCACTCCAGTATCCCTGCCAAGAAAACTCCATGGACAAAGACAACAGAGGGAGCTGCAGCCATTCGCAATTTCGTGGATGCCCATGGATGCAGTTCCATAGATGCATTGCTCATCCTGTAGATGGAGGAGCAGGGCTGTGCTTTTAGCTCTGCCCTGACATTGCTACTCTTTTCTGCAGCAACTGCATCCGAGAGTCTGGTTGTCTGCAGTGAAATCCCAAGGTGGGAGCACCTGCTGGTGCGGTCAGGACACCGAGGTTAACTGCAGGCAGACGCATCGGGCCGTTGCAGAAGGAGGGGCAACTGGCGAGGTGGGTAAATGCACGGCCCTTGTTCCTTCTTCAGTACATAAATATATGCATAAATATAGCTACAGGCATCCAGGGAATAGTGGATGGCTGCAGCAGCTCCCTGTTGAGCAGCGACGAACGAGACGAACTTTTGCAGGGCTTGCGATGCGAGCAATACTGCCGATGCGTGCTTGGAACATTCACAAGAACATCCCTCACACGATCCACAGTCAACACGTGTGCAGCAGCACTCCCCATCTACTCCCTACCATTCCGAGCTGAGTCCAGGCGCTGGCTTTGGAACGCACCTCTTTCACGCAACCGCCTGCACACGGGCGCAGACCCTTTGAACGCGTGTGCAGCGCGACGTATGAACAGCCTTAGAGTTTCATCTGACAGCTTCCTTGTCGGGTGGGGGGCAGATCTTAAAGTGGTCCAGAGGCTCCCCCAAGCCCAAGAGGTGTGTGACCGAGGGAGTCTTCAATTCCATCTCATGGCGAATACATATGCACGGTGATCTTATGGCGGAGACGGGACCCAAAATCCTCCTCCCTGGCCAGACACGCGGGTGCGCGCTCGGTGTATTCAGACTTCTAGCCACGCTCCGTCCCTCTTGCAAACCTCCCCCCCCCCCGGCTTCAAAAGAGAAGCAAGGAACCGCAGGAGGCTCGCCTTTTTAAGGGGGGGGGTGAAGAAGACGAAGATGAAGGAGGGCTGGGTATGGAGAGGGGGGGGGTCCCTTGGGGAAAAGCACCCCCGGTGCCAGGGAGGAGACGAGGACGGCGGCGCAAGAAAGAGGGTCGCTAGAAGCGGGAGTGGCGGCGGCGGGGAGGAGCGAGGCGGCTTCGTGGTGTGGAAGAAGCAGCACAGCAGCGGGACCGAGCTGCGGAGGGAGCAACGGGAGCAGCCATGGAGAGCCCAGCCCGGCAGCAGCAGCCGCCGTCGCCGGGAGGAGGAGAGCGCCAAGGGATGGTGGAGGGCAGGCCGAGCGGGCTCTCCTCCTGCCTCGCCTGCCCCACCCGCCCCTCGGCTCTCCTCTGTCTCTCCAGGGGCGGCGGCGCGCCGGGTACCCGGGCTCGGCTGGAGCGCCAAGTGCGCGCGGAGGCCGCTTCAGCCACAGGTGCTGCGCCCGGCAGGGCCCTTGGAGACGCCTCGCTCCCTAGCAACGCGGGCTGGGCTGGGGGGGGAGAGGGGGGATGCTGGGGGGAGCAGAAGCAATATCTGCCGGGGCAGCAGGTCGTGTGAAGGGGGAAATATGAGGGGCAGAGCGCACACGAGAGACCTGGCTCCTTGCGCCACGGCAAGAGGTCCCGAGGCTGCCAGGTGGGGGAAGCCACACACCCCCCCTCGCCGCCCCCTTTGCCCTGGACGGAACCCTTCGCGCTCCTCCCCAAAGCGGGAGGCGGACCTCTCATCTTGCTTGGGAACACTTTGCACATGCCCAGAGGCACTCTGATTAAGAAAATCCTTGCGCTCCGGGGCGCCCACAGGGCTGTGGGAGAGGCTGCTGCCCCAGCTGCAGACGGGGCGCGGGTGGCCTGATCGGCTGCCCCTCCGCCTCCTTCCAGAGGGGTTTGGAGCGCGCTCGGGGGCTGCCTCCTCTCCCCCCGGCTCCGGTAGCCCCTCCCCGAGAGGACCCCTTCCTTCCTTCCCTCCCTCGCGCCCTCCTGCCCCTTCATTCCCTCGCCGGCTGCGCGAAGAGGCGCCCGTCCTCCCGCTCGAGGGGGCGGCCTCTGGTGGCGCGCCGAGCAGGCGGGGGTCCGGCCCGCCGGCAGCCCGAGGGTTAACCGCGGCCGGCGAGCGAGCGAGCGAGACAGACGGGCGGACGGGCGGACAAGACAGCCTCGCCAGAAGAGGCTGGCGCGCAGTCCGCGCTGTAGCCTCGCCGAGCCCGGAGATGGGAAGCGGCGGCGGCGGCACGCGGGCTCCCCCAAGCCCGGCGGCGTCCCCCCTCGCCGCCGCTGGGAAGGTGAGTGGCGGGCGGGCGGGCGGGCAGGCGGGCTGGCTCTCGGGCGCGCTGCCCGGCGGGGACGGAGCCAGGGCTCTCGGCTCCGGCTCTCCTCCGCCGTCGCGCCTTCGCTTCCCCACGGAGAGAGGGCTGCGGATGGGGCGGCGGCGGCGGGGCGTGCTCGGGCTGCCGCCCCTCTCAGGTCAACGCTTCCCAAACGGGGCGGCTGCGGGACGCTCCTGTCGGGTCCGGAGCTGCCCGCCTTCCGCGGGGCTCCAGTGCGTCGAGGGGAGGCGCAGAGGCGAGGGGGTGCTCGGTGGGGGAACGGGGTCCACTCGAGTCCCGGTTTTGTTTTCCGTGGGGGGTGGAATTCTCCGTTTTCCTGTTGGAAGTAAGAAAGGGTGGTGGTTTTGAAGATGTGAGATAAAGGGGTTTCTGTGGGGTCTGAGGGAGAGATCCCCCCCCTCCGTGGCTTCCACAATGTGAAAAAGCAAATGTGTTTTTGTGGGGTTGCTTCGTGGACTTCGTGGTTTTCCTGCGTGTAGAGAGAGAGATCTGGAGAGCCCTGGGGCGCCTGGTCTGTGGAGCTTGGTGGACCAAGGAGGGATGTTCTGTTCAGTGCAGTGTGCTCTGTGTGTTTCTGTCTCTGTGTGTGTGTGTATGTATGAGAGAGAGAGACAGTGAGACAGATCAAGGATGCTTCCTTTGATGAAAGAAAACAAGCTCCTTCTGGGTTTGTACTTGGCAGTCTCATCTGGTCCTATCCAGCAGCCTTGCCCCAGCTCCATGAGCAACTCTGGCTCCAGTTCCCCACAGCTCTTGACATGCATGATGCACCCAGACCTGTTGTGCCCAAAGAACAACTGTGACCAAGCAAGGCAAGGAGGAATGTCAGGGAGGGAGGCGTGAGATAACTTGAGCCCCTCTTGTGCACCGGCCAGGGTGGGTGTCCTGCAAAAAGTCCAGCGCCAGGGCAGCAATGAATGCGTCACACACAGCAACACAATGCGAGGAAATCTTCCAGACTGCTTGTGGATGCCCATGGGGGAATTCAGCCCCTCTGGGAGGGGCCTCATTGCTGTGCTTGGACAGCCCCTTCCCAAACACAGGAAAATGCATTTGGCTCCCAGGATTTGCAGTGCCACCCTAGGCATGTTTACGCAACCCGCTCAGTTCAATGGCACTTATTCTCCCAAGTGCGCGCGCGCTGGACTGTGCTTTTTGCTGTTGCAAGAGGTGGAAGAACAAAGCTTGCTGACATCCGTAGGCACGTTAGGATTCCAGGCCATCTGATCCACAGGTAGGTGGTAGTGAGGTTCGCTTTGTCAGCTGTTGAACATCAAACTGCTTCCCCCAGCAAGATTTGAGGCTAACACTTCCCCAAGCATCTCGCCTTCAACAGAAGCAACACCATCATAGGGTGAGATAGCTCCAGACTTTGCTTCACAACCTCAGCGAGCAAAGGCTGGAGGATTTCTGTAAACAGTGCATTAGCCACCATCAACATGAAGTCACAGCCCAGCTTTGGAGCACAGCAGGGACTCACACTTTGGGACAGCACCAGCATTCGTATTCTTAGTCCCAGTTTTTCCATCTCGATAGAGTGTCAGATCTGTAGACGAACATAAGAAATGCCTGTTCAGTTCAGGCCAAGGGTCGCTCGAGCCCAGCATGGTCCCCAAAAGTAGCTGGGGAGGCTCACTGTGAGGCACAATGTAATACAGCTGTGCAGCGTCTAGCAACTGGAGGTAGACTGTACCCAGCCATGGAGGGTCTCTTTAGCTTGCCTTGGCTAGTCCTGTCTTCCATGAATTTGAGTATTTCTTTAGCCTCTAAGCTAGAAGCTGTCTCTGCATGTTCTGGTAATGAATTCTGTAAGCTAATTTATTGTGTGTTATGTGAAGAGCTACTCTTTTTTTGGTCTGTCCTAAATCCACTGCCACTGAGAGAAAGAAATAATGTTCCCTATGTACTCCCACACCATTCATAATCATGTTCACCTCTATCATGCTCCCTGTTAGGCGTCTCCCCCCCCCCTGAACTCCCTTTTCCTTTCTCCAGAACATAGCAGGAGCCATCACTGCAAATCTTCAGCCACACACACCAGCAGTTGGTTTTTGATACTCCCACTCCTACTGATTAAGAGTAGCAGTCTATTCATCTTCAAGTCTAGGCCAGTGTGGGATTCAGAACAATGGTGCAGGATCCCACCCACCGTCTCTAGGCTCTGGGGCCAGTTTTCCTTCTGCCCACACTGCTATATTTGTACGACTATTGAACATCCTTGCATGCATCTGAAAGCCAGGAGAGACCAGTGAAAATTTGTCTGTATATATTTCTGGCTGAGCTTAGAGTAACTAGGGTCTTCCTTAAGACATCTTGGCAGCTGACGTAGAAAATCCAAATGGCTACATTAATGGCAAAATCAGTCCAGACATTCTCCAGCATGCAATCCATTGAAATTAATCCAAGTGTGCCAGAGCACATGCAGTTCTCTTGTGCAGCTCCTATTCATTCAGAGAGTCTTGCACAGGAGAATTTCCTGGCGGATGGTGCCCTGTGCTTCAGATCTATCTTTCAGTCTGCATTACTATCATGGTGGCAGAAATCTGCCACCTTGAGGTACTAGCCACACCTTTCCTCATGGGAGGGACTCAGGGTTTTACTTCTGAATAGATATGTACAGGACCGAGCTGGAGGAAAAAACCCTCTGTTTACTGTAAAAAGAAAATGCACAGAAATTCTGAGAGCCTAGGCAAAAGCATACGAGACTCAGATAAATATTGTTATGTCAGGGAACAGTCAACTGTGAGATTAATAAGGGAAAGTGACATCTCACTGATCTACCCGAATTCTCCGAAGATGTCAGGCAGCATGTAGAACAGGGCGACCCAGTTGATTTAGTGCAATTGGATTTTCAGAAGCGTTTGACAAAGCCCTTCATCAAAAGCTCTTAAGAAAACAAAGTCATCCTGGAATAAGAGGGACGATCTTTTTGTGAATCAGTAATGAGTTGTTGCTGGGGATTTTTAATAAAAAAATATGGAAACTCAAAACATATTTTTTCAGCATATTGTTCTGGCATAAGCCCTATTTTTTTTTTTGAAGGTACTTAGGTTGTTGTTGTTTTAAATCACCATGGGGGCACCATTTGGATTTTCTGCCTCAAGCACCGGAATGCGTTTTCTGTGCTGTGTTGAGAGATGTGCTGTGTTGAGGACTAGAACGATGACAGGGTCAGCATCGCACTGAAAGGCCAAATAGGAAAGTGGGAGCAAGCATCTGTGCATCAAAGAAGCGATGTTAAACATATTCAACAGTGACCTCAAGAAAGGAAGGGAGGGGTGCTGAGGTGGAAACATTTTACAGCTGGCAAAGCTTTAAAGTCCAGAGCAGATTGCTGTTTTCTGGAAGGTCATTACACAACTGGGTGACTTTAGCAATAAAATGGCAGATGAAATTCAGTGTTGGAAATTGCAAAGTAATACACGCTGAGGGGAAACGGGGGGAGGGGGAGAGAGGGAGGGTCCGTATCAGAACTATTCCAATAAAAAGAGAGCACATATTTTAATGTCAGCGTGTGGATCGAAGGTGTGTTTGCACTTCTCTGTTCGGGGCTGATCTTCCTCCACCCACAGCTCAACCTGATGTTGCAGAGCAAGGGAGGACAGGGGCAGAGGAAGGCAGCTAAAATGATCAGTGAGATGAAACAGCTTCCATAATAGACTTGAGGCTCCTTGAGCCAGATGACAGGAAGACGGTGCAACAGAAGCACATGAGAAAATCATCAATGCTGTGAAGTAAGTTGATGGGGAGCAGCTGATAATTTTACCTGGGCTCAATAATGCAAAAACAGCCGAGAACCTGAAGAGACGCAGGCAGAAGAGTCTAAACAAAATACTCAGTTTGATCCATGAATCAAATTTGCCACAGAACGTTTCGAGAACAGAAAATAAAACTCTTTTTAAAAAAGGATTTAAAAATTCCCGAAGGGAAAAAAAATGTCAGTAGCTATTAGACAAGACAGTCAGGGAATACAAACTAATGCTGGGGGTGTTTCTAAAATCTCCCAACAGCTAGAAGCTATGAGTAAATGACAGGAATTGGGTTACTGCTCAATTGCTCCTTATTTTAATCTGAAGCACTGAGCAAAGGTGGGTGTTCTGGCATAAGTAGGTAAACTGTTGATTTAAGCATGCATACCTTTTGCTTCTAAATGATCTCATGAAAGCCCTTGTAAGCTTCAAGTTACCTCTTGAAATATTTCTGGAAAATGGGGAGGATGCAAGGAGCTGCCTTGAAGCGACTTTAATCGACAGTCCAGCTACCTTGTAATGTTGTTGAACCAGGCAAGCGGGCAGGCAGACAGGCATGTCTTGGATCACTAACTGGAAATTCTGGGAGCCCTGAAATACTTCCAATAACAATAATGCTTAGCATTTATATGGATTTTTTTTTATTGCCTTGCACAGATTACCTTATCTTTACAACACGCCTGTATGGTAAAGGTAAAGGGACCCCTGACCAATAGGTCCAGTCGTGACCGACTCTGGGGTTGCGGCGCTCATCTCGCTTTATTGGCTGAGGGAGCTGGCATACAGCTTCCGGGTCATGTGGCCAGCATGACTAAGCCACTTCTGGCGAACCAGAGCAGCGCACGGAAACGCCGTTTACCTTCCCGCCGGAGTGGTACCTATTTATCTACTTGCACTTTGACATGCTTTCGAACTGCTAGGTTGGCAGGAGCAGGGACCGAGCAATGGGAGCTCACCCTGTCGCGGGGATTCGAACCACCAACCTTCTGACTGGCAAGTCCTAGGCTCTGTGGTTTAACCCACAGTGCCACCTGTGTCCCTCCCTGTATGGTAGGTCAGTATTATTATCTTGAGATTGCAGATGTAGGAAGGCTGAGGGAGTGGCACTGAGTGAGGTCATGGCAGAGGAGAGATCCAAACCAGGTTCTGTCTGACTACGATCTCAATCTCTTTAGCCACGACGCTAAAGTAACTTTCAACTGTTGGCCTCATATATATGATAAACATTTACTCTGCTACCAAGGTAAAAAAGGTGCAGTCTGCATCTCTTCTCAGGTCCTAGCTAAGGTTAATCCAGGAACGAAAAAGGCACCAAGCATATCTTATTTCACTGCTCCACCGAAGCGAGGAAAATTAAACAAGAGTGTGTTAATTAATTAAACATCTGACTGAAAGACATGATTCTCAGTTGTGTGCGTGCGTCCGTGCACACTCACACAATTCTCACAGCCTTCTGTTAAATTTCCTACAGTTATTTTTTGAAGAGTTTGTGATGAACTCATGAAATTAATTGTCTCAAGATGTGGAGAAGCCATAATGTTAGGTGGCTTAAAAACAATAACAACCCAAAGGATTGGACAGATTCCTGGAGGAACGTTGGCTGTCATGGGTACCTAATGCTACCTTCATTAAGTGAGTTCTTGCTGTAGCACTGCTGGTGGCTCTGTTGTCAGACGGAAGAGTAGGGAGAAATGGGAGAGAGGAGATGGGTTAGGCTCATTCTAAGATAATAGTCACTGTCCAATCACTCCAACAGACAGACACATGTAGCAGTGGGATGGACAGCTCTGTGTTGTTTTTTGCTGAAATAGATTTCTTTATTTCTGAAACATTCCAGATCAGCAGAATACAAGTTGTAACCAAGTATTAAAATCGTATCCCCATAGTAAGAAAGCATTGATTAGTGCAATTTTTTTTCTTGCAAAAGGTCTATCAAAAAAGTTTTACTTCCATGAAAACTTGTTTGTTTTCACCAAACACAAGTGTTAATAAAACATTGCAATTTTATTCTTTATTGCAAAGTATCGAAACCCAACCATTGTTGAATTTTCAGTCAACTAATAGCTTGGTGAGGGTTGAAGCTGGAGAAAGTGATGGAAAGGGAGGGTAAGTTTAGAAGTGATTGTGGGTTGAAGCAAACACGCCTGGTTCACAACCATACTTCAAAAGTCTCAATGGGAGGATTTAGAAAGGGAAATGTGAGTTTCTTATCTGATCTTCAATGCTACATCCACTACCCCTAGGCAGATCTTACTCAGTTTGCTTTGAAACAGTCATTTGGGCTTTCCCCATAGTGTCCTTGACATTGTGTCACTACTGTTTTGTTTTATCTTTAATAAGGAAAGGGAAAGGACAGGAGGAAGCCTCAAATTCACATCCACATCTCATTTTAAAGGCTTCAAACAAGGGTGTTGTTGTAATGAGACATTGGGCTCTGGACGCGTCAGGTTCATTGATTGCTTCCACACTAGCTACTTACTGTGGAATTGCCACACTTGGTTCACTCACTTTTTATGAGGCATCTATATGACATCATAGGGACATGGGTGGTGCTGTGGTCTAAACCACAGAGCCTAGGACTTGCTGATCAGAAGGTCGGCAGTTCGAATTCGCGTGACGGGGTGAGCTCCCGTTGCTCGGTCCCTGCTCCTGCCAACCTAGCAGTTCAAAAGCATGAAGTGCAAGTAGATAAATAGGTACCACTCCGGCGGGAAGGTAAACGGCGTTTCCGTGCGCTGCTCTGGTTCGCCAGAAGCGGCTTAGTCATGCTGTCCACATGACCCGGAAGCTGTACGCCGGCTCCCTCGGCCAATAAAGCGAGATGAGCGCCGCAACCCCAGAGTCGGTCACGACTGGACCTAATGGTCAGGGGTCCCTTTACCTTTATATGACATCATAATGGAATTGCTGTTTTCCAACACCACCCTAAGTCTCCCATCTCTTTTTAAAGGTCAAAGAAAGAAAGAAAGTATAGCACATGGTTAGCTCCATTTAGCAGTGGTTTTACTTTTTTATACTCTTTCAATTTGCACATAAGCATTTTTTCCGCTTACATTTAAAAAAAAATCAATGGTGCTTAAAAGAAAAATCATTTTAGCACACAAATGTAGACATTTTTTATAAAAAAATAAGCATCTTGGCTTTCCATTCAGCACCATTTTAGAGAGTTGGTTTAACAAATAAATAAATCATTTAAGTTGCACTCAAAATACTTTTTAGTCTATATTTTAAGTAAACGTTTTAAAAATATTTATGCAGTGGCATGTAAATGAAAGACTGCTTGAGTGCAAAATTTAAAATTGATTTAAAAATAAACATGCTGCTGCTAAAATGGCTTAGATGTATTGCCACTTGCGCATGGGCTAGATCACACCCAATAGTGTGGGCAGAACATGGTTGCTAGTTGAGACCAAAAACTGCTAGTTTAGAAGCACTTCAAGACTCTCCAGTTCTGCCTCGTTCTTGCTGTGCTGTAAGAGCCATAAATCTAGGTCTCATGCTTCGGTGAAGTGTTTCTCTCGGCTTCTGAAGAATCCTAGTCAGAGGTGGTTATATCATCACATTGGTACCTCTTAGTGCAGTAGCATCTGTGGCACAGGAAGCTATGACATGTTGGTATCTAAGGCAGGCTTTGGAATGACTGCCTGTGTTAAGCATGTAGCTCACTGTGGATTTAATGAGCACCTTTAAAAAGCCTTTCAGGTCGTTTCACATGATATTATAAAGCTCGATAAATCTAGGCAGTTGGCTGATAGCTCATAACCTGTAAAGAACAGTTGACTCACTGATAATGTGGGAAGATGAAGCAATGAGTGAAGCTTGTGGCAGCGATTGCCCTAGGCCATCTTCAATATTTTCATCAATATTGTGGTCACCTGTTTGTTTTTTAGAAAGGGGACAATGCCACTTTACCAGAGATTGGCTGTGTGCATTTAACAGTTCTGCACGGGACTGTGATATTCTGCACAAACCTCAGGTTCCTTCGGGCTATGAAGACAAGCCTGCAAGTGTGCGCGAAATGATGAAGGAAATATCAGGTGCCCATAAAGATGGCTGAATGAAATTTCCAAGGGTCACTGGAATTTGATTTCAATTAACTCCCCAGACCTCTTTGCCCTTCCCCACGATGATTAGGAGATGCAGAATAAATTTTGCAAAGGGAGAAAAATATGAAAAGATGCACACATTTTATGGAAACAAGAAAGAGTCCTGTGACACCTTAAAGACTAACACATTTTTAAATGGTATAAGTAGGAATTTTAACACAGAGTACACATAGATCTGAGTAGGGAGAAACATCCAGTTCGGTGCTCTGCCTTTTAAAATACATCAACAAACCACACAAAGTTCACAGGAGAGCAGCAAAGAGGATCAGGGAAGTGTTGTGCAAGAAAAATGCGGGGGAAATGAAGAAAGTGAGCATGTTTAGCAAGGACCAGAAAAGGGTGAAGGGAAAATGTGTGTACAGTTTATATCCAATTTAATGGTGTAGAACTTAGGATCTTGAAGTAAGGGGAAAACCAATTTCCTTAGGTCAGTAGAGGAAAATGCGCTTAGCAAGCAGGGCGGTCAGTTATGCATCACTAAAAAAGAGGGCACCGATTTGCATAAAATTTGCATGTGCTAATTTATATGGCTAGAAGTAAATTTAGAAACAATTTTCTATAATTTAAATAGAGGTGCACTACAGCTCCCCATGGTGGGAAAAACTTTGACTAAGTGACCTGCTATGAGCTTGCTTGCTAATTTATATGGCTAGAAGTAAATTTAGAAACAATTTTCTATAATTTAAATAGAGATGCACTACAGCTCCCCATTGTGGGAAAAACTGCATAGGTGACCTGCTATGAGCCGGCCTAGTCTTCTGCCCAGGCGCGACTTCAAGGCCCTGCTCCTCTTGTAATGGCGATTAATCTTTAAACTGGAAATAGAAAAAAGTCCTCAGGAAAGTAGGACATTTGGCCACCTTATTAGCGGAGAAAAGATGAATAACATACATAAAGGAGAACTTCTGAGCCATAAAAACTGACAAACTACAGCAGGTACTATATGCATTCAAATTATTTAGGGCCAATGAGACACAAGGAGCCAGTGAAAGAGAGAGAGGTTCAACTGTTGTACCAAAAGCATGGCTTAGATTTAATTGGCAATGGCAGCCTTAAAAGCTTCCAAAGGGAAGTTGAAAAAGAAGAAGAGGCACCTGCCAGCTTGACATTTAAATAAATAGTTTGGAGTTTTAAAAGAAAAAGAGGTATGAAATGCCAGGACTTTCTCAAGACATGGTTGCACCCGAGACAGACCCTAGAATGTCACCTCCCTTCCCACCAGAGAAGAAGTGGTGAGGGAAGATCATCAGGGGAAAAGTAGGGGGAAGAAAGATCAACACTGGGATTAACTGCCTTGGTGGATCTTGCTGCTTGAGGCAGTTGTCTCACCTTGCCTCATGGGTGGGCCGGCCCTATGAAATATACAGTAGGCCTAGCTAGAGTGCAGGTTTGCCGTAGACTGAAAAGAAAAGCTGAAGTAAGATATAGGCTCAGTTCACACGTAACACTAAGCCAAACCATAACTTTGCTTCTCCTCCAGTCCTGCTGGTGTTGCGCTGCTGTGAGCTAAGCCATGGTTTGGCTTGGCGTTACGTCTAAGCTGAGATCTGTGGTTTATCTCACTCCAGGCAAACCACAACCTGTAGCCAAGGTTTGTTCAGTGGTTCACTACTTTTTGGTTTCCATGGCTTGGGGAGATAAAACATCACTTTCACCAGTTTCAGAAATAATGCTAAGCCAAGCTGTGGCTTAGCTCACAATATTGCGACAAGATCAGCGCAGGAACAAAGCAGCCACCATCTTCCCTCCAGGAGCTTGCACGACTGCTCATTCACACACAGCCATGGTTTGGCTTAGCGTTGCATGTGAACCGGGTCATAGGGTGGCGTCAATTGAAAATAAACTTCAGGAATTGCAATGGTTACAACGTGATAATGTATGTGAAGTGTTTAAATATTTAGCAAGAAATGGCATATAAATGTCCCTACAATGCATTAACCATGAGGTTTGTGCTCCTTCCTTCTGAGAGTTACTGCTTTCTGCTCACTCCACCACCTGACACTCATTTGGAAAAGAAAGAGAGAGGGAACATATCTCTGTCTATCTGCTTGCCTACCTATAGGGTGCCAATGTGTCCTGCTTTACAAAGGACACTCCTCTGTTTCGAAAGGCTCTCAGAAGTCAGTTCTCTGTTTGAAGGTGTCCTCTATTTGACAACTGCCCAGTCCAAGTCTGGCTTAAAGATAAGAAACATAAAAAGGGAGAGCAAGAAGCCTTGAAGTTGCCCCTCAACAGCCATGAGTACGTGGACATCAGATTTAGCAGGCACACAAGTCCCCTGATGTCTTCCCCACTTTGGTGAGATGTATTTCTATTGTAATCGCAGCAATTTCTGAATTTGCTCCTGTACATTTTTTAAAAACCACGTGTTTTTCTTAATGTTCTCCTCCCTTTCTTTTGGTAGTGCACGCCCACTTTTTTGACAATACGTGAGCTCCCGTTGTTCGGTCCCAGCTCCTGCCCACCTAGCAGTTTGAAAGCACGTCAAAGTGCAAGTAGATAAATAGGTACCACTCTGGCGGGAAGGTAAACGGCATTTCCGTGCGCTGCTCTGGTTTGCCAGAAGCAGCTTAGTCATGCTGGGCACAAGACCCGGAAGCTGTACGCCAGCTCCCTTGGCCTTTAAAGTGAGATGAGTCAGCCACGACTGGACCTAATGGTCAGGGGTCCCTTTACCTTTAACTGACCACCTGATTTACCTGTTGAGAAAGAGTGATCTCCCACCTGAAGCCTGAAGCAATGCAGCCACTTGCTTGTGAAATGGTGGGGTTGCAAAAAAGAATGCTGTAGCCGTGAATAGATGGGTTGGGCTAGATGACGTTTGAGGTCACTTCCATGATCTGCTGTTTTGGGTGAGCTAAGCCTCTGTGACAGAAGCACCAAACACACATGCGGCGGAGGAGGATTGGGATCAGCAATCGCAAGGAACAGCAGTCTAGTATATTGCACTTGGGTAAGGTCATGAGGTGAGGGGAGTCTCTGCCATTAGGGTAGAAGACAATGCGTGGCAAACAATGTTGGGTTTACCTAGCAGGGTGATAAAAGACGTTGGAAAAGAAAATGTGAGCCAGGTAGCGTGTAACCTCATGTACACCGTCTGATTATTAAACAATCAGTCATAGCTGGAAATTGTTGAAAAAGCTTTTTGTTTGAGGCAGGTTGTGAGGTGTTTCAAAACATCCATGGAGGAGGCAAGCCAGCATTTGATGCCACAGCGCACATGAATCGTGAGAATAAGGTCTTGAAGAACTGCTGTTAGACGACGATTCAAGGCCTAGCAGCCAAATGTGTGAGGGGGAAGTAGAACTGAGGGAAGTGGCCCAGAAAACTTTGGGTTTTGCTGGAAGCTTCTGGCAGAATCAATTACAGAATGGCAGAGTGAGGTTTCTGCTTTAATAACAGGTGTCCCAGCTGCCCTAGATGGTATCAGAAAAGTGAATCTAGCTTAAAAGCAACATTTTAATTAAATGTGAGTTTTCTTCTAAAGAACACCCCTCAATTTTACGCTATGTGTGAAGAAGAAACTATTAAACCATTGAAAATGGATGCAGAGTAATTCATCACAATGAGCATAAGGTAATATGTTTTATTCCTTCCTCTAAATTCCATCTCAAAGCTCACATTTTCCTAACCGCCCCCGCCCCTCCCTACTCAGCCTTCATTGCCCCTTTAACATAGATAACAGCTGCACATACATCATATTTTTGAAGCACCCCCCCCCCAAGAATCCTGGGGAATATAGTTTATCTCTCACGGAGCTGCAATTCCCAGCACACTTAACAAGCTATAATTCCCAGGATTCTTGGGGGCAGTGGCGTAGCGTGGGTTGTCAGCACCCGGGGCAAGGCAAGTAATTTGCACCCCCTAACCCGTGGATTTGCGCCCCCTAACCCTAACCCCCAGATGTTGCACCCGGTGCGGCCGCCCCCACGCCCCCACGCTACGCCACTGCTTGGGGGGGGGAATATGTTTTAAATGTGCTTTAAATGTAAGGTGCATATGCATCCTGTTAAATTGTGGGTGAACATATCAGACGACACAGCGATTCTTCAAACAGCTCTTGTTTATTCACAGGCCAGGACAGAACTGAACTGAAGGGTTCAGTCAGCCTGCTTATATAGAGCTCCAGTACAACGTAACTGTAACAATTTCCTAAAACTATCCAATCACTGAACATCACTTTTGATCCCTTATTTGCATAACTATCTACAGTATCCCCCTGCTGGCCCAGGGTGAGAACTTCCGTACATAACGCATCCAGTCTAAGTGTGAGTAAGCACACCTTCTCCCAGTCCTTTTCTTAGGTTTGCCTTGCTCTTCTTGCTAAACTTTTCTCTACCCACTTACTGATACAACGAGAGAGAGAGAGAGAGAGAGAGAGAGAGAGAGAGAGAGAGAGAGAGAGAGAGAGAAAGAGGGAGATTCCTCTGTGGAAGGTGGCTGCATCTTATGATGCAGACAGTAATGGAATCATAGAATTGTAGAGTTGGAAAAGGAACCACGAGGGTCTAGTTCAACCCCCTGCAATGCAGGAACTTTTTGCCCAACATAGGGCTCCAACCCGTGGCCCAGACATTAAGAGTCTCATGTTCTACCAACTGAGCTTCCCAATTTGGCGATGGTGGGGCAATACTAATATGTGACTGGAAGTGGACCATTAGTTGTAAGTGCTTTGGGGCAAGCTGTGTGGTGTGTCTGTGTGTGTGTGTGTGTACACACACACACACACACACACACACACACACACACACACTTGAGCTGCAAAGTGCCATGTACATCAATATGATTCTTGCCCCAGTTGATGTGTTTATTACAGTTTGACACTGCACCTTTAAAGCACATTCGAAGTACAGTGGTACCTCGGGTTAAATACTTAATTCGTTCCGGAGGTCCGTTCTTAACCTGAAACTGTTCTTAACCCGAAGTACCACTTTAGCTAATGGAGCCTCCCGCTGCTGCTGCGCCGCCAGTGCACAATTTCTGTTCTCATCCTGAAGCAAAGTTCTTAACCCGAGGTAATATTTCTGGGTTAGTGGAGTCTGTAACCTGAAGCGTATGTAACCCGAGGTACCACTGTACACTTTCCTCTCTAAATAATTCTGGGCACCCTAGCTACAATCCCCAATAACCCTTAACAAACTACAGTCCCCAGAATTCTCTGAAGCTGGTGGAAACATGCTTCAAATTTGCTTTGAAGATCGCAATAGTGTTCAACGCAGCATAAATATTTTGTGACATATGACTCTGTGAATGCTGTAGGTGGTGCCTGTGTTGTCACTGATTGCGAATAACACTGCCCTAGCCCTCCCCTGTGCCTGGGCTCTTAATTTTTTTATTTTAAATGTCGCTTTTACTCCTGTAGCGGCAAGCACTTCCCTTGCTATGTCGCTTAAACTGGCAAGTGCTTGTGTATCCTTTCAGAAATAAAATGTCAACAGCAACGCCCTGATCTTCCATTTTGTGAAATGCCACCCCCCCACACACACACCCACAAGTCACCTTTTTATATAGGGCTCATTCATTTAGGGCACTTCATTACATGGGCACACACGGCTCTCTGCTTATACCCCCAGCTGTATGTGTCACTAGGGGGGTGGCAGAGGCTAGCAGGGCAAGGACCCCCTTGCATAGGTACAGTTCTGCACATGTGAGAGATGAATCATTCCCTTAGCTCCCCCCCCCCCCCATTTCTGAAGGTTGCGTGTTCCCCTCTCTCAATGAAGAAGCACAAATCTCTCATGATTTTTTAACAGCAATAATGGACTATCCCCTGCAGCTGGGGCTCCATTCTCTCTCTCTCTCTCTCTCTCTCTCTCTCTCTCTCTCTCTCTCTCTCTCTCTCACACACACACACACACACACACACACACACACACACACAGTGTTCCTTCCCTTGCCCCCTCCAATGCACATGCAGGTACAGCAACTCACACTGGCGCACAGTACTAGAATTAGTGCAACGTGGAAAATAAAATCCTTTTAAAAAGGGGGGGAAAGGCTTTCCAGAATGTATCCTGTCCTAAATATAATGAGAGCCTGAAGTTGGTTTTTTTGGACATGATGAAGATAGATGCTGCAGGGGAAAGAAGAAAGAATTCAGAAGTGAGCTATGGAGAGGATAAAAAAGATCTGAAGGCAAGTCTTATGAGGGTGGGCCAAAAGCTCCTGGTGTGGCTTGCCTGGAGAAAAGAAGATTAAGAAGGGGTATTTAAATATTTAAGAGAATTTTAGAAAGAAGATGGGGAGCAAATGTTCACCCTGTTCAGTGATGTAATGAGTTTAAGCAAGAGGCAGGTAGCTTTCGGCTAAGCATGGGGGAAAGGCTGCCTGAATTCAAGCGATGGAAAATAACTGCCCAGAGAGGATTCAGAATCTGCATTCTTGGAGAAAAGGCCTCAAATGGCTTCTGAGGGGGCATTTTATGCTTTGAATAACCGTCATTTATGTACCACATTTCAGGGGTTCAAAGCACACGTTTGGGTTGTAAGCCCCTTGAGATAGGGACCTGCCCTCTTGTACTCTCTAATGGGGCCATATCAACCAAACAAATAATTGCAGAGGGAAATAGATCTATGACCCACGTGTGGGTAATTAATAAAAGAATCAGCTGGATTCCTGGATTCAAGATGCAGGGCATAACACGCTCTCCGGTGGGAGAAAGACCCCAGCAGAGTTTAAAACTTTGCTTATAGTGCTTTCCCCATTTCTGCTCCTCTTGCAATGAACAAACCACACTCTTCAAAGCTTTACTTACAAAATCTTAAAGTACTGTATGATTCATGTGTTATTCCATGCAGCAGCAAGGAGAACACAGGTAGAATTCCCTTGGGTACAAAGTACCAAAAGATGGTTTGAAGCAGGCAAGCTCACACACTTTCTTCCTGGTCAGTTACATGGTGTGAAGAAGAGTGATGAAAGAATATTTATTTCCTCCCTCACTGGAGATGAGGGAGTGTGACCTAACTGAGTCAAGCATTACAACTTTGTGGTCTTTAATCCCTTCATGCATTAACTATCCCTATGCCTGCTAGTTTACTTTGACTACAAATTCCCCACAGTAATAACATTACAGTCATTCTTTCTGCAATGCTTATCACATACATTATCTCTGTAATCACATGCATTATGTCTAATGCTTATGACAAGTTGAATATAGAAAGCAGGAATATATTAGGATGGAACTAGGTGTTTCAGCTGCTATGTCTGCTCCTCTGCTCACCCTGTAACATTTAATAATGCAAGGCATGTGATGTGTTGCCGTTCCACTGAAAGTTTCCCAGCTACGGCTGATCCACTTCACTGGCTACTGCTCCATGGGGTAGGGAACGAGAGGAGGAAAATTCATAATGCATTATAAAGCTACATGGGCAGGGGGAGGAGATGCAGGCAGCGACAAGACATCACTCATAAATGGCAGCTTTTATACATCTCTTTTGAAGAGGAGGGCTGTTCTGATTCGTCCACCATGCTAAGTCAAGGCATGGTGTGCTGAGGGCCCAACGGCGGATTCACTCTATCCCAAACTCGCTGTTTAGCTCTCCCAAACAAACTATGGGTTGAATACAAGGAACAAACCTTGGTTGCGCCTCATGGATAGTTCAGAGAGTGGGTGGCTCAGCAGCATAATGACTGGAGAGGAGCAAAGTGGCAGAGATCTCCCCAGGAGTCCACATCCTCACGTTCACACAAAGCTGTGGTTTGGCTTAGTGTGACTTGCAAGGCAAGGCTGTGTTGCTCACCGCAAAATCTTCTAAAGAACTTGCAACTGAAAAGGATCCAAAATAGTAAGGTCCAAACTGGCTTCCCCACCCCAACAGAGGTTGAACCACTTAGGGCAGGATGGGTCACAGCCTCTCTCAAAGAGGCGCTAGTCACTTCTGAAGTCCAGATCGAAAGCTCAATTCTGTGCAGTTTCAGAAACCAGGAAGGTCAAGGATTTGAGGAGCAGGTAGACCTCAGCCTTCCAAGCAGCTCAGTCTGTGATGGCAAAAAGCGTTAATAGAAAAATATGGTTGTTGTTTAGTCGTTTAGTCGTGTCTGACTCTTTGTGACCCCCTGGACCAGAGCACGCCAGGCCCTCCTGTCTTCCACTGCCTCCCGCAGTTTGGTCAAACTCATGCTGGTAGCTTCGAGAACACTGTCCAACCATCTTGTCCTCGGTCGTCCCCTTCTCCTTGTGCCCTCCATCTTTCCCAACATCAGGGTCTTTTCCAGGGAGTCTTCTCTTCTCATGAGGTGGCCAAAGTATTGGAGTCTCAGCTTCAGGATCTGTCCTTCCAGTGAGCACTTATGGCTGATTTCCTTCAGAATGGAGAGGTTTGACCTTCTTGAGTCCATGGGACTCTCAAGAGTCTCCTCCAGCACCAGAATTCAAAAGCATCAATTCTTCGGCGATCAGCCTTCTTTATGGTCCAGCTTTCACTTCCATACATCACAATGCTTTAAATTAAATCACTGCCCCTTCCAAAAATGTAGTACTGTAATGGTTGTATCCATGTTCCCCTTTTTATTCCTCCTCCTCCTACCAGATCATCACCTGCGCTAGGAATCGAATTGTTAACGAATCTATGACTCTTCTTTCTCCTTTTATGATTAACTGACTCCCCCACATTGCCATTATTACCTACGCTCTCTCTCCTCTCCTCTCTCCAGGCCCCAAAGAATCTGCTCAGACAAAGCAGCCCTCTTATTACCCCAACAACCCTTTTTTAAACAGGAAAATCCGCTTCCATCTTCTCCTCGCTCCCTCCCTGCCCCCAGTGGCTTTCCGCAGGGTTTCAAATGAGTCTGAATTTAAACATAATATAAGTGTCTAATCACAACTGAATCATATTCTATGAGAACATGTTCAAGAGATTAAAATAATAAGGCTGCAATAAAAGAGCTATTTAGCAAGTAGTAAAAATGCACATCAGATTTGCCAGGATACAAAGTGAGAAGTGAATTTTACTTTTCAAGACAGAAACGTAGTCTCTGCATCTTGTAATCGTGTGGATATATGGCCATCTGTTCTAGTCACTTTTTATCTGTCCGTTCAGTTCCCCTTCTTCCTTTCACCCAGACTTTGTAGGCACACAAACACACAATGCGGGTGGGGGACTCTCTTAGCTGTCTTCCTTGCTTACCCTAGAACTCGAGGTCTGTCTGACAGCTCTAGCGAACAAGTCAGCAAAACATTAGCATATTGATTTTCCCTTCTAAGTTTGTTTGCTGAAGGACTTGTGTCAGCCACACCATTGTCAAGAACAGAGCCTTGGGTTTCATTGGGCTCCCCTGGGAGGGGATGTTTCTCCTAAAGATATTATCTCCAGTCCTTGAAATGACTTGCGAGGCTTAAAGCACCCAGCTTCTCTGTATCTGCAGATGAGTTGTACCCGGGCCATCTCCAGGGCTTACAGGCTGGATCATCTTTTGAACTCTGCACCCGCAATGGGAGACCAGAGTTTGGGGAAATAGTAGCAAGCTAGGTTGTATAACTGGCCAGATATAAGTGCAAACATACAATATCCGTATCCCAGTTTGCCATTTTTAAAAGCTATACAGCCATAATTTGTATCAAAAAATTGTGTGTGAGAAAGGGAGAGGGAGAGAGTGCGGGCAGTGATTAAAAGGGCAAAAGGGAAAGCCATTTTAGCCCTCCGGAAAGTAAACACTAAATATTTTATGGACACATTTTTCCTCTCTCAGTCCTTAAGCAGGCTGGCGTTTTCTCCCTGATTCATTCCCTTTCGCTATCTCCTGTGTTTATCATTCTAATTTTATTCCTATTCTTTTCCTTGCCTCCACACACAATTAAAGTAGCTCTTTATATTAAATGGATTACATGCTCAGTGCTATAAATAAATGCAGGAATTAAGATTCTCTTAACTTGTTTAAGTGATAAGAAATCAGAGGCACAAATCCCCCCCTCCCGCCCCCAGCCCTTGGAGGAACAGCAGCACGTGTGTTCACGGCTGTGAGGCTCACATTAATGTGTGTGTATGCTTAATGTTGTTCTGCCGCGAGTGCAGGGGGAGGGCGGGAAATGTGCGTGTGCAATGATAAGGCAGGGGCATGTTTTCTCTCCATGTCGGTCTGTCTTCTGCTTATGTTCATAATACATGGCATGTTTATAAGGGTTGAAGGGACTTGATGGAATGTAATGAAAGTTGGTGGTCACTAGGCAGCCGTGCATCAGCTGCGCTGAAGGGATTTAGGAACGCTTTAGCGAACATTCAACTGACATTCCTTTTTCTTCATTCCTGGTTTTTAGTGAAGAATATGAGGCAGATTTACCGCTGAGTGGAGAAACAGTCGCCTCTAGATATGGAGACCAGCACCTGGTAGGTTTGCAACTCTTCTTTTAGAAAGCGTGATGGAAAAGGGCCATGGCCAGGCACTTAAGTGTGTGTCTAGGGCAGTACTTTGAAGAAGGAAGCATTGCTAGTGCACTACCAGCAACAAACCGTACTTGATGCATGCCTGGTAATGGTAATAGGCAAAGCACTGGATTTACAGTGGTGTGGACAGTCCCCCCCCCACAAGGCACTGAGCTGAGGGGGTGCAAAATAGAAAAGATCCATTTGGAGCATAGCTGTCAACCGTCCCTTATTTGGCGGGAAACTCCCTTATCCCAGCGCCGTGTCCCGCTGCTGTCCCTTATTGATGATGTCCCTTAAATTTCCTGGGTTTAAAAGGAAGCAGCTCCTCTCCCTCCCTCCCTGCCAGCTAGGGAGGAGGGAGGCTCCAACTGTGTTGCTTGGCTGCGTTGCTCACCCAATAAGGAAGACTCCTTATTGGAACGACTGGGGGGTGGAGCTTGCATGCCTTGTGCCGATCAAATCGGCCGCGTTGCCTGGGGACTCGCCTTTGCTCAGCGCTTCCCAGCAGAGAGGTGACGTTGGTTTTCCTTGCTGCATCCCCTTTGCCGGGTTGCTGCGCTGTGGGAACCACCACTTGAGGCTTCGTTTGGCTGCTGGCTGGGCTTTCTGCCTTTGACTCAGAGGGGCTCAGAGGTTGACCATACCTGTGCCTGGAAGATCCCTTATTTTGGCTGCTGATCCCTTCTTTTTGAGGCTGCCGGTCCCTTATTTACAGATCTGTAAGTTGACAGCTATGATTTGGAGGTGCCAGTTTTTGACCTTGCACAGGGTGCCCAAAAAAGAATGAAAGAGCTGGTGCTTTGGGGAGCCACAAGCCAAGGGATTGTACTGACAATAGGAAGGGAGTGAGCTAGTTGATGCATTAGGGTTGGAGCTGTGACAGGTGAGAAAGAAGTGTGCAGCTATGGCACCTGCACATGGCTTCATAAATCATCGTTTGTGAAGCCGTGGACCATTGTCTGAATGTGGCTGTTGGGTCTCCAGGGCCCAGCACCCAATGAGAGGCATGAAGAAAATTGGGCATCCCTGCAAAATGGGAGTGAGGGATATGCATGAAATGTGCATAACCCCCCCCCCCCACAATTGCAGGGTGGGCTGCTTACACACCACACCTTTAAAGTGTGTGGCTTGCCCCAAAGAATTCTGGGAACTGTGGTTTGTAACAGCTTCTGGGAAGTGCAGCTCTGAGAGGTGTGACGGTTCTCAAGATTCTTTGGGGGAAGCCTTTAAATCTATGGTGTGTACACAGAAAGAGTTGCAGACACTCCTAGACAAAGAGGTCGTTGGAGGTGGCGCTTAAAACAGGCTGCAGGAGAAAGCTCCATCTTCAGGCTTAGCAAATTAACATGGGGTTACAGAAGGGTTGCCAGACGTCCCCGTTTCCCGGGGAAAGTCCCCGGATTTGCAAATCTGCCCCAGACAAATTCCGTCCCTGGAATGTCCCCAGATTTGCAAATCTGTCCCCAGGAAATGTGGCTGCAGCAGACTCAGCAGCCCAGAGCCAGCCTGTTAGCGCTGTGTGCTGCCATGACGCCCGCCATTTTTCCTGCTCCACTTCAGGAGCATATCCTGAAGCCAGCCAGAGTCAACTGCACTACCAGGCTGGCCCCTCCTGGGCAACAGCCGCCCACCCGTGATTCCCAACCCTCCCTATATCTGTCCAAACAAAGGGGGAAGGAGATCAGGGAAGGCTCGGGAGTCACGAGCAGGCGGCGCGCCATTGCCCAGTTTTAAAAAAACCTCTGTGCATTTATGTTTCACAGGGTGCGAAAGAAGGGCTTTGCACCTTTGCATGTGTGCTTGGGCCCAGGGTCTTTTGCCTCACCATCCCCACTACTGACTCCCTGTTGCTACTCAGCTTCAAAAAAAAAGTGTCCCCGGATTAATTGAAAAAAATCTGGTAACCATAGGTTACAGTCTGTTAGTTATCCCATGCAAGCCCCATTAAATGAACAGGAGCTGGCAGGAGTTCTGTTGGACACTTGCACAGATCATTGGCTTCATCTGAGCTTTTGCAGAAGTTCAAAGTTGACTGCGATCTCCACCTTCCACACTTCATGGGAACCAAAACCCCAGGGCCTGACAACACAGCCAGTGAGCCCCACAGACGGGGACTCTACAGCTTCGCGACGTGCATCTCTCTTTCTCCCCTTCCGCAGCGTGATGCTCCCTCTGGTCTCCTGCTTCCATCTGCTGCAGCTCTGGCCCTTCTTACTTCTCGCCTCAGCACTTCCATCCCACAGCGCCTGGTCTCTGCGCACCCGGGGCCTTCTGGCAGCGCGGCCCCTCTGCAGCCACCGCAGCCCTTCCTCCCCTCGGCCCGTTTGCATCTGGGACAAGAACCCAGCCCCAGAGAAAGGGTCCCACTCTACCTCACAGCGCCATCGGTCTGTGGTTCCCAAGGGGGCTGGGCTGCGCAGCTCAGTGCGCCTGAGGCGCCAGGCTCAGGGGACCCGGCCTGCTACTCCGTCCGGCTTCGAGGATGGCCTGTCTTCTTCCCAGTACCCCTGGGCCATCGTCTGGGGCCCCACAATATCCGTGGAGGATGGAGGCGACGCCAACTCTGCCAACCCTGGCTTCCCTCCTCTGGGTTACACCTTCGTTTCGTCAAGCGGAATGGCGACGGCGCAACCCAACTCCCACTCCCTGCTACACAACGAAGGGCTCAACCTGCGCCAAACGCCAGCCACCCTACGGCCCTTCCTTTTCGGGCCACGGGGAGAAGGTAACACTCATCTTCTTCTCTCGATTCCTTCTGGTGTTGCCAACTTTTTTTTTTCCTTTTCCCATTATTATTTAGAGCTTATTGATTTCTATTTTCCAGTGGACCAATAAAGAGAAAGTAATGAGAAAATAAAGGAAAGGGTTTCAAAACTGTTCCCAAACGTGGGTTTCCAGCTGTTTTTGGACTACAATTTCCATCATCTCTGACCACTGGTCCTGCTAGCTAAGGATGATGGGAGTTGTAGTCCAAATGCAGCTGTAAACCCAAGTTTGGGAAACTCTCCTGTAATACAATGCAATATAGAGCTATAAAAGTAATGCCATTATTCCAACAAGTATACAATTAGTAACAAGTTGGTCTAATTTTTATCAATGCATTCCGAGTATCATTATATTTATCCATGCGCAATTTGCATCTAAAAGCGATCCGTTCATGTGTTGCAAGACTTGTCATATCTTCTATCCATTGATCAAAGGGGGGGCATAGTATTATCTTTCCTGTGAATCAATATCAGTCTTTTGGCAGAAGTAATGGTGTGAAGGGTCCACCTGCATTGACCAGCCGTCAAACCCCCATATCATTGGTATGTGGTTTAGTGTAATATTATCATCTGACAGTTTTACCCCCCCCCCAAGTAGAATAAAGGGACGCGGGTTGCGCTGTGGGTTAAACCACAGAGCCTAGGGCTTGCTGATCAGAAGGTCAGCAGTTCGAATCCCCGTGATGGGGTGAGCTCCCGTTGCTCGGTCCCTGCTCCTGCCAACTTAGCAGTTCAAAAGCATCTCAAAGTGCAAGTAGATAAATAGGTACCACTCCGGCGGGAAGGTAAACGGCATTTGCGTGCGCTGCTCTGGTTTGCCAGAAGCGACTTAGTCATGCTGGCCACATGACCCGGAAGCTGTACACCGGCTCCCTCAGCCAATAAAGCGAGATGAGTGCCACAATCCCAGAGTCGGTCACGACTGGACCTAATGGCCAGGGGTCCCTTTACCTTTAAGTAGAATACATTTTAATACTTTTCTCTAAAAGTTCATAAGCGTCGGACACTGCAAAAACATTTGTTTCAAAGAACCATTTCCCTTATTATATCTCCAGCAACATGTTGCCAACTTTTTCCCCTGACTGGGCTCCTGTGTACCTTTAATCGCTTGAGTGGCAAGCAGGAATCCTACAGGTGAAGCATTTCTCAATGCTACGACTGTGAGCTCCACCTGCAAGAGTGCTACTTTTAAAAAGCACACAGGAGGGCAGCCAGGAAAAAAGTGGAAATCTCGGGGGGGGGGGGAGGGGAAGGCATGGACTGCCCTGTCCCCGCAAAATGGTCAGGTGCTACATACCCTACTTACTGACACTTCCTGTCTCTGTCTGTTCCAGGTGTGGACCCTCAGCTGTATGTCACCATTACGATCTCTGTCATTATTGTCCTTGTTGCTATGGGGATAATACTCAAATTCTGGTGAGTAAATTTTAGGTAGCTGCAAAGGTTAATGCCATAGGATCACAACTCACAGGAGGTGAAGAGAGGCACAAGGGATATGTTGTAATTGAAGACAATGCATGCAAATGGCTTAATATTGAATGGAAAGCCAATTTTGGTGTTCTTGGAGATTCTCTACACTCCAAACATTAGTTTGGGAGCTGGGAATATATTTTGTTGCACAAACTGGCCCTTTTACTAGTGGTCAAGCTCCGTAAATAAAGTAAACGTCATCTAGTATTAAGGGCTTCCTACCTTAGTCAGCATCTTAAAAAGCAGAGACATCACCTTGCCAACAAAGGTCTGTCTAGTTCAAGCTATGGTTTTCCCAGTATAGAAGTATAGAAGTGAAAGCTGGACCATAAAGAAGGCTGATTGCCGAAGAATTGATGCTTTTGAATTATGGTGCTGGAGGAGACTCTTGAGAGTCCCATGGACTGCAAAAAGATCAAACCTATCCATTCTGAAGGAAATCGGTCCTGAGTGCTCACTGGAAGGACAGATTGTGAAGCTGAGGCTCCAAGACTTTGGCCACCTCATGAGAAGAGAAGACTCCCTGGAAAAGACCCTGATGTTGGGAAAGATGGAGGGCACAAGGAGAAGGGGAAGGCAGAGGACGAGATGGTGGGACAGTGTTCTCGAAGCTACTAGCATGAGTTTGACCAAACTGCGGTAGGCAGTGGAAGACAGGAGTGCCTGGCGTGCTCTGGTCCAGGGGGTCACGAAGAGGCGGACATGACTAAACGACTAAACAACAACAACAATGATAGTCAGTACATGCATCCCTAATATAGATCTGCAAAAAAATATGCTGGTTATATATTTATTTACAAAAGTGAAAGACATCTGCAATGCTAAAGTATGTAATTTAATTACTTATCTCAGTTTGTTTATGACATTTTAAAAACGTTGTTCTTTCCCTTGCCTGTGTTGTACCTTGGTACAACATAAAGGCCGCATAAAACTCCACATAAAGGCCACAACTAGCCATCACTACCCTAATGAACAGAAGCAACTCTTGATGATTCTTCTAATATCCAATTCTGTGAGCTGCAGAAGAAGATATAAGGTCCGAAAATACACTTGGCAACTTTAAAGAAACTGACATTTTCAGTTTCACATTAACTCCTTTAGGTTTTGTACAGCACCAATTTGGATGTTGGGATTTGTGTACTGGGAGCGAATTATATCAGATTTTGCTTTAAATACCATGTAGTTCAAACATTTTATAACTGCATTAAAATGCACACACATCATTATAGAGTTATACAAGTTAAGGAATTGGTATGTTATATTTGAACATTTTAATTGACTTCTTTTTCAGTTGGCATTTTTTTTAATTTAGGCATTTTTCTTACTACTTTGTGCATAGCTGAGGCTCCGCCATTATACTTTTGTAACCTGCTACTTAAGAATGCAGACTGGTGTAACATTAGTAGGGCTGTGGGACCATTTAGAAAGCATGCTCTCCACATGCACTACAAACTTGCTTTTGGGGAAATTAATCCTGTCAGTTTGCTTCAAAAGCCAGCTATAGGCACTGCTGATTGGCTAGTGACTGTGAAGTCTCCACAATAACTCCTCTCTCCTATCCCTGAGGAAGTTTTGCAACTATTTTAAAAATGCTAAGATGAAGGGTGAATAGAGACACAGTTAAACACACATGTGGTGTTTTTACAAAAATATAGGGCAGGCAGTTCACTTGAAAAATGTATGGTGGAAAGACTAGAGTGCTGACTGAACCAGCTTGATAGATTGCCTATCTGTCATGTGAATGTTGAAGCTGAGAGGAAATTGGGCATATTCTTCAAATGAAGAGCCCACTGTATCATCACTTTTATTACCACCTCTGTCCTCTCAAACCACCAAATCAAGTTGTAGATGGCTTGGTTTACTCCCCTGTCATATTTCAAGTTCCATTGAAGGGATTATTTCTCTGACAGGTATTGATCTTGAAAATTTCATTTTGCCCCCCCCCCCTTTCAGTTTCTTATAAAAGCAGAACACAGTTCTATGAAGTGCTGGTACCCACATCTGTACTTAATACCTTTTAAAAGCTATTCTTCTGAATTGCCATCTTTATTTGTCTAGAACTCACAAACAAAAGAAAAGATCCTCTTTTCATACTTGAATTTTAGTTCCAAGCTGAAGATCACCTTCAGTGCAGACTTGGGGAGGAGGAAGCAAACTGCATCTAAAAAGCAGTAGGCTTGGGCTGGTGGGCCATCATTTTTGAGCAAAAACCAGCATCCTTTTGATATGATTTGATAACTGCATCCTGCTTTTCTAACAACAATGCTGATCTCAAAACAGCTCACAACAATAACATTAGCATAAAGAATGAGTAAGCGTTTCAATCAGTGCAAACATATCCAAACACAAAGCAAAAAAACCACAAATAAATTCATCAAACAATTAATACAATTCTGTACAAACTCATAGTGATTCAGAGTATCTGGAGTGGCTGCTGAGCCCCAGCTGTTTACTGTCGAATCAGATCAGACGTCAATCTGGCTTTCTGTGGGTTGACATTTGTTCCGATTCAGCAGTAAGCAGTGGGTTTTCCTGGGGAAAGGGGTGGCACAAAATAAAAACCTCGCAGACCTGTGCCTAGAAATCGCGGGACAAGTCCCAAATCAGATCCCTTTTGAAAGTAGATTGGTTGTGCTAGGATGGCAGAGCCCATGAATCCATCGCACAAGACCTAAAGTTCTGTGATGCACTTGAAACACTCCTGCAAAAGAGTAACGGTCCAGAGGCACTCAGAACAATTCATTAGTAAGACAAAGCTCTCCCTGACAGCCAAGTTTTAATTAAACAAATAATTTGCGGAAAGATAAAGGTGTTCCAAAGGGAGCTTCGCTGGACAAGGAACTGTCGCAGCTGCCCTTGTTCAAGTCCTTGTTGATGTTGCAAAGGTTGCGACCCAGAGAGGAACCCTACTGGCATTGGGAGAAATATATGGGGAAAGGCCCAATAGGCACACATGGCTTTCACCCCACATTCAGTACTATCATTATCCTAAGTGGTGGAAATCATAGAATCATAGAATCATAGAGTTGGAAGAGACCACAAGGGCCATTGAGTCCAACCCCCTGCCAAGCAGGAAACACCATCAGAGCACTCCTGACATATGGTTGTCAAGCCTCTGCTTAAAGACCTCCAAAGAAGCTTGAGCAGAGAACTAAAGGTCCATTCCAACTTGGAGTCCGTATTTTATGTCAGCTGTACAAGTGGACATTTCACATTCCCATTGTACTTTGGGTGGACTGTACAGTATATTCCTTACAGTTGGAGGAAAGGTATTTGGGTACCAGGAAAACAAATTAAGGCATGGATGCAGAATCCTCTGGTTAGGTCGCACCTTTCCTGATGGTAACAGCCTTCTCTCTCCCCACTACCCCCTGGCTTTCTGTAGCTGGGACAGGAACCAGAAGCGACGTCACCACTCCAGCCAGCAAAGCGGACTGCAGCAGGAGGGTAGCCACCAGCCCTTAACGGACCTATCTCCCTCTGCGGTCAGCATCCTGGGGCCCTTCAGCGACTCACCGGCCCCTACACCAGACATGATGGAAACTGGGCAGGTTCTGGAAGGCGTGGAGAAGCTAGAGGGACTAGGGAAGACCAGTGCCTTCCAGCTCAACAGGTAACTCACCCAAATTGCAAGTATCAATCAATCGATTTATTGTAGATAGCCAAAGGCCTTCGCTATGAACAGCAAAGAGCAAAAGCAGGGCAATACTCTGGAAAGAAGAAACAACTCCCAGCAGTGCTTGATTTATAGCATGGAACACAACGACTTTATAATATGATCCTGGGACACCCAGGAAGTATTAAAAAATGCAGCTACATAAGAACATGAATCGTTCTCAAAATATAATTATAAACGAGTTTCCTCCAGCACTCTGTCAGAACAGCAATTGTGGATCACAGTTGGGATAGTCCTCAGGATCACTCAGTGCTCTTGCTCTCATTTTGAAAAGTTATCTATCAGTACTCTGCAAATTTAAAAAAGCATTTTGATATGATACAATGATACTATACTATACTATACTATACTATACTATACTATACTATACTATACTATACTATACTATACAGTGGTACCTCTGGTTTTGCGAATGGGATCCGTTCCGGAGGCCCGTTCGCAACCTGAAAGGAACACAACAATTCACCACTTCTGTGCATGTGTGTGATGTCATTTTGCGCATCTGCGCATGCACGAGCTGCGAAACCCGGAAGTAACCCTTTCCGGTACTTCCGGGTCTCTGCAGGACGCACCCTGAAAAAAGTACAATGAAGCAAACGTAACAAGAGGTATGACAGTACTGTACTGCACTGAAATGTTTAAATGTTTCTTTGTCCTTGAATCTTCCTGCCACATTTGCCATCCTCTCCTGCTACCTCCTTTGAGAACCCCTGCACGGCAGGGTCACAATAGCCTGACCTAAGGGGAGGGGCATGTCACAAAAGCAATACAGTGACCACCATTCCGGCAGATTGCATACAAGATTTAAGAAGTGGGTCCCGATAGGCATGCTTGGTTTGAAGGTGGGTCCTGGATCTGAGAAGATGGGACAGTACTGATGCAGTGCAAGTATAATGCTTGGAAAGCAGATCTTTCAGCTGAAGCACATGTTCTGAAGATGACTCACTCTCAGCTGTACGTACCCAGTGTGCAACAGCTGCAGCACAAAAAGTGCAGAGCTGTAAGCGTTGGCCTGCTTTAATCAATGGATTTATCAACCAGGTCTGCAGTTCTGCGTGCAGTTGGCTTCAGTGAGATTGTAGCAGCCTAACTGTTCGCAGGGATGCAACCCAAAGCTGTGGTTGATTAATAAGTTAAGGCTGATCAAATTTCAGTGGCTGGGACCATGAGCTACACATTTTTATAGTGGGTACCGTATGTTGCATCTGGTATGCTGCTCTAAAGAAAAACAAAAAACTACAGTGGTACCTCGGGTTACATACGCTTCAGGTTACATACGCTTCA
Organism: Podarcis melisellensis; assembly: GCF_964234715.1. Taxonomy (NCBI): domain Eukaryota; kingdom Metazoa; phylum Chordata; class Lepidosauria; order Squamata; family Lacertidae; genus Podarcis; species Podarcis melisellensis. The sequence continues at coordinate 37,914,024 of NC_138534.1, read as the reverse complement.
GGTTACAGACTCTGCTAACCCAGAAATAGTGCTTCAGGTTAAGAACTTTGCTTCAGGATAAGAACAGAAATCGTGCTCCGGCTGTTAAGTTGTGGGTGAACATATCAGACAACACAGCGAATCTTCGAACAGCTCTTGTTTATTCACAGGCCAGGACAGAACTCAACTGAAGGGTTCAGTCAGCCTGCTTATATAGAGCTCCAGTACAATGTAACTGTAACAATTTTCTAAAACTATCCAATCACTGAACGTCACTTTTGATCCCTAATTTGCATAACTATCTACAGTATCCCCCTGCTGGCCCAGGGTGAGAACTTCAGTACATAACACCGGTGGCACGGCAGCAGCAGGAGGCCCCATTAACTAAAGTGGTGCTTCAGGTTAAGAACAGTTTCAGGTTAAGAACGGAGCTCCGGAATGAATTAAGTTCTTAACCCGAGGTGCCACTGTATTTAATTGGACTTGTCTTCTAACAACTAACCACCGAGTTTATTTCATTTTAAGTGCTGAGACTGGTATCTCAAAAAGGCATCTCTTTTTGCCCTGTTTGGGTTTGCCCTGTTTACTCCACATTTAATGCAATCCCATGGCAAGGGAGAGGGGAGGTGGTGGCAGTGCCCCCACTGCCATGCCCCTGCCTGCCCTGTAGAAAGGGGAAACAATTGTAGTGTAGATCTAGCTCTTTATGCATGAACTCTTCCTCCATAATAGTTCCACATCATGGCCAGAGCCTAGGTCTGGTAGAGAGGATTTCCCCTACAACCTGCAACCTGTTGTGCAAGGGTGAGGTCAGCTGCTATGGTCCCCCATTCGCTCCCTATGCATTAGTACAAGCACAGGGGTTTTTTTGGGGGGGGGTTGATGGTGGTGGAGAGGATGCCCAAATAGGGGGATGATTCGTGTCCTTATGTAGCTGCATTGCTTTATATTTTCCGGATGCCCCATGATGTCAGGCTTTAGGGAATCAGACACCCCCCCCATGGCAGTAATCAAGAAGATCAAACGAAAGGAGTGTTCTTACCAGATAAGTTCTTTAATAATCACAGTGAGAGACAAAGGAATGCATATCTCTCTAAAAGTGGCATTGCTCCCAGTTAAGGTCCACCCCCTCCGTCCCCATTAATCTACGCATAGCTGTCAAGTGTCCCTTATTTAAAGGGACAGTCCTTATTCCAGCTCCATGTCCCGCTGCTGTCCCTTATTGATGGATGTCACTTAAATGTCCCTTAAATGATGTCCCTTAAATTTCAAAGGAAGCAGCTCCTCTCCCTCCCTCCCTCCCTGCCGGCCAGGGAGGAGGGAAGCTCCAACTGTGTTGCTTGGCTGTGTTGCTCACCTAATAAGAAGTCTAAGAACGACTGGGGGGTGGAGCTTGCATGCCTTGTGTGTGGCTAGTTAATGCAAGCTGAGGGGGTTTTGTTGCACGTGCTGATGCAAACTTTGCAGTGCAAAGCCAGGCCGGGGAGGCATCTTAAGTTGAGGCTGCATAGGCCTTGTGGTGCATGTGATTCAGATTCTATTCAGTTGAACCTCTGGTTACAAAGTTGGTTGGACAGTGTTCTTGAAGCTACTAAGCATGAGTTTGACCAGACTGCAGGAGGACAGGAAGACTAGAGTGCCTGGAACAGGTGAGGCTGCAGGTCCCTTATTTTGGCTGCTGGTCCCTTATTTCCAAGGCTGCTGGTCCCTTATTTTCAAATCTGTAAATTGACAGCTATGAATCTACGTCACTCCTATGTCGGGTAATCTGATCTTGTTTCCCTGCGCTTTCTGTTCTATCACCCTCAGTGCCCGTCTAGTCCTAGGCGAAGGGGGCGGTCAGGAATGCTGTCCAAGGACACTGAATCTGCCAGCTGTCTCTCCTGGTGTTTGCTCTTCTAGCTGTTCCTCACCCAGTATTTCCCAGCTTTATCCCTCTGGACTATGCCCCTCTGCAAACCACTGTTCTAAATCAATACTATCCTCCTGCCTTTGGGAAGGCTCAGGAAATGGGGGGAGTGTAACTCCCACCATTCCTCCTCAGTCCTGACACATGATCATATTATAAAATAATTGTGCTCTGTGTTACAAACAAAGCATTGCTAGGAGTCGTTTCTTTTTGTTCTCCTACGTAAAAAAATTCAGTGTGGAGCCAGCAAATTTTTATTCTCAAAGTGTGGCCCAGGAAAAGAAGAAGTTTGAGAACCTCTGCTGTAGTACAAAGGGTGTGGGGAGACTTAGAAGTGCACCCTATGACAAAAGAACAAGAGACCAGATGAAACCGCTTACCTCTGAACACAGGGAGCATTGTTCATCACTCTTACTCTTTCTCTTTCCCTTTCTCTCTCCTTCCGCCCTTGTTTCCTGCTCAGGATCCCCCTGGTGAACCTGTGATTGCCCTGGAAGCAGCAGGCCCGGCTCCTTCGTTGCGAGACCAAACACTGAGTTTGCCAGAGAGTCCCATAGAACTGGCAGCCCTCCCTTTTAGTTCCATCCGCCTGCGAGTATGAAACTGCTACTCCTCACGCAGCAGCAGAAGTATTGTAGATCCCTTTGTGCCCTGGCATTCCGTCATCATTGCAGACCCAGCCCAAACCAAGGTTTTCGCTCAGGAGGAGCTGGGCTCCGTGGTGGGTCCTCATGGCAGAGTTGATGACTGGGGTGGTCTGATGTGAGCAGAGGGGTGAGGAGGAAGGCCTAGAAGACAAGAGGTATCAGCACCTTCATGGTAACGTTTCAAAGATATCCCTTGTACCCCCGGCATAAACATTTATACACAAACATGTATTTATTTATGTTTAAGTAAGCATGCTTGATAATGGGATGCAGAAGTAGGATCTCCTATTCGGTGTCTCCCCATCTTTCCTCCCTTTCCTCATCACACAGTTTTGAAGCATCTTCCAAAGAGCCAAAGCTCACATCACATACACCTGGGCAATGAATACCTTTCTGTATTGTGGGGATGGGCATATATGGAGGGGAAATGGGGTGCAGGAAAATCAGACACTCAGCATTGGTATCAAATGGACACGATTCCCTCATCTGTCATCTAATCTTCTTCGGCTGCTTTCTCACCCACCCTCTTCTGTGGAATTGCCATCCTTTTTACGGTGCGTCCAGACAACGCCATTGTCATCCTATTGCATTCCAGTTTTTTTCTGTGTTGGCTTCTCATCTTTTCCCCCAAACCTGATTTGTTGCAGTTGTGGAAGAGAAGTAGCAATAAAGATTGCAACATGCGCCTGTCTACTAGGGACACACAAAGCACGATTGGAGCTTTTTGCAGGCTCCTGTGCCTTTAATTAAACGCTTCCTGGCTTGCAGTTGCAGTCCATTTTATTGCTTTCTGATGATCATGGTACAGGATAATCATGAAAAAATTGCCTTTCAACCTCATAATTGCCCTCATGTCAACTTCTGTTCCACTGGGGGAGGGGGAGAGCTTTAAATTACTTCCCCCCCTTTCTTATTTAAAAGCAAACCAGCATTATTTTGCTGTAAAGGTGCCAAAATGAGAGGAAATAAGTAGTTATAGCCTCCATCCTCCCACAGGAGCAGAAAATGACAGTTGGAACATGCAATTAAGAGGGCCTGCTGAAAGGACAGTTATTAAGCTATTCACTGTAATCCCTTTCCATTGCTCACCCAAAAACAATAAATGGGAAGAATCTTCAAGAAGGAATATTTTAATTAACATTGCTGAAAGCCTTTATAGAACTAGACTTACCAGTTCATAATCATTATGAGAGTCTTGGTCATGGGGGAAGGCATTGCTGGATAGCATAGTGCTATTATCATGTGCGAGCATGGAACTTCTGTTTTAATTCTAGTTCCAGCTAATTGCAGAAAAGGAATGCCTCAGGCATGCTGGTGGACTGCAGTGTCGAAGCAACACATTCTGTATTTTTGTCTCACTTCCTGCATCTCCAGATACACCATTCTCCCTCACTCTAGCGACTGTGACAGCGTTGCAACTCTCCCTCTTTTCCAGACTCCATTCTCTTCCCCTGTCTTCCCTAGCATATTTTTTGGCCCTGTTCCATGATTTGCTTCCTGTCCAAGTTATTTTCTGCTAAGCCTGGTTCAGTCTCCGTTCAAATGTGTGTGTTTTCCCCCACCCCCCATAAAAGTATTTTACTAAGCTTTTTCTTTTTTTAGAAAAATTAAAAGTATGCATATAAGTTAATGGCTGGCAGATGGCTTTTTGCTCAGCTGAGGAATAGTAGACCCTGGAGTTTATATAAGAAGTGGTACTAGGTGCTCAGCTCCTCCTGATAGCTAAGTGGAGTCCACTGCCTAGTAGAACAGCTGCAGTCCTCACTCTTTGAGCAGATGTCCTCGTAGCACAGTGAATAAAGATTTAATACCTATCTAACAAGGTTCATTGGCAAAGCCCCATATTGGCCAGGGATGCCAAATAATCAGGTTTTGTGGCGGGGAACCTTACTCTGCCCTTATATCTTTATTAACAATTGCTTCTGCAGAAATCAGCAGAGTAAGCTTTCTGTGGCATGGAGATAAACATCGCCTGCTATTTCCATCAAGATGCTGTTTTAAGTTGGCAGGCTGCATAGCACCTAATAATTGCACTGAAGTTAAAGGGTCCTCAATCATTTAAATTTGGGTCATGCCCTGGCTTGAGGAGGCCATTCTCGCGCAGCAGAAATAGCGCCCAATGCATTCTAGTGTCTGAACTGTGCAAAGTCAAATGTAGCCCCTCCTTAACATATTCAAGTTACAAGAAAGGAGATTCCAACTAAACAGCAGGAAAAACTTTATGACAGTAAGATCTGCTCAGCAGTGGAACAGACTCCCCTGGGAGGTGGTCGACTCTTCTTCCTTGGAGGATTTTAAGCAGAGATTGCATCTGTCATGTATGATCGAGTTAAGGTTCCTGCACTGCAGAAGGGGTTGGGCTAGATGACCCTTGGGGTCCCTTCCAACTCTAGAGTTCTATAATTCCATAGCTTGTCTCCTACAACAAGCATATTTCAAAATAATGGAGTCTGTGCAACAACACAGCCGTCCTCATATGAGGTCATCCACCTGCGTGACCATGTGAAAGCTCTGGCTTTCTTTGCATTTATATCATCTGCACTTAACAGACCCATTTAGACACAACCATTTCTAGGTGAGATTAAATTGATGTGGCCCTTACTGCCCATGGTCCAGTTCATTTCCTCCAACCCGCCAGATTGGTCCAACTGCTTTTGCAGTGCAAGAGCCTGCGAAACCTAAGCACAGAAATCAGCGTAAGCTCCAGATTTGGAAGGACCCTTTGCCAGGGAGATCACTCCCTGAAAAGCCCCAGCTCCTTTTCATTGCTGCTGCTGCACATTCGCTTGCCGTGTTCCTCCCGGCTCAATGTGCCCCATGGGCAAGGTCAGCAGAAGCAGCTTCTCCCCCTTCTCCTTCTCCTTGCCCTTGTCCCTGCTCAGTCTCTCAGAGAACGCAGGTGAACAGGCAATGAAAGCCAGTTGAGATGCCCAATGATGCCAACCCTTGACGCCAGCCCTGAGAGAGGAAAGAGTGGGACAGTTCTGCACACCATCGTCAAGGATGCCGTCAACTCTAGAAGGGAGGGAACTATCTACAGCCTCATAGAGCCCTTGGATTCTTACATGGTGATATTTTAATTTCTGTAAAGAGCCAAAGCCCTTCAACACGACCATCCTTTCAGTGACGGCGCTGCTCGCATTTAACACCCACATTAAATAGGTGGGCAAAATGCTAAGCATAAGCACATTAGAGGTTTCTGAAGGGGGTGGTTGTACGGTGAATGCAGAGCCCATCCCTGCAGTGCATGGCCAAAGTTATTTGTTCTGCACTATCCCCGAGGAGCCCACATCGCGGGCAGGGGAGACGCACAATCAGCATGGGAGGAATGCTTGCTGTGCAGTCTGCATGACATAGGGAACCTGCAGAATAAAAGCTGCTTGGTTTGATTTGATTTTTCAAGGAAATGTTTCTGGGCTAAACAGGTGCAGCGTGCATGCCTCTGTAAGGCGTAGGAGAACTCTCTGGATCACGGTTACTGTTTTGCCAGGGCTGCCAGCATGGATGCCACGATTCTATGCAAGCATGGAAAAAGCATGGAATGTGATGCCAGGTGCAGAATTCAGCTCCCTGAGAACCCCAGCCTTCATTTCAAATAAGAAGCTCGCCCTCTATGACTATGCAGATATGCTTGAAAAATATGCGGGTAGTCCTGTAGGAAAAAGTTAACATTTCTGCAGTCAGGCATTCCAGTCTTTACAGCAGCCTTAGTGATTACACAAATTGAGCAGATGTGCATAATGCTCCCATTTTCATTTTTACTGTTTTTACACCATTCATTCCAGTTTCGGTAGTCACGAATATGCAGGGCGCTAGTCATATATGCAAGACATAGAAGCCCCCCCCCCCAATTTCCCCAGTTCCTGGAAACATCATTCCACCACAGCTTTTTGCTTCTGAGGTTTCAGCAGCTTAACTGAGAGCCAGTGTGGTGTAGTGGTTAAGGGTGATAGACTCATAATCTGGTGAACCGAGTTCGTGTCTCCGCTCCTCCACATGCAGCTGCTGGGTGACCTTGGGCCAGTCACACTTCTCTGAAGTCTCTCAGCCCCACTCACCTCACAGAGTGTTTGTTGTGGGGGAGGAAGGGAAAGGAGAATGTGAGCCGCTTTGAGACTTCTTCGGGTAGTGATAAGGCGGGATATCAAATCCAAACTCTTCTTCTTCTTCTTAACATATTTTAAAAACAAAAGTTGAGGTTCTCAGCAAGCTGAAGTCATACAAGGTCTCATGTGACGGTGTGGCTGTGCTGCAGCATGGGTCTTCTGCCTTCTGCCACATTATGGCCCAGGACAACGCAAGGATTTGGTGGAAGGGCATTCAGGCGCTCCCTCTCCTCATCTGGGAAGCTTCCCCCGTTCTCTCCAGCTGAGTTGAAGTCCTGAAAGACCATCTCCCTTGCTGGTTTCTGGGTTGCATGTGCCTCTCAAGTCTATCCAATATTACAGCCCTGCTTAATACCATTTCCTGCTAACTCTGCTCTTTCTTTCCCCATTTTTCTTCTTCTGTGTCATCATACTTTCCTCCCTGTTTGATTGCAGGCTGTCTTTTTATTTCAACATTCCCCTCCTCCTTGTGGGACCCAAAGCAACAAAACCTTAAGAGTTACCCAGCCCCCCTTGGAACCAAAGGAGCAAACGAATCGCAACTAACTTAAAACCCCTTGATTTTCAGTTATTTGTGCATGCATTTGGTCAATTTATATGCCTCCCTTCAAAAGAAGAGCCTCTTCAGAGGTCCTTTTCACTGCACACCTGTGATGATTTGTGCTCAGGATTGTATTGCGACAGTTATACACAACCCAGCCTTCAATACTGTTTATGCCTACAAAGGTTGTGGGGCAAACATACCCCATTGGTGTATGTCTCTCAACTTCCAGCTGAAATCCTGTAACTTTTTATACCACGAATGCTTACTTTTTTTGTCCCACTGCTGTGGCACTATAGTGCAAGAGCGCCCCTCCGGACAGCAATACTGGGAATAATATTACTGGTGAAGCATCGCAGAATAACTAATAAAGCGGGGTCACATGTGGGTGGTTCACTATACAGGTAAATCCACCGCTAACACACTATTCTTACATCAATGGCAGTTTGCAGAATCCACCTGCGGGAAAAGTGGTCTGGAGGGGATTTTCAAGGGGACTCTCAGCAATTAAAAAAATGCACGGTAAAAATCTGTTTCATTTGGACTCGATCACAACAACCCCAGTCAGAACAAAGAGTCGATTCTTTCAGCTATCGCAGCCTTAAGTGAGCCAATTACCGTATTTTTCGCTCTGTAAGACGCAGCAGACCACAAGACGCACCTAGTTTTTGGAGGAGGAAAACAAGAAAAAGAATATTCTGAATCTCAGAAGCCAGAACAGCAAGAGGGATTGCTACGCAGTGAAAGCAGCGATCCCTCTTGCTGTTCTGGCTTCTGGGATAGCTGCGCAGCCAGCATTCGCTCCATAAGACGCACACACATTTCCCCTTACTTTTTAGGAGGGGAAAAGGGAGTCTTATAGAGCAAAAAATAGGGTATAGGAAAAGAAAGGTGGAGGGGTTGGGGAGAGAAAAGGTGCTGGAAAGAGATTTGAGATGCAGGCAAGGGCAGGGAGGGCAAGGCCAGCGGGGCGTTTGGGAGACAGCGGAGGTGTCTGCCCCTTGCCTGCACTAGGTGGGCATCTCTGCTATCCCTCCTTTTATTCTGCTTGGCTACCACCGCCCCTCTTAGCTTCCTCCAATCACAGCTCCTGCCCTCTCTGGGCGACTTGACTAACAAATTTCCTGCACAAATGTCACTTCCATGTAGGAAACGGATGCTTGCTCCTGTAGTGATCGTGAGCAGTCAAATATAGAGTAGCAGCCAGAGGCAAGAGATTCAGCCGTGGGGCTGAACGGGGCATGGGGTTTTGCCATAATAATAAGCATTAATAAATAAATAAAATCAATGTCGCAATTTCCTCTGTAGTATGGAAATAGCACTATAACGCTGTAATATAAATAGATTATTTTTTTGAGTAAAACTGTCTGTTTCTTGGCAGATTGGGTCATGGCCAAAGATGCTCTGGGGAGTCTTCTGAATAGGCTTGGTTAAAAGAGGAAGAGGAAGTCCCTGCAAGAGATTCTCTCCTCTCCTCTCCTCCCACCCCCCAATTACACCACTGTCACATGTAACAAATGCCTGTCTGGCATGTCTACATGCCTGGGGAACCCGCCACCCACCGAGTCGACTTGTGGCCAAATAAACGCATGTGCATTTGTGAGACGTGTGACAGTGTCCCTGCAAGTTTCTCTCCTGGAAGTGCTATTTGTGCCAAGCACATCTGTCGTGTGTGAAGCAGGGTCTTTCGTGTGTCTTGCCCTTCTCCTGCCCCTTGTGCACCGTACGATATATTTTTGTAGGGTTTTCTTCTCCTCGTGGTGAAATTCTTAAATTCTTGTGGGATGTAAGTTTCAACATTTTTTAAATAAAACTTTGCAAAATACTGAAAGCTAATGGCTGGCTGTGTGCTCTTGTGGGCTGCTTGCTGCCTGACTGCTGTGAGCAAGCTGATCATTACCCATTTTTATTTTATTATATTATATATATTTTTGCCTTAAAGCAATGCCTGGGCAGGGCTTGGGATTTGAGAAAAGAATGTTAACCTTTCTTAATGGCCCAAGGCGGCCGGTAGATGTCCCTTTATGGGAGCTGGTGGCCAGAAGATGCTTTCTCACTACAGAGATCTCTCTGCAATGTTTGGAAGGGGAAAGCAGATGATCAAACTTGTTCAGGGTGGTGGGGTGATAAGGGGTCAGTGGGCAGCCAGCTACTGACCCTCTGTTGTCGTTGCATTGGACCGGACATCATGTCTGGTGTAGGGCGAGAAAGGAACAGTGGCTCCAAGGAACTGTTAGGAACTTAACAGGAGCTCCTGATGTTTTCTTTGAAAGTGGGCTTTGCTTACAGGGCTGGCTCAGCTGCCCTAGGGCGTTCCCTACCAGTGCAGCCAAGAGGGCTGGCTATTCGTGTCGTTCAGCAAGCTGTGCCTGTGCATGAGCATGCTTCTTCTGAAGACAGGTTGCCGGCTATTGTAGTTTGGTGTTGATCACCAATCCCACCCTCCGTAGCTAAAGGGAAAGGTCAGGTTCCTTGTGTGAGAGAGGGAACAGAACAAGATGCTGGGGTGGCTCAGTCGGTAAAGCACAAGGCTCTTAACCTCGAACCCCACGTTGGGCAAAAGATTCCTGTGTTGCAGGGGGTTAGACTGGATGACCCTTGGCGTCCCTTCCACCTCTATGGTTCTACGCACTTTAGGGAGAGTCAGAAGAATCAGCTGGAGGCCAGGAGCATTTTAGGGTGCAGAGATCTGGTGTGAGGTAGCACATTGCTTTCTCACATCAGTGAACATGCTGCTTGCCTCTATTAACGCTACTGCTTGCATATTTAAGAACAGGAGTCAGCAACCTTTTTCAGCCGTGGGCCAGTCCCTCAGACCATGTGGTGGGCCAGACTATATTTTGAAAAAAATAATAATGAACAAATTCTTATGCCCTACAAATAACCCAGAGATGCATTTCAAATACAGTCGTACCTCAGGTTACAGATGCTTCAGGTTGCAGACACTTCAGGTTACAGACTCCGCTAACCCAGAAAGAGTACCTTGGATTAAGAACTTTGCTTCAGGATGAGAACAGAAATTGCACAGCGGCGGCGGCAGCGCTGCGGCAGCGGGAGGCCCTATTAGCTAAAGTGGTACCTCAGGTTAAGAACAGTTTCAGGTTAAGAACAGACCTCCAGAACGAATTAAGTTCTTAACCCGAGGTACCAGGACGCGGGTGGCGCTGTGGGTTAAAGCCTCAGTGCCTAGGGCTTGCCGATCGAAAGGTCGGCGGTTCGAATCCCTGCGGCGGGGTGCGCTCCCGCTGCTCGGTCCCAGCGCCTGCCAACCTAGCAGTTCGAAATCAACCTCGGGTGCAAGTAGATAAATAGGGACCGCTTTCTAGCGGGAAGGTAAACGGCGTTTCTGTGTGCAGCTCTGGCTCGCCAGAGCAGCGATGTTACACTGGCCACGTGACCCAGAAGTGTCTTCGGACAGCGCTGGCCCCGGGCCTCTTGAGTGAGATGGGCGCACAACCCCAGAGTCTGGCAAGACTGGCCCGTATGGGCAGGGGTACCTTTACCTTTACCTTACCACTGTAAAAGCATACATTCTGCTCATGTAAAAACACCAGACAGGCCCCACGAATAACCCAGAGATGCATTTTAAATAAAAGCACACATTCTACTCATGTAAAAACAGGCTGATTCCCGGACCGTCCGCTGGCTGGATTGAGAAGGCGATTGGGCCGCATCCGCCCCCCGGGCCTTAGGTTGCCTACCCCTGTTTAAGAACAAAGGATTTATTTTTTAAAAAAAGAAAATAAATCAGAAACCGCCAGTGCCCTCTCTCCTTCCTTGAAGGGAAGCTGGTAGCACAGGGATGTATCGCTGCTAGGGAATTGGAGAGCAGGTAACAGTTCATTACGGGGAGAAATCTGTCTAGGGCAGCGGTCAGCAACCCGCGGATCCAGAGCCGCATGTGGCTCTTTTACACCTTTGCCGTGGCTCCGGGGCGGATACCAGCGAGGGGAGGAGGCGCATTGTGCGCCCTGACACTCCCCACTGTGGCGGGCGCTGTACTGGCTGGGACGTCGCATGGGGGCGGTGCGTGCGGCTCCCAGGTTTTTCCCCTTCAGAAACAGGTCCAAGTGGCTCTTTTTTGTCTTAAAGGTTGCAGACCCCTGGTCTAGGGAGTTGGCTTGGGGAATGTAAGGCATTGCTTAACACGTTGATTCTGTGCAAAAAGAAGATCGACTCCATTCTGGTCGCTGGTTGCTCCTGGTCCTCCTTCCTCTCCTCCAGCCCACATGGTGATATTGGTGGTGGGGAAACCCTCCTAGCAGAGACTCTTATTTCCACGGGGCTTGCTCAAGATATTTTGGTACCTGAGTGGGAAATCTAAATGCATCTCCCTTCTTGCCAGTTCGCAGTGTGTGTAAGTGTAACGGGGCAGACACAACCCACTGGGAAGCCCTCATGCTTGAGCTTCAGAGGAGAACTTTCTGGTGGGGTTGTGATGTACAAGTCTGGAGAAGAGGAGGTTAAGGGGTGATATGATAGCCATGTTCAAATATATAAAAGGATGTCACATAGAGGAGGGAGAAAGGTTGTTTTCTGCTGCTCCAGAGAAGCGGACACGGAGCAATGGATCCAAACTACAAGAAAGAAGATTCCACCTAAACATTAGGAAGAACTTCCTGACAGTAAGAGCTGTTTGACAGTGGAATTTGCTGCCAAGGAGTGTGGTGGAGTCTCCTTCTTTGGAGGTCTTTAAGGAGAGGCTTGACAACCATATGTCAGGAGTGCTCTGATGGTGTTTCCTGCTTGGCAGGGGGTTGGACTCGATGGCCCTTGTGGTCTCTTCCAACTCTATGATTCTGTGATTCTATGATTCTATGATTCTAAGTCGGATCTGGCTGTCTCCCACTCGTGACACCTTTAATGATAACATAACAAAACCTGACACCCGGAGGTCCTTTTTCCACGGTTAGGTCTGCCTCAGAATTCCCGTGCTCAGTTCTGTAATTGCTGCTTTTGCTCGCAACATACAATTTCCCATCTCGAAATCTTGGATTTTTGTAACATTTTAATTTCAGGCTGCAGGAAGGAGGGAGGAGGGAGGACAGAAATAACTGGAAGAAAAGGAAAAGCAAGGCAGGGAGCGGAACGCTTGCTCTCTCGCTCGCTCCACTCCCCATGGCTGCCTCCACGCTTTCTATTTAAGGCTCTTCTCCAGCCTTCTCTTCTGTCTAGGCTGCTCCCAACGTCCCAGGTTTCCAGGGTTGTTCTGCAGCCTGTCCCCCCGTCCCCCGCCCATCATCTGCTGAAAATCCCCCCCAGCCCCCGCACTTCATCAGCCCTGGCAATCAATGATGGAGAAAGGATTTTGGCACCAGAGCAAAGCATTTCCGTGCCACACTTTAGCCCTTGGCTCTCCAGAGGATTAGACCGAGAGGGTGGGCTGGGAGTTGGATTAATAAACCCATGTTGGCTGAGATGAAGACCTCTGTCTAAATAGGTGTACAGGAAACTTCAGAGTTCCCAAGGGATTTCGGAATTGAGGCTACCCCAGCTCTGGACACAGATGATGGCCCTACATTTAAAAGTTATTTTCAGACACAGGCAGAACACCACACTCGGGGGAATCTGACTGAACTTGTGTCGTTGTTCCCACAATAAATATGGGACTGCTGTGTGGCAGCTGGGAGTGGGTGGCTAGGTGTCATAATAGCGCCTCCCTCCCCCCTCCATGTTTCTTTCTTAAGAACTCGATCATAGAGCAAAAAGGTACACTCTCTGAATTTGCAGCTATTGCCACAACTCAGCCTGGGCCAATTGTGAGTGAGGGTGCTGATGTCTAAAAAAACCCACCTTCGCCTTAGGAGTGTTGAGAAATATGTATAGATGTACTTGAAAATAGCTGTGGGGGTGGCTTTTTCTGCTTCAGAGTGAGCTCTGCTTCCCCTCAGTTTTTCTGGACAAAATCCCAGTTGCTTCTTCCTATTTGCAAACACACACACACATGCGCGCGCGCGCACGCACACACACACACACACACACACACACACAAAGAGTCCACTTTGGTTTTTTTCCAAGCACCTCACGTGTTTGCCTGCTCAGCACTATTTTAAAATAAGTTTTTAACACTTCGTCATCCTCCTCCTTTTAAAACACTTTTAAGAAGGCGAGGTGGCTAATTATATCTATGAAGTCCTTTGCTTAGCCTCCTTCTCCTCACCTCAGGGTGGGTTACTGAAACTCATACCTAACCTGTTTTCTAACCTTGGTGCAAAACCTTAACATGGTGTTCTGGCCTAAAATGCTCCCTCATATACTTGCTGCCGTTCCTTCCCTTTGGCAATGCTTCTGTCACGCAGTCCATCCCAGCCATGGCTCTGGGGGAATGGAGTGGAGGACATCTCATTCAAGAAAGAGGAGTGGAGCTTTGCAGAGTCCTCCAAGGCTGCACACAGACATCGTCTCTCAATTGCTTGGGGAAAGCCTTGGAGAGGAGAGGACTTGAGACAGTTGTGGGGAGGTGGGACTTTCAGCAACTGATTCATGAGGCGAGACCTACCAGGGACGAGCTGCTGTGCTCATCAGGCCTGACACACCATCAAGTCTGTGCAGATCGTGTTTTTGCTAATAAAGAGTTAACTCCAAATGGGAACAGTGTGATTTACTGCTGGCTCACTCTTTGACACCAAGTCACCCAGTCCCAAGGACACTTTGCCTAGATGCCCATTCACCACACCTGGATCTCTCCTCAGCTCACATCCACCCAGGAACAGAGGGAATAGAAGACCTGGCAAGATGCTCAGAGCTGGTGGAGGAGAGCTAGCAGCCAGATGACTTCGTTACCTGGGGTCTCCTTGAGAGGAGGGAGAAGCCAGCCAGGAACCAGTTGTGCATTGACACCCAGCAGATGGCCAAAAAGGAGGCAGAGGTCCCTGAAGGGATATAAACCTCCAAGCTTCTCTGGACCTTTGCTAAAGTAGTGGTGGTCCCCTATTAGGTGCCTAATAAAGGTAAAGGTAAAGGGATCCCTGACCATTAGGTCCAGTCGTGACCGACTCTGGGGTTGTGACGCTCATCTCACTTTTTTATTTTATTTTATTGCAGCTTGGTCCAGGTTCAAAATCCTACATGGTGTCCACAAAAGTTCTTAGACCAGATGTGGAATGAAAGCAGCAAAATTGTACATTGCACCTCAAAATGCATGGGCCATTCAGCTAGCAGAAGTGCATGGTCTTCCACTAGTCCAACAGGGGATTTTGCTCCCTCTCCTTTCCTTGTGTGTTCTACACACACACACACACACACACACACACACACACAGGCACTTGGTGAGTGTCAGGGGAACTCCCAGGACAGTGCAGGGGTGAGGAGATGGGTGATTTTTTTTGCTCTGGCAAGCTGAAAAGTTTGCACTGACCTAACAATCTCTATAGTGCTATGTTTAACTCCTCCCCATTTCCCCTGGTATCAGTGACCTCCATTATGTAACACTGCCATTGTGGAATATGTTTACTATATGAAGCAGGCTGTTGGCTTCATGCTGAAAGAAACCTTGGGTTATTACTATTATTATTAGATTTAAATACTGTCCTTCATCATAGAATCTCGGGGCAGTTCAGAGAATAAAATACAGGATAAAAACCAGTAAATAACTGAAACAAAACAGCAAAACAATAACCCCCTTTCCCATAGCCAACTAAGTCATACTCAGAGTAGACCTATTGAAATAAGTGCACTTTAGATGGTGAAGTCCATTGGGTTCAATGGGCCTCCTCTGCACAAGTCTTTGTTGGTTGCGATCCTTTGCAAATAGCTAAAACACAGCAGATGAAAGAACCTTGCATGCAAAACACAGTACAGAATACAGATCGGTTTTGTTTGACGACATTTCTTGGGATGTTGTTGAAAAATATTATGAACTGATTAACTGATCAATGTCACCATTGATCTCTTTTGGCGTGTTGCTCCGCTCAGAATGTGAATGCGCACACAGCACAGTGTGGTTCAGTTCAGTATGGCTGCCTTGTAAGCACCTGCCAATTCCAGTTCCGTAGCCTTTCCTGCGGTCGCACTTGATGGATGACTTCAGGTCCAGATGGGTTGACGTGCATTACCAAGGACAAGTATCCAATTAGATCCAACAGACTAGCCATCACATCAAGCAGACAAAGGAAGCTGTGGGTAGACTGAATTAGCACTCCTGTGACACATTGTGCTTTTTAAATACTGGGAGATAGCAAACCACTGTGGGAGGAAGCTGGCTTGGCTTGAGCCTGTGGATTTGCGTACCGAAGGGAGCGCAGCTCCTGTACAGATGAGTGGGTCTTCGATTTGTATACCAAGCATACAAATATTTCCAGGTAAAAGTACGCACACACACGCCTTCTGCAAACATGCACACACACACACACACACACACACACACACACAGATAGAGAGCGCTTCTGAAATTTTGCCACTGCACTCTACAAAATGAGGGACCAACTCCCTTCTCTTGCGGGGGCCCAATTAGTGCCATTGCCTTCCGTTAAGAGTTTGGGTGTAATCCTTGACGCCTCCCTTTCCATGGAGGCGCAAGTTACAGCAACAGCCAAGGCGACATTTTTCCACCTTTGCCTCATCAAGCAGTTGGTCCCTTACCTTTCCCGCCCCAACCTGGCCACAGTGATCCATGCGACGGTCACCTCCAGGCTTGACTACTGTAATTCGCTCTACGCGGGGCTGCCCTTGAAGCTGACCCAGAAACTCCACAGGGTGCAGAATGCTGCAGTGAGGCTCCTCATGGGGTCTCTGCCATGGGAGCATATTCACCCAGTGCTTTTCCAGCTGCACTGGGTTCCGGTGGAGTACAGGGTCAGATTTAAGGTGCTGGTTTTGACCTTTAAAGCCCTTCATGGCCTAGGACCCTCGTACGTATGGGACTGCCTCTCCTGGTATGCCCCACGGAGAGCCTCAAGGTCCATAAATAGCAACACGCTAGAGGTCCCAGGCCCTAAGGAAGTTAGATTAGCTTCAACCAGATCCGGGGCCTTTTCAACACTGGCTCCAGCCTGGTGGAATGCTCTGCCTCATGAGACCAGGGCCCTGCAGGATTTGATTTCTTTCTGGAGGGCCTGTAAGACAGAGTTGTCCCGCCTGGCCTTTGGCTTGGAGCCAATTTGATTCCCTCCCCCTCTTTCTTTTTTCTTTTTCCTTTCTCCTCCTGTGATGAGGCTGCATTTTAATATTTTAACATATCAGTATTTTAATTGTTGTATTTGAATCTTGTTTTTAAGTTGTATTCATTCAACTTGTTTTTATTATTGCTTGTTAGCTGCCCTGAGCACGGCCTTGACTGGGGAGGGCGGGGTATAAATCAAAATTATTATTATTATTATTATTACTTAAATACCATCATCCCTACAAATCTTCCCACAATGTTTCTTCCAGTCAAGGCATGCCTAGCAAGTATATATCCTCCACGTGCTTTTGCTTCCCATACTAGAAATGTATTCCTCACTTGCTTGTTCTTTCTCCTGTTAACAATTAAATGCTTCAAAGTAATGGTTGGATATAGTTAGATCATCCACAAATGGCACATCTCCATTTGGGGATTGAATGGCAGCATCAGCTTCCATATTGATTGTGCTTCCGCAAACTAAAGAGACGTGCTGGTCCAGTGGCGTAGCGTGGGGGGTGCAGGGGGGGCCGGCCGCACCAGGCGCAACATCTGGGGGGGGGCGCGGAAGAGACTCAAGTGCTAAAATCCACAGGTTAGGGGGCGCAAATTACTTGCCTTGCCCCGGGTGCTGACAACCCACGCTACGCCACTGTGCTGGTCTCTTCATGACGCACAACATGGAGCAAGAGTGTGCCTTTTCATGGTTGTGGCTGCTGTCACCAGGGCCTCCAGGTCAGTACCCGACCAAACATCTTGTAATGACTTATTCAATGACTTATAAAATGTATATACCGCTTATTCAACAGAAGACCTCTAAGCAGTTTACAAAGTTACAAAAAATATAAAAATTTAAAAATACAGATGGAAACAAACAACAAGTTAACGTGTTTGTGTGTATGCGTATCAGCAATTTCAAAATAATTATACATGCAGTCAGTTCTGTTTTGTTAACATGAGAAAACAATTTCAAGGGAATTTGATGCATGAATAATTATTTTTGCGAAATGCTGTGGAGGGTTCCTTTCCCTCCAGTTCATTTAATTCAAATCTTTTCCTTAATAAAATGTTCAATGCACCGATCGAACACCAGCCTAGCTTCATCATAACAATTTGCCATTTGAATGAATATTTGGACAACTGCAAAGTTATTCCAGCTGAACACGTTGGTTGTTCTTAATGGGGTGGGCACAATGGGAACGCCAACAATAAAGACCAATTGACCTGTTGGTTTATTGCTGTTGGCTTATGCACTTGCGGAAACAGAGCACAAATCCACATCGTTATCACCCTCATAGCTAAATTTATGGCATGAGATGTATGCTTCCAGAGGAAGTGTTTACTATACAATCAGTATGCCCTGTTAACTCATGTTCCACAAAGGGTGAGGCCCACAAAATACATTCATCAGCATCTGCCAAAGAGCGGGCCAGCAGTAAATCACACTCTTCAAAGTTGGTCTTAACTCTTTATTAGCAAAAACATGATCTCCACAAACTTGGTTGAGTGTATTTGTTCTGTACTTCTGTTTCAGTGTATCTGAAGAAGTGTGCATGCACACGAAAGCTCATACCAAGAACTAACTTAGTTGGTCTTTAAGGTGCTACTGTAAGGAATTTTTTTGTTTTGACTATGGCAGACCAACACGGCTACCTATCTGCAACTGGAACTATGGAAGGCACCGCATTGAGCCGCATGAAATGGAAGTCCATCAACGACTTCTGTTTCAGTGTATCTGAAGAAGTGTGCATGCACACGAAAGCTCATACCAAGAACTAACTTAGTTGGTCTTTAAGGTGCTACTGGAAGGAATTTTTTTGTTTTGACTATGGCAGACCAACACGGCTACCTATCTGCATCCACAAACTTGGTTGAGTGTCAGGCCGAATGAGCACAGCAGCTCATTCCCAGTGGTCCCACTCCATGAAAATCAGTTGCTGAGTGTGCTGGTCCCGGGGGGTTACCGTGCAGCATGGTCTGAGTCCAGTCCGAGGTCAAGGGTGTGGCATGGAGGCCGTCCGTCAAGGCTGAAGCCGGGTCCAAGACAAGGAGTCGGATGGGGTCAGGAACTCTGGGAGAAGAGCAGGACAGGATGCCGGCAGGAACAGGTTACCAACAATGTTGCTCCCGCAACCTGGGACTTGGCTGGCTGGCTTTTATCTGCCCCGAGGCATAGGGTGGCCCCGGTCCACAGGTGACTCGCCTCTCCTGGCCTGGAGGCGAGCACTCCTCCTGCAAGAACTTAGATCCCTCCTCCTCTCTGCCTTGAGCCTCTGCAGCTCAGGGGAGGCTGGAGGGTTACTGGACCCAGAGGCAACCTCAGCTTCCCCTGACGGGGCTGAGAGTGAAGCACTTGCAGGCAATGGGTCCTTGATCACCTCCAGAGCAGATTCAGCTGGTGTCTGCTCCTGAGGATCCGGCACAGGTGAGGGCCCTTCAGGTTCAAGCCCCTGCCCTGGCTCAGCCGGTCCTGGAGGTGGGGACTCCTGTGCAGGCTGGGATTCCTCAGGTTCAGCCTCTGAATCCGATTCCCAGGCCATCACACTGAGACTGAAAGTCCCCACAGCCATCTAAGTCCCCTCCTCTCCATGGTTTTTCCCCAAGCAATCAGAGGCTGTGCCTTTGTGTAGCCAACCTCTCCTCCACTGTTTTCATGCCTCTTCTGGTTCTGGGAGAAGAGGGGAGGAGAGCTTGTTGCAGCTGGAAGGGGAGACACCTATGAATCTCTGCCAGCCTGACTCATCTCGGGTGTCAGGGAACTGCCATCGGCTTAGGGGGTAGAGGGGAAAAACCGGATGGATTACAGAGAGCCCCCAAAGATTGTGGGAAGCAGCACCTCCTCAGCCACACCTCTAGTGGAGAGGAGATGCAGGGCTCAGAGGAGGCAAGGCAGTGCCAGGACACCTTGCCTGAGCAAAGCGGGGAGGGGAGAGGTCCCCCGTTACCCACGCCTCCCTTGCACAGTAGGCTTCTGCACAGAGAGGGGAGGCACAGACTGGGCGTCAAGAAACTACTCTGCTGGGGAAGGTTTAAGGACCGCCCACTCTCAGATTCTGCCAGTGAATGAGCAAGACACGGAACAGAGGCACTCTGCATTCCAAAGTTTTTTATCACTGATAAGAAAGCTTTAAAACAGACTATTGAAGCATATTGCCTGTTTGCTCTCGAGCAACCAACTTATACCTCTAACATCTGCCTCTTGACCTCCCTCCTCTCCTGCTTCAGCTTCTGCCTCTGATTCTGCACTTCCTCCTGCCACAGACTCTCCCAGCTCACTAAGCCCTGTTATCTCTTCAGCTTCCAACACCTCCTTCTCCCAGTCTTCTCTCTCTGACCACTCACCCTCATCCCACCACCATTCCCTAGCCTCTGAGCCTTCTTCCCTTGGTGGTTCCTCAGCTGGTATCTCTTACCATTCCTCCGCATCCAACCAGTTCCTGACATCATCTTTACACATCTATCCTGTCTCTCCTCCCAAAGGAGCTCAGGACAGCAATGCAGAAGCCTCATGTTCCACTGACCTGCGTGATGCAGATGCCTTGCACTTTTGCAGTTTTGGACTTTGGGGGAAAGCGTGGATTTAGAAGCATAATGTGATGGCCTGGGAATCTGATTCAGAGGCTGAACCGAAGGAATCCCAGCCTGCACAGGAGTCCCCGCCTCCAGGGCCGGCTGAGCCAGGGCAGGGCCTTGAATCTGAAGCGCCTGAAGCAGACTCCAGATGAATCCACTCTGGCTCTGGAGATGATTGAGGACCCATTGCCTACAGGTGCGCCTCTCCCAGCCCTGTCAGGGGAAGTTGAGCCTCCCCCTGGGTCCAGTAACCCTCCAGCCTCTCCTGAGCTGCAGAGGCTCAGGGCAGAGAGGCGGAGGGAACTGGGTTCTCTCAGGAGGAGTGCTCGCCTTAAGGCCAGGAGAGGCGGGTCACCTGTGGGCCAGGACCGCCCCTGGCCTCAGAGAAGATAAAGGCCAGTCAGCCCGGTCCCAGGTTGCGGGAGCAACATCGTTGGTAACCTGTTCCTGCCAGCACCCAAACCTGTTCTTCCAGAGTTCCCGACCTTGCCCGGCTACTCGCTTTGGACCCAACTTTGCCCTTGGTGGAAAGTCTACAGACCCTTGACCTAGGACCGGACTCTGACCACGCCTCATGGTAACCTCCCCCTGGGACCAGCACACATAATTTCTCTGCAGGTCTGGAAGTAAAATTGGAATTGGAGGAGCTGAAGGTTGACAGCATGCTGTAGGTGCCCTTTCTTCCACTTGTCACCTGTCTGCATGTCCAGTCGCAGAGCCATTTCCTCCCGAAGAGCACAATATTATGATTTTTTGTAAAGAAAAAGAAAGGGGAGGAGGTTGGGGCTGCTTGGTTGTCTGAATTGACCTATGATGGAATAATGTGACTTATTTTCCTTTAATGGAGCATGCACACTGATTCAGAACTGGTAAGTACACACATCAGTGCTCAAATGGTGGTGAGAAGTCCCTGCTTCAAAATGTCTGGAAATCTTGAGGGCTTGGAAGAAGGTAGAGCCTACTGGGCTATGTCCTGTGTGGATGCAAAACTTAGGAAGCTGTGCACACCCTGAAGTGCTAAACCCCTTGCAGCGGGGACTGCCAGTGCCAATTCTGCTTTTACCTTACAGCTAAAGGCCAATTGTTTGGTAGTGCTAGGAACACTCTAGCAGGAAGCAGCCATGTTCCAACATGCGGAACACTTCAGTTTGCCATATGGTAACAAGAACAATTAATCTGATGAAAATATAGATGGAGAAACACTGCCAAATTTATACTTCCCAGCTCATTCCTTCATACTACGTTTTGCATGGGCTCTAGCTACAAGGATAAATCTCAACAGAATACCTTGTTCCTATTTTATGCTGAGGATCTCATCACCTACCGAAATAGCCTTCAAAGCGTTTGCTGATTTGAACGTCTTCAGTGCACTTTTGTCAGGTGATCCCACACACAATCTTAGTGTTCATTAAGCAGCCATTGATTATCTTTTCAAACAGTGCCTGTTCAACGACAGCGCAATTTGGAACGTTAGAACGCCATTTGTTACTATTTGAAAGCATTACTTCTTCTGTCGGTGAACTGTGTCTGTGTGCCAACAAATGGGTCACCACGTGCAACAATTACATCTTCCCATTTTGCAAGATTGCACGTGGCTCTTTCTCACCATAGCTGTGAGAAATAGCTGGAAAAACCATATATAGTGGCACCTCGGGTTACATACGCTTCAGGTTGCATACGTTTCAGGTTACACACTCTGCTAACCCAGAAATAGTCCTTCAGGTTAAAAACTTTGCTTGAGGATAAGAACAGAAATCGGGTTCCAGCGGCGCGTCGGCAGTGGGAGGCCCCATTAGCTAAAGTGGTGCTTCAGGTTAAGAACAGTTTCAGGTTAAGAACGGACCTCCGGAATGAATTAAGTACTTAACCCAAGGTACCACTGTACATAGGATACCTAAAGCACAGTATGATGTGTTTCTTGATTGCTCCGCTGCAGAGAACCTGGAAGTGCCAAACATATTGAGAGCGAAGCTTGGAGTTCTTTTACTATCTGAGGTACAGATGGGGAAGCAATTTGATTTGGTTTGCATTTTAATGCAGACCAACCAAATTTGCGCTTCTCTGAATTTTGCAGTGCAGAACTCCAACCCAAAAACCATGCATAAAAAACTGTGGCTATTTGGGGAAAGTGTGCACAGAAATGCATATGTTTGTTAAATAGTATGCAAAACTGCATTGCATCAGGGAGGAGTGCTTAAGAATAGAAGACAGGAGGAGGAGACAAGGAGTTGGAGTAGTTCAGATCCTGACGGCCACAGGGGAAGTCACTGGCGGAGCGTGAAAGGCAACAGAAAGCAAACTTTTTGAGTTTCTAGTCCATGGTCTCTCCCAGCTTCAGAACCACTGCTACATCTCCTTACCAAGGGCGCAAGGGAGCCTAGGTATGCCTGTGGTTGGATCTAACCTTTTCTCTCCATGTTGGCAGTGCCAGGTGAGATAACATGTTCTTACGCAGTAGCCCTGTCTCTTGTCATCTCTGCCCTTAACCACACTCTCCATGCAGTAAGAGAAGCTCTGAGAAGGAAGCTTGCTGAAGATGTATAGACAGTCCCCATGAGCTGTAGCCCTGGGTTCAGCAGACTCCTCCCCCCCCACCCTGCACCTGCCTCCAAACTTTTCCCCCAAGTATGGGCAGGGTGTGGGCCAAAGCTGGCTGGGCATGTGACAGCGAAACAGGACTACCGGGTGCAATTCTGCCCCCACCCCCAGTCCCTCCACAAAGTTCAACTTGCGTGGAGAGACACAGCTGAACAGGGTCTTCAAAAGGAAAGCAAAAAGCCATTGAGACCAGTGTTAGTAAGGCTCAACTCCTTTCGAACAGCCCATGAAGAAAGCAGGTAGGCAAGAGATTGCAGGAATAATCATAATAATAATTAATAATAATTTATTATTTGTACCCCGCCCATCTGGCTGGGTTTCCCCAGCCACTTTGGGCGGCTTCCACAGAGACCAAAAATACACTAAAATGTCACACATTAAAAATTTCCCTTAAGATGTCTTCTGAATGTCAGGTAGTTGTTTATCACTTTGACTTCTGATGGGAGGGCGTTCCACAGGGCAGGCGCCACTACTGAGAAGGCCCTCTGCCTGGTTCCCTGTAGCTTTGCTTCTCGCAATGAGGGAACTGCCAGAAGGCCCTCGGCGCTGGACCTCAGCGTCCAGGCAGAACGATGGGGGTGGAGACGCTCCTTCAGGTATACTGGGCCGAGGCCGTTTAGGGCTTTAAAGGTCAGCACCAACACATTGAATTGTGCTCGGAAACGTACTGGGAGCCAATGTTGGTCTTTCAAGACCAGTGTTATGTGGTCTCGGCGGCCTCCCCCAGTCACTAGTCTAGCTGCCGCATTCTGGATTAGTTGTAGTTTCCGGGTCACCTTCAAAGGTAGCCCCATGTAGAGCGCATTGCAGTAGTCCAAGTGGGAGATAACAGGAAGATGTTCTGTGCACCTGGCAAAGGTGGAAGGGACATAGCAGAAGAAGGAGATTAAGGATTACGAGTCATGGTTAGAAGCCAATCCCTATTTGCCAGTTTTTAAAACAAATCTGTAAGATGCAATAAACATGGACATTGATGATGGCGTGGTACGAATGACATCATTCCAGTGTTAAGTTTGAGCATCCACCCCTTTGGGTATTTGTACCATTAGCATTGCACTGCCAAATATCCTGGGAAGAGGCTGATGAGGGCCTTGTGTTCTCTGCCGGCAATTTCCAACGGTGAGAAATTGCACGGTCCTTATAAGGCCTCGGCATGCGTTGGGGAACAAGCTTGGTGTTAAAGATGCTAAGCACAGCTGCATGTAAATGAAACACAATAAAACACAGCGAATATGGACGTGGTGAATAATTCAGACAACAAGCTAGCTATAGAAATCAATCTCATTATAAATTGCATCGGAGGGGGAATGGAAACACCGTCGTGCTTAAAGGATATGAAGGCGGTAAAGTTAAACACTCGAGTGTTAGAAACGGCAACAATTGAAGCGGCTTTTTCAACTTTCCTCCTGCCCTCTTTGGCACTTAGGAGGCACTTTAATTATTTTACCACGTTCCCTTTCTCCAAAGAACCTTCTCTCATTTAGAGCTCGAGATGAAGAGAGCTGAATGAATGGTTGGCTCCTCGATATTCTTTCTTCCGCTCGTCATTGTATACCTGGCCTCAGGCCTTATTTATCACACACCATGCAAGGCCTGCGCTGAATACAAAATTATCCTTTGCCTCCTTTTTAAAACAAAATTTGTTTTCATGTGCCAAGCCCTGTAGTGCCTGGGCACTTCACAGCATCTCCTTAGATCATGGCATCTGGAGAAGAAGGGAGCCCCTCATCATATCAGAATGCTTTTACTATGAGTCGAGTCCCATCGGTTTGCCATCAGCAGACACTGCAGGGAGAGTTTTGGTCATGTTTCTGGTGTCTCTCTGTGGGAATCTCTGAACCAGGAGCCTCTGAAGATTCATGAAACCACTGCCAGTACATTGTAGGAACTGGCAAGTTCCCCTGAATGTGGTTGTTGGGATTTTGACAAGACAAGCCTCTTCAATGTATATTGTGGTACAGTGGTATCTCTACTTACGGACGTGATCCGTTCCAGGGTGCCGCTCGAATCCCGAAAAGTTGATAAGTAGAGCACCACTTCTGCACATGCGCGTGACGCAATAGAGTGCTCCTGCGCATGCGTGAAGTGCGCAGAATGATTCTGCGTGTGCCCGCGTGGAGAAACCCGAAGTATACACTTCCAGGTTTGCCATGTTCGCAACCCGAAAATCTGCAACATGAACCTAACGCAACTAGAGGTATGACTGTATTTAGGTCCTTCAGGCAGGCAGAGCATCCATATTAACTGTTTGGATTTGTTCTTATATGCAGGGCCGGCACTACTATTGGACAGAGTCAGGTGGCAGCTCTTGGAAAGCAGTGGCAAGATGCTGGAAGACAGGGCAGTTTGTGCTACAAGCCCTTCCCTCACCCCCTAAATTAGTCTGCTGCCCCTCATGTACACACCCTCCAAGTGTCCTGATTTTCCAGGGACAGTCCTGAAATTATTGAAGCCATCCTGGCTTCTGATTTGATCCCAGAATGTCCCTGTTTTCCCCACCAGTGCTGGGTTCGGGGAGGAGGATCAGCTGGTGCTTGTCCTGGGCGATGGCGGTGGCAGCTGCAAGGGAACATCGCATTGCTTGCTCATGGCTGCTGCTGCTAGACTCCTCCCTTGGGCAGCTCGTGGCAAATGGTGGAGAGCCGGCAAGGAGGAAGAGGAGAAGCTGTGGCTGTTGAGGCCCAGCCCTGCATGATGCGCCAGCTCTGAGGGGGAGGCAGAGGGCAGGAAGAGATAGTGAGTGGAGTGGAGCACAAGGAGTACTGTACTGGTTTTAAAAATGCTTTGTGCGCCCACGTCTAATTTTGCCCCTTTCTAAAATTTATTTATTGGTGTGCGTGTTTCTTTTTGTAACTCTACAACAAAATAAATTGGAATTGGAATTAAGGGGTTTTCTCAAGACGGTGGAGGGCGATTGTGCTATGTCCCGTTGGTGAGGTGGGACTCGCCCTTCTCCTGATAGGAAATGGAGGGAGACAAAAAAAATGGAGTGGGTTGAGGAGGGTCAGTTGGAAGGGAGTGAGAAATGTCCCTATTTCCATCTGAGGAATGTTGCAGGGTGTGCAAGAAGAGCGGAAGATGCCAGTGCTGGAAGAAGAGGCAACTGCCAATCTGGCTGGCATTTGTGCACAGAGCGGGAAGCGCCATCTTGTCTGCCTCAGGCAGCAAAATATCTTGAGCCGGTCCTGTTTATATGCATCTGTCCTTGGCAAATGTAATGCCAGTGGGCAGACTGGCAGTAGAAACCAGGCCAGGCTGGATCTTACAAATCAGTCCAAAGAGACACTGGTATAGTCAAATCGAGTCCATAGCTACTGCTGAAAAACTGTATTAGAGGGCCAATTTAGAAAAGACTCATCTTCAACTACATGGCAAAAAGCATATTATATATTTATGATGACAGCAGTGCTCCAATGCCTCCTGTGAAATATGCCACAATTTGGAATTTTTCATAACTTCTCAGCTTTGTGAGAATATCATAAGGCCTCCAGGACAATATCTGGATACACTATCTATAAACAAGACAAATCTTTTAAAAAATTGTTGCTGACCCTCAAGACCAATAATGGTAATTGTTTTTTTCTAGCGGTTGTGAATGAAACGACCCAAATTTGTGTCTGTGAGTGTTAATTTTCATTCAACTGTATTATTATTTTCTTTATTTCTTAACTCTTGTATGTCACTGAAGTACATATTGTTGATTAAATAAATAATTTTAAAAGCATTTAGAAGACAGAGAGAAAGACACACTGTTAGAGCCTTTCCAAGTGTAACTGATGCACAGTCCATTTTTGCCATTTGGGGTCTATACCCTGGGTGTTGTCTTTGTCCATGGAGTTTTCTTGGCAGGGATACTGTAGTGGCTTGCCGGTTCCTGCTCCAGGTGGATCACGTTTGGTCAAAACTCTCCACTATGACCTGTCCATCTTGGGTGCCCTGCATGGCATAGCTCATAGCTTCTCTGAGTTATTCAAGCCCCTTCGCCAGATCCTGAAGCTGAGACTCCAATACTTTGGCCACCTCATGAGAAGAGAAGACTCCCTGGAAAAGACCCTGATGTTGGGAAAGATGGAGGGCGCAAGGAGAAGGGGACAACAGAGGACGAGATGGTGGGACAGCGTTGTCAAAGCTACCAGCATGAGTTTGACCAAGCTGCGGGAGGCAGTGGAAGACAGGAGTGTCTGGCGTTCTCTGGTCCAGGGGGTCATGAAGAGTCGGACACGACTAAACGACTAAACAACAACAACCCCGGGTGTATTGTTTCTTAATGTCCCTAGCTTGACCAGGTCGTTTTCCATAGGCTAGCCCAGGAATTCCTGTGCAGCTGGTATTCCTTCCTTCACATCCCAAATACTCAAAATCCCACCACTTATTAATTTCTAGGGTTTAGGGAGGAGACCCTCCCTTCTAAATCTAGAACAGTATTATGGGCTATACCAAAGCATCCTTTGGTACATTCAGTCCTTTTAAAAAAAAATCTGACCGTGCTGCATCTTTTGAACAGAAGGAACTGGGAACTAGGAGTCAACATCAACGTCATTGAAACCTCCAGGGGTACCAGTACACAGATCATGAGACTCCTGATTCAGATGTTGGCCTGTCCTGAGCTTGACAGTGATGGAGCCCAGAAGGCCTATTCTTCCGTCATTTCTTTCTGTTGCTTCCCTCCCTCCCTCCGGCTCTGAGGAGGCTCTGATGTGGCCCAAATAACTAGAGGGGAGAGATCAGGTCAGAAGCCCTGCTGTGGAAGGAACCGGAGCAGCCTGCCTGAGTCATCCTCTCTGTAGCAGCGGAAATCTCTGCTCAGCAACCTGCTCGGATCCTGCCCCCAACTTCTGCAGAGTCCTGATGCTGGAAAAGAAATGTCACCTCCAAGGTTGATCTATCAAGCACAGGAATAAATTACATTACATGAAGAGTGGGGGAAAGTGATGAGTATTCATGAATATTCAGGAGGCAATTCAAACAAGCCCAATTAATAAGGAAATTAATTACCGAAGTGATTGGGGCTGCCAGTTTCTTTTATTTAAATGCACCAACAATTGCCTCTGCATGATCCATCTCACTCGTGGGGTGGGGGTGGGGGTTGCTGCAGGAAAAACGAAGCCCCATAATCCCATTTCTGTTTGAGTTGTCAGAGGTAGGGCAGTGATGGGGCCTGGCAAGGTGAGGTCTCTTGCAACAAATTTGGGGGTACCATTAAAGGGAAGCAAAAATATTTGTGTGTGTGTTTTTTTGTTTTGCTTTTTAACACCACAGTGGCCACCTTTTGAAATTACTGCTTCAGGCCTTAAGATGTTTTGGTCCATGTCTGGGTTGTGACCCGATCTGTGAGCTATGTGAGGCTGTGCTTCCCTGCATCAGACTTGCTCCATCGAAGGTCTTATACAGGGAATGGAAGTGTGGGTGGGTGGGAGTGTAGAACCCTGTATCCTTCAGAGCACCTCTTTTTGCCAACTCTCTGGAGCAGATGAGAGGGACCTTTGCCCCAGCAAACATAAACAATGACTAGGGATGACTGGAGTTCTGGCTCAGCAACATCTGCGGACCAGAGCTTCCCCACACCTGCCCTGGAGCCTTTAAAAGAAATATTACAAGAAATAAGATGTCAATTGGAACAAGAGAGAGAAACACAAAACGGACAAACAGTAGATATGCAAACCTGGGTGGTAGGGGCATGAACATCCTTTATCCCATGCCTTGGTAGGCTTGAGCCGGCAGACAGAAATTAGGGTGAGGACTTCCGGGGTGGTGCCTTTTTATAGCTTTTCTTAAAAAAAAAAAAAACTCCCCTGCTTTTGAAAACTGTGCGAATGTTTAGGATAGTAAAGATAAAGGGACCCCTGACTGTTAGGTCCAGTCGCGGACGACTCTGGGGTTGCGGCGCTCATCTCGCTTTATTGACCGAGGGAGCCGGCGTACAGCTTCCGGGTCATGTGGCCAGCATGACTAAGCCGCTTCTGGTGAACCAGAGCAGCACACGGAAACGTCGTTTACCTTCCCGCCGAAGCAGTACCTATTTATCTACTTGCACTGGTGTGCTTTCAAACTGCTAGGTTGGCAGGAGCAGGGACCGAGCAACAGGAGCTCACCCCCTCGCAGGGATTCGAACCGCCGACCTTCTGATCAGCAAGCCTTAGGCTCTGTGGTTTAGATGCCACCCGCGTCCCCTGTTTAGGATAGTAGGAAAGGATATATTGAATAAGCATTATTCTTCCTTCACTCACACTAGTAAGTGATGTAGCAGAGCAGATTCCCCTCAATATAGCTGGAAGCTAGTTTGCAGATTCGTTTGAATCTCTTAGTTAAGATTATTTCCTGGTGTCCCCTTTAATCCCTCTTAAAAGAATAAAGACACAAAAAGCTTACTCACATTTTAGTTCACAATTTGGTCCCTGAAAGGCAGGCTTTACTCAGTAGTTACACAAAGAAACTGTGAGTTCATCTCATATGGAGACTGACCTCATGTGCTGCTGGCTGAGAGCCAGCAGACAGCAGAATTACATTAATAGAACAAAATGGCAGCAGGAGAACAGTAGGCAAGAGAGCAAGCGAAGCAAGACAACAGACTGAGAAAATGGCTGCATGATGGCTCTTTTATGGAGTCAGCCACACCCATCTCCCAGGTCACATGCAGGGAGAAGATGCTCCAGACCAGTGGAACAGGAAGTTACACTGACTGGGTGTGTCCCTGCCTGGGCCCACTCTGGGGAAATAAGGAATGTTGCATTTGACTGTACCAATGGATTACATCCCACAAAAACAAGGGGAGTTGAAAAGGAATCAGGCACATGACTCAATATCGCCCTAGCCTGGCACATGTCAGGGGACCAGAACAGTTCAAGACTGTCTTCAGCATAGATAGTTCCATTTTGGTTACATAAGGATTGGTCTCCGATGAAGCATCTGTGACAAAGACCCCAGAGGTGATGTGCTTCTGAATGCTGGTTGCTGGGTGTGCGTGTCAGACACAGCAAGGGAGAGCTGCTTCCTTCTTGACCTGCTTTTGGACTTCCCAGAGCATCTGACAGTCTATTGGGAACAGGATGCTGCACTATTTGGGCCCTTGGTCTAATCCACTTGGGCGTCATGGATGGGTTGGACGCAGAAGAATGGTGGGAGTAACCTGCTGGGGAACCCTCAAGGGAAGAAGGCTCGGAGCCTAGAGATTGGTGGTGGGACAATGGTGAGTGGTCACAAGGGAGAAGAGGGAGAAGACTGGGAGGAGGAGGTGTCAGAAACTGAAGAGGTAACAAGGCTTAGTGAGCTGGGGGGAGTCTGGGGCAGAGAGCAGTCCAGAATCAGAGGCAGAAGCTGAAGCAGGATAATGGGATGAGGGAGGCCAAGAGCCAGAGATAAGGGAGGCTGGCAAAGAGTCACAGGTGTCTCCCCCTCCTGCCGCAACAATCGCCCCTTTCAGTGTGAGCCAGTGTGGTGTAGTGGTTAAGAGCAGTGAACCCGTAATCTGGTGAACCAGGTTCACGTCTCCGCTCCTCCACATGCAGCTGCTGGGTGACCTTAGGCCAGTCACACTTCTCTGAAGTCTCTCAGCCCCACTCACCTCACAGAGTGTTTGTTGTGGGGGAGGAAGGGAAAGGAGAATGTGAGCCGCTTTGAGACTCCTTCGGGTAGTGATAAAGCAGGATATCAAATCCAAACTCTTCTTCTTCCCTTTGTCCCAGAACCAGAAGAGGCATGAAAAAGGCAGAGGAGAGGTTGATAGCAGGCAGGTGCAGTCTCCAACTGCTTGGGAAAAACCTGGAGAGGAGGGGGCTGTGAGGAGGTGGGGACTCTCAGTCCCGGCAACTGATTTTCATGGGGGAATGAGACCACTGGGGATGAGATGTTCTGCTCATTAGGCCTGACACTCAGTCACATCTGTGAAGATTGTGTTTTTGCTAATAAAAAGTTAACTCCATATTTGAACTGTGTGATTACCAACCGGCATGCTCCTGTAGCACTGGGATCTTTTTTTGTTGGGCTCAAACATGGCTCTACACAGCTGCTCTGATTGCAATGGCAGTTCCTCTACCTCAGTGTTTCCCAACCTTGGGCCTCCAGATGTTTTTGGCCTACAACTCCCATCATCCCTAGCTAGCAAGACCAGTGGTCAGGGATGATGGGAATTGTAGTTCAAAAACAGCTGGAGGCACAAGGTTGGGAAACACTGCTCTACCTATCCTGTGTGACCATGTCTGTGACAAAAGGATGACTATTTGCCTGCTGATGATGATGATCATGTCTGGACTGGCAAGGGATTCACACTCTTGTCTGAGGAGGGGGCCAGAGGTCATGCAGTAGGTATTGGTTGCTGCTTGTGATGGCCTGGGACTCGGGGTCAGACTTGGAACCAGAGGAGACTCAGTCTGCACCGGATCCTCTGCCTCAGGCATCATCTGAACCAAGTCTGGGGCCTGATCCTGAAGAGTCCCAGTCTACACAGGTTCCCCTGCAACAAGCACCAGCTGGGCCGAGTCAGGGGCCTGAGCCTGCCCTGGCTCCAGATGTGGGGATGACCTCGTTGCCTCCAGCTGGGCCATCACTTACAGCTGCTCCACTACCAGTTTGGTCAGGGGAGGCTGAGGCGGCCCCTGGGTCTAGTAACCAACCGACGTCTCCCGAGCTGCAGAGACTAAGGTCTGAGAGAAGGAGAGACCTGAGTACTCGCAGGAGGAGTGCTCGCCTTTGGGCAAGACAGGGAGGTGAGTGACCGGGGGATCAGGACCAGCCGTTACCCCAACAAAGATAAAAGGCTGTCAGACTAGCAGTGCTACAAACCACTTCATAACCCAGGTTGCTGGAGCAACATTGCTGTATGCTAGATCCTGCCTGAGATCCTGTACCTGTCCTTGCCTCGTGTCCTGCCTTGGCCCTGTCGGACTGCCTCCCAGTGGAACCTTCGGATTCTGGACCAGCGTTTCATGGGTTACCCCCAGGCCCAGCACACTGCTCTCCAGGTGATTGTGGGCATTCCCATCCAGCTAGCTAACCTTGTGGACTGTGAGTGGAGTCTAGGCCTATACTGGATCGCATGGCATAAGTGTGGCACTCTCATTGCCATTGCACCTTGACCGGGACCTCCTTTGCATGGGGTCATCCTTGGTGCACAACATTTCATGGAGGCACTTCCAAGGATGCTGTGGAAGTGGGAGCTGACGTTGCTACACTGGGGTTTGTTTCCTCAGTTATTGTTTTGCTTTCTCCTTTGATGCTGAGAGTGCACAGGATTGTAAATGCATGGTGCCAGCACTAGCTCTGGCATAGCGACTACTGGCGCAGCCAAACATAGGACCAGCCTGTCTCTTATAGATAAGGAAGGCTGTGTTGAAGGCAAGGAAGTAGGAGGAAAGCTGCGGTTTGATTCTTATTATCATACAGAAAAAATATGGATAGCTTGAAGTTTTTCTTCTCTAGAAGATACAGGGCTGTTAAGCAGGGTGAGGAGACTGCCTCGGGAGACGTATTTTGGGGTGTCATTAAAAGGCAGTAAATGGTCGACCATTTACTTTATTGCATTTTTACCACCCTTGGAGGTCTCTCCTGCATCTTCTCACTCAAGAACAAGAATGTCAAGGACTGTCTGTGATTTCATGTTTGGAACATCAATCTTTTCCCTATTTTAGTGGGGAAAGAAAGCGAAACCAAAAACCAGCTACCTCTTAGAAGAAGGCTTTTATCCACATGAAGCTTTCCATGAAGCATGGTCTTTCCTTCAGAAATGTAGAATTGTAGAGTTGGAAGGGAGCCAATGCTCATCTAGTCCACCCCCTCTGCAATGCAGGAATCTCGGCTAAAGCATCCGTGACAGATGGCCATCCAACCTCTGCTTGAAAACTTCCATGGAAGGAGAGTCCACAACCTCCCGAGGGAGTCTTTTCTACTGTTGAACAGTCAGAAAGTTCTTCCTGATGTTTAGTCAGAATCACCTTTCATGTTACTTGAAGCTAATGGTTTGAGTCCTTCGCTCCAGACCAGGAAAAACAAGCTTGCTCCATCTTCCATGTGACAGCCCTTAAGATATTTGAAGATGGCTATCATATCTCCTCTCAGTCTTCTCTTTTCCAGGCTAAACATACCCAGCTCCTTCAACCATTCCTCATATGGTTTGGTTTAGAGACCTTTGATCACATTGGTTGCCCTCTTCTGCACATGTTCCAGCTTGTCAACATCCTTCTTAAATTGTGATGCCCACAATTTGTGGTGTCGTATACTGTATACCTAATGATCACTTTTCCTTATTTACAACTGAT
This sequence comes from Podarcis melisellensis, assembly GCF_964234715.1. Lineage (NCBI taxonomy): Eukaryota > Metazoa > Chordata > Lepidosauria > Squamata > Lacertidae > Podarcis > Podarcis melisellensis. The sequence goes on along the minus strand of NC_138534.1, from coordinate 37,881,324 downwards.
ATCCTTCAGAACGTATATACATGCCATGGGAAATCATTCTAAAACAATAAGACCGTTCATTTGCGAAATATTTGTCCAATGGGTAATTATAGTCATCCAGTGAAAATCATTTAAAAATAAGAATATGAGTTCATCCACAGTCTTCTCTGAAATCCAGCCTCCGTAGTTCCTAGCACTAATTAGGTTTAATTGGTGCTAGGAAATATGCAGAAAATGTCTAGTGTTGCTTTACAATGGTTCGATGAGAACAACCTTAATCTTAAAACTAACATGTACTCTTGTTATATTATTCCTCCCAAAGCCTTGAATTAATTGTTTGTTTCTTTTTTCAGACTTTTTACTGGAGACAAAACTTAAGATTGCTAATTTAACATACATTCATGCATGTCAAGGACGACATAGAATCGACTGGAGGCAGGCAGTTTTTAAGGCCATGCCTAGGCCATTGTTTCCCAACCGGTGTTCCGCGGCACACTAGTGTGCCGCCGGACGTTGCCTAGTGTGCCGTGGGAGGGAGGCGGGCGAGTCGGGCTAATCCTCCGACGAGCTCCACCTCCAGACCCATTGCTCAAATCCTTTAACCCAGGAGGGCGGGGAGGGGGGGAGAAAGAGAAAAAAGAAAGGGTGGGAAAAAAGAAGGGGAAGAGAAAATATTTTTTTAAAAAAAGGAAAGAGAGGGAAAAAAGCGAGGGATGGAGGAAGGGGAATAAACAGAAGGGGAGGACAATGAAGAGGGGCGGGGCTTGGCAGGCAGCAGATAACTGGGGAGGGGGGCGCGGCTGGCGGCGGCTCAAGGCAGGAAGGGAGGAGCTGCCTCGCGGAGAGTCTTGGGCTGCAGAGATTTCCCGATCAGGAGCGCGGGAGGCCACGCCGTGGATGGGAATCTCCTCCTCCTCTTCCTCCTCCTCCTCCAGGAGAGAGGGTGATCCGCCCCACCGAGTCGGGCGTGCTCAAGCGTGGGAGCCTATAGTTAGAGCTCAGCTCCTTTTCTTGCCTTCCCCGCCCCCCCACGGAGCACATTTTCCTCGCCCCCCCAACCCCCGCATGTAGAATAGAAGCCCTCCAGCCTCCACGGTGCACAAACTCTCCCCTCTGCAACGAAGCGCTTTGTTGCATATCTTTGGTGAGGTTTTTAGGCAGTCTTGGTGCACCTTAAATCAGCGCTAATTGCGCCTGGACGCAGTATTTACTTCCGAGTAGGCCCCCTTCTCCCCCCCCCCCGGTAGCACCTGACGTTGCTATTCGTATCATCAGGTTTGTTTGTTGATAATTTAATTGTTTTAAAAGCATCATGCTAAAGAGCTCTCTCCCACCCCCAGACCCTTGGGCAAAACAGAAACACACACATACACAAACACAGAGATTGAGCCCTGCAGGTTTTATGAAATGAATGGATTCTGAATGCCTGTTTCAGTGGCTTGTCCGCCTTAGGCTGCTGGGCCAGACCCCTGTTACACGGTGCAGTCCGTAAGCTGTGAGCGCTGCTACCTGCCGCCGAGACCACGTAACGACAGTCTTGAAAGACCTACATTGGCTCCCAGTACCTTTCCGAGCACAATTCAAAGTGTTGGTGCTGACCTTTAAAGCCCTAAGCGGTTTCGGTCCAGTATACCTGAAGTAGCGTCTCCGCCACCATCGTTCAGCCCAGACACTGAGATCCAGTGCCAAGGGCCTTCTGGCAATTCCCTCACTGTGAAAAGTGAGGTTACAGGGAACCAGGCAGAGGGCCTTCTCAGTAGTGGCGCCCGCCCTGTGGAATGCCCTCCCATCAGACATCAAAGAGATAACCATTACCTTCTATGCTGTTACTATTTTTTTATTTTTTTTTACATAAGTAAAAAGTGACCTTTCCCCATCTGGCATGGTGGTGTGCCTCGAGATTTTTTTCATGAAACAAGTGTGCCTTTGCCCAAAAAAGGTTGGGAAACACTGGCCTAGGCTACCATCTTAAAACTGTTTTAAACTTTGTGAAATATTCTGTTGAGGGAACTAAGGATCTTTAGCACAGCGTACTCGGCACACTTGCCAAACTACGCTTTCCAGGTTTACTTAAAGGTTAGGCACAGCAGCTGAATAGGTATAAAACCAAAACATTTATAGCATAAGACAGCTAAAATTGGTTGAAGAAAGGCGTCATTTCCTATGTTGTACCACTATATTCCCCCAACCTTGTGGTCTCCAAATGTTCGGGACTGCAACACCCATCTTCTCCGATCTGTAGGTTTTTCAAAATAATTTTAAAAGAGCTCCAAAACCACTATGGGGACAAAAGAAGGTGGATTTGTAATGGCACAGGCACAAGCCAATCGGCGCTGAGCATAGCCAACTGATTGGTTCTGCAGAAAAATACAGGCTTTTCTCCCGCTCCTCCCAAGACTTTTGTGGGAGGGGTTCAAGAGACTCCCATAAGGGGTCTCAGGGTCTGTTTTAGGGCCTCCACTCTAGCTTGCGGAGGCAGGCTCTGTGCCACATACCCCAGTTACCAACTGGTCCTGTGCCATTGTGAAGCAACTGCTACGTGGTCGACTTCAACAGGCGCACTGGGGGGGATGTCAGCCAGAAGGTGCGCTGTCCAATAAACAGATCCTTGCCCTGAGCCATGCAAACCACTGACACACAGTAGCCAATAAAGTTGTGGCTCCTGTTACACCCATACACTGACTTTTTGTGCTATTTCCTTGCATCCCCACAGTGAGAGATTTAACTGCATGTGGCACAAAAAGAGAAACCTGTGTTATAGGAAAAACTGCTCCCTTACCCATATTTTTAAAATGTATTTTTATTAAAGATTTTCTTGATTTACAGAAGTATGTGTAATGTCTCTCTCTCGTATTTTTTCCATGTAACATTTTTACAAATCAGTTTCATTTGTTGAGATATTAGGAAGAAGAGGGGGAGGGGGGAGATGTTTCTATTTTACTTAATATATGTAGGATTTGGTGTCAGCGTTGCTTGTGCAGGTTCTCTGCTGTTCACTTGTGTTCCTTTGGTGGTGAGAGAGGTTGGGGTTGGCCTCGGGTGTGGTTGTTTGTTTGTGGTTGGCTGTGGTGGTCTTTGTTTTCATGTGTGAGTGGGGTGGGTGGGTGTTTTGGATCAGGTTAGCCATATTGATTCGTATGCTGTTGGTGGATTCTTCTTGTTGTCTTGTTAGGCTGTGTATGTGATACAGGGGAGCCTTCTTGGGGTGAAGGTGTCTTCTTCTATTTGTCCCCGTGTCAGTTTCAGTTTATTGGTTAATTTTTCTAGTAAGGCTGTTTCCCATACTATTTGGTACTATTGGTCCATGCTTACTCCTGACAGGTCTCTCCAGTGTCTGGTTATGGTGTTTCTGGCTGCTGAAAGTAGGTGGGTTATGAGTTCTTTGTGGTGTAAATGGGTATTATTGTCTTGGAAGATATTTAGTAGGGCCAATTCTTGGGTGATTTCTCATACTTGCTTAGTTATTTTACATATTTTCTCATATGGCTGTTATCCAGAATAGTTGGATTTTGGGGCACTCACTCCCTTACCCTTATGGTGTATTCCAGAGCCCATATAGAGTCCTTAAGGAGAAAAATAACAGAGGCCAACCAGAGTATATTGAGAAGCAAAGCCTGATCTTTATTAAAGGAAAAGTAGATAAATAGGTACCACTCCGGCGGGAAGGTAAACGGTGTTTCCGTGCGCTGCTCTGGTTTGCCAGAAGCGGCTTAGTTATGCTGGCCAAATGACCCGGAAGCTGTACACCGGCTCCCTCGGCCAATGAAGCGAGATGAGCGCCACAACCCCAGAATCGTTTGCGACTGGACCTAACGGCCAGGGGTCCCTTTACATTTTAAACTGTTGCAACAGGGTACCCACTCACCACACGCAGAAGGGAGGAGAACCCCGAACAATGGTGTGCAAGCCCCTATATAGACTTTTGAAATTGCTCACCCTGTAGCCCAAGACCACCACCTCAAAACATCATACATACATCACAGAAAGAGGCGGTCTCCAGCAGAAATTTGAGTGTTGCTTCTCTCCTGTCTGCCAGGATACCTGATAATGCTTTACTTGATTGCATTTTCTGGGTAGCCTGGCCATTCCTTGGAGATGGTAAATACTGAGTTCCTGAATCTCTTACACATATTGATAGTGTGCTCAGCTTAACAGATACTTGCCAGACTGCATTTGAAAAGGGAGGTGTAAGCCCCTATAGTCAAAAGACAATTGGAAAGCTTTTCCCATTTCCTTCCTCCTTGCAGAGAAATATTTGAGGTCAATTTGGGAGAGTCAAAATGGCTTCAGGATTGTTCTCCTGTACTATTTCATTTTTATTTATTTTTAAAGATTTTTATTAAAGTTTCAAAAATTATATAAAAACAAAACAAAACAATAATACAAACAGACAAAAGTAAAAACAAGTATAATTTCAATCCCTTATTTACTTATAATTTACTTCCCCGACTTCCTCATACCTCCCCTTTCTGTATTCCAATTTCTAATTTATTAATTCAGCAAATCCTTTCCCTTAATTTTCATTTAATTTTTGGCCTTTCTTTTCTTTTTACTTATCCATTACAGCTGGAAACCACGTAATTTCTAAACCAACGTCATTCTAACATTCATTAATTTTGCAATATTTCTTAAGATAGTCCTTAAATTTCTTCCACTCTTCTTCCGCTGTCTCTCTCCCCTGGTCTCTGTTCTCCTGTACTATTTCAGACCCATGGTTTATATACAGTACTTATGTGTTTGCCTTGTACATTTATGAACGCTTATTTTATATTTGAGAATTAGAATTCTTATAACACCGGTGAGGAACATGGCAGCCATTGTGGACTTTCCTGATATGAAGTGGTTTGTAGCACTGCTAGTGTGAGAGAGAAAGTGGGTGTCAGAGGAGGAGCAGACACGAGCTGAGAGTCTTAAGGTTCTAAGAAGGACAGCAAGACAATTGGTGCCAGTAAGACAGCTTGCAAGTCTAATCCAAGGGCAAACCAGCACCACAGATTGAGGCAGGTTTATTTTCTCCCCTGTGAGAACTGTGGTTCTAGAGCAGAGGAGCTAGGAAACTGGAACTGGCGCAGAAACTCTTCAGCAGCCTCCCCAAGCAACAACCCCTAGGTTTCTTTTGGGTGTAGCTGTGATGGTGGGATAAAGTGTGATAGGAATTTCGAGGTCTTAGATATATGGCAATGTTCATAACCACATGTACATAGATCAGCACAGGAAGACCGACCTGAAGCCTTTTTGATTCCTAAACTGAGCAAATGTTTTCTCTGCAAGGTCAAAGTGGAAAAGCCTCCCCATTGTCTTTTCCTTCACAAATCCTGTCTTAAGGGTATGTCTGTGTTTGAATAGGGTGTGAGCCTGTGACCTGGCCCAGGAACTAAGCATTTATCATTACAAAAGACTGGCCAGGCTCCCCAGGCAATCCAATCAAGTAACCTGCCAGACAGGAGATAAACAAGGACAGGAGAAAAACAACATTCAAATTTCTGTTTTAGACCGCCTTTTCTGTGATGTAGGTGTGATGTATCTGAGGGGTGGTCTTAGGTTACACCCCTTCTGTGATGTATGTATGATGTTTCTGGGGGTGGTCTTGATCTACAGAGTGGCAATTTCAAAAGTCTTTATAAGGCCTTGCGCACCATTTTTCTGGGTTCCTCCTCTCTCCTGCGGGTCAGGGGAGCACCCTGTTGCCACAGATCAATAAAGATCAAGCTTACTAGCTGCTTTGCTTCTCAATATTCTCTGGTTGGCCTCTGTTATTCTCTCCTACCAATAGGGAACCTACGTAAGGACTCTATATGGGCTCTTGGATACCCCATAAGGGAAAAGGGCAATTTTTGTTTACAACAAAAGCCAACACAAATTTGTAGTGTAGATATGCCCCCAAGTGGACTTTTTCAGAAAAGTGATGTGATGACGAGGCAGCATCTTCGCTTACAGATCTTTCTGGCGAGGGGGTTGGGGAGAAGACAGCACACAGTTTGGTAGCGTATAGTGCATTCTTTCACGAGACAGACAGCCACGGGGATTAAATATTAACATTCGCTGGCCCTATGATGTAGGAAATGAGCAATAGAAGGTAGAGCTTGCCCTATGTAGATGCTACTGTTAATGTTTATGTCAGAGAACTGCCATCAGAGCCAGAGGGAGAGGGAGGGCTCCAGAGGGATTCCGGAGAGCGTCCCGGGAGGGAGAGAAGCAGCCCATCTTCTGGGGAAGGAAATCAGCGTAGCACCAGTGGAGAAGGGGGGCAGATGGGGGAATTGGCGAGGTGGCTCCATGACTCCTCGCCGGGGACCAGCGGGGAGAGCACGGGTCCTCCGCTGCCCACACCCTCCCTGCGCAGAAGGCTTCTGCGCAGGGAGAGTAGGCGGAGACTAGGCGTCAAAGAGCTTCTTTGCTGGAAGAAGTTCAAGAAACACCCACCGACGGATTCTGCCAGCGATTGAGACAGCCACGGGCGAGTGGCTGTCCGGACAGAAAGGGTTCACTCAGGCAACCCAGCCAGGTGTGGCGCCTATTTACGCATGAGCAACTCCTAGAACCATTACAGTTTAGCTCGGGCTTCAGGCAGAAAAATGCAAAATGCAGCATGCTCTCAAAATGGAGAGGTGCCAGCCACTGCTACACCGGTAGGACATCCGCCTTATCCAGTGCATCATTAGCCCTAGAGGGGAGGACAAGACCACACAACCAAAAAATAGTTATGAGTTTGGGAAGCAGGTTGTACGCTGAAGACCCTCCTAACCCCCGGATCTCGCAAGTGTTAAAATATAAGCCAGGTTCGCTTCTTGGTAAGGCGATCACCCAGGTGATGAGCCATTAAGGGGAACAAAGGAAAGGGGCTCTGGGCGAGATGGCAAATGGGTGGGGGGTCCTCCCCCAACTTGTAGGCAGTTAAGAGCGAGAGTTGAATTTGCTTGGAGTGACGTTAGCTAGAAGAAAAGCAGCAAGCTGGGAACAGAGAGAGAGAGAGAGAGAGAGAGAGAGAGAGAGAGAGAGAGAGTCATGACTGAGTTCTGCGGCTATGGTCACTGCCACATGCCTCCAGGGAGTGTCATTCTATACGGATGATATCACTGCCCCAGGCAGCCCAGAGTATACCTGGCAATGACAGAAACAGATCACCCCCATGCTTGCATCAAGCACGCAATTTGTGGGGTGTCAGCATGACATGTCAGAATGCCCCAAGGCAGGCTGACATCATGTGTGTATTCTGTGGGGCATGTATGCATGGTGTGCTGATGTCATATGTCCACGGCCCCCTCAATCGCGAGAGCATGAATGGAGTGAGGCTTCCACTGAATAATTGCGACTCAGCCAGGATCACTCAGATCTAGTAAAAAGAGAAAGGTACCCCTGACCGTTAGGTCCAGTCGGGGACGACTCTGGGGTTGCGATGCTCATCTTGCTCTATAGGCCGAGGGAGCTGGCGTTTGTCTGCAGACAGCTTCCGGGTCATGTGGCCAGCTTGACTAAGCCGCTTCTGGTGCTACCAGAGCAGCACATGGAAACGCCATTTACCTTCCTGCCGGAGCGGTACCTATTTATCTACTTGCACTTGGACGTGCTTTCGAACTGCTAGGTGGGCAGGAGCAGGGACCGAGCAATGGGAGCTCACCCCGTCGCAGGGATTCGAACCACTGACCTTCTGATCGGCAAGCCCTAGGCTCAGTGGTTTAGATGACAGCACTATCCACGTCTTAAATAAAACTCTCTTTTTTTGCCTCAAAACTTTTTTTTACAAAAGAGTTAGAAACCTCTGCAATATCTTTTGTGACAGGTTCAAGATGATGTGCTTCAGTTATGTAATATGTAGCTTAGCTACAAAGGGATTGATAAATATCCACACTTTCCCCCCTTCTTGGTTAAACACTGCAGGCAGTCAATGTCATTACTTATTTGTCTGCAAATCTGAAAACAAAATACAAAACATTAATCATCTGGCTGCTTTTGAGCAGAGGTTTTGCAGTAATAGTCTGGTAATAAATTAAACTGCAGATTTATATATATAGATATATAGCTAGACGTATTAATAGTCAATATATAAAGGGGCTACATGCTAACTTTCTGTAGTTAAAATATATCAGCTCTTTGCTTTTAATCTAAAATTTATGCATTTTCTTCCTCTTCCTTTATCATCTCTTTTGCATTTATTATGGTGAAAGGCAACAGCTTTAAAATATTGATTATGACAGCTAAGGAAATAAGCCCATGGGAAGGTTCCTTCTAATATCCATCATTTTCTGGCTTATGCTTGAAAAGAAAGCTATTTCCTTTGCAGTTCCCCGATTGTTGATATGATCAAAATTCATTCATCTTCATCATCTTCATCTTCTTCTTCTTCGCTTGTGACCTGGGGTTTGCCTCACTTCTCACAAGATAAACTTGCATTTTATTAAAAAGCATTTGCTTCTACCACTTCCCCCTTTTGATGTTGGTGAATTCATACATAGAGACTGATTATAAAACAAAAGCAAGTAAAAAGCTGCTCAGTTCTGTTTATAACATTGTTTTATATAATTGTTATTCTGTAATTTATTAGCTATAGATATATAATTTATATAATTGTTTTATATAAATCAGGTCATCATTTTCATTTCACTTTTAATTTGTATACTGCCATTCTATATTGCAATAAGCAAGGCGGTTCAAAAGCTGAAGAAACAACAAAATAGCAAAGATCACACCTGTAAGAACCTGATCCAATACAAAAAATAACTTTAAAATAGACAACGTATCAAAGCAAGCAATATTCAATAATCCATTAGAATATACTGTATTTTTTGCTCTATAAGGCGCACCAGACCACAAGACGCACCTAGTTTTTGGAGGAGGAAAACAAGAAAAAAAATATTCTGAATATCAGAAGCCAGAACAGCAAGAGGGATCGCTGCGCAGTGAAAGCAGCAATCCCTCTTGCTGTTCTGGCTTCTGGGATAGCTGCGCAGCCTGCATTCACTCCATAAGACGCACACACATTTCCCCTTACTTTTTAAGAGGGAAAAAGTGAGTCTTATAGAGCAAAAAAATACGGTAATAGTAAACAGCAAAATCAAAGATCAGCAAATAGTAATTAAACATTTATTCATGTTGTCACGGCCACCCAGGACGGGTCCCAGCTCACAAGAGACCTCACTCCGTTGCAGTTTATTTACAGGAAAAGTTTATTGAAGATTTCTGCTTCTCGTACAGTTCAGCATCGTGGCCGTACGTCTGTCACGTTAGACCGCTGAAGTCCCCTCTGACTCCTCCCCTCTTCCACACCAACTTAATAGCCTGGCTCTAGACCACCTCTTCCTCTCCTTTCTTTTCCGCAGGGTCTTCCTGCCCCCCTGGGTTCCCTCTCTCCGTGACTCGCCTGAGGCTGAATCCTCTGCCGCCTCTTCCCCCCTCCTTCTGGCTTTAGGGCCGGGCTCCTCCCCTGAGCTCTCTCCACTTCCGCGCGCCTCTACGTTTGAACTTGGCGCGCGTACGTTGCTGCTGACCTTTCTTTCGACCGCTACACCACCCCTTGTTCTGCTCTCCACCCTTTCCGGCTGAACACCTTGCTCCAACCCCCTTTCTCTGTTCTCTCCTAATCCTGCTCCCTCCGAGAGGCTGACGACTCCACCCCCTTTTCTCCGTTCCGGCTGAGACGCCTCTTGCTGCGTCTGTCTTCCACTGGGCTCCTCTCCGCTTCTCCCTTCTCCTCCCTTTTGCTTGATTAAGGTAACCCCCTTTTGAGAATCCTCTGACTCGCTGCTCAGACTCGTGGATTCCCTCAGAATTCCGTCATCTTCTTCCTCATCCTTCTGCCCCTCCTCCCACTCGCTCTCCGTCTCCTCTGTCATCTCCTCCTCTCTCCCAGAAACCCTGACACATGTGACCCTTTTCTTTTGTGTCATAAAATTTGTTCCCGCCAGCCTGCCATGATCCCTGTATCTCCTTCAAAAGGTAAGTGACAAGTGCAAGCAATTGTTGGAGGAAATTGTCATGAGCCGTTACGCTGTCCAGACATCCTCAAAGAACATCTCACTGTTCATTGGATAGGCTGTGTTTGCAAAAGACACTTGCTCTCTTCCTGGTCAGGTGAAATCAGCTCAATGCCCCCTTGCAGGCTGTAGCCCACTAGGATTGGACGATACCTGTGTCCTGTTGCTGTTGGCAAGCAGAGGGGAACTCTGGTCTTTGAGGTTCCATCTTTGTGTCATGGGTAACAGCCAGTTTTTAAGAACGGGAGAAAGACAAATGTGACCTATGGGCAGCACATTTGAAGTCATCCTCTGTGGCAAGTCCTGGTGGTGCCTGAAACAGAATTTAAAATGCTATCCCCATTTCTACTGTTTACATAATTCATGCATAGGCTTCACTGAAATGCACAAGTTATGTAGCCCAAATTCGTTTCACTGAGACTTGTGCAAGAAAATTTCCCAGGGATTTGTGTCCCATGTTAAATAGTGGGATGTGAATTCTGTTTCAGGTAGCAAAATGACTTGGGATGTCTAATAACATTTGCTGTATCCCATCTTCTAGGCTGGTACAATTCGGTTCCCTGCAGACATCATTTGCACTTTTATTCATATTAAAATGTACAAGCTGTGTTTTGGCTTTAAGGGGCTCTAAAGCAATGCACGACGATCATAAAATGAATACACAAATTTTGAAAGCAAGAAATGTGCTAAAACGTTCAGCAGCAAAAAAAGCAAAAGGAGCGCTCATTCAGCGAGCGGAGCAAAAGAGTGAAACTGTGAGTAGGTGTGTGAATCAGAGCTTATGTCTATGGTTTATCTCTGAAGCTCATAGTAGAAGTATATAGATTGATTTGACGTAAATAGGACATGAGATTCTGCATCGTGAACCTTGCTTGATCTTGGTAGAAGTCAGATACCAGCCTCAACTCCAAACACATCCTGAAGGCATTCAGGCATATCCTGAGTTCCTCACACTTTGCATAAAGGTCAATGCATGTAAATAAAGTTGCCAAATATGCTGTATTCAGACTCGCAAATGGAGAGGCAGACAACAGGCAAAAGGTAGCCAGTTCCGGTCACTAGGATGACTTTCACTCAAAACACTGAACTTGCAAGATGGGCGAAGCAGGCAAGAAATTCTGGGATAAATTCAAAAGCACAATAAAACCAGCCGTTCATTTCAAGGCCCCCTCCCCTCTCTAGTGGCATGCCTTGACCAGAAGGGTATAAAGCAGGGGTGCCCAAACTTTTTTCAAAGAGGGCCAGATTTGATGAAGTGAACATGCATGAGGGCCAACCAAAGTTGTTGAACTTTTTTAGGATTGAAGTTGCCTTTTGGGGGATTTTACTCCAGGAAATAAACTGCCACAGGGGCCGGATTAAACCATCCAGCGGGCTGGATTAGGTCCCCGAAACGGACTTTGGATAGGCCTGGAAGAAATCCTAAAATTTGTAATCAGTGGCTCTCCTAGTTCCAACGATTCAGAGTTCACAAGAACACACATATGCTTAGAAACAGGTATACTCTCCTTCCCTCCACCTCCATTTCTTAAATTAGTGCTCACTTCTGTAGAATTTTGAGAACGAGTAGGGATTATTCCACCCTTTAGATCAAGGTGTGTGTGTGTATGGTAGGATTTGCTGCCATCTTAAATTGTAATTTCACTGTCTGAAACAAACTTTCTTAGTCAATGTGTCAATATACAGCTGTTTGCTTGCCTCTGAAAATTACTGGGTCACCAGTCTGGCATTTAAGAGGTCTTTAGGATTACCAGTCCAGAATAAACTACCGGATATCAGGTGTTTTATTTAGGCAAACACATAGCCACAAATGGGTGCACGTTATAACTCCAGCAAAAGACCTCAAACCTCTCATTGGGTGTGTGAATACATGTCTGTGCTGGACATGCATGTTGGTTCCAGATAACCTGCTGTAACAAGACTAATCAGAGGGAGCAAATCAACCCACTATTGGAAGGCCTAGTGAAACAACACTTTCTTCACCATCTTCTTAAAGGTTTGCAGGAAAAGGGCTAGACAAGTCTCCCAAGTTTCAGAGTTGGTATGCTCACTGGGGGTGGGCAAGCAATATCACGTGGGAGGAGAATCTGTTGGGCGTAGTTTATTTTTTCATTTAGATATACTATAGTGGGTAACTTTCCATCGCGTTGTAGATGAAAACCAGCAACTGTGTAAACAATACACCTCTCCACTAGTTCTTGCCTCCAGCATTACCTCATTGCCAAAGTAGCATGTAACACCACTGTTAAACCAATGAGTGATATTGAATGTTAGTCATACTCAAAGTAGACCCACTGAAACCAATGGGTCTACACTATGGCTAATACTGGCAATCGCTCAATAAAGACTCTGGGTGTGGGGAGTCACACATCCATTTTTAATATCCATTTAGTAGTAAGCCCAACAGAATTCAATGGCAAGCACATTAATTATGGCCTATTTTCATGGGACAACACAGCACTAGGAAACATGCATGCCTCCTGTACCTGCTTAGAAGGGACAAAATGTAAGAAATAATGGACTGGAACTCACTTCCTCAGATACATGGATACAATCTAGATGGTTTACCTTACTCTGAAAAAGCAGAGAAACAACAATTAGAGGCATTTCAAATCTATTATAGAATCATAGAATCGAATCATAGAATCATAGAGTTGGAAGAGACGACAAGGGCCATGGAGTCCAACCCCCTGCCAAGCAGGAAACACCATCAGAGCACTCCTGACATATGGTTGTCAAGCCTCTGCTTAAAGACCTCCAAAGAAGGAGACTCCACCATACTCCTTGGCAGCAAATTCCACTGTCGAACAGCTCTTACTGTCAGGAAGTTCTTCCTAATGTTTAGGTGGAATCTTCTTTCTTGTAGTTTGGATCCATTACTCCGTGTCCGCTTCTCTGGAGCAGCAGAAAACAACCTTTCTCCCTCCTCTATATGACATCCTTTTATATATTTGAACATGGCTATCATATCACCCCTTAACCTCCTCTTCTCCAGGCTAAACATGCCCAGCTCCCTTAGCCGTTCCTCATAAGGCATCGTTTCCAGGCCTTTGACCATTTTGGTTGCCCTCCTCTGGACACGTTCCAGTTTGTCAGTGTCCTTCTTGAACTGTGGTGCCCAGAACTGGACACAGTACTTCAGGTGAGGTCTGACCAGAGCAGAAAACAGTGGCACTATTACTTCCCTTGATCTAGATGCTATACTCCTATTGATGCAGCCCAGAATTGCATTGGCTTTTTTAGCTGCCGCGTCACACTGTTGGCTCATGTCAAGTTTGTGGTCAACAAAGACTCCTAGATCCTTTTCACATGTACTGCTCTCAAGCCAGGTGTCACCCATCTTGTATTTGTGCCTCTCATTTTTTTTCATTTTTTTTTTGCCCAAGTGCAATACTTTACATTTCTCCCTGTTAAAATTCATCTTGTTTTGGCCCAGTTCTCTAATCTGTCAAGGTCGTTTTGAAGTGTGATCCTGTCCTCTGGGGTGTTAGCCACCCCTCCCAGTTGGGTGTCATCTGCAAATTTGATCAGGATGCCCTTGAGTCCATCATCCAAGTCGTTGATAAAGATGTTGAATAAGACCGGGCCCAAGACAGAGCCCTGTGGCACCCCACTAGTCACTCTTCTCCAGGATGAAGAGGAACCATTGATGAGCACCCTTTGGGTTCGGTCAGTCAGCCAGTTACAAATCCACTGAGTGGTAGCATAGTCAAGACCGCATTTTACCAGCTTCTTTACAAGAATATCATGGGGCACCTTGTCAAATGCCTTGCTGAAATCAAGGTAGGCTACATCCACTGCGTTCCCTTCATCTACCAGGGTTGTTATTAAGCCCTATTTCAAATCATCACCTTGCAGTGATGTTGCAATGCTGTTCTGAAATGAACTGATGGGAAGTTGTTCTTACCATGTTGTGTATTTATACTTGTTCCCTATCCCTACCGTAGAGGATGAATGGTGGAGGAAAGAACTACAAATTGTCCTGCAGCCCAGGTAAGGAGATATCCTGTTCTCTAGGTAGCAAAACATATGGTGCAACCTGGCCCTGGTTCCTAGGCGGCACATCTGGCAGGGGACTTTTCTGTATTTTTATAAAAACTTCAAAGATAGCTGTTGGAAGAGCTACAGCAGCATCTAAGGCATTTTGCATCTTTGTATTTTTAGTTCACTGTCCCCTTTCAAAATAGAATGTTTGTTTAATACATATTTACTCTCATTTGTTGATTACCACCTTAGTTTCCCCCCCCCCCATAACAATTTATTAGTTTTCCAACAGGCAGAAAAATAAGACATTAAGCACTTTTAGTGTGCATTGCTTTGCTTCAGAAATATTCTGGTGATTCCAGAAGACCTATTTGAAGCAACTGCATTGAAGTCAGACCATTTGGCGTCTTGTGACAGACCCGTAGCCACAAATGGAGGGAAGGGTCAGAGACAAAGAATATGCAACTGGTGCTGGATCCATTGCAGAACAGTTGGACTCTAGATACAAGGGAAATGATTTACTTCACTGTATTAAGATATATTTATTCTTTGGTTTATACACCCCTCTTCATCCTAAGATCACATGGCAGTTTAAAATACAAGAGCTGAAAAACACACACCTTATTAGCAGGTACAGACTTTAGTCTTTCAAATTTTAGCAGCGCCCTGTGCAAGACCTGAATTCAGTGCCTCCCCCACAACTCTCATTTTGTTCTGCACGATGCTCTGCTCAACTCAGCACCCAGTACCCTAAATCTGCTTCTGTATATTAGTAACATATTTTAAAAGTAAACAAGACATAGGCACCCCAGTGTTTGCCTGCCATTCCAATGCGTTTGTATTTATTAGGCAATAATAATACAGGTGCTGACCATTTTCCGCACATCTAAACGACAAGTGATTGCCAAAGTACAAGTCCTTTTGGACCTGGAAGAGGGCGGAAGGGGCTTATACGTGCTCCACTGACACACACAGGGGCCAGGAACTGAACCCCCATGCAAAATGTTTGCCTCTCTGTAATAACAAACACCCTACAGGACAGGAGTAGAGACTGCTTCTTCCTGGCCCGTGAGGAAGAAATGCCTTTCCTGCTTTTATTCTGAGTAACCTCAGAGAGATAAAAGGTTAGCGTTTGCTTTAAATGTGCAGCCGTTTAGTTGTGTCCGAGTCTTCGTGACTCCCTGGACCAGAGCACGCCAGGCACTCCTGTCTTCCACTGCCTCCCACAGTTTGGTCAAACTCATGTTAGTAGCTTCGAGAACACTGTCCAACCATATCATCCTCTGTTGTCCCCTTCTCCTTGTGCCCTCCATCTTTCCCAACATCAGGGTCTTTTCCAGGGAGTCTTCTCTTCTCATGAGGTGGCCAAAGTCTGGGAGCCTCAGCTTCAGGATCTGTCCTTCCAGTGAGCACTCAGGGCTGGTTTCCTTCAGAATGGAGAGGTTTGATCTTCTTGCAGTCCATGGGACTCTCAAGAGTCTCCTCCAACACCATAATTCAAAAGCATCAATTCTTCGGTGATCAGCCTTCTTTATGGTCCAGCTCTCACTTCCATACATCACTACTCGGAAAACCATAGCTTTAACGTGGGCAGCTATTACTATTTATTTACTTACTAAATCTGTATACAGTGGCTTCGGGTTAAGAACTTAATTTGTTCCGGAGGTCCGTTCTTAACCTGAAAAACCACTTTAGCTAATGGGGCCTCCCGCTGCCGCCGCCACACAATTTCTGTTCACATCTTGAAGCAAAGTTATTAACCTGAGGTACTATTTCTGGGTTAGTGGAGTCTGTAACCTGAGGTACCACTGTACTCTCCTTTTCCTACTCATATTGAAATGCTGCCCCTCAATGAGGCCAAACTTAGATGCACAAAACGTTTGGGGGTATGCATCCCCCAGCGTCCCCACAGAAAAAAAATACTGGATAATTCCCAAAATACAACACCATGTATTGCAGCAGCAAATACAGTGGTACCTCAGGTTACAGACGCTTCTGGTTACAGACTCCGCTAACCCAGAAATAGTACCTCGGATTAAGAACTTTGCTTCAGGATGAGAACAGAAATCGTGCTCCAGCGGCGAGGCAGCAGCAGCAGGAGGCCCCATTAGCTAAAGTGGTGCTTCAGGTTAAGAAAGGACCTCTGGAACGAATTAAGTTCTTAACCCAAGGTACCACTGTACTGACAAACCTAGACAGCATCTTAAAAAGTAGAGACATCACCTTGCCAACAAAGGTCCGTATAGTAAAAGCTATGGTTTTCCCAGTCGTGATGTATGGAAATGAGAGCTGGACCATAAAGAAGGCTGATTGCCGAAGAATTGATGTTTTTGAATTCTGGTGCTGAAGGAGACTCTTGAGAGTCCCATGGACTGCAAGAAGATCAAACCTCTCCATTCTGAAGGAAATCAGCCCTGAGTGCTCACTGGAAGGACAGATCCTGAAGCTGAGGCTCCCAGACTTTGGCCACCTCATGAGAAGAGAAGACTCCCTGGAAAAGACCCTGATGTTGGGAAAGATGGAGGGCACAAGGAGAAGGGGACGACAGAGGACAAGATGGTGGGACAGTGTTCTTGAAGCTACCAGCATGAGTTTGACCAAACTGCGGGAGGCAGTGGAAGACAGGAGTGCCTGGCGTGCTCTGGTCCAGGGGGTCACGAAGAGGCGGACACGACTAAACGACTAAACAACAACAGCACCACTGTACTGCACCGCCCTTAATCCGTAGATCTCGGGGCGCTTCAGCACATAAAAAACACAAGCCAAAACAACAACATTCATAACAGAAGCAAGAACGAAGCAAAGCAGCGGCCTCCAAAGAGCCGGGGAAGCCAGGCCTCAAGCCCGTAGCTGAGGGAAGCGGCCCCGCCAGACCCGCTCCCTACGGCTGCCGTCGTCGCGCCCGCCGCCCTCCGTTTTGGAACTCCGGCTTTCGGCCACCGTCCGCGTCACTTCCGGCGCGCGAGAGGGGGGAATCGGGAGGGGGCCCTCTGTCCAGCCGTGTTCTCTCCGGGCGCCCCGGAAGTTTTAGCGTCCAGGCCCCGCCCCCTGGCCCCGGAAGTGATTGGCGGCCCCCTTTTCCGGTGAGGAGGAGGAGGAGGCTGCTGTTGCCGCCACTTGGGCCAGAGCCGGGGCGCTGCCTCCGGGGGCCGGGCCGGGCGGGAGGAGCCGGGCGATGGGCAGCGGGCGGGAAAGCATGAGCGGCTTCCCTCGGCAAGGCGCCCTCTCGGGGCTGGGTCACCCGGAAACGGAAGACAAGGGCTGCCTGCTGTCCGCCTGGCTGTCCGCCGGAGCGTCGGTGGCGGCGGCGGCGGCGGCGGGAGGAGGAGGCGGCGGCGGCATCGTCGGCGGAGGCTCCGGGGCTGCCCCACCTCAGCTCGCGGCCCGTGCGCCGCTGGACTCCGCGTCGGCCCGGCCGCTGTTCCCTGCCTCGGCCCGGGCAGGGCGGAGAGCGAGGGGCCGCGGGCGGGGTCAGTGCCAGCGAAGGGGGCTGCTCTGGTGGGGGTCGGGGGTTGGCTGCTCGGGGGCGACCACGGCTCCCCTCCCCGCCGCCTTGGCGGTTCTCTGAGGCGGCGGGGCGGGTTGCTGAACGGCTGGGGGACGGGGAGAAGGGAGCCGCTTCTGGCATCGCGGTTTGGAGGGCTTGAAAAGGGGGGCGGGGTTCAGTCAGGTAAGAGGAGGGTGAGGTGGTCGGTGCCCCTGTGGACCCTCCGTGGTCAGGCAGCGTCCTTCTGAACGCCAGAAGCTGGGGACAGACAGCATAGTGGGTAGGCGTGTGTGTGTGTGTGCCCTCATGCCCAGCTAGTGGTGCTCTCTACAGTGGTACCTCGGGTTACGTACTTAATTCGTTCCGGAGGTCCTGAAACTGTTCTTAACCTGAAGCCCCACTTTAGCTAATGGGGCCTCCTGCTGCCGCTGTTCCACCGCCGCACGATTTCTGTTCTCATCCTGAAGCAAAGTTCTTAACCCAAGGTACTATTTTTGAGTTAGCGGAGTCTGTAACCTGAACCATACGTAACCTGAGGTACCACTGTATAGGCATTTGGCCCATAGCCTGATCTGATGGAGTTTTCCTTATGGGCTTAATGGGTTCCTCCTTTTGCTTTCCCCCCCAGGGCCAAGGGCTGTATATGCTTCCCCACCAAATTATCCTCTTATTTCAGTGTACAGCTTTTAAGTGCATTGCACTTCTCCTGTGAGCCCAACTCCCGAATGCTGATAAAAAAACCTTCCCCACGCCAATTCTAAAATGTGACTTCTTGAACTGCTGTGGTTTTGTGCAGGGAGGGCATTTGGGTTACCTGGAAGCAGGTGGCAAAACAGTTGCAGAAAGGAGAGGTCTTGTAGTAGGTGGATCTTGCCCACTGGATAAGTTGCTGCTTTGTTTTTATATTTTCTTGTATGTTCTGGGGTGGGGGTCCTAATGTTTTTATAGTTGACATTGGATAAACATAGTTTAGCATTGCAATATACGAGTTCTTGCTCCCCCACAATCTGAATTGTAAGCAGGTTGTTTGTATCTGCAACTTTCTGTTTCTTTTTTCTTTGCTGGAGTCTGCCCTTAAAAGCACCTCATCTTGCTCTCTAGGCCTTTCAGGGGCACAGGTCCTAGTTTGCAATCTATTGATGTATCAGATGTTAGTAGCTAGGCCCCTGAAATATGGCACTTGAGTACGCTTATTTCTGTATAAGGTACTATCCCTTCTCTGTAGCTTGTTTAATTGTCCATAGTACGTTATGGTCCAGCCTGAGTCATTAGGGCATGTCATTTTAGGAGATGAAACTTAATTTTTGCAAATTTCTTTAGTGAGGAGTCTTAAAAATAAGTTTTTGGGTGCAAGGAATTTAAATCTATTATTTTTGTGATTGGACAACATTTAAATTACTTTTTGAAAAACTTATCTTCTGAAAATGTCAAGTAATATAACTGCAAGTGCTTGACAATCATTTTTAATGATTTCTATACAATTTTACACACCTACTACTTTCCAAGCAAAACTAAAATATATTAATTTAACCAAAATATATTTTGAGTTCCCAAGTCCTTGCAGCTTTTTAGCACCCCTCAGTTTTTGAATTTGAATGTTGAAAAATTAAACACGCCCTCCTGAGGCATGCCCAATAAGTTTGGTTTGCTTTGAACAGTCAGTGATATCAAGAATAATGTTTCTTAATAGCTTTATTGCTCCATACTTAATCTTTGATGGAAACCCTTGGGAACTCTGTAATTATAAGCTGGAGGTGAATGAAATTTGAATATGTGACAGTATGTTAGTAATTAATGTGGTCTTTCTGCAGATTGTTCTTAAATTATCTGTTTTGTCAGTAAATACAAACTTTGGTTGGAAAGTTTGTTGTGCTTTAAAGTTGCACTGGTAACCCTTGATGGGTGACCGGAGGTGAGAAAAAAGTTTATTTGGCTTATCTTTGACAACAGAAATAACTTTCCCATATAATCCCATTCTAAAGTTACCACCAAGGAAGTGTGCATAGGATTGCAACCATTAGAGGTCATTGGGAGGCCCGTGTTGCATGTTTTGTATTAGAAAATATGTAGGCATTATCATATTAAGTAAACTTTCCATTGTGGAAGTTGTGCTGTGGTGTAAAACTCACATTTGCTCCATGTTTATTTTGGAAGATTCTGTAAAACTGTCTTTCCTTAGCTGTTGTTCCTACTTAAATTAAGGCTCAGCTAACATGACTTCTTGGCAACACTCTACTGGCATGCATTTCAGCTGTATAATCATGAATGATTGTGGGTGGCTCTGGACATGGCTTTGAAAAAATAAAAATAAAGCAACATTTTCCTGGCAGGTCTGTCATACAATGTAAAGGGTGTATGATGAGGTGGAACACCCAGAACATACCTAAGGATGCCAGTTGTGTTTTATAAAAAATCACCATTGCATGTTCTGTTTGGGATATTCTTTTAATACTCTAGCTCTTGCGGTGAGGCTTTTTCAAAGGCCTCCAGACTGAAGGAAAAATTAAGATTGGATGGCACTATCCTATTTTGGAGAGTTGTGTACTAGCAGCATGGGAGTGACTACAAATAGGAAGTCCGGACCCAGGACTTTGGCGTTCTGTTGACACATCTGGGAGAGGGGAAAGGGTTTTTTTTATGTCCTGTTGATCTCAGAGGATTCAGAGCTAAGAGACGTATCCTTTGGCTGAGCAAAGTCAGCAAAACATTTGGGCCATGTGGCCCCACCTCATTGCATCCCAATGGGCTGAAGCGAATGAGACCTCTTTCGAACTTCCAGTATTCAGCAATCATTAATAGACTTCAGAATGATGAAATGCAGGCTTCTTTATCTGCTGCCTGTGTCCTCGGTTGTTAGGGATTGTTCTGCAGTTCTGTCATCCAAAGTTCTGCACCAAGGAAGGTGTCCGTTTTGTTTAAGATTTTGGTAAGATTGCAACCATGCGCATTTGTTCAACTTCTCCCTTTCTGTATTTTCTTTGACATCTAGGTAAAGTTTCAGGAGAAAAGCGAGAGAAACATGAAGGTCCCTCCCTCTCCCCCCCCCCCCCAGTGCCTGCCATGTTGGTCTGAGTAGCACAAAATTCTCATCTTCCTATGAAGCCCATGGGTGGGATTCAACTAACAACTTCTATTAGCTTAAGAGAGCTTCACCCTCCTTCCTTATCCTCCAAAATTGTCTCAGGCGGATGTTGGGAGAACCCCAAAAGCAGTGCACTGGAAGGAAGAGTGAAAATTTTGGGTAATTTGGACTGTGGAATATCAGAGCATATTAGCAGCCCCCAATTTGCTTAGCCAGGTCATGAAGTGTCAGGAGTAGAGTTGGGGCTGTCTTGAAATAAGAAAGTCACTGTATCTCAGTAGTAACATAGAAAAGGTTCCCCGGTTTAACATCAACCCTTCTCTTTTTTTATCTCCCCCAGCTAGAATGGAAGAATCTCACTTCAACTCCTCCCCATATTTTTGGCCAGCAGTGCCCACAGTCTCAGGACAGGTAAGGAGTAACCAAGTAGCAACACGCTTCATGCAGTGTTTACCCCGTAGCTATTCTAAACTCTTCCCCTTTCCTCCTTCCCGCTGTAGATTGACAACAGTATGTTCATTAACAAGATGAAGGAGCAGCTCTTGCCCTCAGAGAAGGGCTGCGGTCTGGCTCCTGCCCACTATCCCACCCTACTGACTGTACCCACCTCCGTGGCCCTTCCCACCAACATTTCTATGGATTCTGACACCAAGCCAGAACAGCTTACTCCACACAGTCAGGCTTCTGTGACGCAGAACATCACTGTGGTGCCTGTGCAGTCTGCTGGGCTCATGACAACAGGTGAGAGGACTGGGAGGGTGCAGGAGCAGTGGTGGGGTGCAGCTCAAAGAAACGGTGTTTGGGCCGTTCTTGGTCAAAGAGCAAGGCTAATCCTTGTCTCAGGTGGTAAAAAAAGAAGAGCCTGCTGTCCGAAGGCACAGTATGGCCTGAATGCTTCTGTCCCATAAAATACCTAACTATCTACTTGTTGCCTAGATGAATGTCTCGGTTTCAGTCCTGTACAGTCGTACCTCTGAAGTCGAATGGAATCTATTACAGAAGTCCTTTCAACTTCCTAAACTTTCAAAAACCAAGGCGCGGCTTCTGATTGGCTGCAAGAAGCTCCTGCAGCCAATTGGAAGCCACAGAAGTAGCATTGGATGTTCAGGTTCCAAATAACGTTCTCAAACCGGAACACTCACTTCCGGGTTTGTGGCGTTTGGGAGCCAAAACATTCGACTCAAGGCATTCGGGATCCAAGGTACGTCTGTATTGTTTGTGTCTTTATTACACCCTTCCTCTGAGAAATACAAATTATCATACACAAAGAGGTCTACCAAAGTTGTATTCACCAGCTCCCATGCATCTTGTCTACTTGGCTGGGGATGGAGGGGGGAGTTTGCATTTCAGTTCTGAAGGTCAGCCCAGCTGTTCTCAGGCAGCAATGTCAAGTTCTCCTTATACAGTTTTCCTGCCCAGAAGCAGGAAAAGCCTGGAAAAGGAGGTCCCAGGTAGGCCATGGGTTGCCCAGGCTCTTTGGGTTCTTTTGGCATGCAGCTGTCAACAATCCACAGCCTTCCTCAGCTTTGGAGCTGAGCAGGGTTGGAAGGTCACCAGCAAACGATCTCCACCAACCATTGCAGCTTCACAATTGAGAGTAGGGCTGGACAATAATCTACTTTTCAACATTGTGATATATCACCAGCTAAACATCGCAATATACTGATATATCAGTGTCTGAAATACAGTAAGAATGGAGCAATGTAGAGGCATTGGCTGGCTGCACGGTTTCCCCCACATTGTGATTTTTGCATCACACACACAACACACACAGATTCACAATATATTGCCAGGTCCAAAATAATGAAACCAGTATCATGATAGGGACTTGAAACTGGTTTTGGACGAGGTTTGGGGTAATATATCAATAGATCACTCAGCCCTAATCAAGATAAATGCTGGCCATTTCTCATGCTTGCCAAAAAGAGCCCCACAGTCATTGTGGTGGTGAGATTTGTTGAAACCCAACATTCAGTGCTCTTCCTCTCCCCACCCCCCCTTTATCCTCGCAGCAACCCAAGTCCTAGTCCGACTCTTAATTACTGCAGCATATGGAATGCCTTATGTGACAAAACTGTTAAATGTTCAAGTCTTCCTTTCCTTGGACATCTTGAAAGATGGAGTTGGAATCTGACCCTTCCCTTTTCCCCCATTGCAGGTCCTGGCCTGGTGATCACTTCTCCCTCTGGGTCTCTGGTGACCACAGCCTCTTCCGTGCAAACTTTTCCCATCTCTGCACCAATGATTGTCTCAGCGCTTCCCCCTGGCTCCCAGGCAACTCTCCAAGTCGTACCTGACCTTTCCAAGAAGGGGGCCACAGCTCTTTCAGAGGGTGGGGCAGCCGGTGGTGCTGGAGGTATAACCCCCAAAGCTCCTCGTGGTCGAAAAAAGAAGCGGCTACAGGAATCTGGCCTGCCAGAGATGAGTGACCCTTTTGTGTTATCAAATGAGGATGATGAAGACCAGCACAAAGATGGCAAGACATACAGGTGTGGTTATGGGACACAAAGTTGCATATGGGCAGCTAGTGTGCTCTTTGAATTTTAGACTTCATTGGTTCAGGTTTAATCATGGTCTTGGCAGAAGGGAAATAAAAGAGTTGCGGTAGTGTTAGATGAGGGACACCAGAGAAATGCTTACCTGTCTGGTCTTGAGGAACGCATGTTTGGCTCGTGAACCAAAAGTCATAGCATGGCTCAAGGGCCATTCTGGAATTAGCAATAAGATGAGCAACCAATCCTGGAATAATTGAATAAATGGTTAATTACAGAATTAAAAGATTAGTTACAGAAGCAGCATTCAGATAGGACCAGCAACTATTTGAGTCGATCTCTAGAGGATCAGGACATATAGAATGAGAAGAAGCAATGTGTTGGTGCCATGGTAATTGTGGAAAGGGGACAGCGATAGATGCAAGAAATACATTGCATCCCTTATAAGGCTTTTATAGGGGATGCCATGGGGTGGCGGTTGTTTTTTGCATCTGTCACTAAAAGGTAGATATGCTTCAGGAGAAAAAGACAGAAGAATTGGAAAGGGAAAAGAACCTAAGGCACAGGTGCTGCCTATTCCAAGATGGTGGGAGATGCTAAGAATCAGGAGGTTATCCTCTGGTCTAAGGCTTCTTGGGCTTTCCTTTGCTGCAAGTTTGTGATAGGAGAACTGGGGTGAAACAAAGCTTTTGTAGATCACTTTAACATCCCCTTAACTGGAGAAAGAACATGAGGCCATGCATTCCATTAGAAACCAAAACACAACAAAAGTTATAAAACAGAGATGTAGGAGGAAAAACTGGAGGGGGAGTGGAGAAAGAGAATTGGGGGCTGGGGAGGCAAAGCTACCAATTTCTGGACTGACCTCAATCGGATGAGCTAAAACAGGACTTTAAACCCCACTTTACTTCTCATACATTTTGTACTTCAATGAGGGGTTTGCCCAGATCAGTGGGGGCGGAGGGTACCTAGAGAGCTAGTAATATCTTAAGTTTTTCTGCCACAGATGCTGAGTGCAAAGGTTTGTGTAGTGCAAAATGAGTTTTGTCTCTACATCATGAGTAGAGGTTCCTAGCTTTGATGGATCCTAATGCATGCTGACGTGTTGACTGGTGGTTGTTGTGTCTGAGATACGGAGTTTTCCTTTGCCAGAACTCTAAGCAGGCTTGTTAGTGGTTACACCCTAGGTTGGTTGATTGTGTTAGGGACCAGACCAGGAGGAAAGTATCTGCAGATTTTGGAGTTCTCGTACCTCTTTGCATAACTGGTAAAAGAGTCTCTTGGAAGTGAGTGTGCTAAAGAAGGAAATCATGGGGCTGCTTCCTTATTGTCTTAGCCTAAGCTTAACATCTCAGCCTAAATGGAGATTTGAAGTCAAATGTGACCACGGAAAAAGATTGGGAAGTTGATTTCCTTGATAGCAATGGTTGTGTCCCTCTAATGCTTGATTGGTCTGTTTGAAACAAGTTGCCCTCAGTTCCCAGGATTATATTCCATTGTTAAAATTTAGCAAGTATTGGACTCTCAAGAGGCGAGTGCAAACTGCCTGGGGCTATAATTTTATGCTGAGAGCATCTTTAATTCCACCTGCTGCTAGTCTTGTGCAAATATGAGATACTGAATAGTCCTAGGGTGGATTCTGAATATTTGATACTTGTAGTTTCAGTATATTGGCATAGCTGAACTATTGCTCTGACTGTTCTGTATTTCTGAGGAATTTGTCTCTCAAATAGCAATTCCAGTTGTCGCTTGTGCCGAGCTCTTGTAACATGTGGTGTGGCTGAACAGGTTGTGCTTTTGTGGGGGTGTTTGCTGTCTGTACTACAGGGTTCTCTTCCATTTAAGTAAGACGGTCTTGCATACTATATTTATTTTTACTAAGTAGCATGAAATAGTTTGCTGGAATCCAGGATCATTACGCTGCATTGGTACAGGCCAGCTCATTTTGTCTTGAACTTGTTCTGAGGAGTGTTCTTAGTTTTGTTTTACCGTGTCCTGTTAGTTTTGCAACTGAATTCAAAGCAGGATTTGTTCTGCTGGCACTCTATCCTTTTACTTCCATTGTTGACTTCTGTAGCTGGTGAGGGCTGCTGTCCTAGTTTGCTTATTAGCGTCTCTCAAGTGTTTCCAAATGATAATGGCTTGGCTTGTCCTCTGTGGCCATAATGCAGCAAAACTATATGACTACATTGGGGCAAGGCGGCAACTTGTAGTTTCTTAATGTGCTTATAGTAGTTTATTAGGACTGTTGAAGAAGCAAATTGCTTTTCAGAATGAAATGGATTGTTTCTTCCGTATTTGTCATTTCTACCAAAGAAACTTCTTACTCCTTGCTCCAATGCAGCACGAAATATGGAGCCTCTGACATTGATCAGATGATCAGGTGTGATTGCACAGCACATTCTCATTGACAACGTTCCGGCTACTCAAGGAGCAAAAGCATTAGAATGTTTTCAGCCCAACTTTGGCTAAAAAGGGGGAATGTTGCCAATTCTGCTGGGTTAAAAACTTGAAAGCCCTTGAGGGACAGGCTGAAGAATGGTGAAAGGGGTCAAGGGAGAGGAAGCCCAGAAGCAAAGTGGCTGATGGAAGAGTGCAGAGTTGGTGATGGATTGAGAAATTAGAGGCTGAGGGAAGAGCAGGTAAGGGAGGAATGGCCTAGTGAGTAAAGGAGTTGCTGGAAGAAAGGGCTACTGAAAAATAGAGATATCTCAGCATCAAGGGGGAGTATGTGGCATAGGGAAGGAAGGCGGGAGTGGTTAGAGCAGCGTTTCCCAAACTTGGGTCTCCAGCTGGTTTTGGACTACAATTCCCACCATCCTTTGCCACTGGTCTTGCTAGCTAGGGATGATGGGAGTTGTAGTCCAAAAACAGCTGGAGACCCAAGTTCGGGAAAAACCTGTGTTAGAGCAAACAGAACAAAGAAGCAAGTGGGCTAGAAAGTTGCAACTCAAGGAAGCAATTATTATTGGTTGGGTATAATAAAATGGGGCAGCAGGGAAGAACCAAGGACAAAGTAAGATGTAGGGGATAAGGAAGCAGATGCGCAATTGAGCTTTCAGAGCCTGGGGCAATGGGATTGCTAGACCCTGATAGGCCTGCCTGCACCTTTTAAGAATCGCTTAGGAGGTGAGTTCTGTCATTTGTGACTTACTATCGCTGCAGCATTTCACATGACCCTACTAAGGGGACAAGGAGAGACTAGAAGTAGTGGTGGCAGATTGGAGCTGCTGTCCTGTAGAAGGGAAGCTTAAAAGGGTTGGCATTGCTGTAACAGGATAACTGCTGCCTACGCAGGTTGGTTGGATCTTTTCTCTTAATCTGTACCAATTGGACCCAATCTCTGGCAGCAAGTACTTCAGCCCAATTTATAAGCTCATATTCTGTGGTGGGTGTGAGATCTCCACCACAAAGTGTAACTGATTTTTCTCCCAACTATATCCCCCTCCACTAAACTTTGATTATGAAAATCTTCCTCTCTGTTGACCAGGATCCCTGGGGAGCCTAGAACTTCATGGTTTGCAGGATGTGCTGGCTGCGTTAATACTTGGTATAGTTGTCAGAGCTTGGACTTCCCAGCTTCTGGTTTCGTTCATGGAAAAGATCACTTCAAGTTAGTACTGATATTCAAAACTGTGGTTGTTTCTGAGTGTTTGTTCAAGCAAAAATAGGCGCTGATGTTTTGGGATTGTCAGATCTTGAGAAGGTGCTGCAGAATACAGTTATAGTAGCAATAGCCTTTGGGTGGTGGTGGTGGGGAACTTTCAGTTACCTACAGCAGCTTAGGCAGCAAAATGCGATGCCCAGTGTTCTTTGTGTGCCTAAAGGGCAACAGCGTGAAGCTATTTAATTCAGTAAACAGTAGAACTTTTAACAAGATCTCATGTTCAGAAGTGTTTCCACCCAGGCTGATAGTGCATTCATAGAAGGGTCCCTTGAAAATATTCCAGTAGACCTAGCCTCTTACTGGCCACTTCCTCTTTGATCCCATTCAAGGGGACTTTGGATGTTGGGACATCTTGCCCACTTGACCATGACACAGAGCCTTGGCTTTAGTCTCTGGTGTATCAGTGACCAGTTCTGAGACCTCGTCATTGCTGGGCAGGCGTGTACAGTTGAGGTTGCAATGGCCTAGGCAAAGTCCCAACTGGACCTGATAACTTTTGTGGTCCTTTGAGGTCTGAGGATGGGGAGAAGACAAAAGGCTTGGGATTAAGTCACTGTGTAGCTGAAGAATACTTTGCAGCCAGGGAACCCTTTCATTTACAGATCGAGCAGCTCATCACATGGTAAAACAGCAAGAGTTCTAGTTGTAGAAGCTCCAGATACCCTCTGTGCCATGTAACTACCACCCATCGCATCCTCTAGGCTAGGTTTGGTTTTTCTCATTTATACAGTCCTTACGATGAGGCAGGGTGGAATAGTTTTGTTGCCAGACATACATGGCTATTTTCCCAGAGCCCTCTCGTCACTGCCTCCTCCTCCTCCTAATAATAATAATAATAATAATAATAATAATTTATTTGTACCCCGCCCATCTGGCTGGGTTTCACTCTGGGCGGCTTCCATAGAAACCAAAAATACAGTAAAATATCACAGATTAAAAACTTCCCTGAACAGGGCTGCCTTAAGATGTCTTCTGAATGTCAGGTAGTTATTTATCACTTTGACATCTGGTGGGAGGGCTTTCCACAGGGCAGGCACCACCACCGAGAAGGCCCTCTGCCTGGTTCCCTGTAGCTTTGCTTCTCGCAGTGAGGGAACTGCCAGAAGGCCCTCGGCGCTGAACCTCGGCGTCCGGGCAGAACAATGGGGGTGGAGACGCTCCTTCAGGTATACTGGGCCGAGGCCGTTTAGGGCTTTAAAGGTCAACACCAGCACTTTGAATTGTGCTCGGAAATGTACTTGGAGCCAATGTAGGTCTTTCAAGACCGGTGTTATGTGGTCTCGGCGGCTGCCCCCAGTCACCAGTCTAGCTGCCGCATTCTGGATTAGTTGTAGTTTCCAAGTCACCTTCAAAGGTAGCCCCACGTAGAGCGCATTGCAGTAGTCCAAGCGGGAGATAACTAGAGCATGCACCACTCTGGCGAGACAGTCCGCGGGCAGGTAGGGTCTCAGCCTGCGTACCAGATGGAGTTGGTGGAGTTGGGACATGGTTACGTTATATTCAACCATTCCCAACTTTGGGCCAAAGCTGTGGGTATCAAGTGTAGGCAGATGCTCCACTCTGTTGGAAATGAGTCCAGTTTGTGAGTGTGTCAAAGTCCGTCCCGTTGAAACACTTTTACGAAAGATGGTTCTGAGCATCCACAGTTAAAATGGGAGCAGACTGCTGCTGCAGCTAAGGCTTATAATGAATGTTAAGTCGTGAATCAGGTTGTTGTAGCAGCATACAGAGGAAGGGGTTGAGCAGGCAGAGGCTCAAAATGGCGCCAAGAAATCATTCTTTATCCAATAATCATTTCTGTAAAACACTGCAAAGCTAGGCAAGAACTATATTTGATAAAGATTGATTTCTTGGCACTGCTGTGAGGCTGTGTCTTATCCTTTGCAGTTTTGGTACAGCCTTTTTTATTATCCTTTTTCGCTTTAGAGCATCATGGGGCCATATGGTATTGCATTGCTGTTGGGTCTTTCCCAGTTCTTGAGCATCTCCAGCTTGAGGGCTGCCTTCGCATAGTGAAGTGTGGATGCCTGTCTGAGAGGAGAAGGTGCATGCATGATGGTGGTGCTGAAGTGAACATAAGAGCTCTTTTGGATCAGACCAAAGTCCTGTCTAGTCCAGCGTCTTGTGGGAAGTCTAGCAGTGAGGCATCGGTGCTATATCCCTCTCATGCTGCCTGCATATACATTTTGTATAGACTGGCACAAACGCATTACTAGGGCTGCCATTAGCCGGATTTAAAAGGCGGGATTGACTTCAGGGTTGGTGGGTTCTCCGAAAGGCGGCACTTTGTCCTGGATCTCAGGCAAGTCAATCGAAAAATCACAACCCTAGCCTTACAATATCGGCAATTTTATTTTTGATTCCTTTCCTAATGATCCCTGACATGGAATGTCATTTTCAACACTGTTGTACCCTCAGTTGTCTTTTTCATTGATTTATCCAACCCAATCCTAAATCGCTTTCCTAGTCAATCACCCCACCTGCTAACATTGACTGAACATTTCTCATTTCTCTCAACCTCTTTATTTTTATTACCCTGCACAATTTAGTGTTCTCAGCAAATTTGACTACATCACTGCTTGCTGCTAGCTTCAGATGAATGAGCTTAAAATCACAGGCCCCAATGCAGGTCCTTTGGGGACCCCACTGATTAAATTTCTCTGTTCTGAAAACAGAGTCTACTTATTCCACTCTCTGCTTCCTGTTCTTTATCCTATGGCTGCTAAGTTTCCTCTAGAGCCTTTGCTGAGGAATTTCTAACAGGGCATAATCCAGTGTGAGTTACTCTGTTGATTTGACATTGACTCCCTGCTCCTCTTCACATGGCTGTGTTCACCAGCTGGAAGGAGGGAATAGTGTTAAGAGCACCTAATACTCCTTTCATTGGAGCCTCAGGGCCTGCTTCCAGTCATCAGTGCATGCTTGTGTGTGATATCTGTGGGTTCCAATGCTACTAACTGCAGGAGATTTAGGCTTCCATTACCATTTTGATAGGGACGCGGGTGGCACTGTGGGTTAAACCACAGAGCCTAGCACTTGCCGCTCAGAAGGTCGGCGGTTCGTATCCCCGCAACGGGGTGAGCTCCCGTTGCTCAGTCTCTGCTCCTGCCAGCCTAGCAGTTCAAAAGCACGTCAAAGTGCAAGTAGATAAATAGGTACCGCTCCGGCGGGAAGGTAAACAGCATTTCCGTGCGTTGCTCTGGTTCGCCAGAAGCGGCTCAGTCATGCTGGCTACATGACCCGGAAGCTGTACGCCGGCTCCCTCGGCCTATAGAGCAAAGTGAGCGCCGCAACCCCAGAGTCGGCCCTTGACCTTTTTACCATTTTCATACTTCTTTTATAGTGCACTCACCCAACTCTTCTCAGCATTTGTTGAAGGGGTGTTGTGTGTTTGGGCTGTCTGAGCCTTTCCCCACTCCACCCAGTATGGTTCCCCAAGTTAAGGCACTTCTCCTTGAACCCTCTTGCAGCTTGATTCCTGGTGCTAGTGGGCATGTGCCTCGCAGCGTTCAAAATTTGCCAGGCATATTTTGCACCTAGCTATCCGCCACTTACGACCAAGTGAGGATGCCAGGAGGGCGTCTGACGTCTCCACCATCTGGAGCTGCATGCCTGGGGGTCCTTGGATCTTGCCTGTTTTCGCACAGTGGCAACACATCCTTTGGAATTCTATTAGCGGTGTTTTATCAGCACAATTGAAACAAATTTCAGGAACCAAAATGTCGTGTTGAAAAATGCGACTTTTGTGCCGTCTGGCCTCCAAATGGCAACTAGATATTCCGTTTTGGTGACAGTTTGGTTTAAGGAGCCATTGGGCGCTGAGTTTCTAATACTGGTGCCTGGATATTTGACACCACTGGTTTGAAGGTGGTACTGCCGGACAACCAAATGGTTTTAGCTTTGTTTGCCAGATCAGCTTGTATAGGCATGCATGTGAATGAGAGAATGTATTCAGAGTACAACCCCCAGCTTCTGCATTTACGGGGGGGGGGGGCAAACAAGAAACCCGCAGCACTTGGGAATTGATGGTGTGGTGTAATGTTTGGTTTTGGCAACTATTTGCATTCTGTGGTTGGCTTGGAAAGATGGATTCAGTCAAGAGCAAAGAAGAGCTCAGTGCTTAAAAAGAGTTGCCGATTCCCAAGTATGCGCTGAGCGTTTAGTTTGATGTAGGGCTGGTTTGGCACGAGTTTTGAGTCAGTAAATCCCCAGGTCGGATTTCAGTAAGCTCCATTTTCTAGCCTCTTCTCTGAAATACGGAGGACATGGAACCATTGTAAGGATGATCTATGCGGCTGCTTTGCGCATTAGATTTTGAAAAGGATGCCACCTTTCCACAGTGCAGCACTAATGTTCCTTCTCCGGCTTGTATGGGTTAATAACTACTATGACAGCTGTGGGTGTATATGCTTTCTCTCAGTCCCAGCATACAGATCCATAAATCCTGAAACAGGTCCTAGTTGAGTACTGCTTATTCTGGCATTGACTCGCCGAGGTCTCAAGCTGTGTCTTCCTCAGCCTTGCTGTGGAGTTGGACTTGGGGACCCTTTGCATGTAAGGCATGTATTCCCTCGCTGAGCTAGGGAGGGACTATCCCAGAAGGAGGTGTTCCTGTGAGCTTTTCAGCCCAAGTGAAGTGTATCCAGGCTTACCTTTTTTGATATTGTTCATATGCTTCTAGAGGGGAGAACCAGTTAAGTGTAGGTACATTTTTCTGAAAGTCAGAGAGCTGGAGAAACGTCTTCATGGTCCCTGGGTGAGCTGCAAAGGAGTGCGTGTTGGTTTTGACTTCATGCTCATGGCTTGCCTTACTCCTTACTCTCAAAAGCACTTCCTTGTGGCTGACCCAGGTCATTCCTGCATGTTGAATTGTTTGCAGGTGGCTTTGCAGAAGATTTGGGTGAGTTCGCAAGCAGAGGTCCCTGCGCTGAGAAATAGGGAAGCACAGCATGTAGAAATATCTACGTTGGGGTCATTGTTCCCTGTTTCAGATCTGAAGTGCCTCACTTTGTTCTTAAAAACAAAATGTGTACGTGTAATAGCGCATTCTTTTCCATCTGCGGGATTAGAAATGCCCTGCTTTCCTATGGTGATTTCCTATCACCGTTTTATACGTGGAAAACTTTGCCATGATATTCTGATATTCCCTCTATTGATCTTCATTCTTCTAGCGGTGTGTGGTTGGGATCTCGCACAGCGATCCTGCCTGCTTTAAGAGGCTGAGATGGTTACGGCAACCTTTTAGAAAGCTGTTTTGAGAACCTCACAGAGCTTTCTGAATACTGAGGAAGGAAAATTGGGGAGTTTTTAAGGCCAGCTTTTTATGTAACAGCTAACAAAAATTGGGAAGGAAAGTTGAGGCTGAAAACCCTCTTCTTTCTCTCAAAGCAGCTACTTCTGTCCTTCCCTTGTTCTCCTCAGAGGAATGCTCATGCAAACTTTCCTAGAGGCCAGCTCCATTTCAGCTGGGTTGCTGAAGACTGTTATGCTGGGGAAAATGAGTTAACAGCTTAGCTATGACAAGAATTTTCTATCTATAGGAAATCCAGTTGTGAGATCTTTACACTCAAACCTGCAGAGAGTGGCATTTCATGTGAGGCTCCCATTTCTAAAAGGTTTTGCATAATCAAAACCATCTGTTGAATTTTGCTAGACACCAGACATTTTTGTTTGTTTTTTTAAAAAAAGAAGTTAATCCTAGAAATTCAGACCAAAGCCTTGTGTTATGGGCGGCTATTTTGGGAGGGGGTGTTGGAGCTATAGCCAGACTGGGAAAACCCTGCCTTAATTGCATGGAAAGGGGAGCGTGCCAGTTCATACATAAACTATTTAAAAATCTATCCGAAAAGGCAAGCAATAGATACTGTTGGCAGAGTGAAAAACAGAAAGCGTTGCTTCATTAATGCCATGTGCTCATGGCCATGCAGTACCATTCTGCTTTCACAAACGGTCTGAAAAAGTACTACGTAAAGACATGTAATCTATTATTGTCATTTATTATTATTTATTAAATTTGTATACCGCCCTATACCCACAAGTCTCAGGGCAATTCACAGGATAAAATCGCAAAATACATAATAAAAACAAAAGCAACCCTACCCCCCACCCTCCAACACATTTTTAAAGGGCATTGGATGGTAATTAGCCCAAGGCCTGGTTAAAAAGGAACGTTTTTGCCTGGTGCCTAAAGGGTTAGGGCCAGCGAACTTCCCTGGGGAGAGCATTTCGCAAACAGGGAGCCACTGCAGAGAAGGCCCGTTCTCCTGTTGCCTTCCTCTGGACCTCTCGGGGAGGAGGCATGCATAGATAGGCCTCAGAAGATGATCTCAGGGTCCAGCAGGTTCATATGGAAACCTGTATATGAACTCTGAATTCTGTGTTGTTATAAAATTGTCTCTGCCATATGAGAAGACAGTTAGGGATTTAAAATGAGAGTTGTTGTTTTGGTTTGTTACTGTGTCCTTTTATCATGTATTTCATAAAATAAACAAAATTTTAATACATAAAAACATATTTATTGAAATAAAACGTTTAATTAAATAAATAAAAAGCAGAATGAGACAATGAAAAGGCGGCCTGTATATCATGGAGCAACAGTTCCCTTCCCACCAGTCAAAGCAGAATGAGAAGGAACGTCTGAGTTATGGTCACATGACTTTGCTGAACATGTGATCAACCTTGTGAATAATGTGCTCCTACCTATAAAGCATATCTGAGCCCTTGCATGGTGAAGGTGGGGCTATGAATCAGGAAATCCTTCGTTTAAATCTTGTCTCTGCCTTCCCTCAACTCATTAGGTAGCCATAGTCCAGGCATAGGCAAACTTCGGCCCTCCAGATGTTTTGGCCTAGAACTCCCATGATCCCTAGCTCACAGGACCAGTGGTCGGAGATGATGGGAATTGTAGTCCCAAACTTCTGGAGGGCCGAAGTCTGCCTATGCCTGCCATAGTCACTCCCATCGGCAATATGGGGCTGATACTGACCAACTTTACCCTGCCGTATCTTACAAATAACCTGCAATGTGTGAAGTTCTTTCAGAATATGTGCATTATCTAAATGTTAGGTTGTTATTGATGATGATGGCATTTAAAAAAAGATATGTTCTGTTGTTAATGAAATGTAAGTAAGCAACATTTACCATCCAGTAGTAGGGGATATCCCAGGTGCTAAGATGATTTGCAGAGGTCTCCCAATCAATCAGCTGTAGAAAAGGAGCAATTTGTGTGCCATCCTTTTCATAAGTGAACTGCAGCCCCTCTAGTCCTGCGATTGTGGCTATTTCCTCCTGAAAAGAGGGGGTGTCTGATAATTTTTAATGCTTACCTAGGCTTGGGAATAGCTTAGAGATTAGCTCTTTGGGTTGGGAAAGGCAAGTGTCTGTTCTAACACTATTATGTCGTGGATTCAGATTGCATTGTTGAGTAAAATCAGCACTCAGTTCTACAGAGCAGAAAGCAATGGCTTGTATCATGGCATCTCAGTTTGCATCCATTGTGGGTCTCTGTGTCGTGGTTTCTTTAGCTCCACATCCTAGGGCACTGGGGAGGAGAGGGGGGAGCCGGGAGCCCAGGGCCAAATGCAGCCTTCATGTCCTCTGCCCACCGCTTGGACCTCTGCCCAGGCCATGCCCAGTCTCTGACACTTCTCAGTGACCTTGCTCTGAGCTAATGTCAAAGCATTTGACTTTTCTGAGTAGTTTGCACAGAGTTTAATGTGCAGAGTTGATTACCCGAGGTAGATTCACCCCAGTCATTGCATGTGCGAAACGAGGCCCACTCATGCAATAGGACTTCCTGCCTCTCTTCCCCGTGTGCCCCCTAAATCTGCTCTGGAAGGCTGGGGATGGGGGCTCCCAGAACAAGTTTGTGGGGGGCACACTTGGGGAGGAGAGAGTGGGAAAGTCTCGTTGTGTGAGCGGACCTTTCTCATGTAGTGCTATGTTGAATTCCACCCATTGGATGTTCCCTTAGTTTTGCCTGGGGGCCCCACCCAGAACGTCCCCCATGATGGAATATTCCCACCCCTTCCCTAGTTGAAGTGTAGCTTATTCTAGATCCGCTTCACCAAAACTGAATTAGGAAAAAAACAGAATTTGGGGGTGGAGGAGGTAGCCCTTGGAGGTAGCAGCAACCTTCTAGCAAGCAGTGGATAGGTATCCTCACGCACGGGTGTGTGATCCTGTCTCTTTTGCCCTCGTCCTGGTCTCAGGTGCCGGATGTGTTCCCTGACCTTCTACTCCAAGTCGGAGATGCAGATCCACTCCAAAACCCACACCGAGGCAAAGCCGCACAAGTGCCCTCACTGCTCCAAGAGCTTCGCCAACAGCTCCTACCTGGCCCAGCACATACGCATCCACTCGGGCGCCAAGCCCTACACCTGCAGCTACTGCCAGAAGGCCTTCCGCCAGCTCTCCCACCTACAGCAGCACACACGGTAAGGGCCGCGAGGGCGGGGGAGCCTTCCGCGCTGCATGTGCTGGCGGCATCTTCGCATGAGGCAGGTGCCCATTTGGGGAAGACTGCTCAGGGCAGCGTTGACATTGACTGCCAGTGGTTCCCCCGTTAGTGCATTGAGCAAAAGGTACTCCTCCGTGTGTGCTCTCTAGCCCTCTTCTAAAGATCCGCCTGGGGTGAGTTGAGGGGGGCTGTTTAGCCGTCAAAGACAGGCATTCCTCTGTGATCCGTGGGAGACTGAAAGCTGTAGGTCAGGACTGGCAGCCTCCCCAAATGGCACTTCCTGAGCAGCTGCCCCTACCCCCCAAGCCCACCCCAGCCCCTGGGCATCCCAAGCGCCCATTTCTGCCAGCCCGGTTCTCCTCTCTCTGACCTCCTGGTGCAGCTAGCGCTCTCGGCCTTTCGTTCTTTCTTTGCTGGGGGCAAGAGCGCTCCTTGGTTTCCCCTCCCCTGTCGCCAGGCAGCATGGCGCCGTCCCTCCTGTTGTCCTTGCTAGCCAGCTGGCGGTCATATCCCAACTGCTGCCCCTGCTCCTCCTCCTCCTCCTCCTCCTCTTCGGCAGGATCCACTCCAAGCTCCACACGGCGATTGTCAAGCCGCACAAGTGCCCTCACTGCTCCAAGAGCTTCGCCAACACGTCCTACCTGGCCCAGCACCTCCGCATCCACTCGGGGGTCAAGCCCTACACGTGCCGTTACTGCCAGAAGGCGTTCCGCCAGCTCTCCCACCTACAGCAGCACACACGGTAAGGGCCAAGGAGGCTGGGGGCCCAGCCTGGCCCCCCGTGCCGTCAGCATGCACCTTTTTGGAGCACGCACGCCAAGCATGCAGAGTTGGGGGGCGCGGGGGGGGAGGCGGACCGGCCCCGTCAATCGCAAGGGAGTGGCCCACCAGAGAGGATGGAGTGAGGGCTGCAGAACAGACAACTGACCATTCCAGGGCAGGGATGGGCAGGGGCCTGCCCTGGGGAAGTCTCCCTTCCCCTCCCCCCACTTTCCCCCCAGGGGGTCACAGAGAGAGAGAGCGGGAGGCAGACACGGGTCACTAGGGGTCCCAACCTAGGGGAAGAGGGAGGGAGGACAGGAATGGGAGCAAGGGGGTGGGGAAGCTTCCACTGGATAGAAAGGGGAGCCACTTCCTTTAGCAATTTTGGGCTGGCATTGGGGTTGGTCCTTTTGGAAGGCCCATGAGTGGATCTGTGGGCCTGTCCTTGGGCGCTGTGGAGGGCAGAAGGAAGTTCCCCTCAGGCCTCCGCCTGAGCAGAGACCTTGCTCTCCAGTCCCTTGCCTTGGCACGGCCGCGGGTGACTGTGAGACCGGTGAGCTTGCCTTTTGCCCAGGAGCTGCTTGTCCCTCCTCTTTTGTTCTTGCACGATCTTGCATGCTTCCCCCTGCCCTTAGCTAGCTCAAGTCGAAGGAGGAAGGGTTTGCGACACGGGGCTCACACAAGAGAAGTGAACGACTAAGCCTGGTGGAGGGGAGTTCACCTCTTGCTTAGCTCAACTGTAGGGCTTGCTGGGAGCAGGGTTCTGTTTCAGTGTTTCTCTGCTCATCTTCCCTTTGCGCTTTTCCTTTCCGCGGCAGGATTCATACTGGAGACCGGCCCTACAAATGTGCTCACCCTGGGTGCGAAAAGGCTTTCACGCAGCTCTCCAACCTGCAGGTAAGGTGGTGAAATTGCTTCTTTCTCCCTTTTGAAGTATGGCACTATATGGTCCTTCGTCTCTCCAAACCGGAGCAGAAAGGAGTTGTGACTGGAGAGTGTTAGAAAAGAAGGCATCTCTATATCTGTTCATTCCTCGAGTGCAGGATCTGTGGGTGTGACTAGGGTTGTGTTGAGAGCCTAGAATGAGCAGAAAGTTGTTTACTGGGTGAGGCTTTCATCAGAATTTAAAAGAATTGTGAAAATATTGAAATCCCTGGAGTTATTTTTGGAGGGTGGGTTGGGGATAAGACAGCTCCCATTGATCTCAGTGGGCCCTAAGTTCAAACCAGTTTAGTTTGCTTTTATGGATAGCTCAGTTGCTTAGAGTGTGGTGCTGATAATGCCAAGGTTCAGTCCCCACATGGGATAGATGCACTGCAGGGGATCGGACTAGAGGTTCCTTGGGGTCCCTTCTGACCACTACAATTCTATGATTCTCTGATCCCAATATTAGTAGTTTTAGTACCAATATTGCATAAAATTAATGAAGTGTTCACTAGACATTGTGCAATAAATGGAACACACCAGTCTTATCCTACTACAGGCTTGCAATTCTGAATCAAAATAAGCAGCCTGAAGAAATGTGTGTGTGTGTGTGTGTGAGAGAGAGAGAG
Source organism: Podarcis melisellensis (assembly GCF_964234715.1). NCBI lineage: Eukaryota > Metazoa > Chordata > Lepidosauria > Squamata > Lacertidae > Podarcis > Podarcis melisellensis. The sequence continues at coordinate 37,843,889 of NC_138534.1, read as the reverse complement.
AGAGAGAGAGAGCGAGAGAGAGCTGGAAGTCTGAGTATCTGTTAAAGGACAAGGCAAGGATGTTCACCTGTGGCTTTTTTCAATTACTGTGGTGCAGTCTGATTTGGTTGCTTAAGTAATCGTGGGAAGATCAGTGGTTGTTGCCCGTCACAGTAGGTAGATAGCTAGATCTGTAAAAATTAAGATGTTCCTATCGGTATGAATGGTGACAAATCTGAATGCTGAATTCAGAACAGCTGCCATTGCTTCCTGTGAACCGTGTGTGTGTGTGTGTGTGTGTGTGTGTGTGTGTGTAAGGAATATGCTTGTTAACTTGACTACATATGAATTTTAATGGCTTGGGGGGACGGGGGAAGCATGCATTGCAGAATACAAATTCTAAAAATTAAAGGCTTTGCTTGAGGATTTTGGAAAGGATAGCTTAGGGTGTGCTTGCGTCCTTTTTATGCTGAACAAACCTGAAATGTGGTATGAGTTTGGAGCAGAGAAACAAAGAAGGATGGGATAAGGGAGAAGGAACATTGGGAGGGATGGAGAAAGAAATGGGTAGCTGGAGAACCTCGTGAAGTGTCCAGGTTTGAACTCTGGACATAGCAATTTAAGCAAGGTTTAATTACCCTGTCTTCATAGGGGAAGGGCCTGGAGCCCGGGAAACAAAACTGGATGCTAAATCCCAACACACTGGCCGCTTTCTTGGTTACTGCATATTTAACCTGATAAGTTAAATATTTCTCAAAGTCGTTTTCAGAATATTTTAAATGAGGGCTGGTGGTTCAGTTAGCAGCCTCTTAATGAAATACCATATATAACTAATCCCAACTTTGCCAATGCTAGCGTCAAGAAGAAAAGGAGACGGCTCTCCTCTCTTTGCCGTCTGGTGCGTTTAGGTCCACTTTACCCCCTTGCAATGCCCCACACCTTTTGTGGGACAGATTCTACACCGCTTGCCCATGATGGCAGCAGGGAGAAGAGGAGGAAGAACAAGTCAACTCGCACAACTTTAAATATTGCTCAACGTCTGCTAAGCGACAGCTGATCCCTCCTAAGTGGAAGTGTGGGGCAAAGTAAGGAGATGAGGATCAGCAAGACTCTGAAGCCACTATTACTTACCTTGGCCTCTGAGAAATGGAATAGAGACGGTAGGGAAAGGGCAAATGGGTCTTTTAACATGGCACCACAATAAGAAGCTAGGTTTTATCATTACAGCTTCTGCCGTGTGGGCATATGTGGATAGAGAGAGCCAGTGTGGCGTAGTGGTTAGAGTTGCAGACTAGGACCATGAAGACCTGGGTTCAAGTCCCTGCTCAGCCTGCCAAAGAGATCACTTATGATCTTTGTCCAGTCACTTATTCTTACTTCTTCTGTCTCACAGCCCTGAGCTTCAAGGGCTTGATAAATGAAAGTAATGGTGGGTGGGTTGGGGGTACCATGTTTGCAGCCTTGACCTCGGAGGAGGGTGGAATATAAATGAAGCAAATAGCATGCTTATGTCTTAAGTATAAATGAAACCCTCATTGGTTTCATATCACTTTGGGTTCCTTAAGTGCAAAGGCAATTAACCGAGAGGCCAGTTCGCATATGTACGGCTGTCCAAAGCAAGCGTAAATCTCTGGCTGTAGAATATGTTGCAGGTTCAGTATGTCAGGTCAAGAGCAAGCTTGAAGTCTCAGATTCATAGAGATTTGAAGGACCTCTATGGAATCAAGACTTGGAGCACTTGTTCTTGAGCTTGGAATTCTGGGGTGACTACCAGCTAACTTGGCCTTTCTCAACCTTGGGCCCTCAGATGTTGTTGGGCTACAATACCCATCATTCCTTGCTGCTAGGACCAGGGGTTAGGGATGATGGGAGTTGTAGTCCTACATCCTATATGAAGAATCATGTTCCTCCCTACAGAGAAGCAACTTATCACAGTAAGCATCAACGTTTGCATCTGGGGACATGGGCGTAGCCGGGGGGGGCAGAGGGGCAGCTGCCCCCCTCCAGTCAAGTGAAATAATGACAACACCTAGCTAACTGACCAGTCATGTTGGTTCTGCCCCCCCCCCCAAAAAAGAAATCTTGGCTACGCTGATGTCTGGGGACCCTTAAATAATCCAATAGCAGAATGGGCAGGGGGTCCATGTTCTGCAATTACTCCTGCGGCATCATCTATGAACCTCCTCAAGAAGATTCCCCCAACCCTCCAGACCGGATTTTGGGGTTGCACAGAGAGGGGGGGGTGATCAAAAATGGCCTCCTCTTCTTGTTCCACTTACAGATTCCTTCCAGACTGTTATTATTGGGCTCCACCCTCGTTTCTGACTCATCAGTAGTGGGGCTGAAGTCTAACTTTAATCCACTCCCCTTCTCTCTCCTCTCACGCTCTGCAGTCCCACAGACGGCAGCACAACAAAGACAAACCATTCAAGTGCCACAACTGCCACCGTGCATACACAGACGGCACCTCTCTCGAGGTCCACCTGGCCACCCACACGGTCAAGCATGCCAAGATCTACAACTGCTCCATGTGCAATCGGGCTTACACCTCAGTAAGTACCATCCTGTGTTGGCTGGGGGGTGTGTGTGTGGAAACCAGGTGGCAACTGATAGGTCTTGGCAGTGCTTCGGAAAGAGATTCCCCATGGCTTCTCTGTTAGTATGAAGGAGATAGTTGTCCCGTCTGTCTGTCTGTGTCTGGTTTTTATTTTCCATCTCTCTTCTATTACAGGAGACATACCTGATGAAGCATATGCGGAAACACAATATCCCTGATGCCCAGCAACAGGTGGCTGTGGTCCAAGCCCAGGTGCAGGCCCAGGTCCAGGCCCAAGTTCAAGCCCAGGTCCAGGCCCAAGTTCAAGCCCAGGTCCAGGCCCAAGTTCAAGCCCAGGTCCAGGCCCAAGCTCAGGCTCAAGCTCAAGCTCAAGCTCAGGCATCGCAACAGCAGCAGCAGCAGCACTTCCAGTCACAAGGGGGCGGGGCAGCCGGGGGCCCGTCTGGAGACAACCCTCCCAACCCGCCACCCCAGTGTTCCTTTGACCTTTCCCCTTACAAGACTTCGGAACATCACAAAGACATCTGTCTCACGGTTAGCACCAGCGCCATCCAGGTGGAACATCTTTCCAGCTCCTAGAGACCTTGCTAGAGGGGAACGGGGAAAAAACTCCTTGCTCGTAATCTGTGCCTGAGGGCATTTCTGGTGTGGCGGCCTCCCCTCGTGCAGCAGCCTCTAGCCTCCTCTTCTACAGCTTCCCTTTGGGTGGGCGGGGGGAATGGGAAACGGAGGCTGTGTCCCCGTAGCGGCTGCCCCTTGGCTCAACCATTCGTGCTTCGAGGCGCAACCACGGCACGTCCTAGACGGGAGGGGAAAGAGCCTGCTACTCGTGAGAGGGGGTCCTCGGCTTCAGGAAGCATCTTTGGTTTGTCCAGGGAAAGCCCCCGTTTCTGTCACTTTACGAGACGAAAGGAGAACGCCCTTTGGTTGCCTAAGTGAGGTGAAGCTGTTTGAAGGAAGGGGCTGCAGCAGCAGTTGGCCGATGGCGGATGAACGAGGGCAAGGGAGCCTCTGGAAGCTTACCCTTGGGTGGGGAGCGGAGAGCGCTTGCTCTTTTCGTCTCCCCTCCTTACAAAGGGGAGGAAGAATGGCTGCTCCAGTTCTAGGTACCAAATGTGCCCACCTTGCAGACATGTAGGCAAAAAGGGGGTGTTGCAGAGGGTTTGATCTCTACCAGCCGAATCACACGCCGTAGGTGGTTGGCGTTGAGGTTGCAAGCCTTGCTTTCCAACCAGATGCAGAAGTAATTGGGGGGGGGGGAGTCTCAGCCCCCATTGCAACAATAAGCCTGCTGCAGATAATAAGATGAAAGTCTGAACCAAAACAAAATAAGCAGCTGGTGGTGACAGTGCCAAAATGAAGCCCGGTCCCTTCCCTCCGAGAGGAGGGGAGGTTGGGGGCTGGCGAGGCCATCCTTCTGACTTCTTCCCCCCCAGGGATCACGGGCCACACCCCCAAAAGGGAGACCTTTCTGAGGGGCCAAGGGGAAAAGGAACTGCTGAGCTGCTCCTTGCTGCAACATCATCCAATTGCTTCCTTTGCTCTCTCGATCGCCAAGAAAAAACCGGAAGGAGGTGGCTGCGGTGGTGGCAGCAGCACAGACAGCAAAGCAGCGACTGGCAGAGGGTGGACAGTGGAGAGGAGGGGAGACGATGGAAACAGCCGCTCACACAGAGAGAGAGACCAATGAAAAAAGGGGGGGGAACCCCAAGCATAGACTCAAACTCCCATTGAATTTAAATATATCTATATATATATAAATATATATATACAGATAGATAGATATATCTATTCACACCCCAGCCCCATTTGGCCTGCTCTGTCCTTGCTGTAACTGTTTCTATCTGTGTTTATAAAACGCATTATCCTTGCGCACTTTTTATTTTTCAATCCTTGATTTATGCCCTTCCTTGCTCTCACCATCTTCCAAGTTACTTCCCCCGTTTTCTCTTCTTCTGCTCTCGCCATCTTCCAAGTTATTCCCCCCGTTTTCTCTTCTTCTGCCCCTGCCCCAATCTCTCTCTCTCTCTCTCTCATCTCGTGGTTTCCTATGCCATCATTTCAATTTTCCTAGTTATCACTTGAATCACAGAAGAAGGGAAGGAAGTGGGGGGGGCAGATTGGAATTTGAGCAACAACAAGGAAAAGATCCCCTACGGGCATGTGAATACCGCAAGGGGGAGATTGGGGAGGGGGGGTTGTAAGGACTGTGCTTTTTTTATATAAAAATAATAATACTGGTGCATAAAATAGGAATTGGTTCAGATGCTTTTCTATGCGAATGAAGGTACTGGGAATCGTTGGCAGTAGCTGCATGCCCAAGGCCAAGAGTATGGGGATTGCATGTTCTCCTCTCATCCATGAGAGATCCGGCCAAGCAGGAACATTGCAAGCCACCTTCTATGCAAACTGCTCTTGCTTCCCTGAGTGCAGAAAGCAGCTTCTGCTTGAACACAAATCCATAAGTGACCTGATAATTCTTGGGGTGGACCAGGACTGGAAAATAACCTTCCCCTCCCCACCCACCTCCAACGGGCCCCATGAAGCCCCACTGAAACTAAAAGGTGCATTGACATTTCAAAACTGAGGTTGGGCTCCAGGGACTGTGATGAATTTGAAAGTGTGTGTGTGTGTTGTTTCTCTCATCAGACGTGGTTGCCAATATCCTAACAAAAGTGTCATGCGCGTACGCTCTGTGTGTGTGTGTGTGTGTGTGTGTGTGTGTGTGGCTGAATCCTACACTTCCTTCTCATTGGAGTGTGAATTACCTGGGCCTGATAATATATGTCTTGGTTGATCATGGTTGCTAACATTGTTGGAGCTGCAGGAATGGTGTATCCTCTTTTATTTCTGTGTACCAGCTTCCACATGTCAGCCATAACCCTGAGTTAGTAACTAAAGTTGTTGTATGTGAATACCCACGCAGTGTTTCAGCATAAGAGTAATTCCAATTCCTCCCAGAAGCATTGGGGCAGATCAACACTTTCGTGAGCCACAAATGAGGCATTGTTGGCATTTCCACAACACAGCAGAGTAAGGCTGTGTACAGACCATAACTGAAGCATATGAGAACACTGTCCGAGCCAGTGGCACCTATATTCATGTCTCCCCGCTCCCCAATTATGCTCAAAAGGTTTGTAATTGGCAAAACTTGTTTGACCACAGAGGGGCAGCGTATGAATGTGTGTACCATGGGCAAGAGTGGTACACTCTTGTATGCTGATGTCAGATCTTCGAGAAAAATATCTGTGCACTGCTTTCAGCACTTAAGGAGTCAGATAATGTGCCATGAAGATGGAGACGAATTCATCTTGTACATGAGAACGCAAACTCTTTCATGCTCCGACTTCCGGGGCTTGTTTAAACTGACCTTTTGACTCATTCACCAGGTTGAAGCAGCTATCTCAGTCTCCTCCGTGAGGAAGTGACTATGGGGTGTACGTTGAGAATCCTGTTTTCCAAGCGTAGAAACAGCCAGTGTCCTTAATCTGATGTGGACCATTGAGATAAAGAATTAGATAGGGCTGAGAGTTGCTCATGGTTCCAGATATTGAAGCCTTTGGGGGCGGGGGGAGTTGCAAAAATTTAACCTACCTGTTGGTCCTGGAAATTTAACAGGACGTGAGTTGGGGTAAAAGCACCACAGTCCATTTGGCAATCATAAAGCACCTTGCGTATGTGGGCATCTTCCCAGACTGGCACCCCTTCTCTGCACTCCCCTACCTTGGCTGTAGTCAGCATCCCCACCTCCTGAGCTGCACCAGAGAGGGGAGAGATCTGGGGGGAAAGGGTAGTGGGAGCCAAGAACACAGCGTTGCTTATGGTGAATAGAAAAGCCCTTCTCCGCAGACACAGTGTCAAAAGCAGCCAATGAAAACACATCGAGTCCAGAAATGCCAAATGTTCCCAGTGCTGGGCAGTGTTCATGCTTTTTCCGTCTTCGGTCAAGAAAGAGTACCAGTGGAATTCGGGTCACTGAATATTAAGGCAACCATTTCCTGTTTTTGCTCGTACCTCGTTAAATCGCAGCATCAGTTCAGTGTAATTTTTCACTTCTTTCAAAAGACCTTCCGAGTTGCATTTCCCAGAGGGAGAGGGGTATTTTAAATTTCAAACTTTTAATATTGCATTAGATCTTTTTGTATTTAATTTCATTACTTTTTTTTTTAAAGAATAAACTCCGAAAGCCCTCTTAACCTTCATGAGACCAAATTTGTGTGTGGTTGAATTTTTAGCGATTGACCTGGCTGGAAGGGGTGCTGTAATCAAACCATCCTCTAAACTGAACGTGTTTAAAAAAAAGAAAAGGCTTCAGAAATTGTGTTGTTCGTGCCCCTCTTTGTTCCTAAACATTAGAATGTTCACACATATTCCCAAACATTTTGTTTGTCTTCATACTGCTTTCATTATTATTTTTCATACTGCTTTTAAGTGCCCATAAATGCCAAAGAAGCTAGATGAGATGGCTGTATCATTTGTTGTCACTGTCAGCATGTGTATATATGTGTTTATTTGCATCCCACTCATTTTCAACATAAATTTATGTTCCCCTGGGAGCTTTAAACAAAAGGCAGGTAGGAAACCGGTAAGTACAATAAAACTAGCATACTGTTATAATAATCCAGCCAAATGGACAGTGAAACAAAAACTGCCTAAATTAAAAATGGTAGCATTAGAAGTTGTTAAAAGTCTGTGAAGATAGAAATGTGCTTGCTTGTGCCTAAATCAGGATTTGCCAGCCTAGCTCCCATGAAGATTTCCAGCAGTGCCCCAGACTCTGATCTTTCTTTCTTTTTTTAAGTAATTCTCTTGCCCTCCTAGCAAGAAAATTGTGAGGCAAAATGTGTGGGTATCTTCTAAGCCAGTGTTTCCCAGACTTGAGTCTCCAGCTGTTTTTTTGGACTACAGCTCCCATCATCCCTAGCTAGCAGGACCAGTGGTCAGAGATGATGGGAATTGTAGTCCAAAAACAGCTGGAGACCCAAGTTTGGGAAACCCTGTTATAAGCAATTTCTCTGAAATGAGAGTAGTGTTTTTCCTGGTATACTGAGGAATGCTCCCTGTTAGCAGACAGCATCGTCAGTATTCATTGTTACGTTTATATCCCACTTTTCCTTCAAGGAGCTCAAGGTGTCATACATGGTTCTGTCCATTTTTGTCCTCACAACAACCCTGTTGAGCTGAGAGACTTGGAATGATCCATATTCACCTAGTGAATTTCGTGACAGTGTGGAGATTTGCATCATGGGTCCTAGTCCAGTTCTCTAACCACTTCTGATCTCCATAATCGGGACTAGCAGAGCACAGTAAGCATAATGTGCTTGTCACTCTGATTTTGTTTTACTCCATGTTCCCCATGGACCCTCGTACCTATGGGACCACCTCTCCTGGTATGTCCCACAGAGGAACTTACGATCTTCAAACAAAAACATCTTGGAGGTCCCGGGCCACAGAGAGGTTAGGCTGGCCTCAACCAGAGCCAAGGCTTTTTCGGCTGTGGCTCCGATCTGGTGGAACGCTCTGTCACAAGAGACTAGGGCCCTCCGGGACTTGACATCTTTCTGCAGGGCCTGCAAGACAGAGCTGTTCCACCAGACCTTTGGCCAGGGCACAGCCTGACTCCCTCCTTTGGCAATCTTCACAGAACTCTAGCCCAATGGTTGCCATCAATTTGATTTGAATTAATTTTATAATGAAATGATTTTAGAGTGTTGTATTATTTTATTGTTAGCCGCCCTGAGCCCGGCTTCGACTGGGGAGGGCGGGATATAAATAAAAATGAATTATTATCATTATTATTATTAGCCATTTTGCCACGCCCAACCCATTGCAACTATTCTGTTTCTGGTGCCCCCAGTATTCAAACCAGTCCAAAAAGGTTGACAACCCCTGGCCTAAATGATCAAACCAGTTGCTGGTGCTGTGTGGTCATTCTTTCTCATGTAACTTTTGTCTTTTGCCCACCCAACAGAGGAGCACTGATTCATGGGCTTTTCATATGTACTTAAGAAATTCTCCATTTTTTGTGTACCTGATGGAATGTGCTTTGTGCCCCAGGGCAGTTGAATCTGGCTTTGGTTCTAGAGGCTGATCAGCGCTCCCAAACGATGAACTCTGATCTCTCAGAGGATGTGCATTGGCATCTGGAACAGGTTGGACGCCATTGCACTCAGGCCCACCTCATGGCAATACCTCCATCTTGTCAAGATACAGCTTCCTTTTAGTGGTCCTCATCCAGTCAGCTCAACACTCTGTTGCCTCGCTTGAACGAAAAAGAGAAAGGGACATGCCCTCCCAACATTTTCCCGGTGGAAATAGGGATGCCCTATTCCATAATAATAAAGGGACGCGGGTGGCACTGTGGCTTAAACCACAGAGTCTAGGACTTGCTGATCAGAAGGTCGGCGGTTTGAATCCCCGCGATGGGGTGAGCTCCCGTTGCTCAGTCCCTGCTCCTGCCAACCTAGCGGTTCGAAAGCACATCCAAGTGCAAGTAGATAAATAGGCACCACTCCAGTGGGAAGGTAAACGGCGTTTCCGTGCGCTGCTCTGGTTCACCACAAGCGGTTTAGTCATGCTGGCCACATGACCCGGAAGCTGTACGCCGGCTCCCTCGGCCAATAAAGCGAGATGAGTGCCGCAACCCCAGAGTTGGCCACAACTGGACCTAATGGTCAGGGGTCCCTTTACCTTTCCCTTTATTCAATAATAATTTTACTATTTATACCCCGCCCATCTGACTGAGTTGTCCACGCCACTATGAGCAGCTTCCAACATATATTTAAAAAAATTAAACATTTAAAAACTTTCCTATACAGGACTGCCTTCAGATGGCTTGTGGGTTGGAAAACTCCATACCCTCCATCATTTCTCTGATGAAAATAGGAACATCCTAAGGAAAAGTGGGAAATTCCTGGGTGAAATCAGAAACCGGGATGGCTTCTGTAAATCTGAGACTATCCCGGAAAAAATAGGGACACTTGCTGCGTTTGAATGGAGGTGGCTATCAGCAGTTTATTGATGGCACCAGTTCCATGAAGGTAGTCCTAGACTGCATAGGAGGCAAGGTAGACCCTCGTGAGACCACATAGTGTTAAACTACAGGACGGAGGAGGAGGGGTCTTCTGGCACCACCTGAAAATGGCCATTCAGGCAGGAGCAGACCCACAGCAACACACGTCCAAAATCCCCACCTTGGGCTGTGTATCTGATGGATACTGAAAAGAGGTCAAGGAGAATAAGCAGAGTTGCACCCTCTTTACTGTCTTCCTGTCATTGACGGCTAGGCCAAGGCAGTCTTGGGATCAGACCCAGGCCTGTAGCCAGGTTGAAATGGATCCGTATGCTCAGTCGTCCCAGAGGTACTGCAATGTTGCACTCAAGCATCATGCCTCTAAAGGGAATATTATCGCCTGGCCAATAATACAATCCTTGGTGTCCAGGAAGGCTTTCTTTAGCAGCAGTATTATTATTCAATTTGTTTACATCCTTGTACACTGCCTCTTTTGATTAAAACAAGGGAGTTTTAATCTAATGAGACCTGTGGGTATATGGCGGTATACAAATTTAATAAATAATATAATGCAGCCACTGTAGTGCACCCACTGGCTTTTAACTGAAGAAAAATCTGAATTTATCAGTTCCTCAGCTTTCAAATACAACTTCAAAAATAAATGAAAGTCTTGCTTCAGCTTCAGCTTCTGAGCAAAGGGGAGATCCCAGTGTCAGACTAGGACCAGGGTTTCAAATCCCTACCTCACAGGGTGGTTGTGAGCATTCAGTGAGGAGGTGGAGAACCACCTTGAGCTCCTCGGACGAAAAAGGTGGGTTTATAATTTAAGTCGATCCATCACAAACTATTAGGCTCTACTGAAAGTCACAATGCAGTGTGCTATTTCTTGAGTTTCACAAAGATCTCAGGCTGGATGTTAAACAGAAATGGTGGTGCAAAGATATTGCTGCTAAAGGGATGTTTGCAATCCTGACAGCTTTAAGATGGTGGTTCGGAAAGAACCTAAAGTAGTTCATTGCCAGAAAAAAGGTTTTTCTGCTTGCATGGAGGCAGGCTAGGACAATGAAGCAAGGCACCCCTCTCCCCTTGGAGAGATGAAAGCCAGCGGTCACTCAGAGCTCCCTCTCTAGCACAAGTCAGAACTCGATCGGCATGCCTAGAGCAGTATCTTAAAATTGAATTAATAGCCCATGAATCTAGGAAGTGTATATTTCGGTTAAGAGACGAAGAAACACTACCGATTTGCATGTCCTCAAACTGCTGGTCAAAGGTTTCTCAGAATTTGGGCCACTCACCTGTTGCCTGCTTTACAGGGTTCGAGAAGGAATAGAATTGTTCCCCCTAAAATTGGTTCTCTTCCCACCCCCATTAGAAAATAACAGGGCAGCTTCTTCTCATATTTATCACAGCCGAATTATAGCCCCCAGGATGTTGTCATGGCAACCATCCGAAGGCAGCAGGGGGAGTTCAGGAGATGGGGTCAGAAACATGGGTTGGCAAAAGGGAGGGGAGGTTTGTTGGCAGCGCGGCGAAAAGATGACTGCAGAGGAGTCGAAGAAGAGCACAAAGCAGTTCAGGAGGAGAAAATGAAGAGGACCAAAGTAGATTCAGCAATTGCGCTGTGGCTGGGTTGTGTAAGTGAGCTTTACCCCCTTCTAAGGCTATCTTTTAAAAACCAGCTTCATCCCACTGGGTTTTATTCAATGTAGCACAAAGCAAAACATTTCTCTTTCTGTGCACAGCAAAGCATTCTCCACCCGCTAAATCTGTTCTGGGGGTTCCTCATTGCTCTGGAGAAGATTTGGGGATGGCACAGGGTTGAAAGCTGCTGAGAAATCAAGCAATCAGCAGCAGGGTTGCATTCTCCATGGCACTCTCCTGAAGACGACCATTCAGGGCAACAAATGCCAATTCTGTCCCAAAATGGCCCAAAATCAGACTAAAATGGGCCAGCTTGGTCAGTTTCTTCCAAGAGCACCTGCAGCTAGACTGCCACTACCCTCTCTAGACCCCAAAACAGGTGTTGTAGTTGTCAATCCATCTGCTTCCATTTCCATTTTTTAATGTCCGTCTGCTTTCATGGAAGTGTTAGCACAATGCAGACCCTCCATGTGTCCCTATTTTTCAGGGATAGTTCTAGATTTACAGAAGCCATCCTCGTTTCTGATTTGATCTCAGAATGTCTCACTTTTCCTTAAGGTATGCCTATTTTCATCAGAGAAATGTTGGAGGGTAGAATAGGACACCACTATTTTCATCGGAGGGTATGGTGCTATGTGACCCCTGAGCCAAGGAGGTAAGTAACTATACAAGCTTTAGAAGACATCTGATGAGAGCCCTGTACAGGGAAGTTTTCAAATATTTAATGATTTATTTTGTTTTGTTATATGTACTGGAACCCACCCAGACTGGATGGGGTAACCCAGTCAGATGGGTGGAGTATAAATATATTATTATGATTATTATTTATTAGATAGAACGTCCCTTTTTTTTTACCTAAGAAATGTTGGAGGGTATAACAATGGAGCTTAGCTTTGACTGGATTGTGCTGTGTGTGTGTCGGTGTGTGTTTTCATACCTAAAACGTAATCCCAGGAGCACCAAATGCTCTGTTATTATCATTATCCTCTGATCACCACTCCAAGAACATAACTGAGCCACAAACAGATTTTGGTGAGTATCCAAGTGCCACTGAAACGGTTGTAGAGCATCATCTGCTGGGTATAATGGAGAAGACATTCATTCCTGCTAACCACCATTCTTCCTTTGCCTCTTGAGGGTGCTTTTTAAAACATTGTGCTCATAGGTACAAGAGTCTCCCTTCTGTTCTGCTCACATTAACTACCTCTAATCAGTTACGTTTAAAGAATAGCAAGACCTCCTGTGGCAGGAGACAAAAGAGGGAATCTGTTGTGGTCAGGTTACTAACACAGAGAAGCCAATATAGAAAAGCAAATTACATCTTGAATGAATGCTTTGTGCAGCAGGTGGAGAACAGCTTTCAGCAACGGGTCCTATGGGAAACGGAAATTCTTGGTATGAAAACTGAGAGTATACAAGAACGTCCCTGTTTTCATCTATGAAATGTTGGAGCGTACGGAGCTTACTCTGGCGATATTATTATTTTTCCCCCAGCATGAATGTCTAGACCTCAGTAAAATCAGTATTTTATTTTTTTAAGGAATACGAAGCAGGCATTCCAACCCAGTTCCTGACTATATGTTCTTTTCAACTCTTATCAACGTAAGCACATCCACTGTGAGATTAAATACTACCTAACAACCAGAATGCTACGAACATGAGTTTGACCAAACTGCAGGAGGCAGCGGAAGACAGGAGTGCCTGGCGTGCTCTGGTCCAGGGGGTCACGAAGAGTCGGACACAACTAAAGGATTAAACAACAACAACAAACAACAACCAGAACAATGCTTGCTGGTGGCACCTTTGCAACCAGGGAGCCAGTGTGGCGTAATGGTTAAGATGTGGGACTAGGACCTGGGAGACCAGAGTTCGAATCCCCTCAGCCATAAAGCTCACTTGGTGACCTTGGGCTAGTCACAATCTCTTAGCCTAACCTATCTTTCACTCCAGAGTTCCAAAAAGACATCTACTTCTGCTTCATTGACTATGCAAAAGCCTTTGACTGTCAACTGCAGCAAACTATGGCAAGTTCTTAAAGAAATGGGAGTGCCTGATCACCTCATCTGTCTCCTGAGAAATCTCTATGTGGGAAATCTTTTAATGAGGGTGAAAGAGGAGAGCGCAAAATATGGTCTGAAGCTCAACATCAAAAAATTGAAGATCATGGCCACTGGTCCCATCACCTCCTGGCAAATAGAAGGGGAAGAAATAGAGGCAGTGAGAGATTTTACTTTCTTGGGCTCCATAATCACTGCAGATGGTGACAGCAGTCACGAAATTAAAAGACGCCTGCTCCTTGGGAGAAAAGCAATGACAAACCTAGACAGCATCTTAAAAAGCAGAGACATCACCTTGCCAACAAAGGTCTGTATAGTTAAAGCCATGGTTTTCCCAGTAGTGATGTATGGAAGTGAGAGCTGGACCATAAAGAAGGCTGATCACCAAAGAATTGATGCTTTTGAATTATGGTGCTGGAAGAGACTTTTGAGAGTCCCATGGACTGCAAGAAGAGCAAACCTATCCATTCTGAAGGAAATCAGCCCTGAGTGCTCACTGGAAGGACAGATTGTGAAGCTGAGGCTCCAAGACTTGGGCCACCTCATGAGAAGAGAAGACTCCTTGGAAAAGACCCCGATGTTGGGAAAGATGGAGGGCACAAGGAGAAGGGGATGACAGAGGATGAGATGGTTGGACAGTGTTCTCGAAGCTACCAGCATGAGTTTGACCAAACTGCGGGAGGCAGTGGAAGACAGGAATGCCTGGCGTGCTCTGGTCCAGGGGGCCACGAAGAGTCGGACACGACTAAATGACTAAACAACAACAAAACAACAAGCTTTCACTCTATTCAGCTCATTGAAATACACATACACACACAATGCCTGTGGCAGCAACTGCCTTCTGAAGGTTCCTCGGGCTGAAGGTTTGGCAGCCCTGGTGAAACCAACCACTCCCTGGTGGCAAACAGTGTCTCCTTCTCCCCTCACAGTTCTTCCTCTGGAAACAGCTCCCTTCTGAAGGCTGCTAGGGCTGGAGGATGGGGCAGGGCAGGTGAGGGAAGCCATTACCTATCTGCTGACCAACAGTGACTCTCTCCCCTCACAGTTCTTCCTCTGGAAACAGCTCAGAACCTCACTGTTTTACCAAAGATTTCACATGCACAGTGCAAACACACACACACACATGCCCAGAACACGCATTACAGATTAAATGCGAAGCTCAAATCTTTTTGAATTTTGCATATTACAGCTTTATAGGGATGTTGAATAACACCATAGCCATGAATCATGAAAGAGAATAATTTGGTTGCTCCTGCTATCTCTCTGCCTCCATTTTATGTCTAGCTGATCCTTTGTCTTCAACATTATCCTGAGCATTCAATGATAGCTCCTTGTACTGAAACCGAACCAAAAGCTGATCCGGCCCAGAATGCTCTTTTCTCAAAGTCAGCAGCTCATTTAAGTTTTCAGCCAGCAATCCCTGCAAGCCTGTGGCTGGTGAGAGATCTGTGCATGCAATGGCATCCTGGATCATTCTAGAAAACATAAAAGTTATGTTTTGGTTGTCTTGGCCCAGTTCTGCCTGCACCGCCTGCTACTTAGGAAAAGAATGGGGTGATGACACATTCTTCTGTTGCCTATTCCTTTCACAAAGAACCCGGTTCGAGAGGTGGAGGCTGCCTCACATTGCCCCGGCAACCCTACAAAGCTAAGTGGAGGGTCTGATTGTTCTGCCTGAGCAGAGTTGTGTTGGTATTTCAAAGTCTCCCTCTCACCCCAAGTGCAGCTGCCAACACACACACCACCCAGCAAAACACACATCTACCTTCTGTTGCCCTCATTTCCATCTCAATAGCTTCCTCTCCTCTGGCCCAGTCTCTATTCAACCTCTTCATGCTTCTTATTCCCCCACCCTGTCCCGAAAGGAGCAGCTGGCCGGCCTGAAATGAAATCCCCTTTTAAAATTCCCTCCCAGCTCTCTTCTGGGCAGTTCATTGGAGTGCAGGCCGGCCTCCTAGAGACCATCACACTCCTCCCTTCAGAAAGACAAATAGGCTTCTGTAGCTGTTCATTGGCTGCCTCTGTTGAGGGCAAAGAGGAGCGAGTAAATAGGATTTGCAGACAATGTGACAGCTGTGCTGGGGATGTCCTATAAATTAAAGGGAGGGCAGAAGGAGGGAAATTTGAAAATATTCTCAGAGAGACAAGATGAGCCTGGAGGCGGCAGATAGCAAAGCTTCATGGACGACGACAGGGGCACCCAGGGGATGCAGCTGGAAGAAACCACACCTGGAACAGCCAAAACGTCTGGTCTACAAAAAGGTACATGCAAAAGGAAAGAGAGCAAGAGAGAAGCTGTGTTGGCAAAGGTCTGGAGGTGGGTTAAGTATGGGCTGACGTGGTTGTAAGGAAGGCAGAGACAGAGGGAGACAGAACTGAGCAACAGGTGCAGTTCTGCAGGATATTCACTGCAATCCCCACTGAAATGAACAGTTGAGAAAGAGCGAGGCTGTGATCTTGTGCATCTCCCATTTACTTCGGTGGGGATTACTTAGGGAAACTTCCCACCCAACTGCGTACCCATGTTAATTAGTGAGAGGGGATTTGGGATGTGATATACAGTGAAATGAAAAAAGAATTCAAATATACATTCCCAAAGAAATGAGAGGCTTTTTTATTAGGGATAATGGGAGATGAATTGAGAAAAGAAGACTGCAAATTATTCTTGTATGCCACGACTGCCGCAAGGATTCTTGTGGCCCAAAAGTGGAAATCCCAAGAGTTACCAGCCCTAATGGAGTGGCAGACGAAATTATTCGAGTATACTGAACTGGCAAAAATGAGTTATAAAATTTGAGACCAAAAAGTGGCAAAGTTTGAAGAGGAGTGGAGTAAATTTGTTGTGTATATACGAAATAACTGTAGAAGTTTAAAAACTGTAGCAGGGCTAACATAAATATTGCGATGTATATAGAATGTAATTAAGAATCTGCAGGAATGGATGTAAATTGGGAAAACCGAAGCAGGGAAGGAGGGAAGTCCGGGCGCGAAATTGCGCAGGGTAAATAAGAAGATAAAAAAGGTTGAATGTTAAAGTTTAACTTTAATTTTGTTTTGTTTTTGAAAATCAATAAAAAAGTAATAAAAAAAATTAGTGAGAGGGGATATTATTTGGATTTTCTGATTCAGGCACTTCAGTGTTTTGGGCCAGCTTTGGTCAACTGCTCCCCCTGTTCCCCAGTTCTTCTCTTCCGCCTTTTGTCCTTGCCCAGCACGACAAACAACTTCCTAGTCAATTCCTCTAGTGATGCAGGAATTCTTCATCTGCAGATCATCAAACCGCTAATGGAGAAGAAGCGAAGGAATCGAATTGCCCAGTCTCTCAACCAACTGAAGGCTCTCTTACTAGGTGGCACCAGCCCAGGTAACAAGGTAAGGAGCCACATTTGGTGTCTCCCCCAGTGGCGTAGCGTGGGGGGTGCAGGGGGGGCCGGCCGCATCGGGCGCAACATCTGGGGGTTAGGGTTAGGGGGCGCAAATCCACGGGTTAGGGGCGCAAATTACTTGCCTTGCCCCGGGTGCTGACAACCCACGCTACGCCACTGGTCTCCCCATAACCCATAACAACACATCCCACTGGGGATGAGAGGGCATCAAGCTTCTGTAGGTATCTAACATGATAAGCTTCAACTTTTAACTTTATTATTATTTATTAAATTTGTATGCCGCTCTATACCTGCATGTCTCAGGGCTATTGCAACATAAAATTAGAAGATAAAAACACAAAATTCATAATAAAACAAACAACACAATAACCCTCCTCCCCAACACATTTAAAAAGGGCATCAGATGTCAATCAGCCAAAGGTCTGGCTAAAGAGGAACCTTTTTGCCTGGAGCCTAAAGGTGTATAATGAAGGTGCCTGGCAAACCTCCCTGGGGCGAACATTTCACAAACGGAGCCACTGCAGAAAAAGCCCTTTCATGTGTTGCCGCCCACAGGACTTCTCATGGAGGAGGCACACGTTGAAGGCAGAGACAGGCGTTGAAGGCGTCTCCACCCCCATCATTCAGCCCCAACACTGAGGTCCAGCGCTGAGGGCCTTCTGGCAGTTCCCTCATTGCGAGAAGTGAGGTTACAGGGAACCAGACAGAGGGCCTTCTCGGTAGTGGTGCCCACCCTGTGGAACGCCCTCCCTTCAGATGTGAAGGAAATAAGCAGCTATCCTATCTTTAAAAGACATCTGAAGTTTTTAATATTTAATCTGAAGTTTTTAATATTTAATGCTGTACTGTTTTTAACACTTGATTGGGAGCTGCCCAGAGTGGCTGGGGAAACTCAGCCAGATGGGCAAGGTATAAATTATTATTATTATTATTATTATTATTATTATTATTATTATTAGGGCCTCAGAAGGTGATTTCAGGGTCTGGGTAGGTTCATATGGGAAGAGGCAGTCCTTGAGGTATTGCAGTCCTGAGCTGTTTAAGGCTTTATAGGTCAAAAACAGTACAGTGGTACCTTGGTTCTCAAATTTAATCTTTTCCGGAAGTCCGTCCCAAAACCAAAGCGTTCCAAAACCAAGGTGTGCTTCCCCATACAAAGTAATGCAAAGCGGATTAATCCATTCCAGACTTTTAAAAACAACCCCTAAAATAGCAATTTAACATGAATTTTACTAACGAGGCCATTGATCCATAAAATGAAAGCAATAATCCATGTGTTGTACTATAAAATAAGCCAGTATTGTAGAGGATAAAAATTTAAAGTAATTGTTTTTCTTACCTGCACTGTTTGGATGGGAGGCTTTTATCCATTTCTGCCGTCACACAATCAACCAGCAGCTGAACTGGGTTCCACACAGTCCCAAAAACAAATTAACCGAGAAAGCCTCAAAAAACAAAAACACAAAATAAATAGCAAAAAGATATTTATTAAGCTTTTACCAAAAACAAGAGTACAAAAATACATGGGGGGGGAAAGAAAATTAAAAATACAACGTACAAAAGACAAAAGGAAAATAAAAAAATTAAAAACAAATCTGTATTTCAAAACTTTAAAATCATTTGCTTGTTTCTTTGACCTCCTCACACCTCCCCTTCTTGTATTCCCATTTACATAATCAAATCAGCAAATCCTTGTCCTCTTTCACTTATCTTAACTCTATATCTTAACCTATTACAACTCTATATTTCCATCCATTATCAATTCATTTTTGCATATTCTTAATAGCTTTGTTGCTAATACCACTTATTTTCAATCCAACATCATTTTAACATTCATTAATTTTATAGTGTTTCTGCAAATAGTCTTTAAATTTCTTCCAGTCCTCTTCCACCAACAAACAAAACAAAAAAGTGCCAAACTTAATCTGTCAAACGGACTTCCGGAATGTTTGAAAACCAAGGCGCAGCTTCTGATTGGTGCAGGCGCATCGGACTTTCGGCTTCCGAGAAACGTTTGGAAACCAGAAGACTTACTTCTGGGTTTTCGGTGTTTGGGAACCAAGGCGTTTGAGAACCAAGGCATTTGAGAACCAAGGAACCACTGTACTTTAAATTGGGCCCAGAAACTAATCGGTAGCCAGTGCAGTCGGACCAGGATCGGTGTAATATGCTCAAACCATCTTGCTCCGGTGAGCAACCTGGACGCTGAATTCTGCGCTAGCTGAAGTTTCCAAACTGTCTTCAGTGGCAGAATAAACTTGTTTCTTCATATTCTCTCCCTCTTTCTCTCAGGATCCCTGAGAAGTATAGTTGTGTAAGCCGAGCTTAAGGATAAGGGAGAATTCTTAGCACTCTCATCAAACTGCAAAGTATTCTTTTAGGGAAGCCAGGAGAGTTAAATTGGTATGACACTGAAAGAGGTTTGTGGTGCAGATATAGGTTCCTCCTATTTCTTCCTGCCAGCAGCACCTACACAAAAAGGATCTTTCTTTCTTTCTTTTGTATTCTGAAGACAATCAATCCCACTGGGTAACATACTGGATATCAGTGCAGCGAAATGCAAAACCCAAAGGCTCACAATTTGAAGCTTGGACTATAGGACACTCTCCCCCAGCGTTCAAATGACAGTTTGGGAGAAAAGTTCCAGTAAAAAAATACAATATGAGTTGCAAGAAAATAGTCTTGTTTCATTCACTTTTGAGACACCACACTAGAAAACTTACATTGAACTACCTTCAAAAAACCTTCAGAACTGTAGTTTCATGGGGTGTGCTGAGAATGTTTTAAACCAGATATCCCTGCCTTCTTATTAGGGATTACCATTCCCATGATGCTTCTGTAGGGGACTGTGAAATTTAAAGTGATTTCAATCTGTGACGCAGATGTCCCTCCAAGTTCACTGAATAATAGTTTCTTCGAATTACCAGCTCTCTTTGTTCAGTTGAGAGTAGTTCCTGTCCATGCCAAATCCTCTTCTTTCTCCTCTTGCAATGCCAACTTCTGCCTGGTTCCAAGCCGGTCTCCAGTTATCCTCTTTTTTTCCCTCCCAAAAGCCTCTTCCTAATTCTCGCATGGACAAGGCAGCTCTTCTAGAAATGACTGTGCAGCGGATTCAAACATTGCAGCTAGCAGGTGAGTTGTGGGTGGGAATGGCTTATTACAATGTACCATACTGAAGATGGATAACATGGAGCGGGTTGGGTGTGATGGTTAGGGTGGAGACCAGGAGTGGATCTACACATAGGAAAAAAACGCTATAAATAAGTCAGAAATTAAATCGTGATAACAAAAGGGGGGAAAATTTGCTCCCCAGCGCCATCTGGTGTTGCATGTTTCTAACACATTCAACACACTTTTTTTGACTAATGTAGCTGAGTCCCAGTGTTCAAATCCCCGCTCAGATATGCAGCTCACTGGGTCACCTTGGGCCAGTCACCATCTCTCAGCCTAACCTGCCTCATAGGATTGAGGGAGAGTCATGAATGCCACTTTGAGTTCATTGGAAGAAAGGTGGAATAGAAATGCCGTAATTATAATATTACAACAATAAAAACAAATGAAGTGCCTCAGAGAGTCGCTTAAGTCACTTGCACAGAATTGATTGAGTTCACTGGGCACATATTACAAAATTTTATCTGGATTGCAGGTGGGCCTGCCAGGAGGTAACTGGAGCAGGATTCAGCTCCTAGATCATTACAGCCTATAATCACAATTGTGTGAATTTCGCTTAAAAGAATTAAAAGTCTGCAGCCAAGCAAGCTGAATTCTGCAGCCTGTATAAATGACGTGAATGGGCAAATCTGCATAATTTCTCTCATTCGGCTCTGTTAAGCTATGCAAGACCAAGTGAAATCTTCAGTCATCCTCTCTGGTTTCTGATACTTCCGCTGGCATTGCCCACATACTTTCATTCAGCCTTTCATCCGTAAGGTCAGGAAGTTGCTGCAAACCAAGACCCAAGGGTACGTACCCAAAGGCAAGATTAGAAGATCAGAAAGGACTGGACAGAGGAGGAATGGCGGAGACTGCCTCCCCAGCCCGAACCTTTCAGAGAAGAGGAAGGCAGTATAGATTTACAACAGTGGTTTGCGGGAGGTCATAGCTCAGAGGCAGAAGAGGGGAAAAGCTGGGAAATAATGGGAGAAGAGGAGAAGGCAGAGCCAAAGCAGCTGGCTGACATGTTATCACTAGAAAGCATTCCAGACCCCCCTTCTCCCAGAACCCGGTGAGCATTGAAAGTAGGAGAGCAAAGGGCTCAGAGGCAAATGACTCTAAGCGGCCATCATCAGGTGGGTGGTGCTGTTGACAACTGAGGAGAGAAGGGGGGGTGGAGATTACTTGGAGTAACGCCATTACTCCAAGAAGTTGCATTTCTAAGCCGCTCTCTGTGAATGTTGAATAAAATACATTGGTAAGAACTCTCCTTCTCTGTCTATTCCTGGCAGCCTACCGTAGGGGGATCAGATTCCCTGATGCCTGACAGAAGGGCATTTTCTCCTTCACTTTTACACTGTGAATCACTGACATACTCACCTCCCAACTGATTGCTGATTTAATGATCAGTTTTGCCCCATCTCCATACCTTAGGCAGGCTGTCTGCTGTTTTCATTGTTTAAGGTGTCACTTGTATCCATTTGAAATTGAATTGGGGGTTAGGCAAAAGCATGGAGGAAAAGGCTGTCAACGACTAGTCACGATGGCTCTGTATGCACTACCTCCTGAACCAGAGGCACCTGCTGGGGGCCGTGAGCAAGAGTGTGAAAACAGACCAGTGGTGTAGCATGGGTTGCCAGCACCTGGGGCTGTGTGGAGTAGGGTGGGTGGAAGGCAGGGAAACGGACGGAGTACGCAATGCACATCCAACTGCCTAATAAGATGGCGGTGCGTGTAGATGCAGCGGCTGGTTGCTCCTCAACTCAGAAGGAAGCTGTACTACCCAGGACAGGATGGGGTTGTGCAGAGTTGTTAAGGCAGCAGAGAGCATTGTTGGCTGCCCACTCTCCACCTTAGAGCAGATTTATGCCACAAGGTGCCATAGAAAGGCACTGGACATAGTAAAAGATCCATCGCATCCTGGTCACTGTCTCTTCGAGCTCCTGCCGTCGGGACGGAGATACAGGACGATGAAGACAAGAACGAGCCGTCTTAAGAAAAGCTTCTTCTCCAGAGCGATCTCGGCCCTGAATGGGAAGCCTGGACTTTGAAAGTCATCTAATCTTCCTTGCTGTATTATACTGTATTGTTTTAATTAGTGTTTTTATAGTTGTTTTGATTTTGTGTGGAGTACCCTACCTGGGTGGATGGAGCAGCCAAGTAATTTTGTTGTCCCCGAGAGGGGACAATGACAATAAAGATATTATTATTATTATTATTATTATTATTATTATTATTATTATTATTATTATTATTATTTATTAATGCTATCCGCGTCACCCAGGAGGCCACAGCCACAGAGATAAGAAAAAACGAGATGCTCTATTGTCTGGAGAGGTCAGTTCCTGGTTCGCATAGAGAATACGTTTTTAATGGAGCCTAGCAATGGAAGTGCTCAGCTGCGTTGAAGCAGCACTAGGTGTTGAAATTTTGCGCCCCCTAACAATTTTGCGCCTAGGACAACCACCCTTGAGCCCCCCTGAACAGAGAAGGGCTTTGCGTCTGATCCAACAAGGCTCTTTTATGTCAGAAGAAATCACACAGCTTATACCCCAGTCCCCTTTCTCCTCACGACATGCAGATGCATACATTTGATGGATGCTTGACTTGCCTCTCCTTTCATCTCTCCTTTGTATCTTCTTTTTCTCCCCACAGTGGCAGAGGACAAGGGCTTTCACACAGGATACTCCTACTGTGCCTCTCTTGTCCAAGCCTTCCTCATTTCAGAGACACAGCGGTATCTGAATGCTGCCACTCAGTCAAGCTCTTCATCCCGACGCCCCTCTGGGACTTCACTGGCAATTTCTCCACCAGCATCTAAGCTGGGAAAGGTCTCCAGCTGGAGTGAAAAGTGCCTGCCTTCCCCTGGCTTTAGACGTTTTGAAAGGTCTGTCCCTTCTGGGATCCTGAACAGAACAGGGTCCCAGGTATTCTGGAGACCCTGGTCTACTTGAACCTCTTTTAACCTATATATAAGGAAATGAGGGCAGAAAGATTCTTGTGTGTACTGGAGCCTCTAATTTATTTGGCTTTGGGGGAATACTTTCAGGAATTTTTGTGTGCCTGTGAAGCTCCATGGAGGAAAGTATTTGTGTCCTTCTTGTTCTGTCCACCTTGTCTTATGATCCATTTCCTGCTGTGTACATAAGTTTTCCCCATGCTGCTTTCTGTGGTTCTACATCACACTGTGCTTGGTGTTGTTCACGTGTATTAAATATAAAAGCTTGAAGAAACGGAAAATTATTTGTAAATAAATGCTTCAAAAATACAGGATGATGTAAGAATTTTCATTAACTATATTGTTTGGCCTTCTCCTAAGAGGGTCAAATGTGCTCTAAATAACTGAAACTGCAAGAATGTCATCTTTTTGGGGAGGAACTTTGTGGTGTGGCATTGATATGGAAAACACCAGTGCTTTACTAATCGTCTGCACTTCATTTGCAACTGGAATATAGTGTTTGTTTTCCACCATTGAGCCCAGAAAACGTTCAAGTTCCCAATATGTATCTCCCAGACAGAGGGATACAAAAATTTGGACAAGCCAGTGATTGCAGAGGGCAGAATAACAGCAGATATGAAGCGCTTGTGCTTTCTGTTTTGTCTGAATCCATGTTACACCCTGTGCTATTGTTAAGGCAGTATCTACCCTGTTAGCTGCCATTCCTTCTTCTGCTAGGAACCATTGAAACTGCAGTTTTGCGAAAAATTATCAGCCCCCCCCCCTTATGTACTGAGTTGAATAGGATCCAAAATGCAGCAGTCTGATTGGTCCTAGAACAATAGGATTCAGAATGCAGCAGTCTGATTGGTCCGCAGGAGCCACCCAATCCAGCTCCAGGTGGAAGTGAATCTGCAGCCTGATTGGCCTACAGGAGAATCCCGGAATTAGCCAATCACGTGCGACCCATTGTGTAAATAATGTATATAAAGCAAATATTGTGAGAAAACTTTGATTCCTCCTCACCACTATGAGCTGAATAAAGAGCATGAAATCCACTCTCGACTCCGAGTATATTTCACCCCCCAAAAAAGAAAACACTACGATTCCCAGGATTCTTGGGGGGGGGGGGATCACACCCTGTTAAACTGGTATAAAACTCGCATAAACTTGTAGTTGTTGTTGGAAATGCTTGTCACTGAGGGAAAGGAGACACTCCAAGATTCTGGCTCACCAGCCAGACATGTATTTCCCCCAAGGAATAGGCTTGGACTGGTGGTCTGGATCTATTAGAACACAATGGCTGCCTCCCAGTCCAGCTCCCTTTGCAGCGGAGGACTAAAGGGAGGCGAGCTGGGAAGCGAGCGGAAGCGCCCTGGCCTAGAGCGGCCGGAAGTGCCTCTGCCGAAAACAGGAAGCTGCTCCTGTTAAGGGCGGAAGCGAAGCCAAGGTGGGCGGAGCCGGCGGGAGGGGAAAGAGCCCGTGCGCTTGGCTGGAACCCAAGATGGCGGCGGGGATGTACCTGGAGCACTACCTAGACAGTAAGAGCGGGCGCGGGGCTCGGGCGGGACGCGGCTGGAGGCAGGCGGCGCAGGCGGCTCCCGGGAGGCGGCAGAGGCCCCGAAAGCCCGCAGTCGGGGGAGGGGGGGGCCGAGGCACCTCATATTCCTACGTGTGGGTCAGTTCACACGTTACGGCAGCAGCCGACCCGGATTCGCCCTGGTTCCTTTTTAACAGGGCGCTGCGGCTTAATCCTTCAGTGTGCTCAGTGGTTCCAGTTCCTTCCCTTCGGGTGCGTTGTCTGTTTGAGTTTAGCCCTCATTCTGTTTTACATTCCCCCCCCCTTAAAAAAAAGGAAGGGTGGAAGAAAGAAACTGCTTGATATTGGCATTGGTGAAATTTAAATGTAATAATGTTTGCCAATTCCACACCGCCTCCCTCCTCTTCCCACATCCACAGTTTGGCTCTGCCCTGGTTAAAATATGGCAGTGCACTCAGATACTGCTGGACACAAACACCCGCTTTACAAAACACACACACACAACAACCATTGTATTGTGCTTTGTTGGTTAATATCTGTGTGCAAGCATGTGCGCAAGCGGCGAATCGCAACACGCGCAGTCGTGGGTTGCGTTCACTTCAGGATGCGAACAGGACTCTGGAACGGATCCCGTTCGCATCCTGAGGTACCACTGTATTGACATGTGTTTTAATCTGTTTTTTAGCTTATTGATTATTTTAAGCATTTTTGAATGTTTAAGATCATTTTACTGATAATGTTATTGTTCTGTTATTTTTAAAAATGCTTTGATGTTTTATTGCGGTCAAGTCTCGTGAAGTAAATAAACAAAATGTGTTTTAAGGTGTACACCTACAAATGTAAAATATGATTGAGGTCAATGTGGGTATCATATGAGTATGCTAGTCAAAGAGCCGAAATTGGCTGCAGCTTCTTTTCAAGTATATGTTTGGTTAGGAAACAATTCAGTTAACATGGAGTTAATGTTGAGTGTACAGTAAAAGACAGTATAAATGAAAGTGTAGGAAAGAAGTAACCCAGGCA
This sequence comes from Podarcis melisellensis, assembly GCF_964234715.1. NCBI lineage: Eukaryota > Metazoa > Chordata > Lepidosauria > Squamata > Lacertidae > Podarcis > Podarcis melisellensis. Next base: position 37,818,603 of record NC_138534.1, on the reverse strand, counting down.
GGTCCCCACCAAGCTGATCATCTTCTCCATCTCACACTTGCCTTTTTTTCTCTAGGCATTGAGAATTTGCCCTTTGAGCTGCAGAGAAACTTCCAGCTCATGAGAGACCTGGACCAACGAACAGAAGGTAAGTCTGCAAAACCCCTGCTGATTGAGATTGACTATGTAAGGCTTCCTTGTCACACATTGAAGAACAAATAAACCTGGTGTTCGTATCCCTTTCTGTTTGGTGTCATGCCAGAGTGCTCTGTTATAATGCTGCACCCTACTTTTGCTTCCAGATCTCAAATCAGAGATTGATAAACTAGCCACAGAATATATCAGTAATGCACGGACGTTGTCTTCAGAGGAGAAACTGGGGCTCCTCAAGCAGATCCAAGAGGCCTATGGGAAGTGCAAGGAGTTCGGCGATGACAAAGTGCAGCTTGCAATGCAGACGTATGAGATGGTACGAGGGGGCCTGATTAGGTGGGGCTTTTTGGACAGTCTTTGTGAAGAGCCTTCATCCAAGCAGAATTGTATCTCTTTGGGCAGTTACTTTCTGCTGCCATTCTCTTTGCCTTTGTATAAGTCTTTGCTCTCTTGGTGGTTGGGACATAATACCTCAAAAATAACGCTCTCCCCCTCTTACCGTGTCTGCAGGTAGATAAGCACATCCGGCGACTGGACACGGATCTCGCCCGGTTTGAAGCTGACTTGAAAGAGAAGCAGATAGAGTCAAGTGACTATGACAGCTCATCTAGTAAAGGCAAAAAGAGTGAGTTCTGGTTTCTGTAGAAGTGGCTGACATGAGGGTGGGAGCAGGGGCAAATGAAAGATGTCCAGAAATGGTGATAGTAGAATTTCAGTCTTCAGAGCAAGTTACTATGAAAGAAAGACTGCATCCACCTAAATCTGTTTTGAATTTATAACAACTCTAGAGAGGTACGGAAGAGGAAAAATTACTGAGTATTTCCTTCCATTCTGTTGACTGATTCCATCACCAGATGGAACGCATTGCGTACCATCCACACAGTTGCTGCCTGACTCCATCCAAACTCATAGTGGGGGGGAAATGCTAATACAGTGGTACCTTGGGTTACATACACTTCAGGTTACATACGCTTCAGGTTACAGACTCCGCTAACCCAGAAATAGTACCTCGGGTTAAGAACTTTGCTTCAGGATGAGAATAGAAATCGTGCTTCGGCTGCGCGGCAGCAGGAGGAGGCCCCATTAGTTAAAGTGGTGCTTCAGGTTAAGAACAGTTTCAGGTTGAGAACAGACCTCCAGAATGAATTAAGAACTTAAGCCGAGGTACTACTGTAGGTAGACAAGGGAGAAAATATTTCATAATGGGTGACTTGAAGTACACTTGCATTGGCAGGGTAAATGTACATCTAGGCTGCAGCAAAGAGACATTTTCATACAGTAAGTGACTGTGCCTTAGAACAGTGAAGTCAACGAGCCAACCAGGAGGGAAGACTACCTGTTGCTATCAAATTGAACATATTCGTAAGCGAAAAGTTGCGTCAACGTAGAATTTGATGTTAAAAGAAGACGCTTCTAAAAAAGAAGAAAAAAAGAGGTTTGGTTAAAACAAAGTTAATGAAAAGATGCTGACACCAATTTATTACTTATATGCTGATCATCTGTGCGGCTTCCAACAAATTAAAGCATCAGACACAGTAAAACATCGAACATTAAAAACTTCCCTGTACAGGACTGCCTTCAGATGTCTTTTAAAAGTCAGATAGTTGTTTATTTCCTGGACATTTGATGGGACGGCGTTCCTTAGGGCAGGAGCGACTACCGAGAAGGCCCTCTGCCTGCTTCCCTGTAACCACACTTCTCGCAATGAGAGAACCGCCAGAAGGCCCTCGGAGCTGGACCTCAGTGTCCGGGCTGGACAGTGGGGGTGGAGACGCTCCTTCAGGTATACTGGGCCTGTATAGACCTTGCTCCCACCTTGACCTGCTCTATCCCATCATAGGAAGTAGCAAGTACTGCCAGGAGGTTATTTAAAAAGCATTGTAATAGAAACTCTAATTAAATGTATCCCACAGATTAGGAAAAAATGCACAAATGAACCTGACAGAATGTAATTGTGATTTACTTAATTCAAGGAAGCTATAACAGGCAGGAAGGCTTCCTTTAAAAAAAAGCTATTGCATGTATGTTTTATAGTTATGTAAGTAGCAAGCGAAATTCTGAATATTAAGTGGCATATAAATATCTGAAATAAATAAAGTAGATTCTGCCGCAAACAGATTGGCAAAAATAGCATTAGGAAAACAAAAGATGCTGAGGGAAAATCCACATAGCTTCTGCAAACAGAAGTCCTGCTGTAGCAACGTTTTAGAATTATCCGCTAATGCAACAGTGTCTGGGCACAGAACATAAAACAGCGTAGATGTAAAAAGAGAGTTTTCAAAATAGAAGGAAGCAGTGAGGTATTCTACAGGTCTGCTTTGAGACCTGCACTGTTTGACTTGTTCATAAATTACCGTATCTGAAATCCTTTGTGAACATGAGGGCGAAGCTAACAGATGACACCAAATGATGGGTTCTAAAGAACTTAAAAACCAAAAGGATCTCTCCAGATTGGGCAACAACAAATGCCATTTGAGATTCATTGCAAGTTAGCACAAAATCATGGCCATTGGGGCAGAAAATCTTAGCTACATACACTAATGAAGTCATAACTAGTTGTGACTAACCTGGAAACGGCTCTTAAGACCATGGTGGATAGTGCAATGAAAACATGGGCTCAGTGTAGTGGCAGTGAAAACACCAATTTCTACATTAAGAGTTTTTGCGGGGGATGACTAGTATACCATTTAAAACCAGCTACTAAGCAGCAGTGGGAAATGGCTGTTCTTTTCATGCCAGGCTCTGCCTGTGGATTCCCTGGAGGCATCTGGGCAGCTACCAGGAGAAGCAGGATGCCAGGCTAGGTGCCTCTGTAAGCTGATTCAGCAGGCTTTTTTGTGTGCAGTGAGATTCACATTTGGCTTAATATATTCAGATTGCTAATGCTGTGTTCCAATGCGGGGAGGGGGAGAGATTATAGAGCTCCAAATTGTTTTTTTTCTACAGAGATTTGAAAGCATGCTAGTAGGCCAAATAAGCTCTGTTTGTCCCAAAGAGAGGTACTTGATTTGCCCCCCTTTGTCCGTGTTGTGCGCACAGAAGGCCGGGTCCAGAAAGAGAAGAAAGCAGCCCGTGCTCGCTCCAAGGGGAAGAATTCTGACGAGGAGGCGCCAAAGACAGCCCAAAAGAAGCTGAAATTAGTCCGCACGTGAGTGGGGAGAGGGGACAGGGGACAGGCAGAATGCAGTGATCTTTGTTAGTAGATGTTTCCAGTCTCACCCAATGTCAGCTCTACTCCATTCTAGCACCATCCATGGTCGTTGTTGTGCCCAGAAACTCTGGCAGACTAGGTGGTCAATTTTCCTACTGGTGAGGATTGTGAGAAGTGCCAAGCTGGCAAGTTCTTTATTTCTTAAGGGAAACCAAGGTAGTTGATTCCAAGGGACATGGGTGGTGCTGTGGTCTAAACCACTGAGCCTCTTGGGCTTGCTGATCAGAAGGTCTGCGGTTCAAATCCCCACAATGGAGTGAGCTCCCGTTGCTCTATTCTAGCTCCTGTCGACCTAGCAGTTTGAAAGTACACCAGTGCAAGTAGATAAATAGGTACCGCTGTGGTGGGAAGGTAAATGGCATTTCCGTGTGCTCTGGCTTCCGTCACAGTATTTCATTGTGCCAGAAGCGGTTTAGTCATTATTGCCATATGACCCAGAAAGCTGTCTGTGGACAAACACCGTCTCCCTCGGCCTGAAAGCGAGACGAGCACCGCAATTCCAGAGTCGCCTTTGACTGGACTTAACTGTCATGGGGTCCTTTACCTTTTACCTAGTTTATTTCAGAGTGAGGTGGGGGTGAAGGGAACGTTTTTTGATTGCAGGGGCCTGAGAGAAGTCTCCACTGATGACTTACTAACTCTGCTTTCCGTCCTGAAGCAGCACAGAGTACGGGATGCCTTCGGTTACCTTTGGAAATGTTCACCCCTCTGATGTGCTGGACATGCCTGTGGACCCCAATGAGCCCACCTACTGCCTCTGCCACCAAGTCTCCTATGGGGAGATGATTGGTTGTGACAACCCTGATGTAAGAGACTCTCTTGGGAGTTGAGGGTGTGGGGTGAGAGGGGCTCAGCTCTGGGGCAATGTGGACAGCTGCAGATGCGGGGAATCTAAAGGGCCTTATGACACCATTGTGGAAGTCAGGATTCTGAAACTAGAATATTTTTGTTTATGACCTTAGTACAGATTGGTAACACTGTTTAAAACATAAAATGTTCCTGAATTAGCAAACCACACTTTGGCTTGCTGTTCATCTTGCCTTGTTTCTTCTTTTTCAAGAAGTGAATGCCTATGAAAAAGCTATGGATATGGGGCAGTTGTTTACTGTGTGTTTATGTATTCTTTGAGGGACGCGGGTGGCGCTGTGGATTAAACCACAGAGCCTAGGACTTGCCGATCAGAAGGTCGGCGATTCGAATCCCCGCGACGGGGTGAGCTCCCGTTGTTCGGTCCCTGCTCCTGCCAACCTAGCAGTTCGAAAGCACGTCAAAGTGCAAGTAGATAAATAGGTACCGCTCTGGCAGGAAAGTAAACGGCGTTTCGTGTGCTGCTCTGGTTCGCCAAAGCGCCTTAGTCATGCTGGCCACATGACCCGGAAGCTGTCTGCGGACAAACGCCAGCTCCCTCGGCCTATAGAGCGAGATGAGCGCGCAACCCCAGAGTTGGTCACGACTAGACCTAATGGTCAGGGGTCCCTTTACCTTATGTATTCTTTCCCTCAGGACTCTTGCCAGGCCTCATGCAATAGTGCAGTTTTAGCTGAAGTTCTCTCTTGCCACTGCATAGTGGATAAGGAGTGCATCATGTCTGAGCAGCACAATATGCCTCACTTGCCTCTTCCTATAAAAAGGTTTTCCTGGACTGTTGCCACATTATCTCTGCATTCTTTAGCACTTCTTCAGCCAGTCCTTCAGCTCCCCTCCTCCCCTCCCTAAAGGAGCTGCACATGGAGGGAGCACTAAGTGGAAATGGCTTCTAGTGACCTGGCACCTGCAGTCACTGCCCAACCCGACAGTGTTCCTTTAGGCTTCGCAGCTGCAGTGTCCCTTGAAACACGGAGGCGCTTGCTCTCTGAGCCATCCCCAGCAGTGTTGTCTGTGTTATACTTCCCAAACTTTGTAGCACTCACACCCCCAAATTGAGAAGCTCTGGGTTCACAGGTTCCATCTGCTCAGTGAAAGATTGCATATGTGTAACAAGTGGTAGGAGAAGAATCTGGGAAGAGGATACTGGATTGGAGCCCTGCCCTGTCTCCATTTGAGTTTTTTGTCTTAATTTATCACAGACAGCCATTTGGTGATAACAGACCTACTTCCAGCCTTCTAAATGTTTTCCTGTTTTAATATTCATTTATTTCCACATATTTCCGGGGTCTTCATCTACTAATCAGTTTTAAAAAATAAGTCCAAATGAGCATGTGTGTTAAGGCTTTTGTGTAGTAGTAGTAGTAGTAGTAGTAGTAATAATAATAATAATAATAATAATAATAATAATAATTTATTTATTTATACCCCGCCCTCCCCAGCCAAGACCGGGCTCAGGGCGGCTAACAACCAATAATAAAAACAAGTTGATTAAAATACAATTTAAAAGATTAAGCTACAACATTAAAACATTAGGATGCAGCCTCTTCACAGGAGGAGAAAGGAAAAATAAAGGGGGAGGGAATCAAACTGATTCTAAGCCAAAGGCCAGGCGGAACAACTCTGTCTTACAGGCCCTGCAGAAAAAAATCAGATCCCGCAGGGCCCTGGTCTCATGAGACAGAGCATTCCACCAAGCCGGGGCCAGTGTTGAAAAGGCCCTGGCTCTGGTTGAGGCTAATCTAACTTCCTTAGAGTCCGGGACCTCTAGGGTGTTGCTATATATGGACCTTAAGGTCCTCCGTGGGGCATACCAGGAGAGGCGGTCCCGTAGGTACGAGGGTCCTAGGCCGTGAAGGGTACCGTATTTTTCGCACCATAGGGCGCACCGGACCATAGGGCGCACCCAGTTTTTTGGGGGGGAAATAAAGGGGAAAAAATTATTTCCCCCCCAGGTGCGGGGCTGGGGCGGGGGAAGCTAGAGCTTCCCCCGACCCCAGCCCTCAAACAGGCAGCTCTCCGCAAGCAGCGGGAGCGCTCCCGCTGCTTGCGGAGAGGTCCGCGAAGCCTGGACGCGCTGAGCTCAGCGCGCCCAGGCTTCGGCATGCAGGCACCTCTCCGCAAGCAGCGGGAACGCTCCCGCTGCTTGCGGAGAGGTCCGCGAAGCTTGGATGCGCTGAGCTCAGCGCGCCCAGGCTTCGGCATGCAGGCACCTCTCCGCAAGCAGCGGGAGCGTTCCCGCTGCTTGCGGAGCGCGCCCAGGCTTCGGCATGCAGGCACCTCTCCGCAAGCAGCGGGAGCCCAGCGCTGGGCTCCTGCTGCTTGCGGAGAGGTGTGCGAAGCCTGGAGAGCATGAGGGGTTGGTGCGCACCGACCCCTCTCACTCTCCAGGCTTCAGCGAAAGCCTGCATTCGCACCATAGGACGCACACACATTTCCCCTTCATTTTTGGAGGGGAAAAAGTGCGTCCTATGGTGCGAAAAATACGGTAAGTGAGCAGGATCAATGTATAGCTTTAATTCTTCAGTCTTCATTCCCGGCAAGTTGCGTCTGCACAGGACTCATCTGTTCTTCAGGTAGATATGTATTTAGTTGTGTTAGCTACTGGCCTTTGCAATTTGTGTAGAGTGTCAGAGAAAATTATTAAACTGAATTAAAACACCAGTTATTTGCGTGCAAATGTACAGAATACATACAACACCCCTTAACAGATAAAATATTAAAATTCAATTCAAATTTTAAAATTACACAACTATACAGTTTAAAACTCAGGACGTTGTCGTGGCCTTATTTGAATCATCATCGTTTGTATGCTGCCTTTCCAAAGTTAACTATGCTGAAGAAAGCTTGCAACATGAAAGCTGTGTACATAATTACAGCAATATAACAAAAGTAGTCATGAGCGTAAATAAAAGTATCTCTGTAAGCATACAGAAAAATAAACAATCCCCAAATAAATCATAAGGTTTAACAATAAAGATACAACCCCCCCCCCAATAACAGCAAAATTTATGCATCACCAAAATAAAATCTTGACCCCCAACAAAAAACAACAACACCTAAATAATACTCTACCCCAAGAGTGCTTTGCAGGACTCACAGCAAATATGGTTGGTTGCAGCTGGCTAAATGGCCTCGCTGAGACAGTGTCAGTTCTTTGTTAGGACATAGAAGCTGCACTCGCTGAACTGGTTGACGGATTCTTCAGCAGGGACCATTCCACTTGTGTGTGTATTTCTAATGGGGTGTGTGTGTGTAACATAGCTTCAGAGTACAGGGGGCAGATGAGCCCCATAGAGATAGATAGATGGGTGGTTAAGAAGCTTTGGGAGAGCCAGGAGCAAGGGAGAAGGGATTGTTCATTATGGAGTAGAATTACGTACTGATCCTTTACAAAGAAAGACAGTGATGGCGAACCATAAGAGGGAGGGAAAGGGCTTGAAAGTGAGGCTCTGAGAAACCCCAAACAGTTCTAACATGGAGAAGAGACGGGGGGGTCACTAACTTTAAGCTTTTGTTCTCTTTATACCTTTCCCCAGTGCTCCATTGAATGGTTCCATTTCGCTTGTGTGGGCTTAACAACAAAGCCAAGAGGGAAATGGTAAGTGACTATTTGCTTTCTACAGTCGTACCTCGTGTTGCGTCTGCTTCATGTTGCGCCTTTTCGTGTGACGTCCCGCAACAACCCGGAAGTACCGGAATGGGTTACTTCTGGGTTTCACCGCTCGCGCATGTGTAGAAGCGCTAAATCGCGCCACGCACAAACACGGCACTTCTGGATGCGAACTCTTTGAGTTGTGGATGTGCGTCCAGGACGGATTGTGTCCACAACTCAAGGTTCCACTGTATAGTGCATGGGTAGGCAAACTAAGGCCCGGTGGCCAGATCCGGCCCAATCAGCGTGTTTTCACATGAGTAGAATGTTTGCTTTTATTTAAAATGCATCTCTGGGTTATTGTGGGGCATAGGAATTCGTTCTCCCCCCCAAAGAAAAACACACACACAAATGCTTTAAAGGTTATTCGCAGTGACTTGCAAAAGCTCAGAACCAGAGAGAGGGTTGTTTTTGTTGAAAAGAGGCACCGTATCCAACCTTTAGTTGTACTTATCTTTTGTGGAAAAACCATTTTCTTCCAAATGCTCCATGAAGTCCTGGCAGACTGCTGAAATCCAAATTCTAAAAAACACCTTTACATATTTTTGAAACCTAGGCACAGCATTGAAGGAAATGTATGAATAGGGCCATCCTATGACAAGATGGAAAATCTGAGATGAAAAATCCAGGTGACATCACTAATTAACATAAATTATGCTCTACTGGAAAGTTTTCTTTCACTGGCATTCCTTAAAACAATGTTTTCCCCCAACTTACTACAATTCCCATCATCCCTTACCACTGGTAATGAGAATTGTAGTCCGATGGGTGATGGGAATTGTAGTCCAAAAACAGCTGGAGACCCAAGTTTGGGAAGCACTGCCTTAAAGGAACAGGAGCATCTGAATAAATGCATGGTGGATTGTACCCTGTAGGTCAGACCAGACTGTCTCCTGCTTTTAGTGGCACACAGAATCCAAATGGTTTTCCTACCCTGCCTCCTGATAATGCAATTTTTGTATACAAATTTACTCAGTTTGCATAGCACCTATTATATTGCTTTCTTTTCTGCTTGCAGAATTGGGAATTTCTTAATGCGCAATTCTAGATGCCTTTTCATTCTCAGACACCATTTGTCTTGTGATTGCTGCTTTTGCCTTGTCTCCCTGCTACAGGTTCTGCCCTCGCTGCTCCCAGGAGAGGAAGAAGAAATAAAACCTGCGTGTTCTGAGGTCCAGATGTGGTTACCAGAACACCCACCCCTGCTCCTGGGCTTCAGCACCCTTCTCCCAGTTCCTGGGGTTTCATAGTTAGGGGGTGGGTCTCATCCTGGGTGAGCAGAGCTACCTGCGAATGGTTTGTATCCATATGATGGTTCCTGCGTGTACTGAAACACTCACTGCTTCCCAGTTCCTCTGTGGCAGCAACCCTTGAGGGGGAAGATGGAGTAAGCCTTCTTCATTCTTACAACCTTTTACCCTGAATAGGTTCCAAAGCTTGCATTAGCTCGGAGGAACCCAGACTTGTTGGTGGAAGAAGGAGTGACACCTGAATAACAGAAGAAATGAAACATTTCCTCCAAAAATTTCTCATTTGTGTCCCAGAAGAGGGGCAACCAAGTCAAGCCCCTTGTTCAGTAAGCTGGGTAAGAAGATGGGCCTCTCATGCCTCCCCCCCCCCCACGACATTCCATTTCTCAAAGGGAGCGGAACCATTTAGAGCCAACTGGAATGGGTCTCGTTTTCTTCGTGAGGAGGAGCGCCCCCACCCCTGCCTGCTGAATGAAGTGTTTTGTGGATTTTTAAACGGAGGCCATCCAGAATTCACTCCTCTCTCGGTGGTGCTTGTATTGGGGGAAACCCCGTGTTGTAAAATATGGCATTAAATAAAGTCAATTCAACAAACTTTGTAGTGATTCTCGGTTGTGAGTCGAGGGGTGGGATTCACGGAGCAGGCAAGTCATTGACGGAAGAAGAGGCATCTTCAGCACTTAAGAGCTCTAACTTGCCCGTCTTACCTGCAGTGGTTGTTTCTGATACCTAGTTTTCAATATTGCGATATATCACCAGCTAAGCATCACGATATGCTGATATAGCACAATGTCTGAAATAAGGGCGGAGCACGGTTGCTGCTGCTATTATTTTATATGTAGCTCTCCCATCTTAGTTGCCCCAGCCACTCTGGGTGGCTTCCAGCAAATATAAAAGCATAATAAAATATCAAAAATTAAAAACTTGCATGTACAACTTTGCTGCCTGCTGATGTCTTCTAAAAGTTGCATTTTAATAATGCAAAAAGCTAATACTGTAATTAACGATGGGGAATTCAACTGGTTATAGCAACAGGAGACAGACTTCACAAAAGTGCTTTTAAAAACCTGGGTTTTTATTATTATTTTAAGTATTTGGTAGATTGTTGTTGTTTAGTCGTTTAGTCGTGTCCGACTCTTCGTGACCCCCTGGACCAGAGAACGCCAGGCACCTCTGTCCTCCACTGCCTCCCGCAGTTTGGTCAAACTCATGCTGGTAACCTCGAAAACACTATCCAACCATCTCGTCCTCTGTCGCCCCCTTCTCCTTGTGCCCTCCATCTTTCCCAACATCAGGGTCTATTCCAGGGAGTCTTCTCTTCTCATGAGGTGGCCAAAGTACTGGAGTTTGGTAGATACCTAAAAGATAAATTGGGCACCAGACAAACATCCCAGGAGAGGGATTTTTACAATGGGGTGTCGCGGCCGAAAAAGTGCTTTTCGTGATTCTAAGGGTGAGCCTGATGCATAAGGCAAACGTCCGCAGTGGCGCCACCTGATTTTGGCTTTGGTCCTGCCCACTTTTGACTGGCTCCACAATGCAGCCCCCAACAGGCTACCCCCCAAGGTCTGGACCTCCCAACCCATGTAGGGCCTTATAGGTTAACACTGTGACTTTGAATTGGCCTTTTCCTCCACTTCCTGTCCTGGCCGCCTTTCTACCATCTTGCTCTCCTGGTTCCTACTTTCCTTCTGGTTTCTACTTTCATTTATGTTGATGGTCCAGTTAACTCCCACAAATTTATTAAAGCCCATGTTCTGCTTCATGTGCTCTTTTTTGGGGGGCGGGGGGAATTTATTTATTGCCATTTTGTGTTTTCTAGCTATTCTGCTTAATGCTGCCATAACCAAATAAAGTCATTTCAGGTTTACTGGAGTTGGGACAAAGTAAATGGAGGCAAGAATGAACACAGGCATATTACAATATACCGTATTTTTCCATATATAAGATGCCCCCATTTTGGGGGACTCAGATTTTAGAAAATGGGAGATGTATCCGTGTATAAGATGCCCCCTAATTTGTGACATTATTTATTGGGTGGGGGGGCCTAGTCTTATACACGAAAAAATACGGTAACTGTCTCAATGAGTACCCAAAAGGCCAGAGAGAGTGCTATTTGTATAGATACTTACATCCATTTCACTACCATCTTTAAATTATTTTAATCTGGACTGGTGCTGCTTCATTTTGGTGCCCACCTACTTATTTCCATTTTAAATGTATACATGGGAGTTGGCGCAGTGCGAGGCACCCGGAATCATTTTACATGTCACCGTGAGAGAGCTATGTTCATGTTGAGCCCTAGTGGAGGAAAGAGCATCCCTGCAAGAAACTCAGTGTGGGAAATGGTGGACTGCGCTATCTTGGAAACAAAAATCCTGCAGTGATAAAACCTGTCCCTGCTCAACCACCCACACCGTCCCACGATGTCCTTTTTCTCCAACTTTCCCAGTTTCTCTTGCTGGCGACACAGAAATGTCGGTATCCGAGGAGAAAAATGCACAAGGGGCGCTACCTCAATTTAATTAACGTCCACAAGCATCTCCTGCGTAAACCCCACTTGAATGAACCAGACTTGAAGAACATCTCTATGTTCATCATCTGCTCCCATTCATTTTTCTATCGAATTGTGGCCCATTATTCAGATGTTTTGGTGCTGGAGGAGACTCTCGAGAGTCCCATGGACTGCAAGAAGATCAAACCTCTCCATTTTGAAGGAAATCAGCCCTGAGTGCTCACTGGAAGGACAGATCGTGAAGCTGAGGCTCCAAGACTTTGGCCACCTCATGAGAAGAGAAGACTCCCTGGAAAAGACCCAGATGTTGGGAAAGATGGAGGGAACAAGGAGAAGGGGACGACAGAGGATGAGATGGTGGGACAGTGTTCTCGAAGCTACAAACATGAGTTTGACCAAACTGCGGGAGGCAGTGGAAGACAGGAGTGCCTGGCGTGCTCTGGTCCATGGGGTCACAAAGAGTCAGACACGACTAAACAACAACAACATTCAGATTTGCTTCCCACTCGACTGCTTTCAATGACAGATGGAACCTGGTGTGTTATCTTGCCTCATATCCGGGCCACCACATGTAAAATCACTTTCCTGTCCTCCCCATTCCCTGCCCAACCCTCCTTAGTCCACCTAGATTCTTTCTCCTGCAATGGCTTCAACTATGAGGTCATTGTGTTCTCATTCCAACAGCTTCTGGCCTTGTTGGCCTTTGAAATGGGGTGAGCCTGATGCAGAACGGCAATGTTGAGGCTCAGGTTGCTACGATGGGCCTGTCTGGTGGGTGAGTGAGCGACCTCTCCATTTATCCAAGAGGAAGCCTGGCTGGATTTCTGGCTTGTGGTCATCTTTGGCTCTTTATGGCCTATAACTGCCATTGCTCCTGGTTGTATATTCTGGCCGGTGCTCTTTTTCTGACAGTTCCTATTAACATGTGGAAGTCAGACATAAAAGTCAACATGGGCCTTAGTCCATCGATCTGATCCCACTGTGATTTTAACTTATTCTGCCTGGTCTGGATTTGAAGAAAATGGACATTTGGGGTGGGTGGGTGAGTTAAGAAGTCTCTTAGGAACTATTCCTTCACAATGAATTGTGAAATTGGGCGTTGCTGTCGTCGTTTCTTAAGAGGTAAAGGTAAAGGGACCCCTGACCATTAGGTCCAGTTGTGGTCGACTCTGGGGTTGTGGCGCTCATCTCGCTTTATTGGCCGAGGGAGCCGGCGTACAGTTTCCGGGTCATGTGGCCAGCAGGACTAAGCCGCTTCCGGCGAACCAGAGCAGTGCACGGAAACGCCGTTTACCTTCCCGCCAGAGCGGTACCTATTTATCTACTTTCACTTTGACGTGCTTTTGAACTGCTAGGTTGGCAGGAGCAGGGACCGAGAAACGGGAGCTCATTCCATTGTGGGGATTCGAACCACCGACCTTCTGATCGGCAAGTCCTAGGCTCTCTGGTTTAACCCACAGCGCCACCTGCGTCCCTCCTTCCTAAGAGATATTCATTGGTAAATAAAAAGTTTAGGTTTGATAAGTCAGTCAGTAGAACCTCAGTTTTTGAGTGTCTCGGAAGCCGAACAATTCAGAATCTGAACACCGAAAACCCGGAAGTAATTGCTTCCGTTTTTGAATCCGCCTCAGAAGTTGTATGGCTTCTGAGGCATGTTTTTCATTGTTTCCCATTAACTTTGCAGCCAGCCCATTGATCTTCGGTTTTCGAACATTTTGGAAGTCGAACAGTCTTCCGGAACGGATTCTGTTCGAAAACCGAGGTTCCACTGTATTTAACAAGTTTTGGGTGCAGCGGTTCAGTAACATTCAGTAATTTTATTTACAAAAAATATTTACATGCAACTACATGTTTAAAAAACACCAGAAAAAAGCTTGCAACAACAGCATCTATAGGCAATAAAAGCAATTTTTAAAAAAATGAAGACCATCAACGATTACAGAAACAGATTCTCTTTATTGCCTGCACAAGCTCTGGTGGCAGAGAAAAGTTCAGGAAATTTTGCATCTCTGTTTTGGACAATAGGTGGCCCCCTTCTACTTTCTGGTTGCTCAGTAATGAACTACTGCGGCCCGTGCTATTGTGAGGAAATCTACGTAGAAGTGTCTGTATTCAATATTGGGTGAAGGAACACCATCTTTTATAACAAGTGCATGACAGTGTAATCTTATGTATTTTTACTCAGGTGTACGTTTCACTGTGTTCAACAGTGAAAATGTGCATAAGATTTAGCCTGAAAGTCAGACAGATGACTTATTGTGCTTCTCGCTTGGCCTTTCAACAGCAGAAGGGTGGCTTTGTTTTGTTTTTTTATTGTGTGGAAGTATTTTAGAGGCTGTCATTTTTGCTGTGGTATTGGCAGTTAATGCTTTACAAAGGACCCATTGATCTGAGTGCAGTTGAGGTTGATCACAGAATAGTCTGATCATGTGTTGTTTTTGTCTCCTTGTACTCCTTATCTTTTAAAAGGGACGCGGGTGGCGCTGTGGGCTAAACCACAGAGCCTAGGACTTGCTGATCAGAAAGTTGGCGGTTCGAATCCCCGCGACGGGGTGAGCTCCTGTTGCTCAGTCCCTGCTCCTGCCAACCTAGCAGTTCAGAAGTACATCAAAGTGCAAGTAGATAAACAGGTACCACTCTGGCGGGAAGGTAAACGGCATTTCCATGCGTTGCTCTGGTTTGCCAGAAGCGGCTTATTCATGCTGACCACATGACCCAGAAGCTGTATGCCGGCTCCCTCAGCCAGTAAAGTGAGAAGAGCGCCGCAACCCCAGAGTCGACCACGACTGGACCTAATGGTCAGGGTTGCCTTTACCTTTACCTTTACTCCTTATCTTTGTAGTAACTTAATTTCCTTTTGGACTTTTTATAAGAAAACCTTCTCCCTTTCCCTTATGGGAGATTCCAGAGCCTGTAGAGAGTCCTTAAGTGGGTTCCCTATCGGTAGGAGAAAATAACAGTGGCCAACCAGAGAATATTGAGAAACAAAGCGGTACTAAGCCTGATCTTTATTAAAGGAACTGTTGCAACAGAGTCCCCACTCACCACACTCAGGGAGGGAGGAGAACCCTGAACAATGGTGCTCAAGCCCTTATATAGACTTTTTAAATAGCCCACCCTGTAGCTCAAGACCACCACCCCATACATACATCACAGAAGGAGGTGGTCTACAGCAGAAATCCTGTCTTCCAGGATACCTGATAATGGTCACTGATTGCCTTATCTGGGCAGCCTGGCTATTCTTTTGTGATGGGTAATACTTTAGTTCTTGAATCCAGGTCAAAGGCTCACCCTATTCATGCACGAATACGCCCTTAAAGTCAGGATTTGCAAGCAAAAAGACAAGGGGAAGGCTTTCCCCATTTGCCTCCCTTACCGCAGAGGAATATTTGAGGCCATTGGGAGAGTCAAAATGGCTCCAGGATTGCTCTCCCGTACTATTTCAGACACATGGTTCGTATATTTAGATATCTGTGCATTTATGAATATTTATTCTATATTTGAGACCTTAAAATTCTTAAAACATCTCCTTGTACTCCTTTTCTTTGTAGTAAATTAATTTCCTCTTGGACTTTTTATAACATGTGTTTTGTTTTGTAATATGTGGTGTAACAGCCATTGGCTATAAGCGATAAAAATCTGACAGACGGATAACTTCTCCTTCAGGTTTCCTAATCTTCCTGGCGCAGTTGATCCCAAGGACTTTGTCCTACCAGCCAGGCAGCCCCCTCACGACTGACGAGTACCTGGACTTTTTTGCGTCTATGAGGCCCAAGTGGAAGGCAAGCGTGGTGTGTCAGATCCGACGTAGCAAAGGTTGCCAGGATCCTAAAATCCTACAGCTGGATCAGTATGAGAACCATGGCGAGATCCCAGATGGTATGTGCAGATCACTGGTTCATGCTTCAGATTCCCACCAGAACCCTTTTGTGGGGAGAGACTCTGGTTGCACTTTCTTCAATATATGATTCACGCCACCAACAGCCTTTTCTGCAGTCTGTAAATCTACAGATCTCTCTAAATATGGCCTGTAAATGTCTGTGCGGGTCCTATGGCAACCATCTTCAACTTTTTCAGGCTTCAGACCAACCTCTAAAACCAATTTTCAGCATAGAACCAACTTTTGAATTTTTTTTTAAACAAAACTTTATAATTTCTTCTTTCACAAGGCATATCTACACTGGCGAAATGCAGGGTTTACAGTATTTCTTAACCCTGGGGAACCCTTGGAATTGTACTTCTGTCAGGATGGGGCAGAGAGGTGGCTAATAAATACTTTTTAGTATCTGCAGATGTCAAGGAAATAAACAACTATCTGACTTTTAGAAGATATCTGAAGGGCAGGCCTGTTTTGGGAAGTCTTTAACGTTTGATGTTTTATCGTGTTTTTAATATTCTATTGGGAGCTGCCCAGAGTGGCTGGGGAAACCCAGCCAGATGGGCAAGGTATAAATAATAAAATTATTATTATTATTATTATTATTATTATTATTATTATTATTATTATTATTATCTAGCAAACTACAGTTCACAAAAGGAGCATAGCTATCGCAATCAGCGAATATAGAACAAGCAAAAGATATACCGTATTTTTCACTCTATAGGACACACTTTTTCCCCTCCAAAAATTAAGGGGAAATGTGTGTGCATCCTATGGAGCAAATGCAGGCTCCTTGGCTTCAGCGAAAGCAACGCGAAGCCTCCGAAGCACAGAGGGAGCGCTCCCTCTGTGCACCGACCCCTCCTGCTCTCCAGGCTTCAGGGATAGCCACCTGAAGCCTCCGGAGCACAGCGGGAACTCGTGCTGCGCTCCGAAGGCTTCGGGTTCCTTTTGCTGAAGCCGGGAGAGCAAGATTCTCCTGGCTTCAGCAGAGAGGGAGAGCTGTGCAGCGCCCCTTCAGCCAAGCGGGAGGAGAAATGGAAGGGGTTCCGTTTCTCCTGCTGCTTCACTGAAGAGGCGCTGAGCAGAGAGGGGGAGATTTATTTTTTTCTTGTTCTCCCCCTCTAAAACAAGGTGCGTCCTATGGTCGGGTGCGTCCTATAGAGCGAAAAATACGGTATATTGCTAGACATGCCCCATCTCTCTTTGCTTCTCTCTCCATACTTTTCTTATTTTTCTATTTGTCTTCAAAAATTAAAATAGAATGGTGGCTTTGCCAGGGAAGCAACCCTCCTTAGGTCGGGCCAAGACCCAGTTGTGGATCTACTCTCAGCCTACTAGATGAAGGCCTAAGAGAAGAAGCAGAAGATGCTCTAGGTGTTTTCATCAGCTCACCTGTACTGCCTTTCTGTTCAGGAAGGACACAATTCACCCTGAAACAGACCTGTGCAAGGCTTGCCCAGGAGTACCTTGGAGTGGATTGGGCCCTTTCCCCGCTTTGATTCCCCAAACCACAACTATTAATCTAGATTTACATGGGAAGGGGAACGAGCTTTCATTAGTCTGCAACGATAATTCGATGCAATTCTGAATGTCTTGTGCTTTGGAAGCAAAACAATGTAAAAATTCTCCTCCTGGTTTTAAGGGAATTAGGGGAAAAGAAATTGGCCAATGGTAGTTCGTTGTTTGGCAATATACTTCCACAGACCCCTCAGTCAATAGAGAACATAAGTGTATAGCTCAGTTCAACAACTGGTGCTTTGTTTACTTCTGAGCAATGCTGAAGGATATGGTACGTTTCGTTCTTCCTTCCCCTGGTAAGACTTCTCGCCTTCTGCTTCCAGGTCCCATCTGTGCGGATCTTCCTCACGTCATACGTTTTGAGACTTTTTGTCTATTTGCACAGTTTCGGTGTTCAAACCGGAGATTCTACGTCAAGGTGAGGAGGAGAGAAGTATGTCTGCCCGCTGCAATAGAGCTCCTGTTTTTAGAAGAATACAAAATTCTGAGTGATTTGGCTAAAAGCGGAAGGTTGAGGCATGTGGATATCGTTAAGGTCCCTTAACAGGTTACCCTTCACCCTCCCACATAATTGGAGGATTTCAGGAGGGTTAGTACAGAGGCACAGATAGAGATACAGGACAAGGTACTACATGAGAAGATGCCCAGAGCAGATCTGGAACAAAAATGCAGACTGAGTGTGGACGGGCAAGCCGAGATGGCTGGGCGAGGCAGGGTGCCACACAAACCAGGCCACAATCTTACTGATGCTTTCGCAAGGACCCAGCAGCTTCCCTTGAGAGGTGGAGTTACATTGAGACCTGATAGCACAATGCTATATAGTGGTACAGTGGTACCTCGGGTTACATACGCTTCAGGTTACATACGCTTCAGGTCACAGACTCCGCTAACCCAGAAATATTACCTTGGGTTAAGAACTTTGCTTCAGGATGAGAACAGAAATCGTGCTCCGGCAGCGCAGCGGCAGCAGGAGACCCCATTAGCTAAAGTGGTGCTTCAGGTTAAGAACAGTTTCAGGTTAAGAACAGACCTCCAGAACGAATTAAGTACTTAACCCGGGGTACCACTGTTCTCGAAGCTACAAACATGAGTCTGACCAAACTGCAGGAGGCAGTGGAAGACAGGAGTGCCTGGAGTGCTCTGGTCCAGGGGGTCACAAAGAGTCAGACACGACTAAACAACAACAACAATTAGACGCTGCGCCTTGGTTTTTGAACCGTTTCGGTGTAGAGCCAGTATGGTGTAGTGGTTAAGAGCAGTAGTCTCGTAATCTGGGGAACCGGGTTCGCGTCTCCGCTCCTCCACCTGCAGCTGCTGGGTGACCTTGGGCCAGTCACACTTCTTTGAAGTCTCTCAGCCCCACTCGCCTCACAGAGTGTTTGTTGTGTGGCAGGAAGGGAAAAGGAGATTGTTAGCCGCTTTGAGACTCCTTAAAGGGAGTGAAAGGCGGGATATCAAATCCAAACTCTTCTTCTTCGGGAGTCGAACGGATTCCCGGAACGGATTAAGTACAAGGACTGAGGTACCACTGTATCAGTCTTCCTCCATTTTGCAGCCTTGACAACAAAGGGCACCCAGTGCATAGGCCAAGAAACTTCTGCCTTCAATTGACATACGCTATTCAGAAATCATGGCTGTCAGGAGTTTGTTACATTATAGAAGGTGTATTTTCTTACGAGTCCCTTGCCTTTGCTCAGATCTTAGGGCAAATGTTTGGATGGGCAGGGATATTTCACTCATTTCCACACACACCCCCACTTTTAATTTTTATACTGTACCACCTTTCTATATTACCATATCCAAGGCGGTTTACCACCTGAAGAAACAACAAAATAGACAGCAAAGATCACACACCTATTAACAATCTGATCCAATACAAAAAAAGTCATAATAAAAACCCAACTTTAAAATAAACAACTTATATCAAATATAGTCGTACCTTGGTTTTCGAACGCCTTGTGAGTCGAACGTTTTGGCTCCCGAACATTGCAAACTCGGAAGTGGCTGTTCCGGTTTGCGAACTATTTTTGGAAGCCGAGCATCCGATGGGGCTTCTGTAGCTTCTGATTGGCTGCAGGAGCTTCAGAAGTCGTGCTTTGGTTTGCGAATGTTTTGGAAGTCAAACGGACTTCTGGAACAGATTCTGTTTGACTTCCAAGGTACGACTGTAAAGCAATATTCAATAATTCGCCAGAATGTAAGAGTAAACAGTAAAATGAAATATCAGCAAATAAAAATTACACTTAACAATTACAATAAAGATAAATTATTACAATAAATTACTAAACTGCAATCGGTAAAGATAATGGCAAGTCACGATGCATAAAATACCACAAAACATACAAAACCATGTAGAAGGGTGAAACAGAGAAGCAAGGGCACACAACTTATAATTAAAAAAAAAAAAATCCCTGAACTATTCATGCTCTTACCAGCTGCTGAAGTTTTAATTTATAGGGGGATTATGCAATTGCTACACTTTCCTGCCTTTTCTTTTTCCGGTCCTTTATATCTGCTGCAGCAAGCAGGACTTTAATATTGCCTTGGCTCCAGGCTGGAAGGACTGAGGAACGAATGCAGAGAAGGGGTTGTGCTGTTAACACAACCAGACATCCCTAATTCCACTGCCTGTGGTGGGTAGGATCATTTCACCGTGGCCTCTTAGCCCAGCAGATTTTGCAGTTTCTTTTGTGGTGCTTCCAAAACTTGCAAAACCTGCGTGCCCAGAGAAACAACAGTGAATGTAGCTTCCCAATGCTTTTTTATTCCTGGCCCTGCCTCATCTTCCTTAGGAGGGGCTGATCTGCTTTCAAGCAGGAGACGGGTGATACCTTTTTTTTCAGATAATGTATTAAATTAGGGTTGTTTCAAGACAGAACATTGCTCTTTGTGTGCACATTCTCCCTTTCCTTTTGCCCCCCAGTAATTGGGTTTTGAAGATTTAATATTATTTGGAAAACCTGCCTGAAATATACTTGGAGTCAAGAGTGGATTTCATGCTCTTTATTCAGCTCTTAGTGGTGAGGAGGAATCAAAGTTCCCCCACAATATCTGCTTTATATACATTATTTACACAATGGGCTGCCCGTGATTGGCTAATTCCGGGCTTCTCCTGTAGGCCAATCAGGTTGAATCCACATTCACTTCCACCTGGAGATGGATTGGGTGGCTCCTGTGGACCAGTCATACTGCTGCATTGTTCTAGGACCAATCAGATTGCTGCATTCTGAATCCTATTGTTCTAGGACCAATCAGACTACTGCATTCTGAATCCTATTGTTCTAGGACCAATCAGACTGCTGCATTTTGGATCCTATTGTTCTAGGACCAATCAGACTGCTGCATTCTGAATCCTATTGTTCTAGGACCAATCAGACTGCTGCATTTTGAATCCTATTGTTCTAGGACCAATCAGACTGCTGCATTTTGAATCCTATTGTTCTAGGACCAATCAGACCGCTGCATTTTGGATCCTATTCAACTCAGTACATAACACTGCTGGAATTCTTTTAGAAGAGGCGACAAAACAAATAGGTCTGCATGCCAGGGGAAGCGATGCCTCTTTCAAGCCTCTCTTTAAAATAATACAAGGAATTCCACATCATGCTAAATTGATGGTTCAGAGCATTCCAGCTTATCAGACGTGATGCTTCCCCCACATCCCCTCGCACACTGTTCTGGGGCTCCTCCTGACAACCCGGCCAGCCAATTTCAGGGGGGTAAAACCCTATTGTGTAATCCAGTGTTGTATATGCACAAGTATCGAATGTGGTGACAGTAATAATAATGCAACAAAACAACAACACCATAAACTGGCTTATAAGTATAAAACCAAGCTTACTAGAATAATAGCTAGAATCGAGATAGACTTGTAACCATTCAAGCAACAAACATACTAAGGTGCCATGTGCAAAACAAAGCCTGGAGATACTGTAAACATGGAGTGGATAAGTGTACAACTGCATCTTAACAAGTTACATGTGCAATAAACGTTATAAACCGTTTTGTATGACTGGCTTTTCAGACTGATGAAGCGTGTGGTGAAACCTGTAATATATCCAGAGAACAGGTCTCCTTTTGCCCACTTGCGTTATTCTCACCGGGGCGGTGGCTTTGAATTGCCTTCCTGTGATTGATCCATGCATACGGCTTTGTGTTTCCAACTCAAGACCCATTGAAGAACATCTCATCCAGTTCAATCTTTGAAAAACAGCTTTGAAAAACTTTTTCATATTCTCCAGGGTGCTACCCTTGCCATTGTGGCGGCACGGGGTTGCCATTCTGTGATTGGACTTACGCTACTTGTTGAACGGTTCATTTATCCAGTCTGTATAACGTATACTGCACATGTAACTTGTTAAGATACAGTTGTACATTTATCCACTCCATGTTTACAGTATCTCCAGGCTTTGTTTTGCACATGGAACCTTAGTATGTTTGTTGCTTGAATGGTTACAAGTCTATCTCTATTCTAGCTATTATTCTAGTAATTTTGTTTTTATACTTATTTGCCAGTTTGTGGTGGTGTTGTTTTGTTGTAATCCAGTGATGGCCAAACTTGGCACTCAAGCTGTTTTGGGATTTCAGCTCCCATTATCCCTAGCTAACAGGACCAGTGGTCAGGGATGATGGGCACTGTAGTCCCAAAACAGCTGGAGGGCTAAGTTTGGCCATCACTGGTGTAAGCAGTAGTCCTACCCTATATGTTTTTCCATCCCAGGTGAGGTGGAAAGATTCCATTTCCCCCTAAACCACAGACATCATGCAGAAGACCTCTTATTTTGGCATAGAAGCGGCATATGAAATAAATAGAGCAGGACTTAACCGCACCAGGGAGCCAGGTCTGCTTGGAATAGCAGCAGAAAATAGGCCTTCACTGTGGTTATGGTCTTTCAAGAGGGGAAGTCCTTTTCCCCCTTCTTTTTTAATGGGAGGAATGTGGAAATTGGGAAATCCCTGTATACCTGAAGGACCGTTTCCACCCCCATAGTCCAGCCTGGACACTAAAGTCCAGCACCAAGGACCTACTGGCAGTTCCCTCATGCAAGACATGAATCCACAAGGAACCAGGCAGAGGGCCTTTTTGTAGTGGCTCCTGCCCTGTGGAACACCCTCCAGTCAGATGTCAAGGGGGAAAAAAAACAACTATCTGTCTTTTAGAAAACATCTGAAGGCAGCCCTGTTTAGGGAAGTTTTTAATGTTTGATATTTTACTGTGTTTGATGTTTTAATTTGCTGGAAGCCGCCCAGTCAGACTGGCGGCCTAGAATACTAATACTAATACTACTAATACTACTAATACTAATACTAGTACAGTGGTACCTCGGGTTACAGACGCTTCAGGTCACAGACTCTGCTAACCCAGAAATAGTACCTCGGGTTAAGAACTTTGCTTCAGGATGAGAACAGAAATCGTGCGGCGGTGGCAGTGTGGCAGCAGCAGGAGGCCCCATTAGCTAAAGTGGTCCCTCAGGTTAAGAACAGTTTCAGGTAAAGAATGGACTTCCAGAATGAATTAAGTTCTTAACCTGAGGTACCACTGTACTAATACTAATACCAGGTAATGAACTAGGACTGATGAGAAAAGGAGACAGTCCTCTTTTACATGGGGGAGTGGGAGAGAGGATTCTTCACCCAAGACAACTTGGTCACGTTTTCCCAAATTTTCTCCTTCCTCCACCCCCACCCTGGATAGCGGATACTGTGCCCAGAGTTTGAAGAGGATGAGGATGAACACGAACACGAGGTTCACGAACATGAAGTTCACGAACATGAGGTTCACGAACATGAACATGAGCACGAACATGAGCATGAACATGGGCATGAACATGAGGTTCACGAACATGAACACGGGCATGAACATGAGCATGAACTTGAACACGAACATGAACACGGGCATGAACATGAGCATGAGCATGAACATGAGTACGAACACATGCACAGACATGAAGACGAGTACGAGGATCAAGACGAAGTCAATGCTGTTTCTCCATCCCCAAGCCAGTTGCGTAACATGGCGCCAATAGACCATAGTGCCACACCCTCCCGCGACGCCCGCCTCCGCTCCAACATCGACGCCATTTTGAAATATTCCTTTGCCGTCTCAGGCCAGGAGCCCGTGGCCAGGGAACGCTCCTTCTCAACTCCCTCCAGCACGCCGGACTACGTGAGTGCCGTGCTCGTCGCGGCCACTGCGGAAGCCGTGTCCACCACCGAAATGGCCGCCTCCGAAACTGAAGAGCCGTCAGTCACCAAGGCGCTCTCGAACCAGCAGCTCCACAAGAGCATCCACCGCCTGATCGGCATGGCCTTCTCCCTGGAGCAGTCCCTGAATGCCGAGAACGCGCAGCCTTACAAAGGATCAAAGGAAGGAGGCAGAGAAGGAGACCTGAATATGCTGACTAGCCAGGAAGGGTCCGGTTCCAAGGGGAGGTAAGGGCAAGTCTTGCTCCCAGGCCAAAAGTAGTAGCATTTGCTGAGGAAAACAGGCCCCCCCAAAGCACAGGCGGCAGGGCCTAGAGGAAGATGCCTAGCGATGGGACACCTTTGTTGTCAGCTCCCACTGGCTCCTCCCTTTCGTTTCCCCTCATTATATTGACTAAATATATGTTTCTATATTTCCAAAATGCTTGTGTGGACTAAAGTTATAAGTAGAAAATAAAAAGTGCATTGAGGACAAATAATGTGGAAAGTCCTAAAGTTTATTTTCAAGACTTGCTTCTTCAACTCTGTCAACACAGGCACCCCAACAGACAATGTACAGGGTTTGGATATTCTGGCACACTGCAAAGCCATACAACTGAGTCACCCCCATCATTCCTCTGCTCTCAGTTTACTCTGTGCTTCCTCCTCCCCAGATCTCCTACACCATCAATCCATGTTCCTCTTAATTGTTGATTGTAAGGTGCTTTCTGGTCAGGATTTGCATACCGGCTTTATTTTGTACAGGGCCTAGCGCCCTATGAGTGCTAAATCAGTGTGTGGATGAGTGACAGCCGCATTGCTTTGTTTTATGAGGGAAATCGTTGGCTCTCCATATCCTTACTCCTTTAAAAACAACATACCCAAAGGTATACGAAATGATGCAATGCTTCAGCTCCCAGTTTGGGCCAGTCTAGCAGTTCCTCAGTTATTTATCCATTGTGACGGCCATGTTACAAACAGCCACAAGCCCACACACTCTAAAACCAAGTAAAAAACAAGGAAGACCAAATCCACTCACTTTTAAAAAGAGAGAAAGAGCAGCTACTTCAGGAAAGAGTGGATTCTAAGGGTGCGTATCTGTTTCATAATGAGCAAAGAATTAAACTTTGGCTGACATTTTAGATATAATGGAATTACTTGTCCTGAGCAATTAATAGGTACTAATGGGTTCATTGTCATCCCATTTATACCCATTTGAGCAGTGGCGTAGCGTGGGGGGTGCAGGGTGGGCAGCCACACTGGGCGCAACATCTGGGGGTTAGGGTTAGGGGGCGCAAATCCACGGGTTAGGGGGCGCAAATTACTTGCCTTGCCCTGGGTGCTGACAACCCACGCTACACCACTGCATTTGAGGGCTGGGACTTTATCTTTCCCTAAGAGTGGCAGCAGCTCATTTTGGGGACTTCCACTTCTTTTTCGTAGACTTCTTTGAACATCGTGTCATTTGGAGAGAAGGGGTTGGTGCGAATGGAACTTGCCTTTTCCACTACCCCCCCCCCTGAAATGTCACACAATGATGCAATTCTCAGAGCATTCTGGGAAATTATAATGGCAGCTTCCCCAAATCAGCTCTGCTGCCACCGACCCAGCAGCAGCGACGACAAAAAGTTGAAACGCAGACGAGAAGCCATGAATGTGGAAAGAAATGTGGTTTGAATGAATGAATAATAGGTTGAGCGAAGTTTCAAATAAAGAAACAGGGGGGGGCACATCCTCAGGTGATGTTGAGCAAAGGAGCGATGGGGAGAAAGGAATGGTACTTGTAGGTGTTGTCAGGTGCTAGTTGATGTTCACAGCCCTACAGCGAGCAAACATGCTGTTCATTATTGTCACCTGTTCAGCTACCTTCTCAAAAAATGCAAGCAATGAGAAGAGCAAAGTGAAGAGCAGTGGTCTCCACTTCCCTCCTGCCTTCCTCCTACCCTGGGAGTTGTAAGGATTGGGCCCAGAAGAACAAGGTTGTGGTGCCTTGGTGAGGAGAAGGGAGACCCACAAAGATGGGGGGACATGTTACCCAAGGGTCCTCCAAACCCCGGATCTGGAACTAAGACAGGGGACTAATGTTCTCCTCACCTGCCTCGTCTTTACTCCAGAACCTCTCCTCCTCCTTTCCCCCAGTCATACATTTCTCCTTAAAAACCAAAAAAAACCAAAGACGTTCGTCAGGGTTTCATATCTGCACATTTATTGGGACCCAAGAGTTTGCTGGTGTATTCTGCTAGAGTGTTAACGTATCCCAAGCCTTTGGCAGTTCCACACTTTCAGATAATGCATTGCAAAACCATAGCGCACAATTAGATTTTCTGGCAGCTGTAGGTAGAGCTTAAAGGAGCATGTTGCGAATTTTTCAAAAGCAACGTCTGTGGCTGGCATTCAGTATTGCACTAAGACGATCATTCTATCAGGGCAAAGATTTCTGCTTGCCAAATGGGATGTTCTCTCGTCTCCACATCCCGCACACTGTTCTGCAGCATTCTCCAGACAGATTTCAGAGTGGATTTCAGAGAGAGGGGAAGGGAGGAAATCCCCATTGTGCTAGTAGGAATCCTCAGTCCGGGTTAGTAAAATCCAGCCCTATATATTAGCATCAGTTATTTATTACCCTAAACAACTTCATATTCAATCATATGTAAGATCTGTTTTAAAATTGTCAACTTCTTTTGCTAATTTTCCAATTGCATGGGCATTTCTCTCTTTTTGCCAGTCACCATCCACGATGACCCATTCACTCAAACAAGGTGTCACTTGATTACTTGTCTGTAATTGAAAAAAACATGCACATATTCTGATGGCCCATCAATGTGGTGGTATGGTAATAGGACTCTCTGTGGATTACCATTTATGGGTTCCTCCAAAGCATAGGTTTCCTCCTTTATGGGACCCAGGGAAAACTATTTTGTGAGACTCTGCATTACGCCATAGGGGCACATGTCCTGTGGATTTACCTCATTTTTTGCTCTATAAGACTCACTTTTTCCCTCCTAAAAAGTAAGGGGAAATGTGTGTGCGTCTTATGGAGCGAATGTAGGCTGCGTGGCTATCCCAGAAGCCAGAACAGCAAGAGGGATTGCTGCTTTCACTGCACAGCGATCCTTCTTGCTGTTCTGGCTTCTGAGATTCAGAATATTTTTTTCCTTGTTTTCCTCCTCCAAAAACTAGGTGCGTCTTGTGGTCTGGTGCGTCTTATAGAGTGAAAAATACGGTAAATAAGGACTTCTTCTGAGGCTCAAACAAGGCATGAGAGTAGATACGGGTTTGCCACTGAAAATGGCAGTTGGATATCAACTTCCCCTTCCTCTATCTACCTAGATAGCGCAGCATGCATTTCCCCACACATGAGTCATCTTAGTCCCATGTTTCCTTAACTGGTTACAATGAGAAGGGGGCGGGGATTGACATAGAAGGCTGCCATTTTCAGTGGTTTCTTCTCGGGCTGATGAGCACCCAGGTATCGGAGTTGCCTCTAAGAGATATTGTGAGGGGGTTGGGAGATCAAAATGGCCGCCCTCCTTCTCACAATTTCCTTCTCTCCGTTTCTCCTTTGTTGCCTTAGCCTCTTAGCTCTTGACAAGGAAGAAGCTCTGGTGATTCTCTGCTATGCAGTGCTGCAAGACATTTGCATATCCTCAGCTGTTAGCAAGGCCTGGAAACAAATGGAGTCAAAAACCTTTGGCTTTGGGGATTTGGTAAGCTCCGTGCTGGATGCCAGTTTCATACCTTCTCACAGCAGAGCCCAGCAGTTGATAAACGGGGAGGTCTCCAAGCCCACCTTAAATTTCGGTGCCCCCTTCTGAGCTAGTAAGAGGTCCTGATAAGAGGAGATGGGGAGGCAGTTTGGTTGAACAGAACTTTATTTGCGAATTTATAATCCTCACTTTCATTTTAAAAAGAATGCAGGAAGGCGGAATGCAACATATAAAAATAAAATAAAAAATAGGCCGTCCATACAAAACATAACAACAAAAAGAACATTCATATGGTAAATGCCTGTCTATACAATGGTTTCAAAAAACTTCTGAGGGAAGAATAATCAGTTCCACAGGGCAGGGCTCAGCACACTAAAGGATCAGTCTCTAGTGATGGTCAACCAGGTTTCAGGGGCATGTGGCACCACCAGAAGTGTCCCATCAGAAGATCTCAGTGACTGAAGTGGAACACAGGACTCAGACAACTGGCGCCCAAGTTATTTAGGCCTTTGAGAATTCACACAAGTACCTTGAACCTGGCCTAGCAGCAAATCAATTTTTGGATCCAGTTAAACCACAGAGCCTAGGACTTGCCGATCAGAAGGTCGGCAGTTCGAATCCCCACGACAGGGTGAGCTCCCATTGCTCGGTCCCTTCTCCTGCCAACCTAGCAGTTCGAAAGGATGTCAAAGTGCAAGTAGATAAATAGGTACTGCTCCGGCGAGAAGGTAAATGGCATTTCCGTGTGCTGCTCTGGTTCACCAGAAGTGGCTTAGTCGTGCTGGCCACATGACCCGGAAGCTGTATACCGGCTCCCTTGGCCAATAAAGTGACATGAGCGCCGCAACCCCAGAATTGGTCACGACTGGACCTAATGGTCAGGGATCCCTTTACCTTTACCTCAGTTACAAGGGCATACCCTCCAAGCACCCCTTTTTTCCAGGGACAGTCCTGGAATTATGAAAGCCATCCTGGCTTTTGACTTGATTCCGAAATGTCCCTGTTTCCCCTGCCCGTGGTGCTGCCACTGAGCTCGGGGAGAAGGATGAGCCAGCTCTTGTCCCAAGCAACAGCAGTGGCAGCTGTGAAGGAGAATCCCATGGGCTCTCTATGGCTGCCACTGCCGGCCTCCTCTCTTGGGCAGCTCCTAGTGGCTACTGGAGAGTGGGTGAGGAGGAGGAGAACCAGCCAGACATTTGTCCCTATTTTCATCTGAGGAATGTTGCAGGGTAGGCAAGGGGCCGCACTCTGAAGAGAAGGACTGACATGTTGGGAAGGACTGCGCCCGCAACAGTGGTTTGCCACATGCTTCAAGACAGAGAGGTAGATTGTTCCAGCAGGCGCGGCTATGTTTTGGTCCTTCTCATTGCTCCATAACTCCCTAGGTGTG
Source organism: Podarcis melisellensis (assembly GCF_964234715.1). Lineage (NCBI taxonomy): Eukaryota > Metazoa > Chordata > Lepidosauria > Squamata > Lacertidae > Podarcis > Podarcis melisellensis. The sequence continues at coordinate 37,790,295 of NC_138534.1, read as the reverse complement.
TGATAGCCTTGGCCGACGCCATGCCGACATGTGCTCTGAGTGTGCTTTCTGCTCCCTGAAGACAGAGCAGTGCCAAGGGGCCTCCAATCTGAAGCGTACCCACTGTGTTGGTGGCATATTCACATCCTACATCAACCCGGGGATCTTGGCTCAACACCAGGCTATGCAATCCAGGGTAAGCCAAACGTTTAGGTTGCCCAGATATTAGCGAAAGCTTCGCTTGCGGACAAGTTCCATTGATTCCGCCCCTTTCCCTCCTCCTCATTCTTTACCACCAGGTCCCCACAGGGGTAGAGGAGTATTTTGGGGTTGAGACATATGCAGGCTTGAAAGCAGACTATTGGTGCGGTCGCTTGGCTGCTCATGGCTGTGATGATTATCGGGTGTCTCTGTGGTTGAAGACAGAGTATTCCTCCTTCCAAAAAGGAGATTTCCCAAAAGAAGTGAGTATTAATGGAATGTCTGTCCCTTGACCCCATCACGTTGGTTTGTTCCTGTCACCCCCGCCACCTTGTCATTTCCTTCTTCCCAGATCTGCGATTCGACAGGAGTTCAACACCCCACCTACTGCGCTTTCAAGAGCAAGCAGTGTCTGAAAGACAGCCATGCTGGAGAGAAGGTGGGAGGTGACACCTTCAAGTTCCCTTCTTGAAGCTTAAGTATAAGAAATCAGTTGTTTCTTGAGTGCTCCCTCATTACGGAAAGGCAAAGCTTATCCCCCTCCCGTTCCTTTCAACTAAAAAGAGGTAGAAAGCAACAAGGCTGTCTTTGTTTAGTTGGATCATGCATTGAGGGCTCATCCAGTGGCGTAGCGTGGGGGGGCCGGCCGCACCAGGTGCAACATCTGGGGGTTAGGGTTAGGGGGCGCAAATCCACGGGTTAGGGGGCACAAATTACTTGCCTTACCCCGGGTGCTGACAACCCATGCTACGCCACTGGACTCATCTAGACTTCCTTTTGTGCCATGTTTCTGGGCACATGTCTGCATTTTCAAGCACCATGCCCGAGCATTTGCTTGTTTTTGTCATGGCGATTTCCCCAGGAACACCTGTGTTTTACTGAGAAGAAAAGGTGCAGTGATAGGGGCAGATGGGGCTTGTCAGCCTGGGAAGGTAGCCCATCTGGGAGAAGGAAAACTCTGATGCTAAACCTTGCAGCATATCTTTGGGAGAAGAAAAAACTCAGGAGGAAAAAGCAGAGACATCACCTTGCCATCAAAGGTCCATATAGTAAAAGCTCTGGTTTTCCCAGTAGTGATGTATGGAAGTGAGAGCTGGACCACAAAGAAGGCTGATCGCTGAAGAATGGATGCTTTTGAATTATGGTGCTGGAGGAGACTCTGGAGAGTCCCATGGACTGCAAGAAGATCAAACCTCTCCATTCTTCAGGAAATCACTGGAAGGACAGATCCTGAAGCTGAGGCACCAATACTCTGGCCACCTCATGAGAAGAGAAGACTCCCTGGAAAAGACCCTGATGTTGGGAAAGATGGAGGGCACAAGGAGAAGGACACGACAGAGGACGAGATGGTGGGACAGTGTTCTTGAAGCTACCAGCATGAGTTTGACATCATGCTGCGGGAGGCAGTGGAAGACAGGAGTGCCTGGCGTGCTCTGGTCTACGGGGTCACGAAGAGTTGGACATGACTAGATGACTAAACAACAACAACAAACCCTACACAAATCCGGTGTGGCATACCTAAGACAGTTGGATGGCACCTTGTCCGTCTCCTTCTAGCAAGTCCTATAGCCAAGCTGGTGCCAAACGTATTGCTCTGCTTTCCTCTGGAGCACACCAGAGAGACCGAGAATGGCGTCTTGTCATCCAGACAGCTCAGGATTTCCATGCACACTGCCCAGGCTTGCACCCTGGGGGAAGTCTTTTTTTGCTGCTGAATCAATGTGATTTCCCATGGATTGCTGCTTGCTCCAATTCAGTGGTAAAATGCAGGCTTTCCCTGGGAAAACTAAAACCACGTGGACATGGAGCTTTAAAGCTCAGACCTGTGCCTGGAAAGTGTGGCGCAACAAGAAATCTGGAGGAGCCCTTAGCTGCTCTTTTGCAAGTCATTTCCAACGAGTCAGCAGCTCTGTTCCCCATCTTGGTTCAGTCTTTGCAGAGTACAGTGGTACCTCTGGTTGCGAACGGGATCTGTTCCAGAGTCCCGTTTGCAACCTGAAAAGAACGCACCCCGCGTCTGTGCATGCGCCGGTCGCAATTCGCTGCTTCTGTGCATGCGCATGACGTCATTTTGCATGCGCAAGCGGCGAAACCCGGAAGTAACCCTTTTCGGTACTTCCGGGTCGCCGCGGGACACAACCTGAAAACGTGCAGGGCAACTTTAGCCCTCCAGATGTTGATGAACTACAATTGCCATTGCAATTAAGGGGAGTTGTAGTCCAGCAACATCTGGGGGACCAGGGGTTCCCCACACCAATTCTAAAGGATGCCAAGTTCCACTTGGCTAGTAGTGGCAAACTTTGGTCTCTCAAATTTCAGCGGCACCCTGTGTGATGCTAAAACCTGGTGCCCTCCCCTGCCTCTTGCACTCCGTTCTACAACACTGTTATTATGCCCCCTGCAGCTCAGTGCCCAGTGCAACCGAACTGGTGGCTTTACCCTAACCCTGTGGTTAGTTTGGGGCAAGGTGATTTGATCCTTCGTCCGAAGCGGAGAAGACAGCTCTAATGTTCTGTTCTTCTTTCACCCCTCAGGTGATGCGGAAGCCTTGCCAAAAACACCAGACTTACCGAGTGCTAAGTAGGGAGGAAGGGGAAGAGGAAGTGGTGCTTTGGAACAAAAATTTCTTTCTCAGTAACGGAGAGGGGAGAGAGTGAAAGCAGTGGCTCCAATAGCGAGGCGGTAAGGCAGAGAAGATGCAGCACATAGAGACGAATGCATGTGCAGTGTGTGACGCTCATCTGATACAAGGCATTCGGCAGGGCACAGTCTCTGCTGGTCTCTTCTGTCCTTTGCTTGTGATGTCACTGTGGATATTCTCACTGTACAGCTAAAATGTGTCTCTATAGCACCAACCATCTTCACCCAAATCCTTCAGGCTCATCCAGGACTCTGCAACCTAGAGCAGAATCCGCAAGAAGGCAGATAGCGCAGCATAGCCATTTAACCCCAGTGATCCTTACCCATATCTCCATCAGTGAATTCAAATCTCAACACTATTGCTAGGCCATGTGCTTTGTATTCTAATACATAAAGGACCATCTCTTCAGCTCTGTAGGGCTGCTTGGTGTGGTGTCTTCATTTCTGGTGAACATTTTGGTGACTTATTTTTATCAGATCACAGCCTGGGTGCGAGTGCAGATGTTTTCCCTTAACAAGCCCAAGTCTCATGACCAGAAAGTAAATTCTATGTTCAGAATTTAGCATTAGACAGTCTTGACATGCGTTACCCAATCTCTCACTTCGCTTCCTTTGTCCAGAATTTGATTTCTTTCTAGTTTCAGACCAGATTTGGGCAACCCTACTCAAATCGCTTTTAGTTTTTCAAAAGTTTGGCAAAACCTGCCTTCACTTCCTTAAGTTTTAAAGCAAAATAGTCTCTTTTCTGTCGACTCTCCCAGGGTCTGCATCAAGTACCATGTTCTTTCATTTAAGCAGAATTCTAAACAATGAAGTACAGTGGTACCTCAGGTTAAGTACTTAATTCGTTCCGGAGGTCCGTTCTTAACCTGAAACTGTTCTTAACCTGAAGCATCACTTTAGCTAATGGGGCCTCCCATTGCCGCCACGCCGCTGGAGCACGATTTCTGTTCTCATCCTGTAGCAAAGTTCTTAACCCGAGGTACTATTTCTGGGTTAGCGAAGTCTGTAACCTGAAGCATATGTAACCTGAAGCGTATGTGACCCGAGGTACCACTTTATTGTTCCTTTTTTCACAATGACTAGTTCTGGGATGTAGGAATTCTGGGCTGAGCTATAAGTGGACCTTAGACTCCACACAACCTTATCTAACAGCGATGCTGTACGCAGCATTCCGTTTCACCCCCGCCTGTGTGGATTAATGGTATGGCTCTTGTTAGTATGCTTATGAATGAATACAGACATATGGTATTTTAGCAATCAAGCTGCTGTGGCAATACGCTCACCATGTTGTACACAAACATACAATTCCCTCTCCAGGATTAATCTCAGAGAGAAAAAACCACTTTCACCAATTTGCAGAAGAAGGCAGCTGGTGCTTGCAACATCCCAAAAAAAAGAGAGAGTTCTTTTGAAATTGATTTCCCTTTTTAAGTCTTTTTAAAGGGGGAAATCAGTTTCAAAAGAACTTTTGACTTAAAAAGACGCTGAAAGAGATCATTCATGAAGATCAAGCGGGCTTTCTTCTGGTAAGGAAGATGCAAAATAATATTGGAAATGTGATTGATATTTTGGAATATTTAGAAAGCAGGAATGATAAAACAGCAGCACTAATGCTAGTAGATGCGGAGAAAGCCTTTGACAACATATCCTGGCACTTTATGAAAAGATTAATGTAGAGAATGGGTTGTGGAGAGACCTTCTGTAAAGAAATTGAGGCAATATATTCAGTTCAGCTGAGAGCTGGACCATCAAGAAGGCTGATCGCCGAAGAATTGATGCTTTTGAATTATGGTGCTGGGGGAGACTCTTGAGAGTCCCATGGACTGCAAGAAGATCAAACCTCTCCATTCTGAAGGAAATCAGCCCTGAGCGCTCACTGGAAGGACAGATCCTGAAGCTGAGGCTCCAGTACTTTGGCCACCTCATGAGAAGAGAAGACTCCCTGGAAAAGACTCTGATGTTGGGAAAGATGGAGGGCACAAGGAGAAGGGGACGACAGAGGACGAGATGGTGGGACAGTGTTCTCGAAGCTACCAGCATGAGTTTGACCAAACTGCGGGAGGCAGTGGAAGACAGGAGTGCCTGGCGTGCTCTGGTCCAGGGGGTCACAAAGAGGCAGACACGACTAAATGACTAAACAAAAACAACAACAACTCAGATCAACAAGCTAAACTAATCATAAATGGAAATGTCACAGACAGCTGTAATAGAGGAAAAGGGACAAGGCAAGAGTGTCCATTATCTCCATTGTTATTTATAGTAGTATTGGAACTGCTAAATAAGAGAATATACTGTACAAAAATAAGAGGAATTGTAGTAGGGGAGAAGTCATACAAATTAAAAGCCTTTCTTGATGACCTTATAATCATGTCAGAAAATCCAAATGAAAGCTTATTAAAAGTGTTGGAAACAATCAAGGAATTTGGTCAGGTGATGGGCTTCAAACTGAACAGTAGCAAAACGAACTTATTGGTTAAGAATATGGGAGCCCAAGAAAGAGAGGAAAGAACTTCAAAACTGACAATCTGTAAGAAAGTAAAATACCTAGGAAAATGGCTAATGGCAAAAAATATCAATCTATTCCAAGATAACGATATAAAAACATGGAAAGAAATCAAAAGGAGATTTGGAGTTGGTTAAAATGATCATTCTGGGGAAGAATATCCACCATAAAAATGAATGTACTTCCAAAAATGCTTTTTTTGTTCCAATCAATTCTGATGATTGGGGGATTGGGGGATTGGGCTGCTTCAAAGAATGGCAACGAGACATCTCTAGATTCATCTGGCGGGGGAGGGGAGGAGACACCCAGGATTAAGCACAAATTATTAATAAATATAAAAGAAAGAGGGGGATTTTCCCTGCCAGATTTGAAATAATACCACGAGGCAGCCTGCCTCTCCTGGATCAGAGAATGGTTGCTATGACAGAATATGGATTTATTAGATTTGGAAGGCTTCAATAACCATTATGGATGGCACGCCTATTTAGGGTATGATAAGGTTAAGGTCCACAAAGGATTTTTGAATCATATAAGCAAACTGCTATATGTGGTATGGGCCAAATACAAAGATCTACTTGAACAAAAAACACCCTGGTATATATCACCCTTAGTGGCATTTGCAGTAAAGAAAAAAATATATGAAAGGAAACTGGTCAACCTATGTAGAATATTCTTAGAAGAAGAGGAAAACCAGCTTAGATTAAAAAGATTCGATGAAACTAGATCACATCTCTCAGACTGGCTCCAATGCCATCAACTAAATGAGACATTCAAATCAGATAAAAGGAAGTGTTTTGCTACAGAACCATCTAGATTAGAAAAAGAGAAAAAGAGTAGGCAATCAAAAGAGAAAACTCTCTCTAAAATGTATAATAATAATAATAATAATAATAATAATAATAATAATAATAATAATTTTATTTATATCCCACCCTCCCTGGCCAAAACTGGGCTCAGGGCAGCTAATATCAAAATGTATAATACATAAAAACATAAAAACAAACAATCGATTTAAATACAGCTTAAAATCAGATTAAAGTCAGAATGCAATCAGTATAAACTTCTCTTTGAGGTGAAGGAGGAGGAGGTAAAATCTGTGATGGTCGAATGGGCCCAAGACTTTGGATATAATATCCCAATGGAGTCTTGGGAAAGATTATGGAAGGAAGACCTAAGGTTTACCATGTGCTACACGCTGAGAGAGAATTTTATGAAGATGCTATAAAGGTGGTATTTAACGCCTTCAAAACTAGCAAAAATGTATAGGAACACCTCAAAACGTTGTTGGAGATGTGGCAGGGCAGAAGGCACAATGCTACATATGTGGCGGAACTGCAGAAAAGTAAAGGAATTTTGGGAAACAGTTTACAACAAACTCAAAAATATATTCAAGATTACCTATGCAAAAAAAAAACCCCAAAGCCTTCCTTTTAGGCATAATAGACATGGATATACCCCAAAAGGTGAGGGAGATATTTCTCTATGCCACTGTGGTAGCAAAAATTATACAATAGCTAGAAACTAGAAAGGAGATGTAACACCGACTAAACTGGAGTGGCAATCAAAACTGTTAAGAGTTTGCAGAATTAGGAAAAATGACGAACAAATTAAGGAACCGGACTGAACAAACATTTATGAGGGAATAGGACACGTATAGAAAGTATCTCAAGGACCACTGCAAAAATTTGAACTCGTTGTCAGGCCTGTAGTGACTTTTGTAGGAAAGTAGGAAACTATAGAAACTTAATGGAACTAAGATGTATTATTAGTGATAAAGATAAGTGCAACAAACCAAAATGTACTAAGGAACCATGATGGGGTGATGGGAAGTCTCCATAGAAGATATGTATTATGAAACTATTATATCTTCTCGTAAGATGTGAAAGTGTTTTCGTTGACTGTTTGTTTTCTTTTTGGAATCAATAAACCAAAATACTGTATAAAAAAGAAGGAAGGAAGAAACAGATTTCCCTTTAATAAATAAAACAATTATATTTTCAAATGACTAGTCGAGTTGCATTTTTTAAAATGAAAAATATGGATGGACAGTCCTTTTGAAGACTGGGAGAAGGAGAAAGGCATACAACGGCGATCTGGGTTCAAATCCCTAAGGAACACATCTGCTTATTGTGTCACGCATGGAGGAAACCAGGGATTATTCTTTTCAGCCGGAGCTCACCGGACCTCAGTTCTGGCACCTCTTAGGTGGGTGCCATTGCCATTATAAGAGAGCAACAGAGGCGTTCATTGTGAGTTCTGCCACCTCTTTTTCCAGAAAAATAGCACTGGAGGAAACCACTATAAATGGGAAGGGGAAGTCTATTTTAAAAGTACATCTGTACCCACCCCTACCATATAACATCAGGGTTAGGCAACCTAAGACCCAGGTGCCAGATGTGGCCCAATTGCCTTCTCAATCCGGCCTGCGGATGGTCCAGGAATCAGCATGTTTTTACATGAGTGGAATGTGTCCTTTTATTTAAAATGCATCTCTGGGTTATTTGTGGAGCATAGGAATTCATTCATATTTTTTTTCAAAATACAGTGGTACCTCAGGTTACATACGCTTCAGGTTAAATTTGCTTTGGAGCCAGTTTGGTGTAGTGGTTAAGAGCGGTAGACTCGTAATCTGGGGAACCGGGTTCACTTCCCTGTTCCTCCACATGCAGCTGCTGGGTGACCTTGGGCCAGTCACACTTCTCTGAAGTCTCTCAGCCCTACTCACCTCACAGAGTGTTTGTTGTGGGGGAGGAAGGGAAAGGAGAATGTTAGCCGCTTTGAGACTCCTTAAAGGGAGTGAAAGGCGGGATATCAAATCCAAACTCTTCTTCTTCTTCTTCTGCTTCAGGTTTCAGACTCCGCTAACCCAGAAATAGTGCTTCAGGTTAAGAACTTTGCTTCAGGATGAGAACAGAAATCATGGTGCAGCGGCAACGGGAGGCCCCATTAGCTAAAGTGGTTTTCAGGTTAAGAACAGTTTCGGGTTAAGTACAGACCTCCAGAACAAATTAAGTGCTTAACCCGAGGTACCACTGTATAGTCTGAAAAAGGTTGCTGACACCTGGTTCAGATCTTCCAGACTGGAGCTCCTATTCACGCACCCACAAAAGCACACAGACTTCTGTAGTAAAGTCATTTTATTTCTACTATGCAAGGAAATTAGTTGGCTGCATGCCCTGTGTCCAAAAAACAGAGTGTCCCAAGAAAAGTGGAACAAAGCGAACCATTTGGATTGCCGCAGCCTCTGCCAGAAAGACGTCGTCATGGTGGGTAGGGTATGCTCCTGAAATGTGTCCCTCCCAACCGCTCACACCCAGCTCTTGGCAACGGAGCCTGTCGCCCTGTGACTCACTTGGCTTTTGCCCCTTTGATGGATGAAAGAGTCCCTAGCCAGAGTTTCTGTTTCCTTGGCAAGTGGCCCCTTCCTCTTCCCACCTACCCTCCTAGCGACAGCGGTGCACTTCCACCAGATGCCGGCATTGCCTGCACTTCACTGAGCAGCACCAGCGGAATTTGCAGCTGCATCTTTCCACTACCTCGGCCTGAGCCGTGCGAAAGCCGCGGCCGCAGCAAAGCAGCTCACAGCCATCCACAGCGGGGGAAGTCCTGTTGCACTGACGTCCTGTGGTGCCAAAGATCCCTCCTCGGGGGTCCCAGTTACAGAAATCTGGGCTGGTCACCAAGTAGACCAAGTCGTGAGTAGAGTAGGGCTTAAAGCAGGAACTCTTGGGTACCAGCAGCTTTCGGGATCCCACGCGCTTCAGGTGCACTTCCGTGGCGCTCTCAAATTTCTCCTTCAGGAGGTTGCCCACTTGGTGAAACGGGGGCATGACCTTCCAGCACGTGCGGATCTCACAGGACCCCGACACCCCGTGACACTTGCATTCCACCTTCATGTGGGACAGGATGGCCTAGAAAACAGAAGCAAAGATTCCAAGGGCACCTTCAAGTTTCGTGTATGTACTGAGTTGAATAGGATCCAAAATGCAGCAGTCTGATTGGACCTAGAACAATAGGGTTCAGAATGCAGCAGTCTGATTGGTCCTAGAACAATGCAACAATATGATTGGTCTGCAGCAGACACCCAATCCAGCTCCAGGTGGAAGTGAATTCGCAACCTGATTGGCCTACAGGAGAATTCAAGAATTAGCCAATCACGTGCAGCCCATTGTGTAAATAATGTATATAAAGCAGATATTGTGGGGGAATTTTCATTCCTCCTCACCACGATGAGCTGAATAAAGAGCATGAAATAGGACTTCTGGGTCAGCACCAACGATTAATGGCGGATTCCCTCTGAGCTCGGAGGGACCAGCTCCGTGGGATCGAGTCTTGCCACTGCGGCAAAGCGGGGACCCTGCATTTGAAAATTATCAAACGAGAAGGAAAACTTTGGTGAAGTTTTCTTGGATAAGGAGGGAGGTTATTGCTGCATTTACTTAACTTTGGATGTGGCCAAAGGGTTTGCAAGTGTTCTGTCTTTTTATAAAGAGTTCTCTGGTGGCGTGCATTCTGCAGCCTTCCTAGGTGCCTGCACTTCCTTGAAACCTCTTGATGTACTCAGCTACACTTTCCTTTAAGTGCAGGAAGTCAGAAAGGCTGTCTGCTATGTGCCTGCACCTGTCCGTCATTGTTGGTTTTTTAAAAGTGAAGTCGGTTTACTTTTAAAGTACAGTTGTACCTCAGAAGCCGAATGGAATCCATTCTGGAAGTCCGTTCAACTTCCAAAACGTTTGGAAACCAAAGAACGGCTTCTGATTGGCTGCAGGGAGCTCTGATTGGCTGCAGGCTGGATTCCAGACTCTCCAAGAATCCCTATTTTCTAGGGACAGCCTCAGGTTTACAGAAGCCGCTCTGGTTTCTTATTTGATCCCAGAATGTCCCGCTTTTCCTTAGGACATCCCTATTTTCATGTTGGAGGGTATGGAGTTATGCGACCCCCAAGCCAAGGAGATAAGATACAACCTTTAGAAGACATCTGAAGGTAGTCCTGTATGGGTAAGGATTTTAAAAAATGTTTAATGTTTTATTGTGTTTTTATATATGTTGGAAGCCGCCCAGAGTGGCTGAGGCAACACAGTCAGATGGGCAGGGTAGAAATATTATTATTATTGATAAGGACGTCACTAATTCATTGGAGAAATGTTGGAGAGTATGTGACAGGTAGCTCCTGACCCACCTGAACCAGCAGCATGGATGAGCCCCACCATGAGACTTACCTTTCTGCCTGCTTCATTGTTGTGCAAGTTCATTAGTACTCTGCTGGAGGAAGCACCACGGTTCCGCTCCGTGGTGTCCACAAAGGCCTGGGAGAAGGCAATGCCATAGGACAAGTTGTCAGAGCAGCCTGACCACTGGAACCCTATTGGGTTGGGGAAGAAGAGAGAACAGAGTTCTGTACAGTCAGTACGAAAATGCAGGTTCAACATTCCGCAACCAGAGGACCTGAATTCTGCAACATGCACAAGTCAGACAAAAGCAGGGGCTTTTAAATTTTATTTCCCAAAATGTATTTGTTCCATGTTTTTTCCTAGGAAAGTTGTACCTTGGTTTTTGAACAGCTTAGTTTTTGAACGTTTTGGCTCCCAAACGCCGCAAACCCGGAAGTGAGTGTTCCGGTTTGCAAACTAGTTTTGGAAGCCAAACGTCCAATGGGGCTTCCACAGCTTCCGTGCTTTGGTTTTCGAACGTTTTGGAAGTCGAACGGACTTCCGGAACAGATTCTGTTCGATTTCCAATGTATGACTGTAGAAGAGAATGGAAAGAAGGGTGCCAAAGTCTTAGCCTCTAACCACTAAAAGTGTTGTCCGACAACCCCATGGGCTTCTAAGGTTCAATCTAGGAGGCCTTATACACACACAGTCCCAGTCCTAGAAGCATAGCTGTCAACTTACAGATTTGAAAATAAGGGACCAGCAGCCTCAAAAATAAGGGATCAGCAGCCAAAATAAGGGATTTTCCGGGCACAGGTATGTTCAACCTCTGAGCCCCTCTGAGCCAAAGGCAGAAAGCCCAGCCAGCAGCCAAACGAAGCCTCATCAATAAGGGACAGCAGCAGGACATGGCGCTGGAATAAGGGACTGTCCCGCCAAATAAGGGACACTTGACAGCTATGCCTAAATCCAAGCAACTTCCTTAAAACCAAATAAAAAGCAGATTCTTATGAGGCATGTAATGTGGTTTTCTGTGCTTCTGCACAGCAGCTCCTCCTCCTAAGGACAAGAACAAAATCAGGGTGCCTATGGCCAGATAGGAGCCTCTCCCTTTATTCTTCCAGTCAAAGCTAATTGCTCTTCCCTTACTCTTCCACATAGCTAGGAACACCAGAGTGATTCCTTTCTGAAACTGACATTTTCCCCTTGCTCATATTACTCACACTCTCCTCCTTAGACCGGGGCATGATTACTAGTTCATGCCAGTTGTATTTCTCCTTACCTTCAGGGCTGACTCCTCTGACCTTGCGATCACACCCACACTTTTCCAGTTCGCCGCGGCTACAGGCTCGGGTCACAGCAAATGCGATCCCAGCTGAAGAGACAGCGTGAACAAAGGCCGATTCCCGAGTGCCTGCAGAAAAGAATGTATTAGCAGAAGGGCTGATGAGAGGTGGCTTAGAGGGCTGAAGCCCCAGGCCCTATCCCTTTCTTAAAGCATTTTTTGAGTGCTGACTTTGCAAATGGGAGGGGGGCACTGCAAAGCAGAGGGCTGGTGATACCCCACCCACCCCACCCCCTTAATTTCCAAGAGGCATCTCTACAAATAAATCAGCCTATACAAATGTGTGTTGTGGGGCTTCTAGCCTGAGTCTTTGCAGTGCCTAGGAAGGTATCTGGGTGTATGAGAATGTGTGTGTATGTCCATGTACCCCTTTGTATATAGAGCGCACCCTTTATTGTCTCCAGTCTAGGTGAATGGTTGCCATTTATTTGGGGGTGGGGAGCCAAACACTGCACTTGGGAAGTGAGGGGCAGGTGGGACTTGTCAACCTGGGAAACGGTAGCCCATCTAGGAGAAGGAAAACTCTAGTCCTAAACCTCTGCTGCCTTGTGGGACATCTTCAGGAGATGAAAAGCCCAACAGTAAGCCCTACACAAGTCCAGTGGCATCTCTAAAATGGTGGGATGGTGCCTTGTCCTGCAGCCAAGCTCTATGAAATATACTCAGAGTTGAGTGTGAATTTCATGCTCTTAGTAGCAATGAATGAAACTTCCCCCAAAACGTCTAGCTCTATATACATTATTTACACAATGGGCCCCGCATGATTGGCTAATTCCAGGCTGCTCCTGTAGGCAAATCAGGTTGTGGATTCACCTCCTCCAGAAGCCTGATTGGCTGCTCCTGCAGGCCAAGCAGGTTGCTGATTCACTTCATCCAGCAGCCTGATTGGCTGCTCCTGCAAGCCAGTCAGGTCACTGATTCACTCCCACCTGGAGCTGGATTGGGTGGCTCCTGTGTTTTTTATATACATTGTGTTTTTATATACATTGGAAGCTGCCCAGAGTAGCTGGGGCAACCCAGTAAGATGTGTGGGGTATAAATAGTAAAATTATCATTATGGAATGGGACCTCCCTATTTTTCATCGGATAAATGTTGGAGGGTGTGGATTTGTGTGTGCATGCAATGTTCATTCTTATAGAGATATACAGTGTACCCACACCCAGAAGGCCTTTGCAGTATGAAACCTTATCTTAAATAGGTATTTCTTGCGTGTCTTTTGGGTGGAATCCTCGCCCCAAATTTCATCCATCCTTTCTTCACTGTCAAGACACAAGAGCATCACTGAGCCACTGAATAAAATGAAGCAGTCTAAATTCAGAGGTAGTTGAGGAATCCAAGCAGAAAGGTGACATCCATGACAGAAAGATTTTGCTGGTGTTTATTCCAAGACCTCTTACTTGCAAGATCTGCCTTCTCAGCGAGGCCTTTTTGGAGGAATGCTGAGGAAACATCTGCACGAAGCTTTTCCCTCATCATCTCTCTTTGCTCCTGCTCTAGTTATACGGCTGAGTCTGTTGCTGTAGAAAGCTGGGCAGGCACCAAGTTCCTTATATTAACTACTGCATAACAGCATAGCAACCAAGTTCCCTTACCAGAAATATGAAACTCTGGAGTCCTGCTGTGGTACAGTGGTACCTCGGTATTCAAGCATCTCAGAAGCCAAACGTTTCAGTTTTCAAACACTGAAAACCCAGAAACATATGCTCGCGTTTTCGAATGTGCCTTGGAAGTCAAACAGCCTCCGCTGCACTTTTTTTCAATTTTCTCCATTGACTTTGCTGACTGCCCTTTGTGCCTCAGTTGTCAAATGTTTCGGAAGTCGAACTGTCTTCCGGAACAGGTTAGGTTTGACAACGGAGGTACCACTGTATGCCAATTTAGTTTAGATTCAATATTGGGTTAGGGTTCCATTTGCTGTTACTATAAGAACCCAAGCTGATACTAAGAATATGGGGTTTAGATGGGAGTGGTGTAGTGGTTAGGGTGTTGGGTTAGAACTAGATCAGAGTTCAAATCCTCATGCATTCATGAAGTGTGCCGTGTGACCTTGGGCCAGTGGAGATGGGTACACACCATACATTTAAATCACATGGCATCCCTCAAAGAATCCTGGGCACTGTAATTTAACCCCTCACAGAGTCACAATTCTCAGCTTCCTTAACCAACCACAGTTCCCAGAATTCTTTGGGGGGAAGTCATGTGCTTTAACTCCTGCCAACCTAGCAGTTCGAAAGCACATCAAAGTGCAAGTAGATAAATAGGTACCACTCTGGCGGGAAGGAAAACTAAGTTTCCGTGAGCTGCTCTGGTTCGCCAGAAATGGTTTAGTCATGCTGGCCACATGACCCGGAAGCTGTACGCCGGCTCCCTTGGCCAATAAAGCGAAATGAGCGCCGCAACCCCAGAGTCGGCCACGACTGGACCTAATGGTCAGGGGTCCCTTTACCTTTACCTACATGTGCTTTAAATGTATGGTGCTTGCAAAGCCGTAGTCTCTCAACCTAACCTTATTCATAGGGTTGCTGTGAGGAAAAAATGGAGGGGCAGTGAGAACAATGTGCCCCATCTTGAGCTCCTTGGAGGAAAGAAGGAATGCAAGTGTATTAATTGATTGGTTGATTGACTGACTGACTGACTGACTGGTATGCCCTAGTCATGTTATTAATGAAGTCTGACCTTGCAGAATAACTTTCCCGAAAACCTGCAGCCCCTGCAGGGTGGAACAGTTCCAGGGGCGGTTGCGAAACTGGTGCTGGCACTCTTTGAGGGCCACCTCAGCGCCATGCTTTACTGAGTCCATGGCTTCTGCTTGGCGGTGGCATATCCTCACTTGCTCCTGTGACAAACCCTTCAAGCTTTCGCAGGCGCTGGGGTCCCTCACAAGCCCTCGGAGGGACGGCTGTTTGGCCAGGTATCTATGCAAAAGGGAAGGTGGGGGGAAGCATTTGAGACAAGATTGTTAAACAGTTTTGGGAAAGGGGAATCAATCCCCTCACCCATGTCATTATGACCCAGCTGCAGGTGGCAGCATTTCTGCACTCGATTCTGCGATTCCCCCCATAGTCAGAAGTGGCTACTATTCAACAGAATACAGTGGTACCTCGGGCTACAAACACATTGGGTTACAAACACTTTGGGTTACAGACTTCACTAACCGGGAAGTAGTACCTCGGGTTGAGAACTTTACCTCAGGATGAGAACAGAAATCGCGGCCAAAGAAGGATAGAACTTTCTTTATGTACGCCACAACAGCAGCAAGAATACTCATCGCAAAGTATTGGAAGACACAAGATCTACCCACCTTGGAAGAATGGCAGATGAAAGTGATAGACTATATGAAACTGGCGGAAATGACTGGCAGAATCCGAGACCGGGGAGAAGAGTTGGTGGAAGAAGATTGGAAGAAATTTAAAGAATATTTGCAGAAACATTGTAAAATTAATGAATGTTAAAATGATGTTGGATTGAAATGAAATGGCTTTAGCAACAAGGTTAAAAAGAATATGTAAAAATGGATTGATAATCAGATGAAAATACGAAGTTATAATATGTTAAGATATAGAATTAAGATAAAAACAAAGAGGGAAAGGATTTGCTGAATTAACCATGTGAACTGGAATGCAAAAAAGGGGGATGTGAGGAGGTCAGGAAACAAGTAAATGAAATATAAGACAGATCTGTTTTTAACTGTTTTTTATTTTTCATGTATTTTTTTCCTTTTTCTTTTTATCTTTCTTTTCTTATTCTGTAATTTTCTTTTGTTTGTAAAACTTCAATAAATATCATTAAAAAGAAAACAGAAATCGCGAAGCGGCAGCAGCAGGAGGCCCCATTAGCTAAAGTGGTACCTCAGGTTAAGAACGGTTTCAGGTTAAGAACGGACCTCCGGAATGAATTAAGTTTGTAACCAGAGGTACCACTGTAGTTGAAGCAAAGTGAAGTCATCTGCCTCAAGCCCTCTGACTGCAGTTCTCCTTTGGAGCGTGTCCCTCTCACTTTCCTCTGAATTCATCCCACAGGAAGTATCATCCACCAACCCCACCCCTTCCTCCCTTTGCGAAGTTTTGGCAAGTGGCAAGCCAAGTAGCTCAGTCGGTAAGAGCACGAGGCTCTTAATCTCAGGGCTGAGTCCCACATTGAGCAAAAGACTTCTGCATCGCAGGGGGTTGGTCTAGATGACCCCTAGGGTCCCTTCCTACTCTGCCATTCTGTGATTCTAGGGTTTACTTACAGCCAAGTCACAGCGAGGGCATGGTGCACCAAAGCCAGCACTGAGCACAGGTAGACACTTTCCATCTTGCTATTTTGCCAGATATTTAACTCTCCCTCTTCTTTGCCTTCCTTCCCCAATTCTGCTGAAGTCTTACTCCAAAAGCAGTCTGGCAGCTGGGCAGAAAGCAAATATTCCGGCCCGATTGGAAACCATTTCAGCTCCTCCTGTTCATCCACGCTGACATCTCGCTTACTGAGAGGCATTCATTGCAGGGTTCTCAGCCAGCGGCTCTGATCGGTTCACCCACTGATTCACATATCTGGACCGCAACGCCACGAATTTTTAAAGTGGGTTCTCTTAAGCCCACTCTGAGGATCGATGTTTTATATTTTCTCGCAAACTCTTCCCTCTTCAACCCCAGAGGTTCACGCCACAAACCATGCAAGATCATTACAGGGCAGAGTTCCCAACTCAACCGAGCTCCTCGGCACTTCAAAATCCTTCCGGCATTAGATGGTTGTCGCTCAGGATCACAATTCTTCTTTCCGCTTGGCTCAGCTGCCCAGCTCTTCCTTCTTCAACCCACCAGTCCGATTAAGCACTCAGGCAAGACCCCAGTGCTGGTTCTCAGGAAGGGAGAGCAGAGGGGAGCCTGGGCTGGCGAGAGACTTGGCTGTCTTGCTTGGCTCCCTTGCAGATGTGGAGATGCCTCCTTTCTATCCTACGGCCCTCATGGTGACAGCAAACACAGACAGCTCTGCCTGCTGCTCGCCAGGCCCTTTCGCTCTTTCCCTGCTGGTGATTTTGCAGCCCCTCCTAAAACTTTGGACACAGAGGCAGCTGTGTGGGAAACAAATGGTGACACTTCAACCAAAGCCGACCCTAGTTTATGGGAAGAGCTTATTTCACACTGGGTCAATTTGCTTTCCTCCTAGTCAAAGACAGGGATGTCTATGGAAACTGGGCAGAATTTAAACTCTTTAAGTTGGGTAGGGAGAATCTTGACAGAAATCAAATCCCTTCAGAAATCGCTGCTGTCCTTCTGAAGAATCCGAGGGAAGTTGAACCCTTGTATTGTCAGTTGCAAGAAGACACTCGCAAGAGACAAGGCAGATATTATCTGCCTTTGAAAGATAGTGCATGCTCCCTTATCCCTCACCCACCACACGCCACCCTAGCACAAGATACGGGTGACAAAACGTCTTGTTTTCTTCTTGTGGATTTGACTGATTGTGCCTTCACAACGGCGTCGCTAAATGTGTGAGAGGCATGAGAGCCTCCTCATCCCCGATACAATAGTTGTGAGCGAGGCTCATTTTAAAATGAGGAGGTTTTACTTTGGTCCCCATCTGCACTACACGTTTAAAGCAGCATGATACCACTTTAAACTGTCATGGCTCCTCCCAAAGAATTCTGGGAAATGTGGTTTGTGAAAGGTGCTGATAGTTGTCAGGAGGCCCCTGTTCCCTTAAGAGCTACAATTCTCAGAGTGGTTTAAGTATTAATCCATCATCTCGTGGAGCTCTGAGAACTGCACCCCTGTGAGGGGAATAGTGGTCTGGGTGGCGCTGTGGGTTAAACCACAGAGCCTAGGACTTGCCGCTCAGAAGGTCGGCAGTTCGAATCCCCCCAATGGAGTGAGCTCCTGTTGCTCTGTCCCTGCTCCTGCCAACCAGCAGTTCGAAAGCACGTCAAAGTGCAAGTAGATAAATAGGTACCGCTCTGGTGGGAAGGTAAACGGAATTTCCGTGCGCTGCTCTGGTTCGCCAGAAGTGGCTTAGTCATGCTGGCCACATGACCCGGAAGCTGTCTGTGGACAAACGCCGGCTCCCTTGGCTATAGAGCGAGATGAGCACCACAACCCCAGAGTCGTCCATGAGTGGACCTAATGGTCAGGGGTACCTTTACCTTTAACCACGCTCCTAGCAGACTTAAAAAACTACAGTTCCCATGATTCTTTGGGGGACGCCATGAGTGTTTAAA
Source organism: Podarcis melisellensis (assembly GCF_964234715.1). Taxonomy (NCBI): domain Eukaryota; kingdom Metazoa; phylum Chordata; class Lepidosauria; order Squamata; family Lacertidae; genus Podarcis; species Podarcis melisellensis. The sequence continues at coordinate 37,772,274 of NC_138534.1, read as the reverse complement.
GAGGTGTGATACTGCTTTAGATGTATAGTGCAGTTGAGGCCCGTGTCAAGGCAAGCTATCTTAGTTCTAGCAACTACAAGAAGTTACAAGAACAATGTAAAAAAAGGGGAAAGCAAAATAAAACCATATTCCAATCACCCATCTCTCCTAACTTCCCGGAGGTACCTATACATATGAATCTGCATGTGCAAATCGGCATCATGGGCCTATGCCATGAGTCTTTTAAGTATCTAGCAACACACATGCATCCTATTACATATCCCTCAACTGTCCTGTTTTCGACGGGACATCCTGGAATTATATAAGCCAGGGACATCCAACTCCCAAGAGACTGCAATCTACTCCCAGAATAAAAAGCTGGCAGTGATCTGGGGGAAGGGGGAGGAACCAAAGTTGTTGACCTTTTTTCAGAGGGGCAGGTCAAAGTATTTTTTTAGGGGAGAAAGTTGCTCATCAGAAGATCACAGTGATAACTCTTTCTGCCGCTTTTGCAATCGTGCGAGAGTGAAGGACGGGGGAGGAGGCGGGGCCGGATGTTCTCTCCCCCACCAACCTGTGGAGGAAATAGAGACCACGATCGACTGCTAGCTGTTGACCAGTTGATCACAGTCAGTGGGTTGGATATCCCTGATATAAGCCATTGGATCCCGGAACGTCTGGTTTTTCAGTCCAGCACTCTGGCACAAGTCAGCTGGCTCCTGCAAGAGCTCTGGACCAAAAAAGGAATGGGGTGTTGGAGGGTATGCTATTACAGGCAGCCTGTTTCAGAATGCTCTCCCCATGGAGGCCTGCCTGGCGCCTTCATTAGACATCTTTAAGGGCCTGGCAAAAACATTCCTCTTCAACCAGGCCTTTGGCTGATGTCCTTTTAAATGCATTTGTGGGAAGGAGGGTTATGGGTTTGTTTTGTTATTGTTTTTATTGTGTATTTTGTGTTTTTCTCTTGTGTTCTTATGCTGTGAACCACCCTGATATCTTCAGATCAAGGGTGGTATACAAATTTAATAAATAATAATAAAGAAATACCAGTGTACACCAGCGGACGAGAGCCTTCCTTTCAGCAACGCGTAGTTGGCCTGTGTGTAGGGAAAAGGAAAGATCTGTGCGTGTAAGGGAATGACACCTGTTCCAAGGCGGGGGGCTGTTGTAGTCTATGTTTTGTCAGACTCCAGTTCCCATTCCCTCTGACCATTGACCATGCTGGCCCGGGGCTGATGGGGGCCCAAGAAGATCTGGGAAGGGCCACAAGGTTAGCTAGCCCTGCTGCTATTCTCACCAGCGAAATGTTGAGAGGCTAGATCTCCCTACGGTTTTTGTAGCAGGTGGTGTTCTTATTATTTCCAGATATCATAAACGCCTAGTCCCAGGAACATGTTTGGATCTGCAGCTCCCGACACACCTCGAAACACGCCCCAGGAGTCTGGTTTTACCTGCTGCCAGCTCACGCAAAGAGATGAAGTAATTTGGGCACTCCTGCTGTTTTCCCTAAGGAGTTTAGACCAGAAAATGCAGCTCTCCAACACAACATGGGACTCCGCTGGTCAGCGACTGGACTGGCTCAGGGGCTGAGAGAACGTAGGAGGTAGGTAGATCTGAATTTTGACTTCACAGGGAAGGAGGCAGAAGTATTGAGAGGGGCCCATAGCAAATATCACAGCCTTAGCAGAGCTCCCAGACTTTGGCTGGTTCTCGGTTTTGCAGGACTCTGCGGAAGCCTCCCTTGTTGTGAAGCGGAGGGGTGTCGCTCCCGCTAATTATGGGACATCGCAAATTAACCGGCAGCCATGTTTTCATCCCCCAAAACCAGGTCTTCACTTCTGGCTCACATGATGTGTTGTGTGTGTGTTTTAGAAATATTTTGTTCTAGAAGACTTGTGGTGGGAGTTCTGCCACTGTGGTTTCTTTGCAAGTGCTGCAATGAAGCGGCTGCCTAAGTAGGTCACATCCACACGGTACATTAAAAGCTTTGAGAGGCACGGCATTCTCCCAAGGAATCCTGGGAGCTGTAGTTTGTTAAGGGCGCCCTCAAAAACTCTCAGCACCCTTAGCAAACTACAGCTCTCAGAAATCTCTGAGGGAAGCCATGGCTCTTAAAGAGGTATAACGGGACAGCATAAGTAGAAAATTTGCCTCAGCAACAAATCCACAAAGTGGCCTAAGGGAACCCACTGTTCTCTAGCATCTCTTCTCCGTCAAATCTTAGCCAACCTTTCAAGGAAGTTGTAAAGGAGCCAGTAAGAGTTTTTAAAATCATGAGGGATGTGGAGATATTTCCCCCCCTCCACTCTCGGAATACTAAGGTAAAGGTAAAGGGACCCCTGACCATTAGGTCCAGTCGTGACTGACTCCGGGGTTGCGGCGCTCATCTCACTTTACTGGCCGAGGGAGCTGGCGTACAGCTTCCGGGTCATATGGCCAGCATGACTAAGAAACTTCTGGCGAACTAGAGCAGCGCATGGAAACGGCGTTTACTTTCCCGCCAGAGCGGTACCTATTTATCTACTTGCACTTTGACGTGCTTTTGAACTGCTAGGTTGGCAGGAACAGGGACCGAGCAACAGGAGCTCACCCCGTCGCGGGGATTCAAACCGCCGACCTTCTGATTGGCAAGTCCTAGGCTCTGTGGTTTAACCCACAGCGTCACCCAAGTCCCCTCATAATACTAGAATGGTGTAAAATGTGTTGGCAGTAGCCTCAGCCCAGGCCAGAGAAAAAATAAAGAATTTCTTCACACTGTTCACAGTTCTATTATTAACTTATTGAATTAACTGCCACAAGATGTGATGCTGGCTGCTAGCAGACTTCCACTTGCAACGCCACTCCCCCCCCCCCCGGGAAACCCGATCTTTAGTGCTCAATCGGAGCAAATGTCCCTCAGGTTTCCTCTGAGTTGATGTTTGCCCCTATTTAAAGAGTGGTTTTCCCTAGGAAAGGAGTGAAGAAAAGCGCTCAGACCCATTATTTCTAGGAACAGGACACAAGGAAGTGGGGTGTGCCCTTTGTCGCTGCTTTATTCCAGTGTTTTCAAACCTGGGTCTCCAGATAATGTTGGACTACGTCCCTAGCTAGCAGGACCTCTGGTCAGGGATGATGGGAGTCGTAGTCCAACAACATGCGGGGACTCAAGTTTGAGAAACACGGCTTGAGAAATTGTGCCACATATTAATGCAGAGCAGGTCTGACAAGGACCAGTAGAAATGATAACTAAATGGAAATGCTGGGATCAGAAGTAAACGTAAAGGTAAAGGGACCCCTGACCATTAGGTCCAGTTGTGACCGACTCTGGGGTTGCGGCGCTCATCTCGCTTTATTGGCCGAGGGAGCCGGCGTACAGCTTCCGGGTCACTTCTGGCGAACCAGAGTAGCACACGGAAACGCCATTTACCTTCCCGCCAGAGCAGTACCTATTTATCTACTTGCACTTTGAGGTGCTTTCAGGAGCCACGGAAGCAAGTCGCTACTCAGTGCTGTGCCGGTTTAGTGCAGCATGTGGGGACTTGCCAAGCGGGCAGCTCGGTTCGGGGGTAGCTCGGGGGCCGTTTAAACGACCCCCGTGGGCTGCTTGTGGCCCATGGGCTGCAGGTTGCTGACCCCTGGAATAATGCATGACTATAGGACACCTTGGTGGCTCTGTGGGTTAAACCACAGAGCCTAGGGCTTGCCGATCAGAAGGTCGGCAGTTCGAATCCCTGCGACAGGGTGAGCTCCCGTTGCTCGGTCCCTGCTCCTGCCAACATAGCAGTTCGAAAACATGCCGGTGCAAGTAGATAAACAGGTACCGCTCCGGCGGGAAGGTAAACGGCGTTTCCGTGCGCTGCTCTGGTTCGCCAGAAGCGGCTTAGTCATGCTGGCCACATGACCCAGAAGCTGTACGCCAGCTCCCTCAGCCAGTAAAGCGAAATGAGCACCGCAACCCCAGTCGCCCACGACTGGACCTAATGGTCAAGGGTCCCCTTTACCTTTACCTTATAGGACACCTTGGTCTGATTCAACAGGGACATTCCTAAGGGTTCAGAACACTTGAAATGTGGAATTATTATTACTGTTCCTACTACTACTATTGCTACACCTTCCTTATATCGCCTGTGCCGCCAACACCCCTGTGTCTGACTGTTCCTGCTTCCTTGTGAGTGTCCATGGCAGCTTTTCTGGCTGTTTTTAGCCATACACCTGCCAGCTTCTCCCCTTCCACGCTTCTTGAAAAGGGCCTGAAATTCGGAAGAACAAAGATCCCAGCAACGAGGGATCGGGAGAAAAGGGGCACGGCTCTGAAAGCAAACGCACTAAAATGAAATTGGATGAGATCACTGGCTGGGAGGCCTTTGTTATCCCCTCAGGATTTATGGGTGGCAGGGACACATATATATCCCCTGGGGTGTCACCCTCTGAATGAGGAGCCAGTGTCAGCAGAAAAAGCAGCATATAGAGACTGAGAAAGACAAACAAGGGCAGAGAAAGAAGATCCTACAGGCCGAGGCTGCGGAGAGGAAGACAAAAGGGAACAAGGAGCTCCCAGCCCATGCCCGATAAATCTCGGTTATGGGAAGTCCTAACTGTGACCTCCCTCAGGGTAGCTTTCCCTGCTGTGAAGACTCTGAGCAACGGTTCGATTAAGCAGTTGTAGACCCTGGATGTACACATGTCCTTATGGAGAGCTCCTCTTTAGACAGCCGTTGCGTGTTGTTCATAATAATAATAATAGTAAAAAATTATTATTTATACCCCACCCGTCTGGCTGGGTTTCCCCAGCCACTCTGGGCAGCTCCCAACAGAATATTAAAAACACAATAAAACATCAAACATTAAAAACTTCCCTAAACAGGGCTGCCTTCAGGTGCCTTCTAAAAGTCAGATAGTTGCTTATTTCCTTGACATCTGGTGGGAGGGCGTTCCACAGGGCGGGCGCCACTACCGAGAAGGCCCTCTGCCTGGTTCCCTGTAACCTCACTTCTCGCAGTGAGGGAATTGCCAAAAGGCCCTCGGAGCTGGACCTAAATGAACATTTCGTTTCTCCCTCGCCACCACCCCATGTTAGAGGCACAAAGGCACAGGTTGCCAACCCTGATTTTTAAAATAGTAATAACAGATTGCTTATACTCATAGCTGTCAACTGTCCCTTATTTGGCGGGAAACTCCCTTATCCCAGCGCCATGTCCCACTTAATGTCCCTTAAATTTCCCGGGTTTCAAAGGAAGCAGCTCCTCTCCCTCCCTCCCTGCCAGCCAGGGAGGAGGGAGGCTCCAGCTGTGTTGCTTGGCTGCGTTGCTCACCCAATAAGGAGTCTAAGAACGACTGGGGGGTGGAGCTTGCATACCTTGTGCCAATCAAATTGGCCGCGTTGCCTGGGGACTCACCTTTGCTCAGCGCTTCCCAGCGGAGAGGTGAAGGTGGTTTTCCTTGCTGCATCCCCTTTGCCGGGTTGCTGCGCTGTGGGAACCACCGCTTGAGGCTTTGTTTGGCTGCTGGCTGACTAAAATCTCTTATTTTGGCTGCTGATCCCTTATTTTCGAGGCTGCTGGTCCCTTATTTTCAAATCTGTAAGTTGACAGCTATGCTTATACTACACCAGAACAATAAGGTGCAAGAAGAAATCATAGAGTCGGAAGGAAACCTGAGGGTCACCAATCCATTGCAATGCACGAATCCTGCACACAGCCAACCCTGGCTGGACTCAAACCACCAACCTTCTGGTTGTAATAAAGTAATAAAGTAAGCATCTGTCATCATAGACAACCCCAGACGGCAACCCTGTGATGATAAAAATCATTTTAAAAATGAGAAGGAAGGATGTTGTGGTGGTCTGCACCAGTATTTTGTTCCATTCTAATCTGATGCAATTATATAACTTCAAATCTGCACGGCTACTTTTGTTTGGGTACGGACTGTTCCTCATTAATTCTGCCCCCTCTCCAGTGCACTGCCTCTCTGCAAAATGTCTGCCCACGGGGCAGCGTGGAAAGCGTCTCTCCATGTGTCCTTGCTGTTTGATCTTGGTGCATGGATTGTATGGCCAATAAGGCAATCTTGGCAAGGCCAGACCATCAGGTAGAGGTGACTTGCTTCTTCAGTTTATTTATAATATCCCCTCTTCCAAACAGTGGAAGGCAGCGTACGTGCTCACATACACACTGTTTTATCCTCACAGCAGCCCAGGGGAGGTTAGCCTCAGAGATGGTAGCCAGCCCAAGGTCACCCACAACCCTGAGATTAAGTGTCTTGTGCTCTATTAATAATAATAATAATTTATCATTTGTACCCCACCCATCTGGCTGGGTTTCCCCAGCCACTCTGGGCGGCCTCCAAAAAAGATTAAAAATACATTAAAATGTCACACATTAAAAACTTCCCTAAACAGGACTGCCTTCAGATGTCTTCTAAATGTCGGGTAGTTGTTTATCGCTTTGGCATCTGGTGGGAGGGCGTTCCACAGGGCGGGTGCCACCACCAAGAAGGCCCTCTGCCTGGTTCCCTGTAGCTTTGCTTCTTGCAGTGAGGAAACTGCCCAAAGGCCCTTGGTGCTGGACCTCAGTGTCTGGACTGAACGATGGGGGTGGAGACGCTCCTTCAGATATACTGGGGTGAGGCCATTTAGGGCTTTACAGGTCAGCACCAACACTTTGAATTGTGCTCAGAAACATAGTGGGAGCCAATGTAGGTCTTTCAAGACCAGTGTCATGTGGTCTCGGCGGCTGCCCCCAGTCACTAGTCTAGCCGCCTCATTCTGGATTAGTTGTAGTTTCCGGGTCACTTTCACAGGTAGCCCCACGTAGAGTGCATTGCAGTAGTCCAAGCGGGAGATAACCAGAGCATGCACCACTCTGGCAAGACAGTCTGGAGGCAGGTAGGGTCTCAGCCTACGTACCAGATGCAGCTGGTAAACAGCTGCCCTGGACACAGAATTGACCTGCACCTCCATGGACAGCTGTGAGTCCAAAAAGACTCCCAGGCTGCGCACCTGGTCCTTCAGGGGCAGTTACCCCATTCAGGACCAGGGAGTCCTCCACACCAGCCCGCCCCCTATGGAATACTCAAAGCCCAACCACGGCACCATTTGGGGCCTCTATCATTCTCTAGAGACAATGGAAAGTGCCTTTGAAGTCGAAGTCAAACAGCTGTGTTGGCAGCACCAAAGTGACCTCCCCGGCACGCAAACCTGGAAAGTGTGCATGGAGGTCCTGGGCTGCCCAGACCTCAAGACCCCCCTCTCAGCCTTGCTGATGGGGTCCAAAGGAAAGCAGAGAAATGCATTTGACACCAGCTTGGCCACAGGAGTTGCCGGAAGGCGGCACAGAAGGCACCATCTAACCACCTGAGAAGCTCCACTCTGGATTTCTTCTCCCAAAACTTTCCACAAGTTTTAGGATCAGAGTTTTCCTTCTTCTAGATGGGCTCCCTTCCCAGGTTGACGACACATCTGCCCCTATCACTCTACCACACCTTTTCTGCCTCAGGCATCAAAATGTCTTGGGATTCTCTGGCTCTCACTACAAAGGAGAGACGGCAATCTCTGGGTGTTTTAGACCCAGGACAACCGTGGTTTTAACACAAAAATCAGCACCTTTTCTAGCCGGAAAAGGCAACGCAAACGCTGGAGGACTGGTGTGATGTGCTCTGCATGACACACCCATCCGACAAACCCTCAACTTCCTTTCAGCCCTGTGAGCCTGAGCTCCGATGTGATAGCTACTGGCTAATGATTAATTTCCTTGCCTTGCTCTGCACTTTCTGCACAGGGTAGAGTAGACGTCTGAGGAAGTGCAAGAGAAGAAAAGTAAAAAGCTAGCAAAAGCACCACTAGCCCACTTCCTTATTTGTCGCGTTCTTCTCACCACAAAACTACTGCGGCGGGCAGAGGATGATACGTTTTCTTCTTGCTTGTCTGAGGAGCCTGTCATGGCTTATCAGCTGTTGGAACCAAAGTTCATATGTTGTTATCAATGGCAAGTTGTGTCACAGACACATGATGGCCAGGAAATGGGATTGAAGCAAGAACAAGAGCAATTTCCGTAAAAGAAGGAATGAAAGTGAGAGAATGTCCGGACGTTGAAGTCCATGGAGCTAGATTTCCCACCTAACCTGAGGTCCTCGCTCGCTTCTGATCTGCCTTTGACTTCTGCTGGTGAGCTAAAATTCCTTCAGTTGCTGTGGACATTCAGCCAAGAAGGTCAGAAACCTCAAGCCTGCAATTCCTCCAGATACAGAGAGGTAAAAGACACTGGGAGAGTGGAGTAGGGAGATGAGGTTAAATGCTGGTGATTGTGGTGGTAGCCATAAAAGTGTTTTGCTATCTGTCGGTTAGCCGGCTGACTGGAAAACCTCATCAGTCTGGCCTGCTTTCTTTTCCCAAAAGAAAAACTGCTCAGAAAAAATACAGGGTGGCTCATAGGACTAGGCTGACGTTAGCCCTGTGGCAAAGATCAATGCCACGATCTGAAAATCTGATAAGCAGAAATTCAGCAGCTACAGCTTCTTCATCACTGCATTTCCATTCTAGGGAATTCGCATCTGCTGAATTTCTGCCTGTCATGCAACTATTAAAGGCACAAGAAATCAGACAGAACAAAATATAGCAATGTTTTCCTATTCCTTCCTTGGCAATTTAGACAGTCAGATGTTTTTCTTTTACAGTACTTATTTGCTGAGTGATTTTAAAAACAAACCCCTTGCAAGACAGCTACAGTATAAGAGTTAAGATTAAGAAGATCACAACAAAATAAATACAATTAAGAATCCACAAAACAGCATCATGTTAAAGCCGAGAGAACCAGCGCCAGCATTTTTTAACTGGCAGAATAAAAGGTTTTAGACTTTGTATTTATTTATTAAGACTACTTTATTAGAGAAAGAACTTTTGCAGTATGGGTAAGCATTGCTGAAGGATCTTGGCCATGTGAATAATAATGCTATAATAATTTATAATACTATATCAAATTCCACTTGTATATAAATGAGCTGGATGGTTTTTAGTATGAAGAAAAACTTGCTAAGGAGAGGTGTGTTGCTATGATGCCTTTGAAAAGCCATTGGAGGGGGTGGTATATGTAACTTTCATTTCTTGATCTAAATGGAATTTTATGAAATTTCCTCAAAAACTGGAAATGAAAGTGGCCAGGTTGTTTTCGGCTTCAGTTCGGTACCCTATCCAGCAAAGTCTCTGGGCACCTTCCATAGAAACACAAGGTAAAACTGAAAAGGGTCCCTTCGGAATTTGCTGTGACACTTTGGGCAGATCTATCTACAGAACGATCTCAAAATGGTTTCAAAGCCCATGTTCCTCCACTGAAATTGGCTGCCTCCTGTAGCTGCTTTTCATTTCTGAAAAAATGTTGGGAGACTGTTCACATGTCCCAAATATTGTTGCTGTTGTTGTTTAATTGTTTAGTTGTGTCCGACTCTTCGTGACCCCATGGACCAGAGCACGCCAGGCACTCCTGTCTTCCACTGCCTCCCGCAGTTTGGTCAAACTCATGTTCGTAACTTCGAGAACACTGTCCCACCATCTCGTCCTCTGTCGTCCCCTTCTCCTTGTGCCCTCCATCTTTCCCAACATCAGGATCTTTTCCAGGGAGTCTTCTCTTCTCATGAGGTGGCCAAAGTCTTGGCGCCTCAGCTTCAGGATCTGTCCTTCCAGTGAGCACTCAGGGCTGATTTCCTTCAGAATGGAGAGGTTTGATCTTCTTGCAGTCCATGGGACTCTCAAGAGTCTCCTCCAGCACCAGAATTCAAAAGCATCAATTCTTCGGTGATCAGCCTTCTTTATGGTCCAGCTCTCACTTCCATTCATCACTACTGGGAAAACCATAGCTTTTACTATACGGACCTTTGTTGGCAAGGTGATGTCTCTGCTTTTTAAGATGCTGTCTAGGTTTGTCATTGCTTTTCTCCCAAGAAGCAGGCGTCTTTTAATTTCGTGGCTGCTGTCACCATCTGCAGTGATCATGGAGCCCAAGAAAGTAAAATCTCTCACTGCCTCCATTTCTTCTCCTTCTATTTGCCAGGAGGTGGTCCCAAATATAGCACCTGATTTTGCCCTAAGAAAAAGGCTAAGAACAGGGATGGGATTTCCAGATTGCGATGGACTCCAGTTCTCATCCAGTCTGGTAATTGGTCAGATAGCATGGGAGTCGTAGACCAATGACACCTTGCGACACAATTCTAACCACTGTCATAGGAAACTGCCTTATACTGACGTTTGGTCCATCTATCTCAGTATTGTTGATATGGACATGCAATGGTTCTTCAGGGTCAGGAAAGGGTCCTACCTGGAGATTCCAGGGATTAAAGGACCTTCTGTATGCAAAACAAATGCTCTTTCACCGAGCCCTTCCTGTAAAGGTACAAGTCCTAGTTGCCTGGCCATTGGCACTTTGACTGACAGCCTAATTTAATTTCATACTGGATGTATCCACCAGGACTACCCTGGGTCTGGAACCCTAGGCACCCCTAATTCCAGCTCCCAGCATTCCCTCGTAAGAGGGGATAGTTATTATAATTAGTGTTGAGGCTATGCTCACTGGAAAACAAAAGCAACAATTTGGGGGTATTATCTCTCGCCTCCCCTAAGAGCTCATCCACATTTACCTTTTGCCTTCTGCTTTCTACTTACAGGTCCTCCCTTTTCCAAGCATATTATTATTATTATAATTATCATCATCATCATTATTTTGTGTCACTACTTTCCCCAGGAATACCTGCTCTTTAATGCTGAATGGCAATTTGTGTTTTCTGCGAATTGCCAAGAGCTTTAAAGAGCGGGTTTTTGTGGGGAGAGTGGCAGCGCAAAAAAAAATTAATTTACTTTTTTAAAATGCAAATCCCTAAACTACACATACACACACACACACTTGGACACAGACCAGAAAAACATGGATATGTGCCTAGAAATTGCAGTGGAAAATTGGTGTGGATGAGCCCTAAGATCTACTGCTTCTTCTGTAACGCTTTGAAAGATTCTCTCTGTTTTCCCACACATAAATTAATGTCTGAAGTGTGTCGGTGGACAGAAACCCACAGAAACTACTCTCCTAACTGGATAGGGGAGTAGTTTTTCTCGTCGCAGAAGTAGCCGCTGCCATTTCTGATGTGCCCCCGTTACAGTTGTGAGCAATTAATTACAGGAATTTACCTGTAAAGTTTAAGAAAGACGTCAGCTGATTTTATTTGGGAACCAAAGGGTAAAAGCATAAGTAGAACAGGAAAAGTGACAAGCACTTAGAGCAGGCCGACTGCTCTCTGCTACCTTCATATGTTGTTATTGACATCCGTCTGTCTCAGGAGACCATTGAGGAGTGTGCCAGTAGAGACCAATACAGGAGAGACATGTTTTGTTGCAACTGGGGCAGAGTAAGGTGTCTAGTTGTGCTGTTGCAGATGTACCATGGCATTTCTTCTCTCTGCGCTCCTCCCAGTCGTCATTCCTCCTCTGCTCTCTGCTGTGGATACGCAATCTGACTGACTGTCTCCAGACTTTGCGGTCATCTGCAAGGGATTCCTACTGGGTGGGGTTAATGTTGCCAGTCTTCATGTCACATTTGCAGACATTTTTATAATACAGAGTTGGTCCGCCAACCGCCCTGGTGCCTGAAACCAGCTCTCTGTAGAACATGAGTCAGCAAACTAAGGTCCGCTGGCCGGATCAGGACCAATTGCCTTCTGGATCTGGCCCATGGGAATCACCGCGTGGATCGCCAGCACACACATTCTTTCCCTCTCCCGCCCACACATGGCGGCAGCGCCTCCTCCCTCCCTCCTCCTGGCTTCTCCCTGCCCTGCCTAGAGGAGGAAGGGGGCTGGGCTTTGTTGGTGCCAGCAGCAACAGCAGCGCTTGAACGGCTGCCATTTTAAGCAGCCTCTCTCCAGATCATATTCTCTAGGAAGGCCCAACAGACAGGAAGTTTATAGAGCCGTTCCACACTCCACAGTAGTCAGGTAACATTTGCACAGAATCTTTCATGCAGCACAATCCTATACATATCTACTCAGAGAAATTGGTTTCACTGAGTTCAGTGCGGCATGCTCCTAGGGCATAGGATTGCAATCTGCCCTCTCTACCACCTCTCAGATAATCCAAAAAGGCTCTCCACTCTTCCACAAACATTTAGTCTTTTTGGTCTCCTATTTTAAAACTATTGGACTATATGGAGGTGGTGAAATTGACAGCAAAATTATGCTAAAAAATTAAGCATATTGGATTACCTGCATTTAGGTTCTGGCTGTTCTTTATTGCTTCATCCTCTGCCACCCTGCGCACTCTTTGCGTTTCTCAAACATTTTGGTTACACGCCTGGAATCTAGTTCCTTACAGTGACAAGCAGTGGAGGAAATGAGGCGATTCCTGTTCCATTAATAGTTGCAAGTAAGAGGGGATTCCTCCAGCTGCAGTTTGTCAGGGCAGACAAACTGAGAAAAACCTGTGCCTTCCCAAATTCTGTGCTACGAATAAAAGTACAGTAGTCCTGGCCTCTCTTCCACCTGACCACCCTAGAACAGGGGCATGAAAATGTGCAAACAGAGCTGTGAGATCACACGGAGGCTTCTTTTCCCCACGACCATCAGCAAAAATAGAGGATGCAGAGGCGTTGGCTGACAAAAGTTGGTTCAGAAGTTCAGCCCTGTAGAGGCTTGCTGGGACGCTGAACCTCTGCAGGAGTCAGGGTACCAATTAAAATAGGCCATCCCAGGAAGCTAAAGGATCCAGATGGTTTCTGGATGACTCCTGGGAATTTTCGTCTCACCTGGGATGCTGTCAAAGCCATGGTGGACCTCTGGAATGGGGAAATGACTCAGGCTCACCGAATGGGTGTGCTTGTTTCATCAGTTTCATCAGTAGCCAGGAGGGCTTTAGCTGAAGGTAGTGCATCAGCTGCACTCCTTTCCGAAAGTGACGCATGCTTTAGTTACATCTTACTTGTAATATGGAGAAAGTCTCTGGGAGTTAAGCCCTGAGGAAATATCGGTACATGCTGCCTTGCAGGACATCTTCTGGAGAAGAAAAGGCTAAGATGTAAAGCCTACGCAAATCTGGAGTCCCTAAGGCAGTTGGGTGGTGCCTTGCATGCCTCCTTCTGGCAATTCCTGCAGCCAAGCTACTGCCAATAGTATTGCTCTGCTTTCTTTTGGACCCCATCAGCTGAGAAGAGGGTCTTGTTGTCTACGCAACCCAGGACTTTGAGACACACTGCCCAGGCTTGCCCCCGGGAAGGTCACTAATCGGTTTACCTTCACCCCTGGAGGTGCACTCCATTTCCTCTTGAGATAGATGGATGTCAAGTCCAGGGCCGGATTTAGGTTTGATGAGGCCCTAAGCTACTGAAGGTAATGGGGCCCTTTATATGTCCAGCTGTCCTTTGTCAACAACAAATTGTCGCTGGTTTTTTGTGTTGAATATATGCTGTATGGTAATTTATGGACACAACACAAAATAAAATACTGTTGCTGTATGTCATCTTTATTTTGTTTTTTATCTTATATTTTGGAAATGTACATCCAGTTGTTTTTGCCTTTAAACTTTTTTGGGGCCCCCAAGAGAGTAGAGCCCTAAGCTATAGCTTGTTTAGCTTATACTTAAATCTACTGCAATGCGCTCTGACCACTGCAATGTGCTCTATGTGGGGCTACCTTTGAAGGTGACCCAGAAACTACAACTAATCCAGAATGCAGCAGCTAGACTGGTGACTGGAAGCGGCCGCCAAGACCATATAACACCGGTCTTGAAAGACCTACACTGGCTCCCAGACGTGCCACTGCAGGTTGCAAATGCTGTGGGTTGCGAAGAGCCATTTGAGGTTTCATAGGAATTTGTTGGGCTGTCATCATGCTAGCTCTTCAATAACTTCCTTCCAGAATGATCGGAAGAATTGAGGAGCTTGATTCCACATGTGGACATACTTTCCTGTCCACATTTCCCCCCCAGCACACGGCAGAGTTAGATGAAGCTATTTGGCTTAGGTTGTGGGGTGGCATCTGCGTAGGATTTTCAACTATTTTTCCCCGATACGCGCAGAAATCAGTTTGAATGTTGTTGGGTTGGGGGGGGATTGCACCAAATTGTAGCCCATTAAGCAGTATTTATTTTTCGCCTAGATCTTTTCCCCATAATTGATTTAGGGTATGACACAGATCCCCATGTTTCTCGTTTTTAATTAATGTTTTGTGATTGACAGAGATTTGTTTGAACACAACATGCGAGGAGCGTTTGAAAGGCCTCCTGTGTTTTGAAGACAATGTATTTGTACCCTGTGATTGTAACTTCCTCACTGCCTCAAGGAAGGGCCTGCCAAATCAACACCTGGTGGAGAATAATGATAAAAAGGAAAAGGAAATCTACTAATCTAAGTGCACGGTCAAGTAGGGGAAGCCTATCCAGTAAGATAAGAGGTCAAAAACCATAACAATACTAGATATCAGGCTGGAGCAGCTTCCCCAAGCTTGGATTTCCACAATGAAGTGTGCCATTTCTTTTTTAAAAGTCTAGTATTTTAATTGTTATGTATTCAGTGGTCTGTGTTTGCCTGCGCTTGAGTCCAGACTAAGGATTCTGAGCTCCTGTGTTTTGATTCAATACATGATGTCCAACCACAGAACATTTCAGGATTTGGGCCTCTGCCATTGGCCCTTGAACTCTGAGTCGTGATTCGCAGCTTGGGAGTTTAGACAGCCAATCACGTTGGGAGTGGGAGCGGCCCGGGCTTTCAGGAATGTATATAAGAAGTTGCTTTGCGTGTTTCCAAGTTATGTAGTTCAGTAAAGGTTCTTGCTTTTTATCGCTGTGTCTTGCCTCATGGGAACTCACCTACACTTCATTAATGGTTTACTTACTATTTTCTCCCACTTCAACAAAAGCTTAATTCAGACACCCAGACACAGCCAATGAATCTTACCTCTTTCTGTCAAGAACGAGCAGAATCGGAAGTCATAATTTGAAGTGAAACTGCAGGCTGTGGTTTGTGCATGCAGTGTTGACATGCTCTCTGAATTGAGTCAATATTTATGAAAAAAAAGTCAAAGGAATTCATTATCTGATAGTTCAACCCCACCCAAAAACCCTTGAGGATGTTATGTGGTATTATCGGTGATGGCAACACTCTGTTATCAGAACCTGGAGAAGCAAAAAGAGGGACCCACCCCTGCCATGAGTTTTTCCTGATGGGTGAAGAGAGGTAAGGACACGGGTGGCACTGTGGGTTAAACCACAGAGCCTAGGACTTGCCGATCAGAAGGTTGGCAGTTCGAATCCCCGCAACGGGGTGAGCTCCCATTGCTCGGTCCCTGCTCCTGCCAACCTAGCAGTTCGAAAGCACGTCAAAGTGCAAGTAGATAAATAGGTACCGCTCTGGCGGGAAGGTAAATGGCATTTCCGTGCGCTGCTCTGGTTCGCCATAAGTGGCTTAGTCATGCTGGCCACATGACCTGGAAGCTGTACGCCGGCTCCCTTGGCCAATAAAGCGAGATGAGCACCACAACCCCAGAGTCGGTCACGACTGGACCTAATGGTCGCGTGTCCCTTTACCTTTACCTTTAAAGAGAGGTAGGGACAGGGTTAAGTACTCCCTCCTCTGTGTAGTTAACTATTAAATTAGCTGTTAAAAGCAGAGAGGAAAATCTGGAGAAACCTTGTGCCCTTTCTGAATATTTTCATAACAACATGCTGTATCCATCTACCCGTTGCCTTTTCCTTTCTCCTTACGTGCATTTCTCTCCCACCCCTGTGACTGAATTCCTCACTTTTCTTGATGTGAGTATGCTACAGTTAATAACTATATTTTTCTTTCTCTTCCAGACTCATCATTCTGTATGATCATGAATGGCGCCAACCTTCCCATCTCTGACAGTTCCTGGGGCCTGGAGGCTTAAGTAGGAATGCTGGGAAGAGAACCATCTAGCAACAGCAACTGCTAGAAATGAAATAAAGAAATGATCACCAACTTGAGAATTGCGCACCCTTTCCTTTGAAGGAGATTGTCTCCAAGCACCCTGAACGGCAGGACTGAGGCCCTCAGATGCTTCACCGGCATGTCATCGGCCAATGTCACCCCGATCGTGATTTGCAAGGACCACAGTGCCAACCACCGGCTGCACCTGATCGGCTACAGCCTGATCTTCACCGCAGGTTTGCTGCTCAATGTGGCCGCTATCTGGATCTTCTTGAACTACCTGAAACTCAAGTCAGTGGTGAGCATCTACATGCTTAACTTGGCTGCGAGCGACCTCCTGTTCACCATTTCTTTGCCCTTCCGTATCTACTACTATGCCATGGAGCAGTGGCCCTTTAAAGAATTCCTCTGCCAGGTCTCGGGCTCTGTCTTCCAAATCAACATGTACGGTAGCTGCCTCTTCCTGATGTGCATCAACTTGGACCGCTATGTGGCAATTGTCCACCCCCTTCGCTGGCGCCACCTCCGGCGCCCCAGACTGGCTCGGATTGTCTGCCTTGTGGTCTGGGTGCTTATCCTGGTAGGCTCTATTCCTGTGGCTTATGTCCACAAATCCACTTCCTGTGTCAAAGACAGGAGGACCATCCCTCTTTGCTTCGAGAACTTCAGCGAGGGCCTGTGGCAGAAAGAGCTCCTCCCCTTGATCATCCTTGGGGAGATCCTTGGATTTCTTCTGCCCCTGACCTCCGTTTCCTACTGCTCGGTCCGAATTTTCCAGAAACTGTGCCAAGCTGGTGGGATGCAGAGCCTGCGCCAACGGAAGACGCTTCGCATGCTAGTGGTCAACCTGGTCATCTTCATTATCTGCTTTGTGCCCTACAACGTCGTTCTGGCAGCGTATGGGCTGATGAAAGCCCAGCTGATCAAGACCGACGTGCAAATGAAGGATTCGGTACGGCAGGCCCTGGTCATCACGGTGATATTGGCCAGTATGAACTGCACTCTGGACCCCCTGATCTATTACTTCAACACAGAGGGCTTCCGAAATACTTTAAATAAACTGAGGAGGGCGCAAGCTTGGGACTCTGAAATGGGAACACTTCAGAATCAAGTAACGGAAAGTAAGTCCTACCAGGCAACAAGCACCAAGCGAGGATTCCCAGTCCAAACCTTAATCCTCCCCTACGAGGGCTTGCCATTTGTTCCCCCTAAGATATTTTTGAACAGCCCCATTGAAGATTCGGAAATATAAGCAAGGGGGAAGGGGCTCTCCGACTGGTGATTACTGCAAGAAGTGCTTGCTAGGAATTTCTGAATGATAAACAGAGGGGCGGGGGATGCAATGAAACAAAACTGTAAAGGGGGTAAAGTCTCTTGGAACATGGATGTTTGGAGACGGTTTCAGACCTATAGAGAGTATGTTTACATGACCACGGTAATCTGTTTCTACACCCTAGGCATTGTCTTCTTCTTTAGCGATCACTCGTAGCCGAGTAAGATTGTCTTCCATAAACATGGTTTTAACCGTGAGTCCGTAAGTGACTGGGGAGGCCAATTCTGGATCCACGTGTCCGGACAGGGGTTGATCATTGTGCCTTCCTCTTAGCACATTTCTCCCTTTCATCCTGAGTTCAAGCATCTTCAAAGCCCATGACACCTTTGGTCAAGGCTGTTCTCCAACTAGAGCACTCGCAGGCCAGTGTTTCCCAGTTGTTGGTGTTTATACAACATTTTTTAGATTTGCCTTGAGACAGTCTTTAAACCTCTTTTGTTGACCACCAACATTACACTTTCCATTTTTAAGTTTGGAATAGAGTAGTTGCTTTGGAAGACGATAACCAGGTATCCATACAACACGACCAGTCCAAAGAAGTTGATGTTGAAGAATCATTGCTTTGACACTGGTGGTCTTTGCTTCTTCCAGTACACTGGCATTAGTTCACTTGTCTTCCCAAGTGATGTGTAAAAATTTTCAGAGACACTGTTGCTGGAATATTTCGAGGAGTTGGAGATGGCATTTATAAGTGGTCCGCAAGCATACAGTAAGGTTGGTAGTACAATAGTTTTGTAAACAAGCATTTTGGTTTCCCTGCGAAAGTCCCAGTCCTCAAACACTCTGCACTTCAATTGCAAGAAAGCTGCACTCGCAGAGCTCAGGCGATGCTGGCCTAGGCATTGTACATCATGTACAACCCAAGAAACAGGCCCTGTGGTGAACTAAGGCTGTAAACACACAGCAACTTAAAGTGGACTGGATGCATCTCACATGTAACTTGTGTTGTTGTCACCCACATGGCATCCCACACTATCCCCCATTCTCACTTGGATTTTCCCAATCCATAATGCGGTAAGGAAATAAAATCCCATGTTACACAGCTGCCAACTACTGAAGCACATTGTGTGGATGGCATTTCATTTCATTTTTACTCGTGTGGTGTGATATGTGCATATATCTGCAATGCAGGCTTCTGGCGATGGTGGCAGTGGTGACTATGATGGTACTTTTATTGCACCACTGTACATGATGAGCAAAAAGGAAAGGGAAAAAGCACAGGTCCCTGCTTTGAGGATTTTACAAGCCAAATTTCAGCAGTTGCAGCGACAACAAACAGGAAAGCCTGTGTCACAAGGGATCGATGTGATTAAAAGCATTTGTGATTCCTTTGGCTTAGTTTTAATTGAAGGATAAAGACTAAGGGCTTAAGCCAGACTCCATGGGGGAAAGGGGGGTTGAAAGGGGGATGATGGGAGACTAAAGGTGCTCTCGGACAGAGTGTAGTACTGCAAGCAGGTCATTCGGGTTTTGCAAATGGATTGTAACCAGCAGGTTCCCCACCACCAGTGTATTGGTGAGAAGGGTTAATGTAGAAGAAATGGAACAGAGAGGCACGGAGACTGGCATTTTGAAACCACTGACATCATATAGACACTTGGTGCACCGATCCCACAATGAAGTGCAGTATACATACGTGTAAGGATTCCAAGGGGTTGCTCGAGAGCAAGCAGGCAAACACCTCCCTGCTCGGCTGTGAAGCCTTGCTTTTTATGAAAAAATAAACTTTGTCTGTCCGGAGCACCACTCTCCCGTGGCTGGCTCATTCACTGGCAGAATCCATGAGTGGGCATGGCTTAAACTTACCCCAGCAATTTCTTGATGCCCAGTCTGCACCTCCCCTCTCAGTGCGGAAGCCTACTACGCAGGGAGGGTGTGGGTAACGGAGGACCTCTCTCCTCCCCACTTTGCCCAGGCAAGGTGTCCTGGTACCACCTCGTCTCCTCTGAGCCCTGCAGCTCCTCTCCACTGGAGGCGTGGTTACTCTCCTCCACTGAGGAGGAGCTGCTTCCCACAATCTTTGAGGGCTCTCTGTAATCCATTCGGCTTTTCCTCTCTCCCTTCTGAACCTATGGCAGTTCCCTGACAATATGCATCTTGGCTAACATTGTGTGAACATGGATTAAAAACCCAGGACTTGAAATGCACTGGGTGCACATTCGGTATTTACTGAGCATTCATCCATTCATCTCTTTGCAGGGAGGTCATACAACCGTCTCGTAGAATATTGCAGAGTTGGACAGGGTCATAAGGGTCATCTAGTCCAACCCGCTGCAATGCAGAAATCTTTTGCCCAACACGGGGCTCAAACTCAAGACCCTGAGGTTAAGCATCTCATGCTGTACCCTCTGAGCTATTCCACATCCTTGCCATGTATCAAGCAAGCATTATCCCACATTTCCCGGTGCAGGCAGAGAGCAGAAGAGTTATGGAAGAACTCCAAATCAACTTAAATGGCACAACCTGAATTTGCTGGTCTGTGAATGAATCCCATCTGAAAACACAAGGTAGAAGTGCACGTTCTTCATTCCAGTTTGCAATCCTCCAGTTGATTTGTGATAAAATCAACAACGATGTAGCCACCAACAGACAACTGTGTGTGGTCCCAAGGAATTGTCTACTAAGGAAACATTGCTAGTTGCAATTTTTGGAGAGGGGAGCGGGGAGCTCCCCAGTCCATTTTCCTCACAAAGATTGCTTTGCTTTCCCCCTGCTTCTAAAACCATCACCTGTCCCTTACCAACCAATCCCAGACTGTACCAAAGGCAGCAGAAGGGTCAAAGTGGATGAGGACCAAATAGAAGCCCATGGAAGAGTCCAGTAGTTTCCAGAGGGCGGTTTCAGTTGAGTGCAGGGAATAAAAGCCATTTGGAGGAGATCAAAAGCAGAGTTGGAAGAGATACAGCAGGAATAAGCTGTACCCTCCAGGAGCTTACAGGGGAAGGGTGTAACCAAAGGGGAAGACTATAGGAATGCCTGCTTGTGCCTTTCCTTGCAAAGTTGGCCAGTTGCAGTTCAAATTATCCATTAGCGCTGCCACCACCCTACCCTCTTAGTACCTACACTCAGAAAGACAAAAGACAAGAGTTGAGCTAGAAGTTGGAGGCAAAAGCAGCAGCCTGGAGAGGCAGAGAGAGAAAGCCGGGCCTGATTTCTGCTGGAATCCAAGGCAATGACTATGGGAGAAACAAGACTTTTTGAGGTCTGAATGCTGTGAGTCCCTCCATCACAGGCTCAGCGCTGTGGGTTAAACCACAGAGCCTAGGGCTTGCCGATCAGAAGTTCGGCAGTTCGAATCCCTGCGATGGGGTTAGCTCCCGTTGCTTGGTCCCTGCTCCTGCCAACCGAGCAGTTCAAAAGCACGTCAAAGTGCAAGTAGATAAATAGGTACCACTCCGACGGGAAGCTAAACGGCATTTCCATGCGCTGCTTTGGTTCACCAGAAGCGGCTTAGTCATGCTGGCCACATGACCCGGAAGCTGTACGCCGGCTCCCTTGGCCAATAAAGCAAGATGAGCGCCGCAATTCCAGAGTCGGTCATGACTGGACCAAATGGTCAGGGGTCCCTTTACCTTTAAGCTATATATCCTAAAGACTCCACATTCTCCCCTGTGCCTCATTTCGAAAAGGAAACACAAACTCCCAGTAAGTGCCTGGAACCCCTCAACAGTGGCGTAGCGTGGGGGTGCAGGGGGGGCCGGCCGCACCGGGCGCAACATCTGGGGGTTAGGGTTAGGGTGCGCAAATCCACAGGTTAGGGGGTGCAAATCCACGGGTTAGGGGGTGCAAATTACTTGCTTTGCCCCAGGTGTTGACAACCCACGCTACGCCACTGCCCCTCAAACTCTGCATCACTGGGAGATTGGGGTGGTGAGCGACAATTCAACAAGCAAAAGTTGCGAGTTAAGAGGGGAAGAATGTAGTGATTTGATTTCTACCTTTCTGTTCAGTTATTCCAGGAACTAAATAGGTTATTTTATATAAAAAGACAGTATTAAACTGAACCGTAGCTAGGATTTTACTTGTAATAAAATGAATGCATCGTATCTTTAAATTGTGCCAATAATAACAATAACAATTTATTATTTATATGCCGCCCACCTGACTGGGTTACCCCAGCCACTCTGGGTGACTTCAAATAACACATCACTTGTTCCACTGCCATTGATAGATGTTCAAAAATACAAAGGCAAAAAGGGTAGGAGGAGCTCAGGCCCAATAAAATCTGCATGTTTACATATTCACAGCACCCTGTTAATCCGTGAGCTGAAATTGTTGGAGGATCCTCCTCCTATTTCCACTACAAAACCAAATTTCCTCATGAATTCACCATGGTTCCTGCAAACAATATTGCTATGTCTCTAGTCCAGCCAAAGTAGTAGTCCTGGCCTGTTCCTCTGCTGCCACCTGGTGTCTTAGATATCTGCTGAAAATAGCAATGTTGGCAGCTCAGTTACTCTAAAAATAGGGAGGTTCATCTCCATTTCTCTCGGGTATTGCCCATATAGCTCTATAAAAGTGTGTGTGTTTTTAGTATGCTTTTAAAAAAAACATGCCACCACTCTATTTTTGCCATGGTTTACTTCTATCTTTTTGACCTGTTATTGAGGAACAGCGGCAAAATGAAGGAGAGTTTGCCAACACAGAAAACGTGACTATTCAAGATGAGCTGCCTCAAGCAAGTTTCAGAAAGTGTTCTCATTTTCTTGCCTTCCATGTTTGAAAACCATCAACCAAATGGCAAGGGGACAGGGGCCACTTTCTCTTTTTGACTTCAGGAATGAAAATGTCTAAAGGCAACGGGATGTAGGTATGTGAGTAAGAGAACATCACATCTTTTATACCTCCAGTTTCCTTGCGAGAAGGGAGTCATGGAGACTTGTGGCGCCATTTTCAATAAACTGATTATTTGCAAGTGTAGCCTGAGCAAGCATGCACATCCTTCTCTTCCACAAGCAGGATTCACCCCCAAGAAATAGCGTCACTCCAGCACCCCAATAACTCAGCAAGCTATTTCCCACACTCCCACACTTGCATGGTGAGTCCCCCCCCCAAAGTGGAAAAAAAACACACATAACACAATTGCCGTATTTTTTGCTCTATAAGACTCACTTTTTCCCTCCTAAAAAGTAAGGGGAAATGTGTGTGCGTCTTATGGAGCGAATGCAGCTATCCCAGAAGCCAGAACAGCAAGAGGGATTGCTGCTTTCACTGCGCAGTGATCCCTTTTGCTGTTCTGGCTTCTGAGATTCAGAATATTTTTTTTCTTGTTTTCCTCCTCCAAAAACTAGGTGCGTCTTGTGGTCTGGTGCGTCTTATAGAGCGAAAAATACAGTATTTAAGGTTAATGGGCTAAATATGGCCACAACTTTATTGGTTACAGGTGATGAGCGGTATTGGCTTAGGCATTGGTCCTAACCGACTATCCGGCTTCAGCCGTCCACTTGAAGTCCGGGAAGGGTTAACCACCAGTAGTGGGAGTTCTGCTGATGCCCATCAACTAGGAACTCCCCTGGGATCACGGCTCGGGGTGTGCCTTAGGCCCTCACCTCCCTAGGTTTCAAACGGGGCCACGCCCCCCGGAATCCTTTATTGGAATACCCTTCGATATGTGGGGCAGGTGATGATGTTTCCTCCCCTCTTCCATCTACATAACACTACCAATACCAATGCCTAACCGCCAATACCAAGAAAGTTGTGATGATTTGTTACGAGGTAGGTGAAAACCAAGTGGTGAGGATGATGGAAACAAATTCTAGTTGTTGGAGTTGCCTTCAAAGAACCTCACTCAGTCAGGACTCTGTTGCCCACCATCAAGTGCCAGGCTAAGGGAGACAGAGTGGCGCTGTGGGTTAAACCGCAGAGCCTAGGACTTGCCGATCAGAAGGTTGGCAGTTTGAATCCCCGCGACGGGGTGAGCTCCCGTTACTCAGTCCCTGCTCCTGCCAACCTAGCAGTTCGAAAGCACGTCAAAGTGCAAGTAGATAAATAGGTACCACTCCGGCGGGAAGATAAACGGCGTTTCCGTGCGCTGCTCTGGTTCGCCAGAAGCAGCTTAGTCATGCTGGCCACATGACCCGGAAGCTGCACGCCGGCTCCCTCGGCCAGTAAAGCGAGATGAGCGCCGCAACCCCAGAGTCGGCCACGACTGGACCTAATGGTCAGGGGTCCCTTTATCCTTTACCTATTCTCTGGTTGGCCTCTGTTATTTTCTCCTACCAATAGGGAACCCACATAAGGACTCTATACCGGCTCTTGGATACCCCATAAGGGAAAAGGGGCAGATTTTGTTTACAGCAGCAGCACAACACACTCCACATGCATACATGGAGGCAGACAGCACCCTCTCTTTCTCTCCTTTCCTCATGCATATACCTCACTCTTACAAACCCTGGGAGGTGAGCAGTTCCTGCAGATCAAGAGTACTAAGCCTCCATAATACAGGCCCAATCAGCAGGCTCACTCTGGGTAAAAACCTGAGGGGGTGTTGTTTTTCCATTCACCGACCCAGCAGCATTCAGCAGCAGTAACCTTCAACGCAGAGGGACTGTCACCAGGGGAAACCAGGCTCACTGACTTGTTGTTGTTTAGTTGTTGAGTCGTGTCCAACTCTTCGTGACCACCTGGACCAGATCACGCCAGGCACTCCTGTCTTCCACTGCCTCCCGCAGTTTGGTCAAACTCATGCTGGTAGCTTCGACAACACTGTCCAACCATCTTGTCCTCTGTCGTCCCCTTCTCCTTGTGCCCTCCATCTTTCCCAACATCAGGGTCTTTTCCAGGGAGTCTTCTCTTCTCATGAGGTGGCCAAAGTCTTGGAGCCTCGGCTTCACGATCTGTCCTTCCAGTGAGCACTCAGGGCTAATTTCCTTAAGAATTGAGAGGTTTGATCTTCTTGCAGTCCATGGGACTCTCAAGAGTCTCCTCCATAATTCAAAAGCATCAATTCTTCGGCGATCAGCCTTCTTGATGGTCCAGCTCTCACTTCTCACTTCCATACACCACTAATTGCTTAAGTAGCCCTCCCTAATTCCCTTCTTCTCCCTGCTATGGGTGAACTTTGGCAATGTTCAGTAACATGGCATCCTGAGCGAGGCCAACATTTTGCGCTCCCAAGTGGGTCTTCTCAATTATGGATCTCCTCAGTTTTGTGCCCTGTGCAGGAGAACTGCCCACACTGCCTTAAATCTGACGCAACTCCTTGCTCCCTCTCAAACACTTCTCTGCTGCTTACAGTGAATGGCCTCAAGCAGCAGGCAACACTATCCGGACCCAGCAAGATTGGTAAAGAACAAGCGTTTTATAGGTGTTGTCTATGCAATATAAAACTGTGACACCAGGTGGCGCTGTGGAATCCCACATTTCTCTACTGGATTTCCCTGCATGCATTTACATCGCGTTTCACTGAATTGCTTCTTTGACATGTGTAGATCCAGCCTCTATCTATCCCAATGACGGCAAAAGCCACCAATATCGACTTTTCCTCCTGAAAGAATTCACAGGAAGCTGGTGCTCTTACCAGAATAGGCCCTCCAAACTTACAGCCATAGTAACTGTAGTTTGTTAAGTGTGCGGGATGTTGTTTGGGGACCCCAGTTCTCCGCACAGAGTTCCAGTTCCCAGAATAGGGCAGTGAGGTAAATAGAGGTCGCCTACCAACTCAGAGGAAGGGACGCGGGTGGCGCTGTGGTCTAAACCACACAGCCTTGGGCTTGCCGATCAGAAGGTCGGCGGTTCGAATCCCTGCGACGGGATGAGCTCCCGTTGTTCGGTCCCTGCTCCGGCCAACCTAGCAGTTCGAAGGTACATCAAAATGCAAGTAGATAAATAGGTACCGCTCCGGCGGGAAGGTAAACGGCATTTCTGTGCGCTGCTCTGGTTCGCCAGAAGCAGCTTTGTCATGCTGGCCACATGACCCAGAAGCTGTACACCGGCCCCTTTGGCCAATAAAGCGAGATGAGCGCCGCAACCCCAGAGTCGGCCACGACTGGACCTAATGGTCAGGGATCCCTTTACCTTCTTACCACTGTAGTGCAGATGGGGCCCCAGGCAAGCCTGGGGCAAAGAGTCTTAAGGGCCACTAGCCCTTCCATTTTTGCCCTTCCTTTCCTGCCAACGGCTCTGGAAATGAAGGTGGCTTTTGCAGGTTCCAGGACTTGGAGTGGCCAGCAGAGGGAACGTGCTCTCCATCACTCGCCCTCTTCAGTTTCATCGCTGTACAAGGTAGCTCCTTTGCGCAGCGCATTATACAACCCTCAGCTATGAAGACTTGAAGGACGGCTGCAAAGTCTGAAATAACAACGGTCTGCAGCACCAGGAAAAGAGGAGCAAGGAGACTCCAATCTGCATAAATATGACTGTGGTGCTTCACGATGCAAGCATGCAAATCTAGAAACGAAGGCTATGATGCAGAATCAGATCGTAACTGGAAAACTGGAAAGGGCTGACCACTGAACTTTGCGAAACTGTGTAGAAAAGGCTTGAGGTGACTCCTCCTCCGACACTTTTGTTAATCTCTGGTAGCCCCTTACTGAAAGTGGCCGAGACGTCAGGCCTCCATGTTTGTTTTCATCGTTTTGAGGGGTTTGTTTCCTTATCGGTCTTGACTGTATATACCTCTGCTACGGATGTGTAGCAAGCTGCCTGACTCTTTCTATTGCTGCATCTTTTAAGGGATGGATCTTTACTTTTGTGGAAAAACAAAACATTTGATAGGAAAGGGAAAAAAGGGGGGGTGAATGCTGTTTCTTTCCACAGCAGGGAAGACTGTGGCCTGTGTGCCAGTGCGATGCAGACTGATGGGCAACTCCTCGCTGTTCTTTGTTTTTTATCCAGAATTGAACTGGGCAACCCTTCAAATGCAGCATTATTTCAAATAAAGGACTGTCCTTCCAACAGAAGATTGTCCTCTGCAAAGAAGGAGAAGTGCCCACCCTTTTCTGGATTTGCACACACATACAAAAAAGCAAAGCGAGATCAAAATTTGATCTTCTTCCTCAATGTTTACACTCTGATGTCCATTGAAAAAAACCTAAAACTGGGACTCAGTATCTGGATGAGATAAGAGATGGATGGGGTTTAAATATTACAGACCAGAGGGCTATTTTATTTATTATCTTATATTAAGTTGTTAAAAGGGGGAAATGTTACAAACTGCAAAGGGTCCAGGCCGGTTTCCATGCTCACTGGAAGCAGAAAGCACACAGGCCCAGCCATAGGAAATCTCTACAACCCGAGCTGGCTTAGCCGGCTGGGGTTTGGCCCACGGGGTCAGGCCTCTGGCACTATTATGGGATGGCGAGGCTTTATGCGACGGGGTAGGCGGGGGGGAGGAAGCCAAGGAAATATTATGGGCTGGAACGGCAGTAAGGGCTTATGTGACCAGAGATGGTGCGGCGGTGCGGTATCCGTGAGGGTGGGGTGGGGGTGTTGTTGAAGAGGCGAAAGGATGGGTGGTAGAAAGAGAGAGAGAGAGAGCGCTGTGGGATGTGTGGCGACTGCTGCTGCAGCTGGCGAGAGTATTATGGGATGGTGCCCCACGAGAGGCCAGGACTATTATGGGATGGGAGAGAGGATGGCAAGGCGAGTGGAGGGGGGGTGGGGTGCTGCAAATCTGAGAGTGTGCTCAGGGGTGGAGTATTATGGGATGCCTCGGCATTTCAGCCAGCACGCCACACACGTGACTGGGGTGGGTGGGTTGGTGGTGAGGAGAACATTATGGGATGCGGGCCGGCCTCTCTCTCTCTCTCTCAGTTACTACGGGGTGTTGTGGACAAGAGGGAGGAGAGCGGGTTATTATGGGATGTCAGCGCAGACGGTGTGTCTGGCTGGGTCTGTTGGGACTGTGTCCAAGTGGCTGCCCTGCCTTCTTCCTCTCTCTCTCTCTCTCTCTCTCTCTCTCTCTCTCTCTCTCTCTCTCTTTCTTTCTTTCTCTCTAATATGCTCCCCTTTTCCTTCCTCTCCTCCTTTTTTTTGCCACCACCAGCCCAGCCTCCCCCCCCCCTCTGTAATCTCCTCTGTTTCAACTGTCAGAACCTGTAAAGCAGGCATGCTATTATGGGATGGCTACTCCGTAGGTGGGGGTGGGGATGGTTGCTAGGGAATGTCTCCTGTCGGAGATATTATGGGATGTGACCAGTTTTGCAGGGTGGGGCTGCCCAGGAGGTTTATTCAGGGGCCTTCACAGCCGTGTGAAGAAAGAAGGCAGATTGCATGGAAACCCTGTGAATTAAAGATATATGCGCACACACACATATATCTATCTATCACACAGAGTCAGGGGACAGACGCTGCTCTCAGCTTTTATGTACAAAAGAAACAAATAAGCATGGGGGGAGACTTCTTGCAATTAGAGGCACTTATTTAAAGGCACGGGAACAGGGGTGGTAAAATTATTGAATTATTCCTTCCCACACTTAAGAATCGTGCCATTTCCAGTGTGGTTTGGTGGTTATGGCGCCAAGTGACTGGGGAGCACCAGGTCCCAATCCTGCCCACACAGCCATGAAGGTCACGGGATGACCTTGGACCACCAACTTTTCCTCATATTCTCTCTCTGCTTTATCTGCCTCATGGGATTGTTGTGATGATAAAAAGGGTTGTGGGGAGAGGGGACAGCCATATATGCTGCCTTGGTGGGGAGAGGCGAAAGTGAGCTGTAGAAATAAGCAAGACCCTGTTGAAAAACGTATGTACACGGAGCAGGTTTCAGACTTCTTTGGCTTTTGTCAGTAATGTTCAGGAATAAAAAAATAAATAATGGAAACTTTTTAAAATGGTTAGCCAGTTCCGGTGCTTCAGTGAAGGTTGGGGCAAGGTCATGTTCAGGAGGACGATTCCAGAAAACCACATCTGGACCCCACAGCGGAGTTCAGAAATGCCTACGTTCAAGTCAGAATGGATTTAGATTTGCCAAAAAAATAATCTCCACTTCCTGACTAACGCTTTCAAGCAAAACATACTCTCCTGGGGCTTTTCCACACATACACACAAATGCAATTTATACTTAGCAAGTATTGAGGTGCTCTCAGTCTCCGCCTCTCCCCCTGCCCCCCATTTCATCACCACTTTCAATTCTCAAATATTGGGGCTGGGTGGGTCTAGCATGCAATAGATAGAGCAGAAGAGAGTTTTACCCAGGGGGGGTATTATTATTATTTTCCTTCACACACACACCCCTTTTATAAACAGTAGACGATGTGCTCCAAGACCAGAAAAGAAACCGAAAACTACAGAGAGGGGAGAGTTAACATACCAGAGAATACTCATCATTAATATTTTCGAGTATTAATAGGAAGGAAAACAATTGTGTAGAATTCCCCTCCCTCCCATATTGAAAGGAATACATTGATCGCAGCTAATGAAGTCCTGTCCAATAGGTTCTTGTGACAAAGGTGAAACGAGAATATTGAGAGGTCCCTCAAGGGTTCAGGTTCTTAAGAAAGACTGGACCTTCAGAGAGAGTGGACCTTACGAAAGCAAAGCGGCTATAAGCCTAATCTATATTAAAGCTGTTGCAACAGGGTCTCCCCCCCCCCCCCACACACACAGGACAGAGGAGGAGGACACCAAAACATGCGCGCAAGCCCTTATATAGACTTTTCAACCGCCCACCCTGGAGCCCAAGACCACCCCTCCATACATCTTACATACATCACGGAAGCGGTGTAGCCCAAGACCACCCCCCAATACATCATACGTACATCAGAGAAGGGATGGACTACAACAGAAATCTGAGTGCATTGTTTTTATCCTGTCTGCCAGGTTACCTGATTGGATTACCTGGGCATCCTGGCCACTCTTTTATTATGATAACTACTCAACTCCTGAGTCCAGGTCACAGGCTCACCCTATTCATATCTTAACTGTGCCCTTGAGACAGGATTTGTGAGCAAAGAGACAATGGGGAGGATCCCCATTTCCTTCGACCTTGCAGAGAAATATTTGAGGTCAATTTGAAAGAGACAAATGGTTTCAGGACTTTTTCTGTGAGGTTTCAGACATGTGGTTTATACATTTATGTGCGTGGTGCTGTGGGTTAAACCACAGAACCTAGGACTTGCCGATCGGAAGGTCGGCAGTTCGAATCCCCGTGACAGAGTGAGCTCCCATTGCTCGGTCCCTGCTCCTGCCAACCTAGCAGTTCGAAAGCACGTCAAAGTGCAAGTAGATAAATCGGTACCGCTCCAGCGGGAAGGTAAACGGCATTTATGTACGCTGCTCTGGTTCGCCAGAAGCGGCTTAGTCATGCTGGCCACATGACCCGGAAGCTGTACACTGGCTCCCTCAGCCAATAAAGCGAGATGAGCGCCGCAACCCCAGAGTCGGCCACAACTGGACCTAATGGTCAGGGGTCCCTTTACCTTTATGTGCTTGCTTGGTACATTTATGAACATTTACTTTATATATATAAGACCTTAAACTTCTTATAACATAGGTTATATTATAGAATTGTAGAGTGGAAAGGGACCCTGAGAGTCATCTAGTCCAACCCTCTTCAATGCTGCAATCCTGCTCACAGCTGTCCCTGGGTAGCCTCAAACCAGTGACCTTCTGGTTAACAGCCAGATACACTGACCTGTTGTGCCACTAGGGACTTAGACACATTAACGGTTTGAAACAGCAGCAAGGTCAGAATTTCCCCCTGCTGCGTTCCCAGTTGCTTTCTTACATCCCTGTATGCCCCAGAGAGAGGAAGATCACGTCTTCACCCAAGGCGCGTTATCCAATTTGTTTCCCTGCTCCCAACTCCCATTCATTGAAGCTGTCATCTGCGCATGCTCGACCTCTGTCTCCAAAGAATACACCTCAGCTTAACCACAGATTCTGTTTTCTAATTGGGGGGGGGGGGAGCTGGCGTAAGGGAAAGCGCATCCAACAGGAGCGTTTCTCCAGAAGCTAAAGGGTGCAGATGGATTGGGGCCAATACCATGTGTGCGGTACATAGCTATTCTGAACTTTAAAATGGAAAGCGTAATGCTGGTGGTAAAACGGACGCGGGTGGCGCTTTGGGTAAAACCTCAGTGCCTAGGACTTGCCGATTGTATGGTCGGCGGTTCGAATCCCCGCGGCGGGGTGAACTCCCATCTTTCGGTCCCAGGTCCTGCCCACCTAGCAGTTCAAAAGCACCCCTAAGTGCAAGTAGATAAATAGGTACCGTGTTATAGCGGGAAGGTAGACAGTGTTTCCGTGTGCTGCGCTGGTGCAGGCTCGCCAGAGCAGCTTCGTCACGCTGGCTACGTGACCCAGAAGTGTCTCCGGACAGCGCTGGCCCCCGGCCTCTTAAGTGAGATGGGCGCACAACCCTAGAGTCGGACACGACTGGCCCGTACGGGCAGGGGTACATTTACCTTTAATGCTGGTGGTAAACAAAAGAGGTTTAAAGACTGTCTCCAGGCAAATCTTTAAAAATGTAGTATAAGCACTGACAACTGGGAAACACTGGCCTCCGAGCGCTCCAGTTGGAGAGCAGCCTTTACCAAAGGTGTCGTGGGCTTTGAAGACACTTGAACTCAGGACGCAAGGGAGAAACGTGCTAGGAGGAAGGCATGCTTGTCAAATCCACACCGTGATCAACTCCTGCCCGGAAACAAATGTCTCCACTGTGGAAGGACGTGTGGATCCAGAACTGGCCTCCACAGTCACTTACGGACTCATTGTTAAAACTGTGTTTATGGAAGACAATCTTACTTGGCTACGAGGGATCACCAAAGAAAGAAGCTTCAAGCACCAGTGATGAGAGTGTGCCCAGAGCCGGAGCAAACAGTAATGTGTACACAGCTACAGTTTTACAACCACATTGGACAATCCACCATCCCAACAGGTGCACTGAGGTGGGTGGGAAGGTTAGCAGAAGGGGGGGGGAGGTTGCATTTTTCCAGCAACAGAATGCTGAAAGGAATATACTGCAGAGCAACGAAGGCAAAGACATTTGGACCACCTTTCAGCAACAGAATAACTATAGCACATTGCTCATGCTATAAAATGATCAATACGAAAACTCATATATTGTGCACCTGGGAAATGTCCTTCTGTGAGTTCACACATTCAATTTGATCATGACTGATGTATGGGATGCAGTTGTGGAAAGTGTCATAGACAACAGTTGGATATTGTCTGTGACAATAATCTCTTTTTCTGGGTAAAAATGAAGGATACATGCTTTATTTAAAAAGTAGTGATGAATGATGCAACTTTCTACACATCTTTACCATTCTGTGATTCCATCCTACCCCATAAGAAATCTTCGTTAGGAATGTATGTATATTCTTGCATTATAAGGTAACTCCAGCACAAGAACACACACACACACACACACACACACACACACACACGAAACAGGTGTTGCATTGGGGCTGCCAATCAATGCTTGGTTAATCATCTGCATTTTTAAACCAACTACTAATTGATTAAAACTGAATTTGCATATTAAAAATACTTGGATACAGGTACCTGTTTTGAGACATTGTGTCAGAGAACATACAATGTAATAGATTATTAATTTTGTGAGTTGGGAAGTCAATTAATCAATGAATGATTAATTACTTAATCGACTAAAACTCATATAATTAATCAATTATCATTATAATAATAATTAATCTATTGATTAAATTTGCACAGGGGCTAAAACCAATATTTCTGAAGCACCTTTTTACTTTTACAACACAAGCGGTGTAGCAAAAATAGTCCACTTCCTCTGTTAAGATGGGGCTTGCCACCTGCAGTTTTCATAAATGTGTGTATTGCAGTGAGATTAATCAGGGGCACTTTCTTAGTCCTTTAAAAGGTTTGCTAATCAGTTAATCGACCGATCATAAACAGTTGATCATAACACCTAAAGATAAAAATATGTGATAGAATGTTTACATCCCACAATTTATCTGCACTGCAATTATTTCATAACAAGCAAAGTCGGATTCATCAAGACCAGGGTGTCATGGGGGAGCAGTCCATTCTTTCCCTGTGAATTTGCATAAATGTGCTCTAAGACACACCTACTGTCTGGATAGGCAGTTATGGGTGACGGCAGAGGGAAAGCAACGCTCTGTTTATTTGTGGGTGTGGGTGCACATTTAAATGCATGCATAAGAAGAGTCAAGATGCAGCCTCACAGAATTAAATCAGAGGTTTAGCCCTGAAAAAAAGACACTGTGTACCCCCAACCCCCCCTAATTTCTCCAAAAGAACAGTGGACAGTGATTTACCAGTGATTTACTAGAAAATAGAGACTATCTTTGGTAAATAGTTGTGCTATATCCCTCTCACAGATCAATCCTATGTAGGTCTATTCACCTATTTAGCACTTATTATTAGGTAAAAGTAGGACGCGGGTGGCGCTGTGGGTTAAACCACAGAGCCTAGGACTTGCCGATCAGAAGGTCGGTGGTTCGAATCCCTGCGGTGGGGTGAGCTCCCGTTGCTCGGTCCCAGCTCCTGCCAACGTAGCAGTACGAAAGCACATCAAGTGCAAGTAGATAAATAGGTACCGCTCCGGTGGGAAGGTAAACGGCGTTTCCGTGCATTGCTCTGGTTCGCCAGAAGAGGCTTAGTCCTGCTGGCCACATGACCCGGAAGCCGTACGCTGGCTCCCTCGGCCAGTAAAGCGAGATGAGCGCCGCAACCCCAGAGTCGGCCACGACTGGACCTAATGGGGAGGGGTCCCTTTACCTTTACCTTTATTAGGTAGAAGTAGGAGTCATTCTTTGGGGAATATGCATAGGATTGCACCCTCAGAGATCTAGACTATGAGAGAGGGCTGTGAAACCTGAAGAACTCTACTGCACGTGAAAACAACAAACTGTCTTGTAGTAATTCAAAGACTGATTCATTAATTGTGGCAGGGACTTCCATAGGCAGGAGGCTATTTCTGCCGGTCTGAGAACTGGACAGTGAAGTCATTGCAGATGATGTGTGCAAAAGTGCAGCCAACACTATGACAAATAAAGGATACAGTACAGTAGTACCTCAGGTTAAGAAGTTAATTTGTTGGGAGGTCTGTTCTTAACCTGAAACTGTTCTTAACCTGAGGTACCACTTTAGCTAATCGGGTCTCCTGCTGCTGCTGTGCTGCCGCTGTGCGATTTCTGTTCTCATCCTGAAGCAAAGTTCTTAACCCGAGCTACTATTTCTGGGTTAGCAGAGTCTGTAACCCGAGGTACCACTGTATAAGGAGATGCTGGGAACTTGATCTCCTTATGTTCAGACCATTATTATGTATGTGTTCTTTGCAAAGAAACACCATAAGAGGTCACCAAGACGGCCTGTTTGGACTTTCTAAATACAGTTTTTCGTATTAAAATTTCTTTACACAGCTGCCTGGATTTTTGGACTCTCCTTTGGAGTAGCTAATGGGGTGCTCCTGCACTTCCAAGCTTAACCACCATTATTAAGTGCTCCTGCACTTCAAAGGTCCGTATAGTAAAAGCTCTGGTTTTCCCAGCAGTGATGTATGGAAGTGAGAGCTGGACCATAAAGAAGGCTGATCACCGAAGAATTGATGCTTTTGAATTCTGGTGTTGGAGGAGACTCTTGAGAGTCCCCTGGACTGCAAGAAGATCAAACCGATCCATTCTGAAGGAAATCAGCCCTGAGTGCTCACGGGAAGGACAGATCCTGAAGCTGAGGCTCCAAGACTTTGGCCACCTCATGAGAAGAGAAGACTCCCTGATGTTGGGAAAGATGGAGGGCACAAGGAGAAGGGGGTGACAGAGGACGAGATGGTTGGATAGTGTTCTCGAAGCTACCAGCATGAGTTTGACCAAGCTGCGGGAGGCAGTGGAAGACAGGAGTGCCTGGCGTGCCCTGATCCAGGGGGTCACGAAGAGTCGGACACGACTAAACAAAAACAACAACAAGCACTTCCAAGCTGACCGGCTCACCACTGATCAAACCATGGAGAATTAGGCTATTGATGGCCACTAGCCATCACAATTGGGAATCACAATTGGGGAGATGCTCTGGTGCTCTGCTCCTGCTTTCTGGCTTTCCTGCAAACAGGAAGCTTTCATTCATCTTGCACGAGACCTTTGCAGAATCAGATTTCCTCCCTGCACGCAGAAATTGGGATTCCCCTGATCCCGCTCGCACACTGCTAAGAATCATGCTTTTAACTGCACAGCACAGAGAAAAGGAAGGTCAGCTGCTGTAGCAGAACATTCAGGAATAGCTCGGTTGGTAGAGCGTGAGGCTCTTAATCTCAGGGTCGTGGGTTTGAGCCCCACGTTGGGAGAAAAATTCTTGCATTGCGGGGGGTTGGACCAGATGATCCCCGTGGTCCCTTCCAGCTCTATGATTCTACACAGGTAGTTCCTGTGGGAGGAGAGCTGCGCACCTAGGCCTCCTTGGGACAAGGATTCAAGTCTCTCTGACAGCAAAACACATCTGAGGAGCAGAAGGAGCCCTTGGTTAAGCAATAAAGGAAGCCTCAACTGCAGTCTTACCGCAACCAGCTCCATTAACTCTCTTAGCTTTATGTTGGGTTTACCTAGGACCCCCGGTTTGAGTATCTATTACTCAACTGGAGGGGGCACTACAAATCGCGGGGTTCATGCTACAAAACCCTACAAAACGACTAGGAAACATTGGCACAGGTTTGGAGTGAATTGGACAACACTGGATTTCTGGGTCTTAAATACAAATCCTGATTTGATGCATCAGTTACTCAGTTTGGGAAGCCCTACAAAACATGGCGTCTGCCCTACGAAACCCTACAAAATGACTACAAAACCCTACAAAAGTTATGGAGGGGATCCCAAGTGTTCGAGTTCGTAGCACGAGTATGGGAAACATAAAAGTAAACATAAAGGTAAAGGACCCCTGACAGTTAAGTCCAGTCGTGAACGACTCTGGGGTTGCGGCACTCATCTCGCTTTACTGGCCGAGGGAGCCGATGTTTGTCCACAGACAGTTTTTCCAGGTCATGTGGCCAGCATGACTAAGCTGCTTCTGGCAAAACCAGAGCAGCGCACGGAAACACCGTTTACCTTCCTGCCAGAGCAGTACTTATTTATCTACTTGCACTTTGACCTTTGACGTGCTTTCGAATTGCTAGGTTGGCAGGAGCAGGGACCGAGCAATGGGAGCTCACTCCATTCCGGGGACTTGAACCACCGACCCTAGGCTCAGTGGTTTAGACCACATCGCCACCCGCATCCCAATGGGAAACACAGAAGGCAGCTTTGAACCCCAAGGGTATCTCGTGGGGCATTTGTTCTCCACCAGCTGCCAGACCCAGCCCTATATCCCAGAACCAAGAGTCCCATGCCGTGCTAGCTGTGGCCCAGTGGGGTGGGGAGAAATCCCTAGATAACAATTAACAATTGGCGAAGAACAATACAAGATAAGAAAGTAGAAGCTTTTATTGAATGGAGAGGGAGATAGCTCTCAAAGCAGGACAGATTAACAGGTTTGCCCAAGAGTGCGTTGTCCCAGCAGCTGTCCAGTGCCCTTGAAAGTTCTACAAAAGGCTGTGGAGTAAGACAATACATAGCTGTCTGTCCAGACGATTTCAGAAGGTACAGGGCCCTCTAGGATGCGAGGTTGGCAATTCCACAGGGAACAGCTGGAATCACACTGGTCACTGGGAACTGTCCTCTCTGGGGAGCTGAGAGAGAGAGAGAGAGGGGGGGGAGAAGGACAGTCATGACCAATGGTTAGCAGCTGCAGCACAGCCTCTTGGTGCAGAAAGAGTGCTGTCTGTTGTCAACAAAATCTGCCCCTCTTCACTTATGGGGTATCCAAGATCCCGTATAGAGTCCTTAAGTGGGTTCCCTATCAGTAGGAGAAAATAACAGAGGCCAACCAGAGAATATTGAGAAGCAAAGCAGCTACTAAGCTTGATCTTTATTGGACTGTTGCAACAGGGTGCTCCCCTCACATACAGGAGGATGGAAGAGGACCCCGAACAAAGGTGTGCCTGCCCTTTTTTAGACATTTTAAATTCCCTGCCCTGGCGCTCCATACATCATACCTACATCACAGAAAAGGCGGTCTACAACAGAAATTTGAATGTTGTTGTTTTTCCTGTCTGCCAAGTTATCTGATCATGCCTTATCTGATTGCCTTTCCTGGCAGTCTGCCCATTTCTTTGAGATGGTAATTACCCAATTCCTGAGACTATGGGAAGGTTCCCTCACCCCCTCCCTCCTTGCAGAGAAAACATTTGGTCAGTTTGGGAGTCAAAATGGTTTCAGGACGGTCTTCCTGTTCTGCTTCAGACATGTGGTCCACATATCTATGTACGTGCTTGGTTGGTACATATATATATAAGACCTTAAATTTTTTTATTACACTGTCCCCTAAATGTTGTCCCCATGCCCTTTCTCAATCAACCTCCCTTCTCCTGTTAGGCAAGAGAATATAGGCAGGACAGCTGAATCCTTTCCTAGCAGGGTGTTGCAGGGGACTTGGGTTTGTGCAGCGACCTGTCTGCTCCTTGGAGCTGGACTCTGCTCCTGCAAAGCTAAAGGGTTCATGAGTGTATGGGAAGCAGTAGCAATGGTTGGAGTAAAGTGCCTGGCATTTGGCAACAGAAATGGTGCCTGGCATTTGGCCACAGAAATGGTGCCTGCATGTGAAGGTGGCCCCTAGTCCTCTTTTCTGCGTGCAGGACACAGCTACTAGCTGTAGAAGGAAGGCGTGGTACGAGAGCTATCATACACAGCACTCCTACTCCTTTGCCCATTTGCAGAGGTTGCTTTATTCTAGAGCACCCTCCGCTCTGGGAGGCAAGTGGGGAGTTGTTCGTGAGTGCTTTTGTACGGAGTCCCAAAGCAGATAACTTGTAAGGCTTCTGAGAAAGCAACTGTTAGCTATTTGCTCTTCCTATAATTGTCCTGGGGCTTTGTGCAAAGTGCTCCTTTCTTGTGCAAAGGGCCCTTTCTCCATTAGTTCCCATCACCCAAATTTCCCCCTGGTGTACTCTAGGTGTGCAAAACATGAGGTCAGATGTGGCCCCATCAAGCACACTCTTTCATTTAACTAATGAGCTCCCTGGCAGGGTTTTATATGCTGATGTGTTGCGTTAGAACGAATCCTGCCTTTCATTGCAAAGCAGGAAGATGTGAGGGGGCAGCTGATTTTTGCTTCCCAAAAGCTGGAACATCCAAGGTAGCTTCCTCTGAAATGCTACTGGTTCCAGGCACTGGGTTGGTCAGCCAGGAGCAGCTTTGTGGTCTCAATATGCGGGTGAGACGGTGGTATTGAGAGGTAGGGTTTGAATTTGTTAGGTGCTAGAGCACAATCTGGGATAAGCCAGGCCTGTAGAAAAGGGACAGGCGCCAATCAAACTAGGGTGGAACCAGATTGTAGACGCTTGGAAAGGGGGCAGAGCAGCTTTTGAACTGAGCCAGGGGCAGGAAGAACACTGGCAGGAGCTGAGGAGAATCCAGTTCAGAACAAAACTCCCCCCTCCTTGGATGAAGATGATAAAATTGAAGAAAAATTAAATGGGGGACATGTTAAACTAGGCACTGTGAGTGCAGAGGCACAGGACAGCAATTCAGAGAGATCAACACAGCACAAGTTAAAATAGTAAAGGTAAAGGGACCCCTGACCATTAGGTCCAGTCGCGGAATACTCTCAGGTTGCGGCACTCATCTCGCTTTACTAGCAGAGGGAGCCAGCGTACAGCTTCCGGGTCATGTGGCCAGCATGACTAAGCCGCTTCTGGCGAACCAGAGCAGCGCACAGAAACGCCGTTTACCTTCCCACCAGAGTGGTACCTATTTATCTACTTGCACTTTGACATGCTTTCAAACTGCTAGGTTGGCAGGAGCAGGGACCGAGCAACGGGAGCTCACCCTGTTGCGGGGATTCGAACCGCCAACCTTCTGATTGGCAAGCCCTAGGCTCTGTGGTTTAGACCACAGCGCCACCCGCGTCCCTCAAATTAAAATAAGACTGTATAAAGCCATTATACCAGGGCTGGTGCAGCCATTAAGTGGTGTGAGGCTACCACCTCAAGTGGCAAAAGCCCTAATCAATCAATCAATCAATCAATCAATCAATCAATCAATCAGCCACCTTCACTGGTGGAGAAGCCATGCCAGCATCAGTAATGATTTCGGGCAAGATCTTGCCAAAATCACCTGAGATATTGTGGAGCGCAAGAGAGCTGTCCTGAAATCATTTCTTGACTGAAATTGGCACCGGTGCCACCACTGCTTCTCTGTTGGTGGCGAAGGCAATGTGGTGGGCAGCACAGGTGGTGGTGGCAGGGCGGCACTTCCTGTTTCACCTTGAGCAGTGAAATGGGACATGCCGCTCCGATTGTAATTCTGTGAGGGATAAACTACAGTTCCCAGAAATCTCTGAGTGAATGAATGAGACTCAAATGCTCTTTGATTGTGTGGAGTAAAATCTGCAACAAGCTGCTATTTTTATAATGAAACCAGTTTCTCAAGAACTGGCTTTCAGGGGCAGAAAATATGCAATAGATCCCGGTATGTGTAAGTACCATTTAGCAAAAAAACAAGAAACAAGTAGTCACTTTCCTTTCTTGCTAGGATAAAATACGTACACAGCTTTTATTTTTTGAATGAATCAAGTTCCTCAGTAAGTGCTTTTCAGGAGCAAAAGTAGGCAATCAAGCAGGGCTCCTTTTGGAGGAAGGGCAGGACATAAATGTTATGCTAAATAAATAGTGTGTAAGCTACATGGGGGGCGGGGAGAAGCAAGTACTCAGCCTTGATTGAGTCCAGAATAAAACGTTGTGTATACATTGTGTATACAGAGTGTCTGTGTGAAAACTGATGTATAGGGACCTGGCAATGGGAGTTGTATCCAATGAGGGGTGTATTTCGAGCGTGGATTTCATGCTCTTTATTCAGCTCCTAGTAGTGAGGAGGAATGAAAGTTCCCCCAAAATATCTGATTTATATACATTATTTACACAATGGGCCGCATGTGATTGGCTAATTCTGGGATTCTCCTGCAGGCCAATCAGGTTGCGGATTCACTTCCACCTGGAGCTGGATTGGGTGGCTCCTGCGGACCAATCATACTGCTGCATTCTGGACCCTATTGTTCTAGGGTTCAATCAGACTGCTGCCTTTTGGATCCTATTCAACTCAGTACATAACAAATACAGTGACTACTTCCTTCTTCCTTCACCTGGGGCATGCGCAGGGAAGAAAAGGCATGGATATAACCTAATCCAAGAGGGCGCTTTTAGAACACGTATCAAGTGAGCACACTCACCCTTGTTCATGCCAGAAGCAAGAATCAATAGAGATTGAAAGCAGCATGTTGAGAATGAGCACGGACAATTACGTTGGAGAAAATCTTTTTGTGCTATAAACCTGTGAGTGTGTACACAGCCTAGACCATGCGTAGGCAAACTAAGGCCCAGGGGCCAGATCCGGCCCAATCGCCTTCTCAATCCAGCCTGTGGACGGTCCTGGAATCAGCGTGTTTTTACATGAGTAGAATGTGTCCTTTTATTTAAAACGCATCTCTGGGTTATTCGTGGGGCATAGGAATTCATTCTCTCTCTTTTTCTCCTTTCAAAATATAGTCCGGGCCCCCACAAGGTCTGAGGGACGGTAGACCAGCCCCCTGCTGAAAAAGTTTGCTGACCCCTGGTCTAGACAATATCTGCTGCTCCCTGACATATCCTTCTAACGTTGTCATTCCATCAGTGACAGGGATACACCAGCAGGACCCACACATCACTCTGATGTTGGGTCCCTAGTGGGAGGCATGTCAGCAAGATCTAAACAAATCCTAGGAAAGCTAAACAGATCCTAAACCTCTCCCATCAGCATAATTTAAGCGTACAAATAAAATTAGATGTGCAAATTTACAGTTAGGATAGCAGCTTGAAAACATGCAGTCCAAAACTCATGAGATCTTAGGAGAAAACAGAGTTTTTTTGTCATTTTTACACAGGCAATAGTGTGCATATATAACGGATAGTCTGTTATAGTAAATACATAGCCGTAATAGTGAAGCTGTCTCTGATCTCATAAACACCTTTGGTATTAATGGAATTCTCAAGCTCCGAGTGATATCAAGATTATGGCCTTATTTATATAGACGTTTTGATCTGTGCTTGTAAAGTTTGTTACAGGAGGGCGACCTTGTCTCTGATACTTGGCATTCCTCTCCC
This sequence comes from Podarcis melisellensis, assembly GCF_964234715.1. Taxonomy (NCBI): domain Eukaryota; kingdom Metazoa; phylum Chordata; class Lepidosauria; order Squamata; family Lacertidae; genus Podarcis; species Podarcis melisellensis. The sequence continues at coordinate 37,731,962 of NC_138534.1, read as the reverse complement.
TTTCCTTCCCTTGCCCTCTGTGTACGTTGTGTTTAAATGTAGCATGCGACTTACATTGATTCTTATGTCTGTGAGCTATGACAAATGTAATGAATGGAAGTTCCCTTTTTCTAAGAGATTTTCACAACGATTTTTCTAAGAGACACCCACAGTTACTACTGAATTGTCTGTTGTTGTTGGGTTTTTAAAATATATATATATACAGGTTTTTTCTGTTTTTACTGCCATATCTCTGTTTTTATGTTGCATTTCTGTATACTGCTTAGAAATTTTAAAGCGTTAAGCAGTTTGGAAATGTTTTTTAAATAAATTAATAAAATAATAAATACGCATCTTATGAGATGTGTATATCGCCGGTAGTTTGTGTATTCAGAAAGAAAAACATTGTCAATCATAATAACGGAGGAAGAAAAACGCGCACCGTTAAATTAGGGGATGGACGGATGCAATCGTCATAGATGCAGTTCACTAAGCCCTGCTGTTAAACAGTCTCCATTTATTTCAATGCAGCTTGCACAGCAATAGAGGAAATACTGGCGAGTCGCTTGCTCCCTGTGCACATTAAGGACCACATTGGGATAAGGAATATTATGGCGAATGGTCAGTATGCGGATAGCATTATGGAGCATCTGCCAGACCTTTTTTAAATCGCAGAACTGCACAATTGCAGGGAAGATCCCTTTATGGAATGCGGGTTCAGAAGTGGCTTTTCCCGCATCATCAGGTGGTTGGACTAGATGACCGTGGAGGTCCCTTCCAGTTCTATGAATCTATGAGGTTTTAACTGGTAACTGAGAACAAGTGAGATGGTATCATTTGTAAAAATGATACTACAGTAGCATTATGAGATAGACCCGTCGCAACTTTCACGACAGCAGTCCTGCATTTCCAAAGTGAAGTGCCCTGAATTTTCAGAGGGCGGTCGAAAAAGAGGCAAGAATATTTGCCAGGAGAAGTTTGCGCATGAATCGATCACCAAAGTTTGCATTGGTGAGCCGGTTTGCGCATCAGAAGGTTACCTTCTTTTCCAATATGCCAGGTCACCTAAATAACCCTGGTGCTGCGCGAATGGCAGAGAGGGGAATCCTGCCTTAGAGGCCTTGCAGGGTCTGACTTCCCAACGCCTGTGCATGAAAGATTATGGGATGTGCAGCGTCTGCATCATCTGAAGGAAGAATAGAGAACCCTGGCAGGCTTTGCCAGAGTATTATGGGATGTGCCATTGGCCCTGTGCCCCCAGTGGTTATTATGGTCTGTGCACTTTGAAGGCGGGGGTGTTGGGGGGGGGAGTGGGGCGCATTGGGACCAGGCGCGCCAAATGCTTTCTTAGGGGGCAGCTGGAAGGAGACCCCTGGAGGGGGCGTTGGGCGCTGCGCACTCTTTTAGCAGGGTTCCTTCCATTCTGTTTGGGGAGGAATAGTGCGCCGGTGATTATTATGGGCTGTGTGAAGGAAGGCGGGGGGGGCGGGAGGGAGTGGAGAGAGAGAAGATGCAGTAAGTGCAAGCATTGTCGGCTGTGGCTAAGAGTTGCTGACAGTATTATGGGATGTCTGGCTGGACGAGGACTATTATGGGATGCTTGCCTGAGGAGGGGGGAGGGGGGGAAAGAGGTGGAAGCGGCTGGTATTATGGGATGTCTCTGGTGCGGACTATTATGGGATGCCAGGGGGGCTTCTGGTGGAATATTTCAGGGAGGAGTGCGCCTGCTCTGGGATGCCAGACTTGGCAACAGTGGAGTGTGTGTGATTATTATGGGATATGTCAGGGAGTGAGGGAGTGATGGGGGGGGGGAGATTGTTGTGGGTTGGCTGGAAGAGCCAGGGAAGGAGATGAGGGTAAGGTAGTGACTATTATGGGATGCTCAGGGCAGGGACACAGTGCCTGTGGGAGGAAAGTGGAGGGAGGAGGAGGAGGGGGGGTGAGCAAGGAGAGAATGCGATTATTATGGGATACCTCGGTGGGGGGAAGGGTGGCTACTGTGGTATGTATGAGTAAGGGCGAGTATTATGGGATGTTTCCGCATGGTGTGTGTGTGTGGGGGGGGAGCGGATTACTGGACGGTGCCCCGCAAGGACTATTATGGGATGGGGGGGGAGGGCGATTATTATGGGATGCAGGGCTGGGCTCCCGAGTTTTGTGGACAGGGGAGTATTATGGGATGGCTCGGTCGAGGGGTGGCCTGTGTGTGTGTGTGTGTGTGTGTTACTGAGGTGACGGGGGTGGGACCCGTCGCCAAGGCGCCGTGTGGTGGCGGCGGCGGGGGGGGGGCCGGGCAAGGGAGCGGGATTATTATGGGATGGAGGCGGGAGCGCTGAGGAGGGGAGGGGCTTGGCCGGGGCTTTTTTTTCCCCCTTTAAGAGGCGGCGCTGGAGCCGGAGCCATTTTCCCTTCAGCGGCGTCGAGAAATAAGAAGCCGGGGCGCCCGGAGTCGGGTGAGGGCGGGAGAGGGGCAGGAGCCCAGAGAGAGGGGGGGGCTTTTTGTGAGGTGGGGGGGAGAAGGATATTGGGGTCTGGGGGGGGGGGACGACGAGGTAGGAGAGGCGCCGGCTTTCCCGGCTGCACCGCCGCCCTGCAACCCGGGCGACCCGCCGCCGCCTGAGGGAAGCGGAGCTGCCCCCCCCCTCGCCAAACGCCCCCTTTCTCTCCCCCCCCTCACACAACTCCCCACAGCCTCTCATGGTGGGGGGGGAGAAGGGGGTGGGGTGCCCTCGTCTTTCTTGGTGGGGGCGGGCTGGAGAATATTAGCCCCCCCTGACACGTGTTAGGGGGGTGCCTTGTATGTGGGGATATTATCTCTTCAGTTTTACCCTCCCCCCCCAACCCATGGCAAGAGGAAACCCCCCCCCCCGTCCCAAGCCTCGACCTTCCTTGCCATAGCGCCCCCCCCCCACTCAACCTTCAATAACTGCTCTTCTCAGCCAGCCCCAAAATAAATGTTCTGGTTTGGGTCTTTTATTTTATTTTATTTCCCCCCAGCCCCCCCAGTTTGGGTCTTTTCCTCCCCCCCCCCCTAGCTAGGAGGAGTGGGACGGGTCCGACAAGTTTCCCAGCTTCCCTCGAAGCCGCCTTTTTGTTTTACAGCCTGGTCCAAAACTTTAATTTCCTTAGCCTGTTTATGTCAGAAGGAAAAGGGGGAGTTAAGCTTTTTATTTTATTTTTTTTAAATCCCAACTGCCCATCAAGGGACGCCAGGACGTCCATTCTCGGCCAGAGAAGAATGAGTGGGCTTTGTAAAAATCAAAATAAAAAAAACAGCCCCACATTTCTTACAGCATTTCCATTGCGCGTCTTCTAGTGAGTGGGCGTTTTTTTTCCTTCTTTTTGTTTTTTTGTCCAGGAGCTGAAACAAACTCTGGGTGGTGGTGGTGGCTTTGAATGATGGTAGCTTTGACCACAGAGGCGCCACCAAGAGGCATTTCTTGACCCATGGGAGGTGGGTTGCTCCAGGCTTTTGTTTCCCACCCCCAGGTTTTGTCTGTCCAAAATACAGGTGGAACCAAACTGGGAAACCCCAAGTCGGTGCTGCCTGTCAGGATCCTCACAATAATGAGACAGTGACTCGGATTAATTTGGCATTGGCCTGAAGGCCTTCTGAGATGAGGGCTTGGACCAAGCTGCTACCTAGTTGTCTGGCCCTTCCTCCCTCTGCCACCTTTCTCCAGAGATCCAGAGGCTGTCTTTTGGCTGTTTCTTATAAAAAGGCTGCGACTTTTAAGCTTTCTTTTCCTTCTCTCTCCCTATAGCCCGTTGCTGGCCTTAGCAGTAAGGAGGCGCCGAGATAGCAGGAGCTTCTTGAGCCCTCGGATTGTCCTCCGAAACAGAGGACATGGCGTCGGGTATAGGATCCCCATCGCCATGCTCTGCGGGCAGCGACGAGGAGGAGATGGAGATCCTTCTGAACAACAGCATCCATCAACACCAAGGTACACATATCAGCTAGCAGAAGAGCGTTGACTCCTTCGTTTTGGGGGTGCTATGGTGGCGTTTTCGTGAACTAAGGAACAAAAAGAGTTTTCTCCTGTTTTGCATGCTTTAGACCAGTAATGACAAGGTCACGTTCTTCCTGCTTAATCCATGCCCTTGCTTAATGGGTTTTGGCCGGGGGGGGGGGGCAGGGAGGCATCTTGCCCTGTGTTTCTGATAACTCTTCTACATAGACATGATGGGAGAACTTGATAGTTTGGATCGGAGGCTGAGGGAAATTTTAAAAAATTGCTCTGAACTTCTTTTCACCGGGGCTGCAAGATTTATCATTGACTGCTATAGCTGCTAATGTTTTAGATGTCTCATTTGGTTGCCTCTTTCCATGGCTTCCTGCTGAGTCCTCCTCCTGCTGCCTGGAGAGGGCTTCCTGTAGATCCCGCTCAATCATTCGGAATACTCTGAATACGTAGCTTGTCATGCTAGCTTTGCTTTTGAATGAACATGAATGGTGGCTGCGAAAAGACAGGGCTCAGGTGAAAGTTCTTTTTACTAGGAACTTCTGTGTGTATGATAGAAAGTATCTCATTCCTTGTTATTGCGTCCCTTTTCATAAAGGTGTGATGGACTTCATTGTGGGGAGGGCTTGTGGGGGAGGGGGGAACCTTTCAAGTGGATTGACTGAAGTGAGGGTGGATGACAGGTTCTTATGCACATTTCAAGCTGCTTTGAAGGGAAACACGAAGTGGAAGACTTTCTTTCTCTTGCCCACTTGAGAGCTCAACTATGTCTTGTGTCCAAAATGATCTGTGCCCTGGGCTGTTGCATGACCCACTTTCCTCCCTGGCCACACCCTGTGGAGCTTACTTCACAGCTGCTCACCTGCATTTTGGGTTGAATGTGGCCTGCACCATGTGGTAGGGACATGGGAGCAATTCATTTTGTTGTGTATCTTCTTGCCTTGGTACCTTTCAGAAGAATTGTGGTTGAGCTCAGTTGTACGGAGTGGCCACCTATTGATTTGGGTTGAGTGCAAGAATATCCCTAGGAACAGGGTGAAAGTCTCCTGGCCTCCGAAGTGCTTTTAGTGCTTGGCCCAGCTGGGAGTTCAGGGGGGCAGACATGGATTGTGTGTTTTTGAGCTCACAGGCCAAAGAGGGAGTCAGCTCTCTTTTACCACTGCTGGATGCTAGAAGGCCTAGAGAGGTGCAGATGATGCTTGAGGAGCGGAGCCTGCCTGAAGTTCACGGGGAGGGAGAAACATGGGAAAGTCTTGCTGAAGGAAAATACTTCTGGCACAGGATACATTTGCTGGTTTGGGAAAGCAGGGCTCCACCCTGTGCCGTTTCCCCTCTGCTCCTTGTCCTTTGGTTGCAGCAACTGCTGTGACCTGTAGCTTCCCCCATCCTGCCCAGTGCCTGTGGTTAGGAGGCCATTTTCCCTTGGAGGGAGAGCTTGTGACTCTGGCTGCGTGTAATGGGCGGGGGTGGCTGCTGAGGGGGGAGGGGAGGGAGAATGGCTGGTTACTGTGGATCTTGTCACAAAGGAAGCTGCCGGCTGGCTGTGCCCCTCTGGGCTGTTGGGGGTTGGAGAACAGATGGGAGTGTGGTCTGTCGGGTTAAGGAGTGACATGTTTCTGTGTGTGTGTGTGTGTGTGTGTATGCGCGCTCATGCTTGTGCATGCATGCGCGTGCACCCACATGAGAGGGGGAGAGGGAACGAGTTAAAGCTTGCATTTGCATAGCGAGGAGGTGATTTGTGAGTTGTGAGAGGGCTGGCACCTGAGTTAGCACCTGGTGATTGTTAGTACTCAGAACCTCCATTTCAGTCTAGGTAGGATGGGAGAGTTGAAGCAGTGTCCAGTTGAGTTTGCTGTTAGCTATGAAGGTTTCTTCAGGGGGATTTTGAGGAAAGTGGGAGAGAATGTTTCTTATACCCTGATCATTATCTAGCAGGTGTATCTTCAGAAGTTCTTGCTTGTAGACTCATATTTTTCATTTGAAACAAAGTGGTAAGGGATGAAGGGGGCAGTGCTTTGCTATTCAGTTGCATTAAAAACCAGTACTGTTCCTAGTCTGTATTTTGCTCTGGTGCTGGACTAAACAAATGTCTTCCATATGGAATAACTTCACTAAGCAAGAGGTAGAGGAAGATGCATGAAGACACTTAGTCTTTGCTGGTGCATTGGAAGAATCTTGAGGCAGGTGGCACCATCCTCATTCACTAGGTGAGACCTTAGATGGGTTGAATGCCCCTGGGCAAAGGACCCCCTCCCTCTCTTTGAGTTGCATTAGCTTTGTGAGGATACAGGAGGAAGCTAGTATAGAAAGAGCTTCCAATTTATTTCAATGAAGGCTCCCTGTATACATTTTTTGGGAGGAGATCAGAGATGCCTTGTTCTCTAAGCCTTCATTGAAAGAAATTGGAAGCTCTTCCTATACTGTTAACCCCAGTTTTGGGCTAGTACTTCAGACTGCAGTTACTTCAGTGCAATAGCAGGAGGTTGAACACTGGAATCACACCCATGGGAAAAACAATGGGGTAGTGAAAGGTAATTCAGAAATGGGCCCAGTTCAAAAAAAGAAGTGAGGAGTGACCCTATTGCATATGGTCTAACTTAGGAGTCTGGCAAAGCAACAATGGACCAAGTACAAGTGGGGTGTAGTCTGTGGCAATGTGAAGGAACACCTAGGCATTGGAAAATGATTAGTTACCCCTGCTGCCTTCATAATTTCCCTCAGAGCCGGAAGAAGAGCCAGAGGAAGAACTCTTATCAGAGGCAGAACTGCCAAAAATCAAGAAGAAGAAGAAACCCAAGAAGCTGAAGGAACCTAAAGTGCCCAAGCTTAGTAAGCGCCAGAAAAAAGAGGTAAGAAATAGAGTAGGACTTGTGGCTGAGAGGGGGGATGAGGGAGGGAAAAGCAGCTTAATGTACAGATGGGTCTGCATGTTGATTACATTACAGTCTTGCTTCCTTTTAGAAAGAATATTTTTTGGGTGCTGATTTATGTGCTTTAATTCTTCCCTCCCCCTCCAGCTTGGAGACAGTTCTGGTGAAGGAAATGAATTTGTGGAGGAGGAGGAGGAGGTGCTGCTGCGCTCCGACAGTGAGGGAAGTGACTATACCCCTGGGAAGAAGAAGAAGAAGAAACTTGGGGCTAAGAAGGAGAAGAAGAGCAAAGCCAAGCGCAAGGAGGAGGAAGAAGAAGAGGATGAAGATGATGACTCCAAGGTGAGAAGATCCAGAATGGCCCATTAAATCACATGAACACGTGATTCCACTGCTGCTATAGTGGTTACCCTTGCTTATCTTACTTATTTTTGTACTTTAGGTTTGGGAGGGAAGGGGGGGCACAACACAAGGTGCTGCTAAAAGAGGGTGATGTTTTCCTTCTTGGGGGTCTGAGGGAATTCCCTGTCCTGCTTTTGTAGGGTAGGTGTGTGTGTCTTGGGTTCTTCCTTTTGGCTCAGTCCTCTATAATTTCCTGCTGATCCTGCCCTTTCTTTGACAAGCTTCCTGCTCATGGCAGGAAAGTGTCTCCCTGTTGAAACTAGTATCTTTTTAACTAGCAACTTTTCCCTGTCCCTTTCTCCAGGAACCCAAGTCTTCTGCCCAGCTTCTAGAGGATTGGGGCATGGAGGATATTGATCATGTTTTCACAGAGGAGGATTATCGCACTCTTACCAATTACAAGGCTTTTAGCCAGTTTGTCAGGTGCGTCGTACAGTCTTTTCATATCTTGAGAATGCAGGGCAAGAAAGACTTAATATTCTAGCAGATGATGTGATATTGAAGTGTATTATCTGTAAGTCTCTGGTTTAGTTTTTTGTTGAATGACAAATAGGCATACTACTTTTTCTGTGCCTTGACACCTCATCTAAAGCAGGGGATAATACTACTTGGCTTACAAGGCAGTTGTAAGAATTATTGAGATAATTTATGTGAATTTCCATGAATGTTTTTTATGTAGAAAATGCTATATAAATTATCACAGTGTTCCAAGCTTGGGCACTTGGTGTTACAGAATTGTTGGATTACTGTAGGAAATAGGTTAGGCTGCAATCCTAACCCTCATTGGATTCAATATGGCCTACTTCTGAATAGGCATGTTTAGATTTGCATGTTAACTATTACCCATAGAAGGATGGAAGACAAAAATGGAAAGCCTAAGTAATTAGTCTCAAAAATCTTCGGTTTGTGGCAGAGTTGGGGACTTAGGAACATACCTAGCTTTTCTAGGAATACTAGAACATGTTCTCCCATATGTTAGTTGGCTTCAGGGGCAATGGGAGGAGCTAACAGTCTTAAGAATAGGTTGTAAAGTTTGAGCTTCCCAAAGTCCAGACCATCCAGCAGTGCTCTTTTCTTTTTCTTCCCCCATGTAGGCCACTTATTGCTGCTAAGAATCCCAAAATTGCTGTCTCAAAAATGATGATGGTGCTTGGGGCCAAGTGGAGAGAGTTTAGCACAAACAACCCCTTTAAAGGGAGCTCTGGGGCATCTGTGGCAGCTGCGGCAGCTGCTGCTGTGGCTGTGGTGGAGAGCATGGTGGCTAACGTGGATACAGTTGTTCCTCAGCCCCCAGTTGAAGTCCCGCTTCGGAAGGCTAAGACCAAGGAAGGCAAAGGTGAGGTGATCATATGGGGACTGTTGCGATGATGAGTGGGGGGGGGAGGTAAGGGGTTCATAAGCTCTGTACCTTCTTCTAGCAACTTTGATCAACTGTATTGCAGGGCACCCATTAATTCACTTCTGGAAATCTCTCATAAGATTTTACATTTCCCTTTAAAGCGCAGCTCAGCTGGGATCTAGGTACCACTTAATAACGGGGTGATGACGGTCTGTTTTCTAGGTCCCAATGCCCGAAAAAAACCCAAGGCTAGTCCTCGTGTTCCTGAGATCAAAAAACCCAAAACCAAGAAGGTGGCACCCTTGAAAATCAAGCTGGGAGGATTTGGCTCCAAGCGTAAAAGATCATCTGTGAGTTTTTCTTTTTCTGGTAAGAGGGTGGGAATTTTCTCTTGGCCACATTGTCTCTTGCAGGATATGGGTGTGTGGGTTTGTGTGGGGCAGCCTCAATAGCACTGGGTCACAAAGTCAGTTTTCATATTCCTTTACAGTATGTATTTATTTATTTTTGCACCTCCAGAGTGAGGATGATGACCTGGATGTTGAGTCAGACTTTGATGATGCAAGCATCAACAGCTACTCTGTGTCAGATGGCTCTACCAGTCGCAGCAGCCGCAGCCGCAAGAAACTAAAAGCAGGAAAGAGGAAAAAGAAAGGTACCGAGCTCTGCTTGGCTCATACGGGAGCTGTGTGGAAAGTGTGTGCTCAGGGGCAGGGATTTCATGATTGCAAGTGTCTGGAGGGTGGTTGGGGACCATTGGTATAAAATATTTGCTATTGCGTACCTAGGGAAGAAGTCAGACTCTGCAGACTTAAAAGATTGAGGGATTTTCAACGGGACAAGACACGCTGTGAGGAAAACTTAAAGTTTGTGTTACGTCTTTTTATGGTACACCCATAGCCATTTTCCTGCTCTCTGACCCTTGGGATACAATAGTGATATCCAGGCTGTGCTCTCTAAATAATAAATCTTTGCTATCTAGATACTGCTCTGTGGCACGAGGTTGGAGTATCCTCCTTGTTGCTTGAACCTGCTGCTTGCTTAATTGTTTAAAAGCTTTCTTCACTACCTTGCTCTGCTAGGAGAAGAGGATTCTGCTGCAACCGTTGATGGCTACGAAACGGACCACCAGGACTACTGTGAGGTGTGCCAACAGGGGGGAGAGATCATCCTGTGTGACACTTGCCCTCGTGCCTATCACATGGTTTGTCTGGATCCAGATATGGAGAAAGCACCAGAGGGCAAGTGGAGTTGCCCGCACTGTGTGAGTTTTGGGTTCTATGACGCAGCTAGAGGCCTGGGAATGCAGGGGGGTTAGGAAGACCGCTTGAGGGACTTCGAGCATCTTGGTCTAACGGATTCCCTCCCCTATAGGAGAAAGAGGGTATCCAATGGGAGGCTAAAGAAGATAATTCTGAGGGTGAAGAGACCATGGAGGATGCTGTGGGAGATGCAGAGGAGGAGGATGATCACCACATGGAGTTCTGCCGTGTCTGCAAAGATGGAGGAGAGCTGCTCTGCTGCGATGCCTGCCCTTCTTCTTACCACATCCACTGTTTGAATCCACCTTTGCCAGAGATTCCGAACGGAGAATGGCTTTGTCCGCGTTGTACTGTGAGTTCCTGTGCTCTTCCACAAATGGGAAATACAAGCTGAGTTTGTGGGAGTCCCCTGAGTGAGATAGCATTTGAATCAAGATGGCTCACGCTGAAATCCTGCTTTGAAAAGCATTTTAGTACATTTTTGGATCCTACTCTCCAGGCAGATTAATTTTTTTGTGGTTAAAAAGTGAGCTAGCACTATGTTCATCTGCTGCAATAGGAATCAGTTTTTGCCAAGTATTTAAAAACAAAGTTAGGTCCTTGTGTGTAAAGGGAGAGTCTAGATTAGCATCTTGTGATAGGTCCAGGGTCTGGGTTCAATGCTTGACCCATAAATATTAGAAACAACATAACAACCAGTAAGCTTGTAATACTCCTTCCATAAATGTATGAGGGTCTTTCTCTTACAGAATCATAGAATTGTAGAGTTCAGTACCAGCAAGACACTACCTTCAGCATTGCCTCCTGGACTCTGGCCAAAATTTTATTTATAGGAAGCCTCATGTGTCTTTTAGCCCAAGCATCTTCATCTGTTATGTCTAGGTTGTATTCCCATGCCTGGTGCAATCCACCTGCATTTCCCATCTTGCAGCCAATCTACAATTTATAAAGAAAATAATTGGAACCTTTGTATTTCAGTCAGTAGGACAGGAGACTCTTGTTGTCACAGTCATGTGTTCAAGCCCCATGTTGGGCAAAGTATTCCTGCAATGCATATGTCTGGGGAAACCAGATGACCTTTGTGGTCCCTTACAGCTCTATGATGACTCTGTGATTCTAAATATGAAGCAGATTGGATACAATGCTGTTCAAAAGTTGTGGTGGGGACTGATTTCTAATCCCATGCTCCATCTTCTCCAGTGTCCATCTCTGAAGGGTAAGGTGCAGAAGATCTTGACTTGGAAGTGGGGACAGCCCCCACCAGCCACGCCAGTGCCACGACCGGCTGATGCAGACCCAAATGCACCTTCTCCGAAGCCCCTGGAGGGAAGACCCGAGCGACAGTTCTTTGTCAAGTGGCAGGGCATGTCCTACTGGCATTGTTCTTGGGTGTCTGAACTACAGGTAAACAAAAGGCATCTTTACTAGAAGCAGAGCAAAGAAATTGGCTAACCCCATGTCAGGATGGTGTGTAACTGCATCTGTTTGTACCTCAGCTGGAGCTGCATTGCCAGGTACTGTTTCGCAATTACCAGCGTAAAAATGATATGGATGAACCTCCTGCAGGAGATTTTATGGGAGAAGAAGAGAAGAGCCGTAAACGTAAGAACAAGGACCCAAAGTTTGCAGAGATGGAGGAGCGTTTTTACCGTTATGGAATCAAGCCAGAATGGATGATGATCCATCGGATTCTCAACCACAGGTGAGGAAAGAGGTTGAGATTGCCTCAGTCTCTGAAACATGAATGGTTGAACATTCCTGAGTTGAAAGCGACCCTAAAAGGTCCTGAAACACTCAAAAAGCAGAAATTCAATTCCAATTGTCTCTAGCCAAATGAATGTAAAGACACAGCTTACCTTATATATTATCTTTCCACACTCACACAAACATGTAAAGAATAATATAAAATCAGCAACACCAACCAAGATAAAATCAGTAAGAACCAAGAAATCCTAACACACAATTCAGCCTCCTTTTCTGTTCCTCCTCTGGTTCCCTTCATTAACTGTATTTTTTTTTTTGGGGGGGGTGAAACAGGAACAATATATGCAGTTTTCATCCTTTACTACTTTACACAGACTGTGATACTCATTTAATCTCTCTCTCCTTTAGCATTGATAAGAAGGGGAATGTTCACTACCTTATCAAATGGAGGGATCTACCATATGACCAGGCTTCTTGGGAGAATGAGGAGGCAGAGGTACAGGATTATGATATCTACAAGGCGGCATACTGGAACCACAGGTGAGCATGGATTTCATTCTTTGATAAATGGGTCAGATGAGAGAAAAGCCCAGCTGGGTTGGTAATGTGAATTGAAGCATAGCTATCCTAAGATCTTTGTAGCTTTCGCTCTGAAAGGAGAAGGATACTCTACTCAGCCCTGGGGTGCTTCATTTGAAAGAGTTTCTTCTTTCCATCTGCTGTGTTGGAAATACAGAGTCTATGCAACCTGTGTGCCTCTTTTCTTGCACAGGGAATTGATGAGGGGTGAAGAAGGAAGACCTGGAAAAAAGATAAAGAAAGTGAAGTTGCGGAAATTAGAGAGGCCCCCAGAAACACCAACAGTGGATGTGAGTTAATGGCTTTGAGGGGTGTGGGAGGGAGACGCAAGAAGGGGAAAGGACATGGTGGTCCTGCCGTTGTATGTTCACGGTCGGAGACTGTGTGTTCTGTAGCTGGAGCGAAAACTATGTATCTATAATGCTTTTGATCACCAAAGCAATCCTTTGTAATTTTTATGCATTCTGTGGAATCTTGGTCCTGGACCACTTTTGATGGTATTAAGTTGCAGAAGCATAGGAGTCAACTGCTAGGGAATGAGGTCTCTCTGCCTCTCCCCAAATACAATATTTGAGCCCCCCTCCCAATTTGATGGGCTGTGCCATTCAAATGGTGTGTGCTGTGTCTTGTGATCGATTATTTTATTCAAGTTGGCCCCCCCGAGAGTAGCTCAGGCCAAAGACAGTGAGGTGGAGCAGTTTTGCCTTTTTTTGCCATGCGTGGAAGAGGGATAAATGCAGGCGCACAACCTTCTGTAAAGAGGGAATATACTGCTGTACAAAGATAAAGTAATATTCACCAGAGCAAAGGATCTTGTCTACTGAGCTACCATCCTCTGCTGCTACTAATTTTTTTTGTGTAGTATCGGAAGTCCCCTAGGTGCTATACTAGGGTCTCCATATTTCAAAGAGCAAAAACCTGGACACTCACCCACCACCATAGGGGCACCCCATCACCACCAATACACATCTCCATCAGGCGCACAGAGAGAGAGACAGACTAGATGGAAGGGAGGGAGAGAGAGGGGGGGTGCAATGTTGGAGGGCACCGGGGAGGGAGGCAGCTGGTGTGAGCCAATCCCGCGCTGAGAAAGAAATTTTGCCGAGTTCCGAAAATTCCCCCTGGACACCCATTTTCAGGAGTGGGATCCCGGATATGTCTGGGGAAACCAGGACGTATGGCAGTCCTATGCTATACAGAACTCACACCATTCCTGCCTGAGGAAATTACTCGACTTTTCAAAGGAAGCAACAAGCTTCCTTTTTGCATTGTGTTCCTCCCTTAGTTCTTGCCTGCTTTGCCCATATCCTGTTCTTCCCAAACAATTTTCACTAGTAGAGGTTTGAATAAAATATAGGTTACCTTTCAGCATGAAACGATATGCATGTATGAGGTACATAGCTTAAAAGCTGCACAAAGCTGGTGTGTGAGTGGCCTGTTTTAATGTTTATACATACATTGAGCACACGTAGAACCCTGCTTAGATAAGGTGTTGTTGTTTTTAAATTTTAAACATGTGCCATGCAGTCAGTTTAAAACTTACTGTTGAGCCCTAGGCTGAGATATTACATGTTATCCAATTGGGCAAGACTCAGCTTTCTCTAATAGCAGCAGTGGCAGAAACTGAACATTTTCGATTGCTTTTCTCCATCTCTGCAGCCAACCGTGAAGTATGATAGACAGCCTGATTACTTGGATGTGACTGGAGGAACCCTGCATCCTTATCAGCTTGAGGGTCTGAACTGGCTGCGTTTCTCTTGGGCTCAGGGCACAGACACCATTCTGGCAGATGAAATGGGTCTGGGAAAGACTGTCCAGACAGCTGTGTTTCTGTATTCTCTTTACAAAGAGGTGAGGTTCCAGAAGACCTTGACATGCGCACATATATATCATTATTCCGGAAGTCTGTTTCCTGCTGTCTTAACATCAGATTTATCTGATTGTAGGGACACTCTAAAGGACCTTTCTTGGTTAGCGCTCCATTGTCCACCATCATCAACTGGGAGAGAGAATTTGAGATGTGGGCCCCAGACATGTATGTGGTGACTTACGTGGGGGACAAAGACAGCCGGGCCATTATCCGTGAAAATGAATTTTCCTTTGAAGATAATGCTATTCGTGGGGGAAAGAAGGCCTTCAAGATGAAGGTATTACAGCAAACTAATTGGAGTTAGTGCCTCTCTTGAGAACTTTGTAATGTTTCAGGTTCCTGTGTGAAGCACTGAATGCCAAGTAATCTCAAATGATGGAAAGCTGGGTTTTTGTGAGTGTGGGTCTGGCCTGTGGTTATACCTTTCCTGCTATTTGTTTCCCTAATGTGCAACTTCTGATCCTTGCAGAAAGAGGCATCTGTGAAATTCCATGTATTGCTCACTTCTTATGAGTTGATCACTATTGATATGGCCATTCTAGGCTCCATTGACTGGGCCTGCCTTGTAGTGGATGAAGCGCACAGACTGAAGAATAACCAGTCAAAGGTAGGAATAAATTTATCTTGGATCTGTAAACTCTTTATTCCTTTCCCCGTGTTTTATGACTCTGATTAGAGGGGCTTGCCAAGATTAGACACTGCTCTCTCTTTAGAAACTCAATATTAACAAACTTTTCAGAAGACTTGTCACTAGCAGCATTTTTACACTGTGTGTATATATGTGTGTGCTAGAAATTGGAATACAGAGAGGGGAGGTATGAGGAAGTCGGGGGAGTAAGTTATAAGAAAATAAGGGATTGAAATTATACTTGTTTTTCTTTTTTGTCTGTTTGTATTATTGTTTTGTTTTGTTTTTATATAATTTTTGAAACTTTAATAAAAATCTTTTTTAAAAAAATATATATGTGTGTGCACCCATGTATGAGGAAGCTATTGACCCTCAAGAACTGCTTTTGTGTTTGCTGTGCAGCAGCTCCCAATTTTGTGCACTATGATTCTTGTTTTAAAAGAGGGGTGAACGGTGCTTTATTTGAACATGCTTGTTTTGTTTTTGTTTTTTAAAAAAACTTAATGTTAATCTCATTTGTTATTTTCTGTGTTGTATTGGAACAGTCTGATGCTCCTCAGACTGACCTCTGCATAGTCCTTTAATAGTTGATAGGTTATTGTAGTTTTACAAAAGCTGAGAACTTGCTTGGAGATTACACGATCGGTGTCTAGTCGCCTTCTGTGCAGATCTGTATGTTTGGAAATATGTTGTGAATTTGGTTGACTTTCTATCTTTCCTTTTCTTGCTGTGCCCTTCACACTTCCTTCAGTTTTTCCGGGTGTTGAATGGCTACTCTCTTCAGCACAAGCTGCTGCTCACAGGGACACCCCTGCAGAACAACTTGGAGGAGCTTTTCCACCTGCTTAATTTCTTGACGCCAGAAAGATTTCAGTAAGTCCTGCAGTGTGCACTCAAGCACAGCTTACCTGTTGGGTTGCTGTTCCCATGTTTCTTGTTGTTGTTTTTTAATTTCTCCTGACTGACCGTCTGACTTCCCTCATAGCAACCTAGAAGGCTTCCTGGAAGAGTTTGCAGACATTGCCAAGGAGGATCAGATCAAAAAACTTCACGATATGCTTGGCCCACACATGCTGAGGCGCCTCAAGGCTGATGTCTTCAAGAACATGCCTTCTAAGACAGAGCTTATTGTCAGAGTGGAATTAAGTCCTATGCAGAAGTGAGTGTGGGAGGATAGTCCTTTACTCCTTTAGCGGAGTATCTTGACATCAACAAGGTTTAGCCTGTGCTTCAGGGTGCTGGAATTCTAATATGTTCACTTTCCTGTTCTTGGTTTGTCTCTCATGCTAATCGGCTGCATAAAGTCGACTTGTACTGGCTGCTTTTCTGAGTACAAGGTGGGAGAATGGGGGGGGGGGGAGCTGTGCTGCAACAGATAGTTCTGAGGTAGAAGCGAAGTGTTTGCAGCATACCTAAGAAGTAATCGGCAATGTGAATATTCATATTTTTACAGAAAGTACTACAAATATATCCTGACAAGGAACTTTGAAGCACTGAATGCCCGGGGTGGTGGCAACCAAGTTTCTCTACTCAATGTGGTTATGGATCTGAAGAAATGCTGCAATCATCCCTATCTCTTTCCTGTAGCTGCCATGGTAGGTTCTGTCTCCCAGAATTTCCCTTTCAAGTGCTCTATACACTTTGCTCTTAATTGTCTAAGCACTGGGGAATGGGCCTGTTGTTTTATCTCCCCTTTTCTGCTTAAACCTTCATCCTGATCTTAAATGTTGTCACATGTATTGGTTTTATGAAGCACAACTATCATTTGATGGCACGGTTGTGAGCAGCAATTGCCACATCATTAGCTTTTGAATGTAGTAATTGGAGGGAAGTTTATAACTTGATGATCATCTCAAAAGACTGAGAATTGGCACAGAGCAGGAAATGTATTAAGTAATAGGCCATCTGTTTCTTGCTATGCTGCCTTTTACACGTATGGAAATAATAGGGCAGCTCCAAAAAATAGGGAGAATTGCTAGAGAGGCATAGGTAAGAAAAATGAAGTGGAAGGAATACATGATAAGACTGCTGGAGTCCCTACAGGGTAAGCTAAGCTGTTTGACACTTGTGAATCATTAATGGTCAGGACCAACAATTTGAAGAATACTTTCCCTCCCTTCTTCACCCCCCTTTTCAATTTTTCATGCAGGAAGCACCAAAGATGCCCAACGGCATGTATGATGGTAGTGCCCTAATCCGGGCCTCTGGGAAGCTGCTTCTGCTCCAGAAGATGTTGAAGAACCTGAAGGAGGGAGGTCACAGGGTGCTGATCTTCTCTCAGGTAACCAAGAGCTAATGTGTATTGGGGAAATTTTTCCAGATGGTGATAGGTTAGCTGAATGCATTTTGTGCATTTTTATTCCAACTCATTTCTTTGTCTTTCCCCCCCTAAAGATGACTAAAATGTTGGATCTGTTGGAAGACTTCTTGGAACACGAAGGATACAAGTATGAGAGAATTGATGGTGGGATCACAGGAAATATGCGTCAGGAAGCCATTGATCGCTTCAACGGTATGTTATGAGACAGAATACATAATGGCAGGCACAGTTACCCTTAGCAGGAACCAGGGTTCCCCTCTCATACTTTGCTAAAAATGTCAATTCACCCTTTACAACTACTAGCAGGGCAGCTGTGTTACTCTTTGAGCTGTCACAAGACCTCTTTGCTGTAACAGGCTAACACATTTGTTAGCATATAAGCGTTCATGGACTACCGTCCACCACCACCTGATAATGTGGACTGTAGTCCAATGAAAGCTTACACCATAACAAATCAATTAGCCTTTAAGGTGACACAGGATTCTTTGTGATTACGCTTTATAGTATCCCTGCTCTATTTGGAGAACAGTGAAAATGAAGGTCTGGATGATCCAAGTATGTGATAATCTGACAGTATCTCGTCTCATTTATCTCTAGCTCCTGGTGCTCCACAGTTCTGTTTCCTGCTTTCCACCAGAGCTGGGGGGCTTGGCATCAACCTCGCCACTGCTGACACCGTGATAATCTATGACTCTGACTGGAATCCACACAATGATATTCAGGTGAGTTTGAGCAGCAAAATAAAAATCTCCCCACCACCACCCTCCATTGCAACAGTGAGGAGGAATCTGGAAGCAGCCACGTGCATTTTAGAGTATAGCTTACTGTGGTTAATGTCAGCTATTGCTAGTGAAAACAGCTAGTTCATAAACTGATTTGAAACTGGTTTGTTTCAACTAACCATACTTAAGAGTTACCGCAGTTTGTCAGCAGCAAGGCCACCTGCTCTCGATTGTAAACATGGCATTCCCCTTCCAGAACACCCAAGTTGAAGGTAAATCAAGGGATGTATTCTGGTACGTTCCATGAGTGTATAAAAGACAACCATTGGGAGCAACGGGCATGATCATTGCCCAGGAGTGTGACAGGACTTGGTGTTTCATAGAATTGTAGATTTGGAAGAGACCCTGAGGATCATCTAGTCCAACTCTCTGCAATGTAGGAATATGCAGCTGTCCCATATGGGGATTAAACCTGCAATCTCAGCGTTTTCAGCACCACGCTCTAACCAACTGGTGGCCAGTGTGGTGTAGTGGTTAAGAGCAGTAATCTCATAATCTGGTGAACCGGGTTCGTGTCTCCGCTCCTCCACCTGCAGCTGCTGGGTGACCTTGGGCCAGTCTCACTTCTTGAAGTCTCTCAGCCCCACTCACCTCACAGAGTGTTTGTTGTGGGGGAGGAAGGGAAAGGAGAATGTGAGCCGCTTTGAGACTCCTTAGGGTAGTGATAAAGTGGGATATCAAATCCAAATGCCTTCTCCTCCTCCTCTTCTTCTTCAACTGAGCTATCCAAGTTCAAATAAGGGATAAAAAGAATGCAAGTGTAAAGGAAGGTGCAAGGGGATCTTTTTGGGATATGGCTAAAGAACAGGCAGGAATCAGAAGGAACTGAAGTTATACAGAGGCTAGGTAGCAGGAGAGCTGAGCAGAGTATGCTGTATATAGCTTGGGATTGACTTTAATGCTGTTAGATGAGTCAACTGGGAAACTGTGTGATGAATAGAATCCCGAGCTTTTTTGAAAATACTCTGAAGTAAAAGCACACTCTAATCATGGTCCCCATTAAAAGGAAGAAAAAATTACAAGGGGGTTGGATGGCTGTGCTTAGTGTAAAGCGAAAGTAAAACCTTTCAGACTCCTGCTATTCTACAGGAGGTGTGAGAGCCCAAAGCTTGCCTAGGATCATTCTTGTAATGCTAGGCTGTGGTTTGAAATGGCTTGGAAGGCATACTAATGTGGCAGTGGGCAAAGGGATAGGACTGCTTTAGGAAGGCAAGGAAATGGAAGGACCCAAAGACAGCAAAAGGGGGGAGTTTAATGAATGAAGACTGAAAGAGTACCTTTTTCTCTCAGGCCTTCAGCCGTGCTCACAGAATTGGACAAAACAGGAAGGTGATGATATATCGCTTTGTCACACGAGCATCTGTGGAAGAACGGATCACGCAAGTGGCCAAGAAGAAAATGATGTTGACCCATTTGGTTGTGAGGCCAGGGTTAGGCTCCAAGACTGGTTCTATGTCTAAACAGGAACTGGATGACATCCTCAAGTTTGGTACTGAAGAGCTTTTCAAAGACGAAGCCACTGAAAGTGGCAAGAATCTACGTAATGTGACACAATGTGAGTGAAGTGATTAACCATCCTTTAGTTAGAGCTTTTGCTCTGTCCCCTTTCAACTCCTTGATTACAGCAAGACTGTCCTCCTCCTCCCCCTCCTCCAGGCGATATCAAGGAAAACGAGGATGGCAGTGTCATCCATTATGACGATAAGGCAATTGAACGCCTACTGGACCGGAACCAGGATGAGACGGAGGATGCTGAGCTTCAGGGCATGAATGAGTACCTGAGCTCCTTCAAGGTGGCCCAGTATGTGGTGCGTGAAGAGGAAATGGGGGTAAGTGAGAAGTGACCGTCTGCTTTCTGATTCATTTGTTTCTTGGTGCAAAGGCATTCACTGCTGATGGCTAGATAGAGGATGGAATTCTGGAGCAAGCGTGGGTTTGAAGCTTCAATCCTAAACCTCCTTACTAGGGTGAAAGCTTTACTTGAAGGCATTGGGATTTCTGAGTAAGTATGCTGCGGATTGCCTCTTCACGTTTCTAATTTTCCTATGTTAGGAGGAAGAGGAGGTTGAACGGGAGATTATCAAACAAGAGGAGTCTGTGGATCCAGACTACTGGGAAAAGCTGCTTCGTCACCATTATGAGCAGCAGCAGGAAGACCTGGCCAGGAATCTGGGGAAGGGCAAACGCATCCGCAAGCAGGTCAACTACAACGATGGCTCGCAGGAAGACCGAGGTAGTTGTGCGTGCGTGAGATAGGAGGAAGTGGCTTTATAAAAACAATGGTTGGGTTTTTCCCAGGCAACTGACTTTGGGCCTTCTGTTTATTTTCCAGATTGGCAAGATGACCAGTCAGATAATCAGTCTGATTACTCTGTAGCCTCTGAGGAAGGAGATGAAGATTTTGATGAGAGGTCGGAAGGTATGTTGAGGTGTTGTGCATTTGGACTCTTTGATTCTGGGAAAGCGCAATATGCTCTGAGCTACAGTGATGTCGTGGGGTAGAGCATCAGGGCGGAACTAGAGACCACCCACTTGGCCATGAAGCTCTCTGGGTGACCTTTGGCCAATTGTGACCCCTCAGCCTCACAAACTTTAGAGGGCTGCTGGGATTTAATAATTGTTAGGGTGCGTTGAGAAACATCCTGCCTTGAGCTCCTTGGAGGAAAGGCCAGGTATAAATTGAATAAGCGAAACAGATTGGAAGCTCTTTATATGATTGCTATGCTTTTCCTTGCATACTAAACTCCATCTGATTCAATATAGTGTCTTAAACTGGTACTTCTCCCTTTTTTTCTGTCTTGCCAGCTGCTCGCCGGCCTAGTCGGAAAGGCCTGAGGAATGACAAAGACAAGCCCCTACCCCCACTCCTTGCTCGTGTGGGAGGCAACATTGAGGTAATTCTTAAGCGTTTTATACTCGCGAAATTCTGAGAGTTTATACTGAGGGTTTGGCGTAGAAATATTCCAAATTAATAAAATCAGATCCTTTGTGGAAGACTTGAGCCTCTATGCTTGTGGGGGGGCTGCTGCTGCATCTAAGCTTTTTCTCTCTCTTTCTCCTGTTCAGGTTCTGGGCTTCAATGCTCGCCAGCGGAAGGCCTTCCTCAATGCCATCATGCGCTATGGGATGCCACCTCAAGATGCCTTTACTACCCAGTGGCTGGTGCGGGACCTCCGTGGGAAGTCAGAAAAGGAGTTTAAGTGAGTCTGGCGTGCTGGAGGGAGGAGGCATAACTTGTAATGCCCAAGAAAGAGTGGAATTAGGGGAACAAACGTTGCTTAGCCATGTCTGGGCTGGGGAGTGATGGAATTTGACAAACAGTCTCTGGAAACCAAGCTAGTTTGAGTGGAATAAGGGAGATTGCTGGTCGAGAACTTGCACACACTTTAATTGTGAGTCTTGCTGGGGAATTGCTTGCATCAAGGGTTTATGCAGTCATGATGCTACCAGTCTTTTTAGCGCTCCCTTCCCTCCTTCAGGGCCTACGTCTCTCTCTTTATGCGCCACCTGTGTGAGCCAGGAGCGGACGGTGCAGAAACGTTTGCTGATGGTGTCCCCCGCGAGGGCCTGTCCCGACAGCACGTCCTCACACGAATAGGGGTCATGTCTCTCATACGCAAGAAGGTGGGTATTAAAACAAACTTTTTAGAGACCTCTAGATGGCCCTTAGCCTCTTATATGCATTGGATGGACTAATCGGTGATCGCTTTTGCCTCCCAGTTTCTATTTTCGGAGTTCAGAAGGACACTGATGCATTTCTTTGTTTCTGACTTGGAACGACTAAAATGTGTTTTCCATGTTCCCATCCCATTAGGTGCAAGAGTTTGAGCATGTGAATGGACGCTGGAGTATGCCAGAGCTAGCAGAGATAGAGGAGAACAAGAAGCTTTTGCAGCCCAGCTCACCTTCCCCCAAGACCCCAACTCCCTCTACGCCGGGAGACACACAGCCTAATACCCCTGCCCCTGTTCCTCCACCTGGTGAGAGCCCTGCGTTTGTGTTTTTGTTAAAAGAGCCCCGTCCAGCCTTCAATGCTGCTCCTCTTTCCAGCTGCGACAGAGGACTTGGGGCGGACGTAGATCAAACCAACTCTTAATTTAGGAGGGCTTCCTGGAGCTAAGGCTAGCCCTCAAAGGCACAAGAGGACATTGCTGTGGATTGTCTGCATGGGAGGAGGGTCATTCCAGGGGATCAGAGTATAGAGACTTTTGAGTCCTAAGTGGTGTGTGCTGAAAGCTTCTTCTGCTTTCTCCCCTACTGCTTTATAGAGGAGGTAGTGAAAGTGGAAGAGGGGGTCACTACCAAGGATCAAGGGGAGCCCACAGAACCTGAGAAGGAGACTAGTCCCACTGCTGCTGCTGCTTCCACTGCTGAGAATGAAGCCCCGGTTGAGGTGAGCTTCAAGGGTTTTCTTCATGTTGCTGCTAAATAAATGCATTTCTTCTTCTGGTCTTTGGAATGCTCTGCTGATGACTTGGGGTTCTTCAGCTTTCAAGTGCTGTTATCCCCTGGCCATATTGTCTTTGGGAGACGGGGAGGGAAATGTGGCTTTTAATCAGTTATTCCTCTGCACCTACTTCAGGATTCTGAAGAGAGACATCTATTTTGAAAGATAAATGCTTTGTTTTTAAAAATGCAAAACTCCATAAAGCAGTGAACAGTGTCCATGGCTGGGACAGAGTCGTCTGCTATTGTGGCTGAATGTGCTGTGAAACCTGACCACAGGGGTTGGTATATTTTCTTACACTCCACTGGGTAAGATTCTCACTCCCCCCCTTCTTTATTTCTCTTGCCCACTCAGCAGGCTCCTCCTGCAACAGAGACCCCCACACAGGAGGCTAAATCCCCTGTGAATGCTGTGGAAACCGAAGAGAAGAAACCAGAAGAAGTAGAAGTGAAAGAGGAGCCAATGGAAACGGAAAGCAAAGGTATGGCTGTTAATTCATAGAAACATGCGCAAGACATATGGCATTCCAGAGCATGGGGGGGGGCTCTCTGGTGTTGATGTCAAGGAGAGTTCACAGGGCTACCAAGATTAACCCGGTTGGGACTGAATTAGCCTCTGCTTAAATCAGGATGGATGCATTCAATTTTTTAAACCTTCCTCTCCTGCAGCTGACATAGAGAAGGTGGAAGAGAAGACGCCTGCGGAGTCAAACCCTGAGCCTCCAACAATTAACCTTGAGGAGAAGGGTGAGCATTCTAGGCATGGCTGGTATGGTTGGCTGTGCATACTGTCGCTGCGGAGATCCGTGGACTAACCAACAAGTTCTTTCCCCCCCTAAACAGAGGAAAAGAAAGAAGACGACAAGAAGGATGTCGTGATGCTGCAGAACGGGGAGACACTTAAAGAGCCTTCTGAAGACCGGCACAAGAAAGCCATGAAGCAGCGGTTCATGTTCAACATTGCAGACGGAGGCTTCACTGGTACTGACTGGCAGGCCGAGGGTGCAGCTGTTGACTGTGGGGAAGCGAGGTCTCACTCGGCTATGAGAAAATAATTTTCTGACATTGTTTCCTCTTGCAGAGTTGCACTCCCTGTGGCAAAACGAAGAGCGAGCAGCTACCGTTACCAAGAAGACCTATGAGATCTGGCACCGGCGCCATGACTACTGGCTCCTGGCAGGAATCATAAAGTATCCTTTCTCCAGCCCTAGACTTTGAGTGTGGCCCCGTGCAAAGGGCTTCAGTGGGTCCTAAGCTGCCATTGCAGCTTAGCCTGCTTTCGTCCACTGCATCTGCCGCTTACCATCCTTCTTCCAAGAAGATAAGCAGCACAGTACATTGGGTTACCTCACTTTAGCCTTGCAACATTTTTACTTGGTAGGTTAAGATAGGAGCAACTTCCCCACATTTTGCATGCTGTGGTTGTTTGACTGAACAGGATTTGAACCCGGCTCTCCCAGAATGAATGCATTCTGCATGTTGCAATAATACATACTAACGTATGTATGTGCAGTCAGTTGCTTGCATTAGGATACTGTACTGTTTGCCACTTGGCTTCTGAAGGATTTTCAGGTTTCCTGCTTAGCCCTGCTGCAATTGCTGCTGTTCCTGTGCCATTCTCATCATCTATTAAGGCAATCTGCCTACTCTGTCTGGCAAGCTCCACTTTGCCATTGTATAGCAGTTTCATCCAAACAGAGAACTGCTCTCTGGTGCAGGCAGGCTATGCTCCAGCAAATTTTGCAGCAGTGGTTTGGCAGGAGGAGCAGTAGGAGGAAGAAAGCTGACCTAAGGAGATGAGCAGCTAGGAGGGTGATTGCATTAGCACCTGCTTCGTAAATCTGGGGCTATGGGAGCCTGGTACATGACTTGCATCTTCTGAAAAATCTAGGGGACTTCTTCCTATTTAAAAAGGAACACTGTCTCAATACTGAATCTTAATGCCTCAAGAACTGCCTCCCCCCAAATGAAATAACCCAGCCCCTGTGATTATTGTCTGAGGCTCCTCTTCGTGTGCCTTCTCCAAGAGAGGTCTGGAGGGCAGCAATAAGAGAATGGCCTTTTCTGTTGTAGCTTCAGCTGTTTGTGGAATAATCTCTCCAGGGAAGCTCGCTTGGCACCTTCATTACAGATCTTTAGGCATCAGGCAAAAACTTTCCTCTTCTCCCAGGCCTTTGGCTAATTAAAGAATCTGTGGCCTTATAAACTCCGGGGAGGGGGTTGTTTGTGTGGTGTGTATTTTTGTGTTTTTATATTGTACACTGCCGTATGGTCTTCAGAGATGTAATAAATAATAATATCACCACTAAGACACTTGATGAGTGTTAAAAGCAATGGCAATTGCCGGAACAGTGCATTTCCAAAATTATTTTTTCTGAGCTTGGCCAACTTCAGCCACGGTTACGCTCGCTGGCAAGATATCCAGAACGATCCTCGTTACGCCATCCTCAATGAGCCTTTCAAGGGTGAAATGAACAGGGGCAACTTCCTGGAGATAAAGAACAAATTTTTGGCCAGGAGGTTTAAGGTGAGAAGCTATGAATTAAATGCTATATATCAGTGGTGGCTTGAGTTTTCTCCAATGAGCAAAGTAGCTTGTTTTCCTCTAGGCTTTCTAATTAAGAAAAGAGTACTCTGTAGATACATGTGGATTTGAATTAAACATTGTGAAAGTCATGCCATTTAAACAGAAGCAAAACTGAATGGAGATTCTCCTGAGCTGCTCTTATGGAGACGGTCTCTCCCACAAACTCACACCAATATATATTTTACACAATATAAGAAAGCTTTTTAAAATATGTGGGCCTGTTTGCTATAGCACCTTTCTTAAACAAACAAGCAAAATACCTGTTGAGGGGCTGAGTGGCTTCACGCTATATGCACCTGGTACAACTGGAGCAATACACCGAACTATAGATCCCAGTAGCACAGTGGTAATTCTACAGCTAGCCTTTAGCTACAAGTCTCTCCAAATTTGTGTATTCTGTTTCAGGATATGTTGCAAATGTCAAAGGGTGAATCTGCTCTTATCTTCTTGACCTAATTGTACCAGTACAAGACTGTACTATAGCTGGCATAGGCACCAGGGGTTGGTTCTTTGCATGCAGTATTAGCTACTGAACCCATGGTTTTGTTTTGGTTTCAAGAATAAATTGTGTGGCGGTACAAGATTGCATAAGCTATGCAACCATTCCTCATAGGCTTGCAATAAACTTTGTGGTGGTATGCCATTTCTGAGGGAGTTTAGCGTATGGATAGATTTCACCTTATGGCAACACTATTGATCTTTCAAATACTGTGCGTAAGCATGTCGAGACAAGAGTCAGCAATTGGCATAGACCCTGCAGAGGAAGCTGCGTAGCTCAAGTGAGAAAAGGCCTCCCTTGTTCTGGGAGGGAGCCTTGCAGCAGTTTGAAGAGCTGGACTCAGGATCCTGGTTTTTTTAATTCTTTTGCAGCTGCTGGAGCAGGCACTTGTGATCGAAGAACAGCTAAGGAGAGCTGCCTACCTGAACATGTCAGAAGATCCATCCCATCCCTCCATGGCCCTGAACACCCGTTTTGCTGAGGTGGAGTGCCTAGCTGAGAGCCACCAGCATCTATCCAAGGAGTCTATGGCTGGAAACAAACCAGCCAACGCGGTGCTTCACAAAGGTGAGGAGTCGGCAGGAGATCACATGGAGTGAGGGCAGACTTCCGTTGTGTGCCACTGGCCCCTTCCCCCCGCCCCACCTCATCCCGCCTCCCTCCACCCCCCCAGTGCTTGTGTCTTTCTAAATGTGCAACTTCTCTTTCTCTTCTAGGGGAGGAGGGCAGCTAGTGTTGGGGGGGAAACCCTCCTCCAGGTTCAGAAGGCAAACTCCAATTTTAAAACGAGGAAGAGGGGCTTTAATTCCCTTACATCCCCAAATGATTTTGGGTTTGGGGAGGCTCCAGCAGAACCTGGCTGTCTTGCAGTCACAAAGCAACGAAAAGCGAGATGACATAACTTTGCTGCAGGAAGCAGGAGATGGGTCAGGGTTTATAGGTCAGATCCCACTAGTTCTGAAGGGGAATGTTTTGGCCTGGCTAATGAGAACATGTTTGGGCTGGTGCCATCATATGATTGCAGCCGAACATTGCTGCACCACAGGCTGCTCTCCTTCACACCCATTACCCGACGGAGAGGATGCAATGGGAGGCTGTATAGCCTCCCTTCAACAAAAGGGCACAAGAGCAGTTGTGGAAATACAGGAAGGCCAGGTAACAACCCCCAAGGAAGGCCCCCTACTGCAGAGCCCACTCTCTGGGAAAGATGCTTCCATGGCCTGAGGCAACCATCCTTTTTCTTCCCTCCTCCCCATTAAAGGGGAGACCATTCCCCCCGACACATACACCTTTATGCAGTGGATCAAAGTGTTTCTTCTGCCTCTTACTAAAAAGAAATGCACTCTTGAGAGAGTGTTTAGGAGCAGGAATCCCTCATTCCATGGTAGAAGTGATAGTACTAATTTTTCTCATACCTGCTCCAGGGGCAGAAGTGCACTCCCTGAAGAGGTAGAAGGTGCAGTACATCTTGGGAGCACATCTGCTCTAGGTCATTCTTTTATTATTGCCCATGGGGATAGGTACTATTTACATGGCCAGAAAGGAGAGAGCTTCTGTCGGCTGCTGAAGGCCTCCCACAAGAGTGGACTCTTTCCCAAGTTGGACCCCCCCTACAATGATCTTGCTTCCAAGGCAGTGCTCTTCTGAAGCAGATGAGTTGTTGATAGACCAGCAGAACCACAAGCCTGGATCTCCTCTGTCAGAAATGTGGGGTTCCTCAGCTATGACGCTAAGATAATCTTGCACGGAGTTCATTATCACTAGCACCACCTTTTCACGAGTCTCTGTGATGCTAGATAAGGAGAGATAAATGCTGCCTTCAGTCGGAGTGTCTCTTGGTGATTCATCTTTGGACACTTACATAACTAGGTAACAGATTCATGGCCTCCAAAAGGGCTGCCTTGAAGAACTCTCTTGCTAAGGTGTAAATTCAAAGTCTAAGGCCTCTGGAGGCAGTCTTTAGGAGAAGGTAAAGCTTCATAGTGCACAAATCAATCTTCCAAACCACGTTGTTGTTACTTTTATGTCTTAAAATGGGCATCAAGTCCATATTGCAACAATAGCAGATCTAAAGAAATCCAAAATGGGTTGCAGCTCTGGAAAGAAGTCCAAACTTAGGCTATCTATTGTCCTCCACCCCTTTTCCTGCAAGAGCCTGATGGTTGGAAGCCGCCTGAAGGAATTCATGGACATCTGAACAACCATCACCAATCGATAATGAAATTAATCTCCAGAAGCTATGCTTTAAGATTCACCAAGATGCTGAGACACAGATTTTAGGGAGGATCTCCTATATATCCAACAGTACCTTCAAAAACATCCCTGGATTTCCAAAGTGCTGGAAATCAAGGCCAAAAACCCGTTTCTGTCTCAGAAAGGGGAAATGGTTTTCTTTTTTTTACACTCCTGAAGAAAAATGGTGAAACACACTGACTATGCTGGATACTAAAGCATGACAAGCAGTTCCTGGACAAGTTTCATATGCTCCTTTCTTTGTCTGAGGCCATGTATCGCTGCTCAGTGTCATCCTGGCCTACCTTCACATCCTTAAGAGCAGACATGCAGGTGCTTTCGTTTCAGCTGCAGGAACCAATAATAACAAATTTTATGCCAAACCCTTTTGGTCTTCATCAGGATCCCAGTGGTCTTAAAGTGGAAGGATGACCTACTTATCTGTTCTCCATCTCTCTGGCATTGTCCCCAAGGTGTGGCAACGACCGTCTCAACACTACAAAGACGTTGATTCTTAATCAGCTGCATGAAAATCTCATTAGATTGATCTTTTGCTTCTCAACTAGGGAATGTGAATATCCTCATAGATTGAATCTCTCTCCCAGTAGGAAGACTTCTGCAAGCATGCTAGTAACACTCCTCCACTACTGTCCCAAATCACATCTCTGCTGTCTGCCCAAGCCCTCGGGGACCAATTTCATACACCTCTTAACTCCTGTGGGGGTAGGGTTTTGCTACAGACCTTTGTTCGTCATGGAATACATGTGATGCCTGCAGGACTTTTGAGTACTCCATAGACAACACGCTGTCCATTAAGCAGCAGAGGTCTTACCTGTCTCAACCAAGAATACTTCATAGGGCAAGAAAGTGCCTACAGCTTCCTTGGCATCCTGGAAAGTGTCAACCTAGCGAACTCTTCAGCGACTTGCAGGTTTGCAAGACTGTTTTTGCTCCTTCTGTCAAGGGGTACCGTTCCCTCTCCATCCTTCAGGGAGAGCTCTCCTCTTAAGAGATGAAAAATTACCACATGGGTTTTGATGCCTGACTTTACCAGACACTGTTAAGACACATTTTGCCTAAGTTGAGATGGTCTTTGGGTGAGAGATTTCCATATATGACTGCATACCCTCTGGAAGTGACAGAGCACAGTAGTTTCCAGTTTCCAGACAGGTACCTCTCTTTTTAGCAACCTAATGCTACCTGCCCTCTCCTCCCCACCCCAAGGTTGAGAAGAGGAAATTCTGTACTTCCCTGTGAATTTCTGTTCTCCTCGAGGAAAAGAGGGCAGCTAGGTCCATTCTGCGGTGCTATTCCACTTTGTAGACTCACAAATGCAACAATAGGGGAGGATTGCTTCTGAAATGACTGGAGCCACCCCTTATGTCGTGCGCTCTCCATATAGATGTAGAGAACTGTTTCAGATTTCAGCTGTTGGTTATATAGCTAGTTTCTAGTTGGGCCTAGGTGCATTCTCAGTGTGGGGAGTAGTTGGGGGGGGGGTTTGTCCTGCCTCCTTGAATCCAAAATTTGAGCCTGCCTTCCTGGCCCTAGAAGAGAGGCTTTCCCCAAAGACTAGCTGCCTCCCTCCCCTTATGGAGACCAAATTCACAGGTAAGTCTAGAATTTCCTTTTTTCTTCCAGTGCTGAAGCAGCTGGAGGAGTTGCTGAGCGACATGAAGGCCGATGTGACGCGGCTGCCCGCCACAATTGCCCGCATTCCTCCAGTGGCTGTGCGTCTCCAGATGTCGGAGCGCAACATCCTCAGCCGCTTGGCAAACCGTAGCAGTGAGCCTCCTCCGCCACCGCCGCCCCAGCAGGTAAGCATCCGGACCTGCTACCTTTCCCTTTCCAACCTAACCCTGGCCACGAACCGGAGGGAGGGGGCCCTTGGCGACTGCCCCAGGTTGGGTGGGTTCTGCAGGAAATACACAGCACTTAAGAAGCTCTTGTTCCTCTCTTCTCTTTTTTCCTGCCCTAGGTGGCTCAGCAGCAGTGAAACGCTTGCCCAGTGCTGACAACCCAGTGATTCAGCTGAAGTGACAAACACACACCCTTGTTTGAATTCTGACCCCCTTCCTCCCCCTCTGCCTGGCACTCCTGATCAGATGAGGTCTTCCCTGCATGGGGGATGTGGCTGGTGAGAGAAGGAAGTGCAATTCTCCATAAGCTGCCAGTTGCACTTGGATTGCACTTGGGTGTGATAAGGGGACATTGGACGGACTCTGTACATAGTGACTGCTGGAGGCTGAAGCGCCACATCTGTTACACAGACCTGGCTGCGACGCGCATCACCTTGGCCCACACTTCCTTGATTTTAATTTTATTTTGAGTTTGTTTACCAAGACGAGTGCAAGCAAAAGTCAGGACAGACACAGCTACCTCCATCAAGATCCTTTTAATACAAAAACTGACTGGACTTGTCCTCTGAAACAGCTGGAAAAAAGACAAAAAAATCTTGATAAAAGTTGAAAATAAAGGTTTCCTTGTATTTTATTTGGCTCTGTCAAAGTATTTGGGAGCTATGGGGTTTTCCTCTACATTTCAATTCACTTTCTGCCAGGAGAGCCTACTCATACAAGCAGCCAGGAGCGATGTAATTTTTATAGCTTTAAAGTGAGCAAAGCAAATCCCAGACTGGTCCAATTACTTACAGATGACCCTGCAGTTTGCAAATCCCAGACTGGTCCAAGTACTTACAGATGACCCTGCAGTTTGACTGGTGTTGAGCCCTCCCAAAAGGTCTCATCAAAATATATTTTGATACATGGTCTTGCCATAATCCCAACATAGCATGAAAGACTAATCAGAAATGGAAATCAGAATGTTAAGATATGCCTACTTCATAACCTAAAGCATAGCCTACATAAGATGTTGTAGTAGTAACAAATTAAAGATAAATTTAGCCTAATGTTTAATATCTGAATATTCCTAGGTGGACCTAGGACATTGAGGCAGCCTGTAACTGACATCTATCAAATCTGAACTTGATGGGATGGCTGAATTCCAAGCAAATTACAAACAGCCCCTATACATTAAGTCTACATTACCAAACATATATTAAGTTATTGAACTGCCTACGACCTATTTTGTTGTCATGCACGTATAATGCTTGGTATGGGCCACAAGTTAAATGTAAATCTGCAACTTGCAAGAAAATAATTGATGCTCCTGGAATGTGGAGGTCTGCCTCTACACATACCAAAGGGGGGGCAGTAGAACAGCCCCCTCCCACAGTTCAAGGCCATCTGCTTGCACTAGAAAGCATTCTAGTATCAGCAGGGGCCAATGTGACACCCCATTAAATGATGAAGTTGGCAAACCGAACCAGATCCTTCATTAAGGATACAAATTTTACACCAAAATCTGAATACAGGCAGGGACTGGACACACGCTTCAGCAGGAACAGCCCACCCAGGAGACAAGGTAAGGTGACCAACTCAGGTGGCAGGATCCACAGGGGCAGCAGATCCTGATGTAGATCTTTTATTTCCCCCTTGTTCCATGTAGCCCTTCACTCACCCTTCTTCCCTGGCTGGGAGGGGGGCACTATTTTGTGGTTCACCTCCGTTGCCAAAATGTCCTGGGCCGGTCCTGCTTTTGAGGAAACAAAAGTCAGGACTGGTGGCCGTTTCCAGACAAAATCCCCTATTCTGGATTCCCTCCATCTATGGTAGGGGTCAGCAAACCTTTTCAGCAGGGGGCCGGACCACTGTCCCTCAGACCTTGGGGGCTGGACTATATTTGGGGGGGAATGAATTGCTATGCCCCACAAATAACCCAGAGATGTATTTTAAATAAAAGCACACATTCTACTCACGTAAAAACACGGCGATTCCGGGACCGTCCACTGGCTGGATTTAGAAGGCGATTGGGCCTCATCCGGCCCCTGGGCCTTAGTTTGCCTACCCATGATCTATGGGGACAACAGCAAACTGCTCAGCTGCCTAGACTGTAGATCAAGGGGGACACAAGTGCATTTCTCGGTCACAAACTTTCTTATGGGGTGAAGGGACAGCAAGGGCTGCCCACTGAAATCAGCTGGAAAAAGCCAGGATTTTACTGGAGCTGTGACTGTGTAGTAACTTACAACCCAGCAAGAAAAGTGAGTAGCAAAGGTTCCCACACTTTCCAATGGGTCTTAAATTCGTGTCAAAAAGTGGTTTTACTTAATTTTTAATATGGAGCTTTCAAATTTGCCCGCAAGCCAATGCAGCCCAGCGGAGAAGAGAGTGACTTAGGACAGTCCTCCAATATGGCCAGCGAATAAAACTGCATATCTGATACAGTAATAAGGTTTGATTTACCACTAAAAATCCCTTATACTTAACACCTTTCAGCTTGCGACAGAAGTCAAAGTACAGAAAGCCCGCAACTGATACACATTTAACCTGTGCATTCAGTTTAGGCACTTGGCACAAAATACATAAAAATTAAAAAGGGGGCGGGTGTCCGGGGGGAAAGCAATGTTTTGACTATATGCAATTGTGGCTTTAGGCACAGCCCCCAGAATGCAACACCTGCGTAAATTGAGGGCTTAAATTGCTGCCTCAGGTCCGCTCCAGGCCCAGACTCAGAACAAAACCTCATACTCCGATTGCCTTGTGGGCCAACACCTTATTAATTTCTGATGATCGTCTTCCAAAGCAACTACTCTTTTCCAAACTTAAAAATGGAAAGTGTAATGCTGGTGGTCAACAAAAGAGGTTTAAAGACTGTCTTAAGGCAAATCTTAAAAAAATGTAGTATAAACACTGACAACTGGGAAACCCTGGCCTGTGAGCACTCCAGTTGGAGAACAGCCTTTACCAAAGGTGTCATGGACTTTGAAGACACTCGAACTCAGGACACAAGGGAGAAACATGCGAAGAGGAAGGCATGCTTGGCAAATCCACACCATGATCAACTCCCGCCTGGAAGCCAATGTTTCCCACTGTGGAAGGACGTGTGGATCCAGAATTGGCCTCCACAGTCACGGACTCACTGTTAAAACTGTGTTTATGGAAGACAATCTTACTTGGCTACGAGTGATCGCCAAAGAAGAAGAATTTCATTTATATCCCACCTTTTTCTCCAGGGAGCTCAAGATGTCATACACAATTTTCTTGGTCATCATTTTAACCTACATAACATTGACCCTGCGAGGTAGGATAGCACACCTGGGATAGCTCAGTCGGTACAGCATGAGGTTCTCAGGGGCTTCGAGCTTCACGTTCGGCTAAAGATTCCTGCATTGCAGGGGATTTTTTTCCAGATGACCCTCGTGGTCCCTTCTAACTACGATTCTATGATTGCGTTAGGCAGGCAGACAGCGGCTCCCCAAGGTCATGGCCGAGTGAGGGATGCGAACCCTGGTCTCGTCCGACATTGATCACACAAGATAAAATCAAAAGTGCATGTTTCCCCATGAATGAAAACCTGCGCTTGTAGCAACAGCTGCACTTTCCTGAGTTACGCGCTGCTGCCCCCAGTAACAATCAAGGACATGATAGAAAATGAAATGAAATCCTGGTTTTTCTCCCCTGGGTTCCACGGGCAGCTCTCACTTCCGCCTCGCGGGAGGGAAGGAAAGGGAAAGTCCGCCTCCCGAAAGCGGAAACTCAGCCCACCCACTTGGCGGCGAATGCTGAATGAAACAAAGGCGCAGCCGGTCGGCGAGGCTGGCCAATCAGCGCCCGCCGGCGGGGCGGAAGGAAGGAAGTGCGCGCGGCTGAGCCTGGGAAAAGGGGGCAGCCCACGTGGAGGAAGCCCAGCTCGCCTCGCCAGGAAGAGGGAAGCCATGGGGCGCAAGCTGGACCCGACCCGCAAGGTGAAGCGCGGCCCGGGGCGCAAGGCGCGCAAGCAGCGCGGAGCCGAGGAGGAGATCGCTCGTTTCCTGCCGCCTGGTAAAATTGCGACACCCCCCCGCTCCCCACACACTTTGGGTTCGGCCCTGCGGGGTGGATCGCGGGCAGAGTATCGGCGCGGGTGGATCGACACCGGAGAGTGCACGTGCTGTAGAAACCTCAATCCGCGCGCATTTGTATAGCGGGGGATCTGGGATTAAGCTGCCTGGTCGGCCCCTGCGAGAACAGGATCCCGCGCATCGACGGGCCGTCGATCCTATGATATAGAATCATAGGCTTTCAGAGTTGGTAGGGACCGCGAGGATCACCCAGCGTTTCTCAAACGTGGGTCGCCAGCTGTTGTTGTTGGACTACAACTCCCATCATCCTTAACTAGCAGGGATGGCGGGAGTTGTAGTCCAACAACAGCTGGCCACCCACGTTTGAGAAATACAGTGGTACCTCGGGTTACATACGACTCCGCTAACCCAGAAATAGTGCTTCAGGTTAAGAACTTTGCTTCAGGATCAGAACAGAAATCGTGCTCCAGCGGCAGCAGGAGGCCTCATTAGTTAAAGTGGTGCTTCAGGTTAAGAACAGTTTCAGGTTAAGAAAGGACCTCCGGAACAAATTAAGTACTTAACCCGAGGTACCACTGTACTGATCTTGTCCAACCAACCCTCTTTAGTGTGCACCCACACGGGGCTCAAACTATCAGCATTATCAGCACCACACTCCAACCAATTGAGCTAAGCAATCCTTATGGTTCTGCCTTCTTAAGCGCATGACAACGTCCCTTAGGGCACTGCAATGGAATTCTGTTAGCTGCTGCAGTGGATGTACAGTCATACCTCGGGTTACAGACACTTCGGATTGTGTGATTTTTGGGTTGCACACTGCTGAATCCGGAAGTACTGGAACGGGTTACTTCCAGGTTTCGGCGCATGCACAGAAGCGGCGAATCACGACCCGCGCATGCACAGACGCACGGATTGCAAATGTGCCTCCGGCACGGATCACGTTCGCAACCCGAGCGAATAGTCTGTTTTCTGCCCACCTCTAGTGTGCTAAAGGTGCAGCCCCATGTATGCTTAACCAAAAACAAGCAAGTCCTGTTGGATTTGCCTCTTAGTTGCAGTGTTTAGGATTGCTCCACACGTGCTAGTTCAACTCTCTTCTTTCTCACAAGATCACTGGTGGCCACTGGAATCCGCCGTGCCTCCACCCCCGCATCTGCAGTAGGGATGATAGTAGTTTTACTTAACAGGGTTGTTGTTAGGGATCTGAAGGTGTTATTGTTATTGCTACCTGCCCTTCACAAACAGGGCCCAGCGATGTAAAATTCAGAATTAAAATCAGCTAAACCAGTTCACAGGGATAGGGTGGGTCCTGAAAACACACGTCTCAGATGTCAGAGGCCAGGGTAATAGGCAAAGGTAGCATAAGAGGCATGCTTTTAATTTTTGAAACTTGCATGGTTTCTGTAGGGTATTCCGTGGGTCTTTGCACTCTTGCACTGAAACTGGTGTTTCATGTTGAGTTCAGTGTCTTCTGAGCTGCAGCTCTTTGTTTTTAGTATGTATAAGCCTATAACCTGTTTTGCTTCTGGAAAAGGACTTTGTGTAGGCTTTCTTGGGGATGGCTGGATTCATCTTGCCTCTTCTGTTGAAATGTTCCCTCCATGGCTTTTCTGACATAGTGTTAGAGGCTGGGTAGCCAATGCGGTCCCTCTGTATGTGGTTGTACTACAGCTTCCATAGCTAGCCACTGACAAACATACTTTACATACTGGCTGGCATTTCTCCAACCCTTCTTTATTCCTGCTTGTGCCAAACGATGGTTTGGTCTTCTGAGAACGAGCCTTGGGCTCCCTTGCTCTCTTCCCCTTGTGCGTTGTCCACTATTTCCTTCTCGTTTGTTCACACAGGCAAACCATGGTTTGCACTTGTCTGCAAATGTGGGTTGCAAACCAGGTTTTGATTCTTCTTGGCAAGCAAATGTAAACTATGGTTCATCTGTCCCAACAAAATAGGGAAGGGTGGTTTGCTGCAAGCAGGAGCGTGGAGTAATTGATTGCTGTGTGCAAGGAGAGAAAGGAATGCGCAGCTCATGGGTCTGCAAAGCTAAGGTTACCAGATTTTTTCCCCAATGAATCCGGGAACACTTTAAATACATACATACATACTACATGTTTGGGACGTTGATGCTGCAGTGATGGCGGTGGCGATGGGCGGCCGCCGCCTTGACCTCAACCGCCACATTTCCCCTTCCTCCGAGGCTTCTGTCTCCTTTCTCCATGAGCCTGGGCAGCCCCTGAGTAGTTGGTTCATTGGTGGTGGGGAAGCAGTGCGCAGTGGGTCAGGCATGGAAGGCGGAGGAGGGCCGAGAACGGTGGTGGCGGCGAGGCTCGGACAGCGTGATGCCTCCCTTCCCATCGGAGTAGCCCCAATCCCACTCCTACTTGTGTGCAAGCAGGAGGGGGTAGGGATCCCTCAACTGAGAAGGGAGGCTTCCAGTTGCCTAACTGAGAGATCCCCGCCCCGCTCCTGCTTGCACACAAGTAGGAGTTGGGAGGCTGCTCCGCTAGGCAGCATGAAGCCTCCCTTCACAGCTGAGTTGCTGGGGTCAGGGAAGGTGGAGGCAGCCCGGAAGCTGCATCTTAGAGCCCCTGCACCACCATCATATGGGGACTTCCGAGCAGCTCCTGAAGCCAGCCAGAGCCAACTGCTCTGGGCTGCTGAGACTGCCGCTGCTGCATTTCCTGGGGACATTAGGTGAAATCCGGGGACATTCCAGGGATGGAATTTGTCCAGGGACTTATTCGCAAATCCGGGGACTGTCCCCAGGAAACGGGGACGTCTGGTAACCCTAGATCTTTCCATAATACCCAAACCATGGTTTGGGACAGCCTTCTATGTCAGCCCTTGCCTAGTAGCCATGGATGACAATGAATTGTGTGCAGCTGAGTGGGTGAATTGATGGAGAACTTCTCTGCTCCAGTGCAGAAACGTGTCAGGCAGCTGTTGTAGGAGAGATGGAGCCCTCTGTCCCTCTCCCACCAGTCCCTAGCTGGCTATTAAAAAACCGTGCGGCCTATTAACATTTGAGAGCTTATTTCACGAATCTGGATTGGCATTGCATCTGGGAAAACCGTAGCAGCTAGCTTTCCTTTCTTGCCCTGTCCCAAGGAGAAATGGGGAAAGAGAGAAGATCAGTGCAGAAAAGCAGCTTTGACACTTCCTTCGCCCTGTGATATTCATATCCCCTTCTCCTTTCTCTGGGTTTTGGGGGCAGTTTCAAAACTCTCAACAGGCAGAGATCTCTCCCTGGGGGTAATGGCATTGCGGCCCGGCAGCTCTGCCTCCCCGGTTGAGATTTTGTCCTATTTGAAATCACATTAAATGGAGTCGGAAGGCCTTGATGCTTCCTTGGTCTTTCTTGCTGTATTGCTATATCAGCCTTCTAATAATTTTAATTGTTCTTTTTCTCCTGCTCAACCTCCAGATTCCTCTGACAGTGCAAAGAAGCTTTCCAGTCATGCTCGACGAAGGTTGGTAGTAAAGGCGGCTTTATTCAGAAAGATACTTTGCTCTTATTTTTAAATAACACAGGAGAGCAAAATTTTTGCTGCATTGACACCTGCAGTTGTTATAACCTAATTTCGACTGATTTCATATCTGAAGTTGGTTTTGTTCTGTAAGCTCTAGTTTTTTTGCAATTCACATTTTTCACTTTTCACCATAATCTTTGTTTTTCACAATGCAAGAATTCAATATTTTATTAAACACATCGCCAAAGTAGTACAATATGAGTATAAATGTAAGTGACTTATATAGCATTGAACATGACATGTATATCTATGTACAGTTGGAGGTATGCAAAAAAATGGGGAAGAATTTTTTTTCCATTTTCTTTTGCATGAGATTTTTTCCACTGTTCTTATATGTTCTTTCAATGCTGATTTAAAATCTGAAATCGATTTTCATGTACATGCTATAGTTATCTTTCAATTTCCGACTTATTTACACATTTTTGTCTACTTGAAGAAGCCATGGTTCGATCTGAAAAATATAAATATTTAGGTTACAAAACTATAAAAATAAATAAAAATTAAGTTTGCAAAACAATAATTACCATGTGGTTAGGGTAGATCAACGTGTCAGTGTCCACTTATCCCCAGTGTAAATATGACGTATCGGCAAAAGTTGTAAATGGCAAGATAACTATAGCATGTACACAAAAATCGATTTCAGATTTGAAATCAGCATTGAAAGAACATATAAGAACAGTTGAATAATCTCATGCAACAGAAAATGGAAAAAAGAATGTTCCCCAGTTTAATGACTGCCCACCAAGGAGAGAGACTTTAATTCTTTGCTTTTTCCGGTGTTAACTGATTCATTAATGACATCCAGCATTAACTGATTGCATGAACAATATCTATCGACATGGATTTTATTAATGTTATCTGCTTTCTGAAGAAAATGATGTTAGAATGCACATTGTAAACTAGTGTGCTTGCCACTCATTACTAAGCCATCTTTGAGATTTGCCAGTAATTGTGTGGTTTGTTTTAGGCATGGCTCTCATGGTAGATTTGCTTCCACAAGGCAATGTGGGTTGAATCCTAAGGATTTGATTCTTATACTCAAGCAGTCCAGGTTAGAATTAGAAATGGAGAAACATAATTGGCAACAGATTGCCAGGCCTTGTGTTTTAATGTTGATTGTAGTTCATCTGGCTATGGTTAACTCTACTTTTATATTTGATATTCTTAGGAACTAAATAGTTGTGCTAGCAGGAACCAGCACAGAGTCCTGCTATTGCAACAGGATTAAAAAATATATATCTTCTAAATTATACTTGCTGCCATTTTTTAAAATATAGGCACATTCATCTTATCGTATATATTTTTTTTTTCCTTTAGAAAACATGATACCAAAATGACTTGAAAAAAATAAATGTGTCCTTGAATTCTGAAAAAAGTAAATGTGTCCTCTTACTGAATTCTTGGCTAAAACTTTCCTTAGTGTACATTGATTTATTTTGGTCTCTTAGCCATGCTTGCTTTTAGCTCATTCTCGTCTTATTTTAGAGCTGCAAAGAGACGAATCAAATCCACAAAGCCCCAGGCAGATGCAGAAGGCCCTGATCTCCAGACAGGTGAGGGGGCATCAAATTCATTTTTGTTCATCACTTTGAAGAGGCTGTTGTTGCTCTTCAGTGCCTAGTGCAGATGGATATAAAGACGAGCTACAGCAGGCTTCCTTAGCCTTGGCCCTCCAGATGTTTTGAGACTACAATTCCCAGCATCCCTGACCACTGGTCCTGCTAGCTAGGGATCATGGGAGTTGTAGGCCAAAAACATCTGGAGGGCCGAGTTTGAGGGAGCCTGAGCTACAGGTTGGTAGTTGAGTGTTTCCTTCCTTGTGAAAACCAACAGGGGTGATTCCCTGCAGACATTGGTGTCGATTCCAGCAGGATTTCTGTACTCCCCACAACCTCCAGCTGCGCCCATTCCAGCACCCTGTTCTTTTATGGGTAGTCTCTTGAGCCTCAGGAACAACTTTTCAAGGTGTGCAATAGACTCCGTCTTCATCTGTTCTGCCTCTGCAGGGATTTGGGGATGCTCTCTCTTATAATTCAAAAAGGTAACAGTGTTGGTCCGTATTTGGCAGTAACCCTAGAATTCAGGCACCTTAAAAATCAGCAGATGTATTGTGTCACAAGCTGTCATAGCTAATAGCAAACTTTCGTCAGATGCTAGAAGATTTTGAGTTCAGGGCAGCCTCCTGTCTGCTTCTGGTGTCTCAAAGGAAGGAAATTCCTTATTGATTCCACATGCTGTAACAGTCAGGAGATTACAAACAAAAAACCCTCACAATTATGCACCTCTTCCCCTCCCCCCAAAAAAGTTCTTTATGTATCTTGCTCTGTTTTCAACCCCAAAAAGAAGCACTTATGCCCTAAACTCTCAACCACAGGTTGAAGCTTGCTCTTACTCCCATCTATTAACTGACAAAAGTCCTAGTTGATAGAAGTACTTACACCAGATCGATGGCAACTTGTGCTCTGGGAGGTGGACCTGATCTTTGAGCTCAGCTGTTTATTCTGGTGGCAGGATTGCTTCCTGCGGCATACGACCGACCTGCCAACATCGTCTTTCGCTTCCATTCGTTTTTAATGTGTGACATTTTAATGTATTTTTAATCTTTGTTGGAAGCCGCCCAGAGTGGCTGGGGAAACCCAGCCAGATGGGCGAGGTACAAATAATAAATTATTATTATTATTATTCTGCAAAGATGTTGTTTTTGTAAATATTTTTTTATTCCTTTAAAGACACGGCGCCATATTTTTGTGCTCCCAGTACGTTTCCGAGCACAATTCAAAGTGTTGGTGCTGACCTTTAAAGCCCTAAACAGCCTCGGCCCAGTATACCTGAAGGAGCGTCTCCACCTCCATCGTTCTACCCGGACACTGAGGTCCAGCGCCGAGGGCCTTCTGGCGGTTCCCTCACTGCAAGAAGCCAAGTTACAGGGAACCAGGCAGAGGGCCTTCTCGGTAGTGGCACCCGCCCTGTGGAACGCCCTCCCACCAGATGTCTAACTACCAAACTTTTAGAAGACATCTAAAGGCAGCCCTGTTTGGGGAAGCTTTTAATGTTTAATAGGTTATTGTATTTTGGTGTTTTGTTGGAAGCCGCCCAGAGTGGCCGGGGAAACCCAGCCAGATGGCTGGGGTATAAATAATAAATTATTATTATTATTTCTAAGGACTTCAGGTTCTCACATGTCTTTGATTCTTCGCTGTTTTAATCTTGCGTTTCATATTTTGCAATACCTGCTGGCCTTTCTCTAAAGTGCCTCCATACTTGGTTTGAGTTAGGGGCCTTGAATACTTGGATTTTTCTCAGGAAACCGAAGTACAAGGCACTCTTTAGAACAGGTACAACTACAGCTGCTTCAGAACATTTCTTCTTCAAGACCTGTTCTAAATAGTTCCTTTCGGTCTTGCTTTGCAGCTGCAGAGACGCCTTTGTTGAAGGCCGCAAATGGAAGAGCGGCCGCACAAGATGGCCGCCAGCGTGGCTTCAGCGATGGCAACGCTTCTTGGCTGACTCCTTCGGCCTCAGGAAAAAAGAGACCGAGACCCGAAGAGAGTGATGAAGAGGACAGTGAAGCACTTGATGAGAGCGGCGGAGATGATGGAAGTGAGGAAGAGATGGTGGACGACTACGGAGATCTGTCTTCTGATGACGAAGAGGAGGTAAGGATTCCTTGGCCTTCCATGGGTGAAAATAATTCTTCCTGTTGGGTGGGAAAGAGTTTGCGTTGTATAACTCAGCTGTGACTTGGTAAATCTCCCATCTGAATCTTCAGTCTACCGTGAGGTATTAAAAATAAATGGTAAGTAACTTAAACTGATGGAATATGCGCAGCTTGCAGATCTAACATATAGAATAACAGAACGAGAAGAAGATTCGTTTAAAGAAGATTGGAGAATGTTTACTGAATATATGGGGGGATTGTGTACGCTTGGAAACGTGGGCATCATTAAGACAAATTCAACAGTATAAATAAGTTTTGATGAAATACTGAATGGTTTACATAAAATAGGCAGGGATTTATGATATGTAAAATGAACCACAGAAAGAGAAGAAGGAAAGTCATTGATACTTTAAGGTTGTATAGGTGAATGTTCTAAATTGTAAGAGCGAAAGAGAGAGAGAGTAAGTGTCTTTAAAAAGGAAAGGGGAAAAATATTTCAGTAAGAAATGTGCATATTGTGCCACTACCCTCACCCTTGCAACTGCAGAGATGTTTGTGGCATTGCAAGTAGGTGAATGAGTCATTTGGCTCTTAACCTGCTGCTTCTCTGCTGCAAATAGATTTTTGCATCGCCCGCAGCTATTGATGCTTCTGGCTCTGCCAGTGAATGTGTTTCCCACCCCCTAGAATTCAGACAAGGTTACCTTCCGTAAAATAATGGACAGAAAAGAATTGCCAGTGCAGGCAGTGGAAAACCTTTCTGCTTATGAGAATCTCTTGTTAGCATGCTTCTCCAAAAATCTTCAGTACTTCATCCTTCTTAAAATATTTATACAAATGCTATATATTTATATATATAAAAATTAGGGGTTTCATTTTCACCCTCTGCACGCTGCACCAGTGAGGCTGAGTTGTTGATTCCTGGGGCCAGATGTCAGGCAGCAATGTTCAAGGCCACGTTAAGGAGGAATGTGTGTGTGTTGCCTGGGAGGAAGCAAGATCTGCTTTTCTCAGGCAAAGTGTCACTCAAGAGGTACCAGAAGGAAATGTTTGAAAACCGATGAACGACCATTATTGATGGGCAGAAGAGGATTTACTCTACTCGGCTATTTTGAAGACAGGTTATAACAACGTATAAAAGCCATAGCAGAAATTGGTGATGTGTGATGTGTAGGGAGAAGGGGTGAATGTATTTTGAAAGGGTAGTTGGAAAAGTTGTTTTTTGGGGAGCAGCAAAATGAGGGAGGAAAATAGAGGGGACACCTCTATATAGTGGGTGGGAAGTCAACTTTTAAATTTGTGTTAATTTGGTGGCAATTTGTTTAAAATTATGGAATATCGATAAAAATAATTGGAAATGAAATACGAATACAAACCAGCATAAACAGATGCGTGAATCTGGAAGATAACAATCCATGTGTCTACTTACAATGAACAGTGTCGATTTCTCCACTCTGCAATTCCTGCTGTGAATCTGTGTTTATCCCTCTTGATGTGTGAGGTGTATATCTGACATCTGATTAAGCTGCTTCTCTCTCTCCTTTGTGTGTGTCTGTCTTTTTTTTTTAATTTAAACTCAGCTCTTGCCTATAGAACAAGCTGCCCAAAAAGAGAAGCTGGAGGGGTGAGTAAACCAAGAGATTTAGATTTTGTGGGCTGACGAACCCTTCACCCTTTTAGAGCAGGAATTGCCAGCGTGTCATTGGACTCGCATCAGCCCTCAGCCAATGTGACTAATGCTCAGGGGCGGTGGGAGTTATAGTCTACCAATATCTGGAAGGCACAAGATGGAGGCCAGTATGGTGCAGTGGTCAGTGTTAGAAACTCAGGTGTATAATCTATAAATGCCAATTGGCACCTTAAACCTAGGCTGCAGTCGCCACAATGGAATGTCTAGACACCATTCCCACCCCCCCATTGGACTTACGATGATGTTTCATTCCATTTTTATATCGCTTTATATTTTCAAAAACAAATCTCAAATTACAACACATTAGGTAAAAGGTAAAGGGACTCCTGACAACTAGGTCCAGTCATGGCCAACTCTGGGGTTGCAGCGCTCATCTCGATTTACTGGCCAAGGAAGCCGGCGTACAGCTTCCAGGTCATGTGGCCAGCATGACTAAGCTGCTTCTGGTGAACCAGAGCAGTGCACGGAAACGTTGTTTACCTTCCCACTGGAGTGGTACCTATTTATCTACTTGCACTTTGACATGCTTTTGAACTGCTAGGTTGGCAGGAGCAAGGACTGAGCAACGGGAGCTCACCCCTTCACGGGGATTCGAACTACCGACCTTCTGATTGGGAAATCCTAGGCTCTGTGGTTTAACCGACAGCACCACCCACGTGGTTATATCAAATAAAACTAATTCAAGCTTCAAGAAAAGTATTTCAGATCCTTCTCCAAATGATATTTTGCTTTCCCATATTTATTTACCTACTTAATTTATAGAGCTGCCCCGTAGTTCAGAAGTAACTAGGAACCCAGTATGGTGTAGTGGTTAGAACAGGGGTAGGCAAACTAAGGCCTGGGGGCCGGATCCGGCCCATTCACCTTCTAAATCCAGCCTGCAGACGGTCTGGGAATCAGCGTGTTTTTACATGAGTAGAATGTGTTGTTTTATTTAAAATGCATCTCTGGGTTATTTGTGGGGCCTGCCTGGTGTTTTCACATGAGTAGAATGTGTGCTTTTATTTAAAATGCATCTCTGGATTATTTGTGGGGCATAGGAATTCGTTCATTGTTTTCTTCAAAATATAGTCCGGCCCCCCACAAGGTCTCAGGGACAGTGACCCGGCCCCCTGCTGAAAAAGTTTGCTGACCCCTGGTTTAGAGTATCGAACTAGGACCTGGAAGATCAGGGTTCCAGTCCCCACTCAGTCTGAAGCTGGCTGGGTGGCCTTGGAGCTAGTCACAGCCTCTTAACCTACCTGACAGGGTTCTTGTAGAAATTAACTGATGAGCGGGGAGAACCACGTACTCCTTGAGGAAGACAGTGGGACATAAATGCAATAAGTAACCTCTTCTGCATTCTTGCTTAAGAAAGCTAGAGGGACCAGCTTGGATGGAGATGTCAGTCGCCAAGACGGGATCCAAAGAACTCCACGTGGTTGCAATTGGACTGGCGCCTGGCTAATTTTCAACACTGGTAGCGGTTAGAGCAGGAGTCGGCAAGGCTTTTTTCCCCAAATTTTTTTTATTGGTTTTCACAACATTATAGACAAACAAACATAAACCATAGCCTTATTGAAAATTACACTTATTAACATTGTTAAGTGACTTCCTTGCTTCCCCTTGGTTGAATTTCATTGCATGCCCTTTTAACGGTTTTCCAAATCACAGTTCTTATAAAACTTAACTTAAATATTAACATCCTTAGATCTTCACATTATGAAATTAAACATATTAATTCATCACTTAACATAAATAAAATCCTAAGCCAATTAAG
This sequence comes from Podarcis melisellensis, assembly GCF_964234715.1. Taxonomy (NCBI): domain Eukaryota; kingdom Metazoa; phylum Chordata; class Lepidosauria; order Squamata; family Lacertidae; genus Podarcis; species Podarcis melisellensis. The sequence continues at coordinate 37,687,962 of NC_138534.1, read as the reverse complement.
TATCTGCAAGCTCTTTTCAGTTAATTTAACTTAACAAATTTAACTAAGTAATCATTAAATTTAATCCACTCTTCCTGATACTCCTCCTCCTTCTGGTCGTGGACTCTTCTGGTTAGGTTGGCTAGCTCCGAAATATCCATTATCTTCATCTGCCATTCTTCTATTGTTAGTAATTCTTGGGTTTTCTCACTTTTTAGCTAGCAAAATACAAGCAGCGGTTGTGGCATACAAAAATAATTTAACATCTTTCTTGGACAATTCCAAACCTGTTATTCCAAGAAGAAAGGCCTCTGGTTTCTTTATAAATGTATGTTTCAACATTTTTTTCAATTCATTATAAATCTTTTCCCAGAAGTTTTTCACCTTGGGACAGGAGTCAGCAAAGCTTACCTTGCCTGGGCTGGTTCACTGCCGCGGAGCCCCCTGGTTTAGTGCAGCGCAGGGTTTAGTGCAGCACAGGGAGACTCACGGTTTGGGGGCAGCATGGTGGCCGGTAAAACGACCCCTGTGGGCCGCTTGTGGCCCATGGGCCTTAGGTTGCTGACCCTGGGTGAGAGTGTCGGACTAGGACCTGGCATGCCAGGGTACAAATCCCCACTCAGTATATGCTCAGTGCCTCTCAGCCTAATCTACCTCACAGGGTTGTTGTGCGGATTAAATGAGGAGGGGGAGATCCTTAGCGAAAATGTGGGGTGTAAAATAAAAGACTGAACCACATTGGCTACCCCTGAACAGGGGTATGCACTCTGATGAGTGGTAAAAATCTCCTGCTGAAATGCTTCCCTTTCTTGGATGCAGCCCGGCCTTCAGCGACGATGACAGTGGCAGTGAGGATGAGACGTCGCCACGGAAACGGGAGGCAGCGCAGGAGCAAAGCAAGGACACAGACCTGCAGCTCAACGTGGACACAGAGGAGAACTTTGTGCTTCCTAGCGGGCAGGAGATTGAGAAAGAAGATATCCTTCCTCTTGGTTGGAGATGGGGGCGCCTACATGTCTTGGGGGCGAGAGGGGAGATGTGCCGTGTTGCCCTGGGCTGTCCGCCTTAGGTTTCCTTGAACGCCTTTTCCTCTGTGGCCCCTTCGGCCTCCTTGGCGATGCAGCGGGGAGCGAACCTTTCTCAGGCCAAAGACCACGTTGACCCAGCGCCAACCAGCGGTTGTCACATGTCAAAGTGGGCATGGCCAATCATTTTTTTATAAAATAAAGGACAGATCTTGTAGGGGGTGTTGCAAAAATCTTTTGGCAACACAGCAGGAGTCCTTTGGGGGTGCTCATTTAAAACACGGTTAAAAAATTTTAACGGAGAAATTGTGGGGGGCCTTGGCATAATAAATTATTATTATTATTATTATTATTATTATTATTATTATTATTATTATTTGAATTTATATACCACCCTATTCCCAGAGGTCTCAGGGCAGTTCACAGAACAACATCAAAATATAAACTATATAATAATTTTAAAAACGGCATCAAAATCTCACAGTGAGGAGAAGTTGTCAAAAGAAAAAAAAATCCTTATTTTTGTGATTGATTAAGAATGGTGGGAGGCTTGGAGAACAGCCCCCCAGAAAACCATTTGGTATCACAGCAGGAAACCTTTGAGAGCAGCAAGTTTTGGGGGGGTTTTAAAATTACAGGCCCCACATGCAAGCTAAGCACCCACATTGTAATGGGAATGAGTGTCTGGGAGCTGGGGGATCTCCTGGTTCAGATATCTAGCGCCTTCCCTTCGCTTTGAAACTCTTTGTTCGCAGTAACGGAGTGGTACCGTATTTTTCGCTCTATAAGACGCACCAGACCACAAGACGCACCTAGATTTTGGAGGAGGAAAACAAGAAAAAAATATATTCTGAATCTCAGAAGCCAGAACAGCAAGAGGGATCGCTACACAGTGAAAGCAGCAATCCCTCTTGCTGTTCTGGCTTCTGGGATAGCTGTGCGGCCTGCATTCACCCCATAAGACGCACACACATTTCCCCTTACTTTTTAGGGAGGAAAAAGTGAGTCTTACGGAGCAAAAAATACGGTAATTCCGGCTTGCTTTTACAGGGCTGTTTCAAGGAATGCCAACATGTGTGCAGGTCCTTGAATTCTTAGCTGCTCCAAAGTGTTGCGAGGATCAACTTTTCCGCTCCAGAATATACAGTATGGGATCAGTGCTTTGTAAATGTAGCATTTCTGTATGTAACAGCGTGTTTTTGTAATATCTTGCCTTAAGTTGTCTGTTTCTGCTTCTTTATGGTACACTGCTTGGAGATGTTTTTAATATATTAAGCAATCTGGAAATTAAATCATCTAATCAGAAATCAGGTGGGCCCCCTGGGTGGTCTGACTTGGGACCAGGCCTCAATCCCTGCCTCTTCTGTTGGTCCTTAACATCCTGATCACCTGCACAGCCCCCTGACCTGCAGCTCATTCACCAGCGCATCAAGGACAACATAGAGGTGCTTCAGGATTTCAGTGCGAAGCGAGAGGAGGGGCACTCGCGGCAGGAATATCTCGCCCTTCTGCGCCGGGACCTTGCTGCTTACTACTCTTACAGCGACTTCCTCATCGAGAAGTTGATGGAGCTTTTCCCACTCTCCGAGGTACTTTGCGTTATTGTTATCCTAACCAGTTTTCTGCCTGGATAATTTCTTTCTAGGGATGTGGGTGGCACTCCTGTGGGTTAAACCACAGAGCCTAGGACTTGCTGATCAGAAGGTCGGTGGTTCGAATCCCCGCGACGGGGTGAGCTCCTGTTGCTTGGTCCCTGCTCCTGCCAACCTAGCAGTTCAAAAGCACCTCAAAGTGCAAGTAGATAAATAGGTACCATTGAGGCAGGAAGGGGAGCACATCGGAGAGAATGGTGTTTCATGCCTGTCCTACTTGTGGGATTTTTCTCACAGGCCCCTGGTTAGCCACTCTCAGAATACAACTGCTCATAGGTGGCTCTCATGCCTTATTTTGGTCTTTCTCTCTTCACCCCTCCCCACATTTAGCTGGTTGATTTCCTGGAGTCCAACGAGGTTCCTCGGCCCGTGACCCTTCGCACTAACACGCTGAAGACACGACGGCGCGACCTGGCTCAGGTGTGTAGCTGGTGGAGAGCCCCCCACCCTCAGGTGAACCCTGGTTGACAAAACCTCACTCGGCTTCTTTCCCCTTCATCCCACAGGCTCTGATAAACCGTGGGGTGAATCTTGACCCCTTAGGAAAGTGGTCCAAAACCGGTCTTGTTGTGTACGACTCCTCTGTGCCTATAGGTGAGTAGAAGGCTGTGTTATCTTTCTCTTCACACACACACACACACACACACACACACACACACACACACCCCTCCAAAAAAACAATAACACCGCCACATTTCTCAGCAGCTGGTTTCTCATGGCTTTGCTTCTTCTCCCTTCGCTACCAGGTGCCACCCCAGAATATTTGGCTGGCCAGTACATGCTGCAAGGAGCATGCAGCCTTCTCCCCGTCATGGCTCTGGCCCCCCAGGAGAACGAGCGCGTCTTGGACATGTGCTGCGCCCCAGGAGGCAAGACCAGCTACATAGGTACTGGTGGAGGGTTGGGACTCGACCTGGAGGGTGGAGAGGGGTCTGTACTGCCATCTTGTTGGCTCCCAATGGACCACAAAGCACAAGAGTGCTGCTCTGCCGGCTAAGAGGCCGTCTTGCTGAAGGAAACTTCAGCTGGAGCCTGGGCTTGGGGAAAACTAGGCCACAACACAACAGAACCTCAACTGGGCTCTTTGGGAGCCCCCCCCCCCAATATTTTTCCACTGAGGGGAGAGGTAATCTATTTCTAAATATATGCACCAGGGCTATATCGGACCCTGAGATCATCCTCTGTGACTCTTCTTCATTTGCTTCCTCCACGAGAGGTCCTGATGGTGGCGACACAAGGATGGGCCTTTTCTGCAGCGCTTCCCATTTGTGACATGCTTTCCCCAGGAAGTCTTGCCTGGTGCCTTCATACATCTTTAGGCACCAGGCAAAAATGTTCCTTTTCAACCAGGCCTTGGGCTGACTGGCATCCAATGTCCTTTTAAATGTGTTGTGGGAAGGGGGGGGCTATTGGTTTTGGTTTTGTTCTTATTTTTTATTATATATTTTTGTCTTTTTTATATTGTCTTTTTTTTTGTTGTGAACCACCTTGAGATCTACAAAAGTGGGGCGGGTATACAAATTTAATAAATAAATAAATACTAAGTCCTAAGAGAGCCAGTGTGGTGTAGTGGTTAAGAGCGGTGGACTCGTAATCTGGTGAACCGGGTTCGCTTCCCCGCTCCTCCACCTGCAGCTGCTGGGTGACCTTGGGCCAGTCACACTTCTCTGAAGTCTCTCAGCCCCACTCACCTCACAGAGTGTTTGTTGTGGGGGAGGAAGGGAAAGGAGAATGTGAGCCGCTTTGAGACTCCTGAAGGGGAGTGATAAAGCGGGATATCAAATCCAAACTCCTCCTCCTCTTCTTGTGCTGATGTCTGATGCCATGGCTGTGTCCCAAGAGAAACCTGCTGCAAGTTGACCTGTGTTTTTGGAGAAACTAATCCCACCTGCTCACCTTTGCTGTGTTTTTGGGTCACTGGGAGATGACAAGTATGGCTCATTTGACAATTTTGAGCTTATCTGCAGACTCTTCTACAGGGGCCCGCAATTTGCCTTGCTTCTTGTTTTCCTGAGTTGTTGATTTGGGAATTTAGCTGTTTGTGGGGTGCAGTTCATATTCCTTTTTCAGCTGACCATCTAGCTTAGGGTAAGAGATTGAAATAAGGGAGGGAGTAGAAGTTGCCTCCCATTCTTAGCGCTCAAGTGAGTCATTCTCCAAAGACCTTGCCTGTCCCCCTAGTGGAGGGGTACCCGGAAAATCCACATGTAAGCCCAGACTTTGATAGGTACAGAGCTGCCTAAGGAGAGAGGGCCTCAAGGACAAGATATCTGGGAGAAATTTTAAGTCTCTAATGATCAGGGCTGGAGGGAGACCTGTTATTCCTTTGCAAGCACTAACCCATTTGCGTCCTGCTTTGGCAGCCCAGCTGATGAAGAACACGGGTGTGATCCTGGCCAATGACAGCAATGCCGAGCGTCTGCGCAGTGTGGTGGGCAATTTGCACCGCTTGGGAGTCACAAACGCTGTTGTGAGCAACTGTGACGGGCGCCAGTTCCCCAAGGTATATATGCTTGCGCAGGAGGTGGGTTGAGGGCATTGGGTTTTGTTTTGTTTTTTGATGGCTCTGACCTTTCTTGACCCAGTGGATTCCTGGCGGGGAAGGTCCACTTTGTGAGGAAGCGGGTACAGATGCTGTCTTGAAACTTGGGGCAGGATTCCACCAGTGCAGATGGAGACACGGCAAGAGTGACAGTCCCTCAAGTTGAGTTGCCTGCCACTTCCTTTCTGTGCTGGGCGGAGAAGGAATCCCCGAGTGTTGGGGTTGGGCAGGAACAGTTGCCACTGTTGTTTCTTCTGCTGACCTGGAAGGTTTTAAGATACCCATTTGGTGTCCAGGCGGCCAGCCCAAGAGAGGGAGAGACCATGTAGAACTGAGGGAGAAACGTCCTCCTGAATGCATTTTTCTTTCCCAAGGTACTAGGTGGCTTTGACAGGGTCCTGCTTGATGCTCCATGCAGTGGAACGGGTGTTATTGCAAAAGACCCCACGGTTAAAACCAATAAGGTGAGTTGGGCCTTAATCGCTGCAGTGGGGCATTGGGAGGGGTCTGTCAGGAGCTCGTCCTACGCTCGAGTAGGACCCTGGCAGAGACACATACCCAATTGGCATGTTCCTTCCCTCCTGGTCGATCGTTCGGGAACTTCAAAAGCTTTCTTCTGCCTGAACATCACAGCGACCAATGGCAACAGACATTGGCACACTTAGCTTGCGTGACAGACCTCAGCAACTCAGCATTTTGGCTAATCTACTTTATTTACATATAAACGCACACGGAGCACTGCAACATGGCTCCCTCTCTCTCTCTGACATCAGACAGCAAAGAGAAAGAACAAAGGACAATAGTCCTACTTAATGGAACACCGTAACAAACATCCTGTCTCCGTCACTTCCCACTCTGTGGAGTCAAAACATATACCGTCATGTGATAGACAACAATCCCATGACTGCAATCTGTGTGCAGAAAAAGAGGGACTTGGAGCTGCACATCTGCTTCATTTTATTTCTTACCAAAACCTCTTTGAGGATATTTTTGGGGAAGTGAGAGAGGTGTGTTGACGGCAACAATTATATCACAGATTACTAAAGGTACAAGAAGTGCAAGAGGATGCCAGCATGCTTGATGAATAAAGTCAAGGAAGCAAAAAAGAGGCAAGAAGGCCTTCATTTTTAAAAGGATGGCAGTGTGGCCCAAACGAGAATGAAATTAAGCACAAGCTCTGGCGAAACAAATGTTACGGTGACAACCAGGCAGGCAGCGAACAGTTTGACCATTGTATAACTAAGTGCAAGGATTATAGCACGAGATGAGGGAGCTTACAGAGAAGCTGAATTGTTTATTTCTTTCTGCCTGCCTGCACTTCCAAAGATGCTTAGCAGTTGCCACACCTGAACTAGTTTTGTGGGGAGGGAACCTGAAGAACGAAGTCGAACAGAATGCAGTTTTAGGGCTAATGGGCATATTCTTAAAACTTAACCAATTGCCAGGATCCAGGTGGCTTAAACATAATAGTTTTTGAAAGAACTCAAGATGTACATCGTAATGACACAAGAAGACGCTTATACCCAATCACAGCTTTGGTGTGATCTTTGCCAAAGGCTCTCCCAGGCCTGAGGCCTGCTGACTAAGATCCTTCCAGCTGGTGATGCCAGGGCCTGAACCCTCTGAAGCATTCTGCATGCCAAGCAAGAGTTCTGGCTCTTGTGGCCCCTCCCCAAACTCTGGATTAAGTAGTGACAGAAAATGCCTTCTAATCTCACCTCTGCCATGAATTTGCTGGGTTGCATTCAGCAAGTCGTGTCTCATCCTTAGCACCTCAGCGCCACCTACAAATGGGAATCACAGTGGGAGGAGGTTTCTTCAAGGGCTGTTGGGAAATGTAAACCAATGGTGGGAAGTGGGTGTCCCTCTAGGTGCAATGGAGATTCCAGTTCCCACCTTGACAATTGGGACTGATGGGAATCAGCACCATCTGCAGAGCCGCAGATTCCCCATCCCTGGTATAAACAAAGTGCTCCTACATGAACATTTCATGTGCGTCTGCCTTGTTCTTTCAGGATGAGAAGGACATTTTGCGCTGTGCCCACCTGCAGAAGGAACTGCTGCTCAGCGCTATTGACTCGGTTAATGCCGCCTCAGAAACCGGGGGCTACATCGTGTATTGTACATGTTCAGTCATGGTGAGTCTTCTTTCCCCTGTTTAGTCTTCGCAGCCCCAGGCAATAGAACACCCCTTCCCAGTAGGAAGCTTTAAGGACGCGGGTGGCGCTGTCGTCTAAACCCCTGAGCCTCTTGGGCTTGCTAATCAGAAAGTTGAATGTTCGAATCCCCGCAACTGAGTGCCCTTTGCTCTGTCCCAGCTCCTGCCAGCCTAGCAGTTCAAAAGCACGCCAGTGCAAGTAGATAAATAGGTACCACTTAGGCGGGAAGGTAAATGGCGTTTCTGTCATGGTGTCCTGTTGCGCCAGAAGCAGTTTAGTCATGCTGGCCTCATGACCCGGAAAGCTGTCTGTGGACAAACGCCGGCTCCCTCGGCCTGAAAGCGAGATGAGCTCCACAACCCCATAGTCTCCTTTGACTGGACTTGGGGTCCTTTACCTTTACATTTTTAAGGAATCTGACCGTCCATTGTCTGTGTTTGACAGGTGGAGGAAAACGAGTGGGTGGTTGATTACGCCCTGAAGAAACGCAATGTCCGCCTGGTGCCGACAGGCCTGGACTTTGGCAAGGAAGGTTTTACCAGGTGTGTCTCTCTAATCCTAAAGCTGGAATGCAAGAGCAGCTCATGATTCTCATTGCTCTCAGCAACTCACAACGTGCAATCTTTGTGTTCCCCTTGACACTCAGGTTTAGGGAGCGCCGTTTCCACCCTACCTTGAAATCCACTCGCCGCTTCTACCCTCACACCCACAACATGGACGGCTTCTTTGTCGCCAAGCTGAAGAAGTTCTCCAACGCCATTCCCAAGCCTCCAAAAGGTAATGGGATGGAGGGTTTGCCTCATCAGCAACCTTTGTTTTCTTGCCAAACAGACGCTCCCACAATTCTGTGTCCTGGAAACCGTTTCTTGGCTGCCAGTTACGCAGTTTTGCTGAACTGTTCACTGCAACACTCTGATCCTGTTGAGCTTTAGTCAAGTGGTAATACTTTTGTTTTGAAGCGGCGGGGTTGTGGCATCTAGCATATATTTTTAGCTTTTTGGTTCTGCTTTAAATATAACCTGGAACAGAGAGAAAAAAATGTGAACAGTGAGTGATGGTGCTTGCGGAAGACGTTCTTCTTTTCCCAGCAGCCTGTTTTTGCTCTTAATTGGTCTGCATCTTTTGGTTGGGCAGGATGTATCCTTTTTTATGTTATTGCAGGATGAGCATTTTTAGTTAATAAAGGTTTTTATGTGTTTTAGTTTGGTATCGTAGGCTTGTTTCTCTTGAAGGAAGAAAGGAACAGCCGAGATACATTCCAGACTTGGGCTATATCAGCGTTTTGCAGTATTTAGCTGCTGATATATCACAATGTTGAGAACCCGATATCGCCCAGCAGCATACGTCACTTCCCATCGCTTCACATGACCAGATCATAATCATCATCATTTATTATTTATACCCCGCCCATCTGGTTGGGTTTCCCTAGCCACTCTAGGCAGCTCCCAACCGAATATTAAAAACACAATACAGCATTAAACATTAAAAACTTCCCTAAACAGGGCTGCCTTCAGATGTCTTTTAAACGTAAGATAGTTGCTTATTGCCTTGACATCTGATGGGAGGGCGTTCCACAGGGCAGGCGCCACCACCAAGAAGTCCCTCTGCCTGATTTCCTGTAACCTCACTTCTTGCAGTGAGGGAACCACCAGAAGGCCCTCGGTCCTGGAACTTTGTGTCTGGGCCAGAACGATGGCAGTGGAGATGCTCCTTCAGGTATACAGGACCGATGAGGGCATAAGTGGCAAACACCCAAATCTTACAGATAGTCCCCTTTCTGGGCTCAGAGCCCAGCACCCCAAGCCCACAGATAAGAATAATGTCAAAACAAGCCTATTAGCTTATAGCAAAGCAAGAGAATATAAACATGATGAGCTCATTGCTACAACACCTAACAATTAATTGGGGGGGGGGTATCTTGCCTACCAAGATGGCATTCGCGGAGCTTCCAGAACCTTGGGTTCAACACAATGCTCTCCCTTTTCTTTGTGGTCCTTGGCTTGTTCCCACCCTGCTCTCTCTTTCCCTGCTGATCCAGTGTTGCTGCCATTGTTCTGGTCTAACGCTTGCTTCTGTTTCCAGACGAAGAGCCGAGCGGGGAGCCAGCCGTGCAAGTAGCAAAAGAGGGATCTGTTGCAGCACCAGCTGAGCCGCCGGCTAAAGCGGGGAAAGGTGTTGAGTCGAAGGCCGTTAAGAAGCAGCCTGCAAAACGGGGACTTTCTGCCAAGGCGCAACCTGCAAAAGGAGAATTGAAAGGGGATGAGCAGAAGAAGAAGCTTTTGGTCTCACGGCAAGGCTCCTTCCAGAAGCGGTCCAGGCCCTTGAAGGCTGCTCGGCCCTCTCCGGGAGGTGCGAAAGCTCGGCCAACCCCCAGCAAGAAGCGCAAGATGCACCGAAACCATCAATAGGGAGGAAATTGCATTGTTTGGTGCTTCTCTGACAGCTGCCAGACAACGCTAGTAAGACTGGCAGGAGATCCTCCCCAAGGCACTTTGCCCTGGCAAGACCTGTGTCAAGTTGGCGTTCGGGCACTCTCCTCTGCACACCGGGGCTGACGTAAAATATTTAATTTTCTTTTAGCCCTCTTGGAAGGGCAGAAACTGTCTGAATTTGTCAGTCATTAAAAGATTTTCTACCTGGTCGTGTGGCATGTTGGGTGTAGGATTTTATTTCAAGTCTCAGTATGGTTTTTATTTTCATTTTTCCCCACAGCTGAAGTAAATACTGTTTGATCTAAACTAAAAGGGGGAAGGGGGTTTGGTGGGGGAAGGAGACAGTGGGGAGAAACGGAGAGTGGCAAGGAATAGGCTCTGGCAGAGCCCACTGGGCATGTACTTCATACAAACAAGTACGGATCCCAGATCTCGGAGTGCTTATGCTTTTTGTGCTGCCTTTTCGTATTTTTAAGAATAGGCACGTCTTCTGACTACTGAGCTGTTATGGGGAGGGATACTTCCCTTCCAGTGTTGCAACACCCGTCTTTTGACCAATAAGGCAAACAAAAGTCCAGTTACATTGCCCCTTCATCAAGGCCCACAGTGTAATGGAGCACCTAAGAATTTTAAGTCTGCCCCTCACTTGTCCGTCACTAAGTAGCTCCGTAATTGAAGATCCGAGCCAAACCTTACAGAGGCCAAAGCAGTTTGCCATTGCTTCAAGTGTATAGGGAAGTCCAGCTCTTTGGTCCAGGCCTCCCATGGGTCATTCACATGAGATTTGCCATTGCCCTCTTGTAGAGGGTGGTTTTTGTATAGTTCACCAAGGTCATCAGGTCCTCCCACACTGGGTTCCGGAGGTGCTTGCTTGACGTAGAGTGGGGCACCCCACAGCACCTAGCTCAGTCTGGGTAGCCCATTCATTTTCATCACATGAACTTTGCCCCACAGACTCGGAGGAGTGTCCACTGTTCCAAGTTGAACTGCGTTTTCTTGATAATATGTGTAAGAGTCCAGTTGCCCAGTGCTACCAGTGTCCTTGGGAACGAGAATTCCCAGAAAGGTTAGTTAAGTGGGACACAAATGGAAATTCTTATAATGAAAATGGATGCATCAAGAAGCACAAATTCTGATTTAGATCAGCTGACCTTGTTGGCATCTGTCTGTCTCAAGAGATGATGGTAGGCAACTCTGGGGTGGGGGGTGGGGGTGAAGTCAGACCACTGTTAGCAGCACAGAGTGTATATCAAAGTTGTGGGCTGCTCAAACGACAAGACCCCTTGATGGGGTCCAAAGGAAAGCAGAGCAATGTGTTTGGCACCAGTTTGGCTGCAGGAGGCGGACAAGGCACCGTCCAACCGTCTTAGGGACTCCACTCCAGATTTGTGTAGGGTTTACTCCTGAGGAGTTGCAAAATGATAACTATAAGCTGTTGCTCAGTCCCAGCTCCTGCCAACCTAGCAGTTCGAAAGCACTTCAAAGTGCAAGTAGATAAATAGGTACCACTGTGGCGGGAAGGTAAACGGCATTTCCGTGCGCTGCTCTGGTTCGCCAGAAGCGGCTTAGTCATGCTGGCCACATGACCCGGAAGCTGTACACCGGCTCCCTCAGCCAATAAAGCGAGATGAGCACCGCAACCTAATGGTCACGACTGGACCTAATGGTCAGGGGTCCCTTTACCTTTACTGAGAAGATCCATTAAAAGGCAACTGTGCCAAAAGGACTTATTGTGGAAAATAATAATAATGGGGCACCCAATTTTGTCCTTTGCGCCAGATTACCAAAGTCTGCCTGCAAAACACACACACACACAGTGCTACAGCTATGTTAAAGGTCTTGCGCCCCCCTACTTTTGGAAGGCTGGAGTAACTTGGCAGAGCATGAAGCCCTTATAATCTCAGGGTTGTGGGTTTGAGTCCCACACGGTGCACTGCAGGGGGTTGGAATAGATGATCCTCGTGGTCCCTTCCACCTCTACAATTCTGTGGTTCTAATGGCACACAGAGGCAGCTTGTCCAACATCCAGTCTTGTTCTGATCTGCATCGCGGCTGGCAGGCAAAGGGTCGTTTCCGGCCAGCAGATGAGCGCAGCTCCGTTTGGCAAAGGAGCGCCTCGCTCCTCCTGCGCGCCGCGGTCTCCTGGCGTCGGGGGCGCAGCCAGGCGCGCGGCTGGGCGTCCTCAGCTCCCCCCTGGACGTGCGGCGCGCCTCCATCCCCCGGCCCGTCTGGAGGGCGCCGCATCGCCGCGCTGCTGCATCCCTCCCTTCCCGTCCAGGCGCCTCCCTTCTGCAGCGGCGGGAGGCGGGCGGGCGGCCGGATCCCGCCCCTTCTGTGCCAGCCCGGCGGGTGCCTCCGGCCGCGATTGGCCGTGGCGGGCGCGTGTGCCCGCCCAGCCCGCGCTTCCCCCGGCGCCGCCGCAGCCCCCTGGACGGCCGCCGCAGCCATGAACCCGTTATTCGGCCCCAACCTCTTCCTCCTGCAGCAAGAGCAGCAGGGCTTGGCGGCGTCGGAGCCCGAACAGCAGCAGCAGCAGCAGTTCCCGGACCTTTTCTTCCTTCCCGGCGAGCCCCCGCGGGACTTCTTCGACGGGGAGCTGGCCCCGCCGGCCTCCCTCGCCGCCGGCTCTGCCTTCCCGGCCCCGCCGGCCGCCATGGCGCTCCGCAACGACCTGGGCTCCAACATCCACGTCCTCAAGACCCTCAACCTGCGCTTCCGATGCTTCCTGGCCAAGGTGCACGAGCTGGAGCGCCGCAACCGGCAGCTGGAGAAGCAGCTGCAGCAGGCCCTGGAGGAAGGCGGCGCCCGTCGGGGCAGCCTGCAGCGCCGGGACCAAGCCGTGCAGACGGGCTTCGTGGGCCCCATCCGCCCGCTGGGGCTCCCGCTGGCCGGGGGCGTCGGAGGCGGCGGTAGCAGCAGCAGCAGCCCCCGCTCGGTGGGGCTGGGCACGCCGTCGAGGGTGCTGAGCTCGCCCAGCTGCCACCACCCGGGGGCCCCGCTCACGCCCACCTCCTCGCAGTCGCCCTCGCTGCCCGGCGGCACTTTCTCCTCCTCCTCTCGCTTCTTGCCGGGCACCATCTGGTCCTTCTCGCAGGCTCGACGGCTGGGGCCCGGCCTGGAGACCACCTTGGTGCAGGGGCCCGGCGTCTCCTGGGTGCACCCTGACGGCGTCGGGGTGCAGATCGACACCATCACCCCCGAGATCCGGGCGCTCTACAACGTCCTGGCCAAGGTGAAGAGGGAACGCGATGAGTACAAGCGCAGGTGAGGGGCTCGACGGGGCGGGCAAAGGCATCGTCGCGGTGGGTGGGCGCCAGCCGGCAAGGAGGCAATGCCAGGGAGGGGGAGAGAGACGGGCTGGTGGGAGCACTAGGAAAAGAGGCGACGAAGGAGGGCTGCCGTCGCAGGAGCCTCCTATTTTGCCACTGTTTTTGTTTTTGTTCCGGGCCAGGCCGGCTCTTGTTGGACGACTTCCTTCTCCTTTTCAGTTTTGCTCAATTCGTCAGTTCCCGACATTGTGATGCAGTGCAAGTCATCATGATCCACTTTTTCCACACATGTCAGCAAATATGCCAACTTGAATAAAATATTGGGGGAGAGGTAAGCTCCACCCCACATAATCGATCACAAGATGCAGCGCATGCACACCATTTGATTTTTTTCTACAATTTTTAAAATTAATTTTCTAAAAAAAATTTAGACAAACAAACAAAAATCTCAACCTTATTTGAACCAATCTTAGTAACATTGTTAAGTGACTTCCTCCTATCCCCCTGGTTGAATTTCCATGTATATCATGCAAACAGTTTTCCCAAACCAATAGTCTTATAAAATTAACTTAATCACTTAACATCTTTCTTTCTTTCAAATTTGCATGCACACCATTGGAATGGCAATGCCCATCAACTTTAGGGGGGCCCAGCAGCCCCCTCAAATATTTTAGGGGGGTGGGCAGAAAGGACCTCGGCCCCCAGCAATTGGTTCCTCTGTGTGGCAGGACAGAGTTATAAAGCAGTTAAATTATCTGTCCCAGTTGCCACTGCCCTTTTCCCCTTTTTAGAAGAAGGGCGGGAAAAGTGAAGTTAGGCCAAGAGCTATGTGCAACTCTTCCCTGCCACACTGAAGCATTTTGTGAGTCCCGTCTACTTCAGATTTCTATAACTAAGGTGTGACGCCAACCTAACCCTTCAAAGCTCACCACCACTTTTTTACCAGTTTGTACCTAAACATCCCCATCTTGTTTAGAAAGCCAATGTTGGGCGAGTTCTGTGTCGCAGGTGCTCCCTCAGCTGACTTGCTGCGGAGAGAAGGCACAGAAACCCAAGCCTTTAAAGATCTTCTGCGTGTGCAGAATTATTATTATTATTTGCAGTAGCCACATATTATTTATATAATGCCATCAGTGCACATAGCACTCTGCAAATGCAAACGGCAGATGTCGGCTTCGTGGCCTCAGGAACTTGCGGTCTGCATTTAGACGCTGGCTGGGAGTGACAAGGGATGGATGTGAACAAATGCATTTTTATACCTCTTGATGCTTCATTTTGCTTGGTGGCGAAGACTGAAGGAGCCAAGCTGCACACGACATGCCGGTATATCCTTTCTCTGAAAACTTTATTCCCTTTTACTGAAAGCAACATCCAAGGCAGAGAAAGCTATGGCAAATGAACCAGAGAGGTTTTATTTCTCTCTTCTCCTCCTGCTGCTCCTCCCAAAGGAACCCAGGGTAGCAAATAACAAGGGAAAAACCATACAAACACATTTAAAACTATTCCAGTGCAGGTGCAGATTGGAAAAGATCACACAACTTGAAAAGGCTCATTTATTTATTTATTGTTTATTTACCGCATTTATATGCCACCTTTATCTTCCAAGGATCTCAAGATGGTGCACATGGTTCTCCTCTTCCCCTTTTCATCCTCACAACCCTGTGAGGTTGTTGTTGTTTAGTTGTTTAGTCGTGTCCGCCTCTTCGTGAGCCCCTGGACCAGAGCATGCCAGGCCCTCCTGTCTTCCACTGCCTCCCGCAGTTTGGTCAAACTCATGATGGTAGCTCCGAGAACACTGTCCCACCATCTCGTCCTCTGTCCTCCCCTTCTCCTTGCACCCTCCATCTTTCCCAGCATCAGGGTCTTTTCCAGGGAGTCTTCTCTTCTCATGAGGTGGCCAAAGTCTTGGAGTCTCAGCTAGGCAAGGCTAATAGATGGTGGCTGGCCCAAGGTCACCCAGTGAGCTTCATGGCTGAGTGAGGATTCGAACCTTGCTCTCCCAGCTCCTGGCAGGTACCCATAACTTTTCCTGAGTTGTCATGTTTTGAGCATGTGACACACGAGCAAGAGGTAAGCAACTTCCCTTTTCGTAAACGTGGGGAGTTTTGAGTTAAGCTTGTCTCACTCAAACCTGCCAGCTACTAAGATCATTCTCAGACACCCTCCAAGGAAGGCCACCTTCAGTGACCAGAATCAAGGACCTCGCGGTTCCCAGCCATTGAATGCTCACTCCCAAGGGAGGCTTGCCTGGCGCCGACTCTGTTGCCCTTTTGGCACCAGGTGAAGAAGACCTCCTTATTTTGCCCAGCCTCCTAAGAAGACTCTTTCTGATATGACATTTCTGTTTTGTGCTATAGTGATGGTATATTCTGTTCCATTTTATTTATTAAACCCATGTTTAAACAAACAAACAAACAAACAAACAAACTTGTAAGCTGCCTTGAGAGTCCTTTGAGCTAGTAAAGCAGAGCACCAGATGCTTAAAAGAAAACATAGGTACCTTTGAAGAGGTAGAAAGATCCTGGCTAAGTTCCAGGATGTTTAAATATGTCAGAACTGCAGGTGCCTCTAGCTGGGCTTCAGTGAGGGGAACCAGGTTAAAAATCCATGCCTGCAGCAGTTTTTCAGGCAATTGGGTTGCCGGGAAGAGGACCGATGAATTGCAATGCGCTTTTGTACACTAGGGAAGGTACATTCTACAGAGGCTGGTGAATGTCTGTGATCATGGGAGAGATAGAGAGATCCCTGTCAAAGCATCCTTTAAAAGAGTAAGAGGGACAACATAGGAGCAGCTGCTCAGAAACAGTATTTTTCTTTCTTTCAATGGGGCTACTGCTACTTTTGTTGGCTTTAACGGAATCCTAT
The DNA here is from genome assembly GCF_964234715.1 of Podarcis melisellensis. Lineage (NCBI taxonomy): Eukaryota > Metazoa > Chordata > Lepidosauria > Squamata > Lacertidae > Podarcis > Podarcis melisellensis. Next base: position 37,672,039 of record NC_138534.1, on the reverse strand, counting down.
TCCGTTTATGTGTGTGAATGTGGCAGGTGAGAAGAGGAAAGCATCGTGGCCATGCTTCCATTACAGATTCCCCACTCATTCGTGTTTCATATGTTCATGTTCGTAGAGCACGAGACTCTTAATATGAGGGTTGTGGGTTCAAGCCCCACGTTAGGCAAAAGATTCCTGCGTTGCATGGGGTTGGACTAGATGACCCTCGTGGTCCCTCCCAACTCTTCTGTGAGTCTGTGATATGTATTTAGCCTAGGTGCCTGTGATGCTTTTCGGGTAATTCCTGGAGATGGGACCAGCCTACGACGCACAGGCCTGATGCAGAAAACCCAAACGGCATCTTCTTTCCATTAACTAATGCACAGGACAATTTACCAGGGTGTCTTTTTCTGCTCCAGGATGGTTGCATTATAATTGGCCAAGAAGTATTTATGCGTCTGCCTCCTAGCTCCGTATTGTGACCAGTTGTGAAATGTCCCTGTGGATGTGGCGATGTTCCCTCATGCTGCTGTAAGGGAGAAGTGCCAGCTCCCTCTTTGCACGTTTCACAAGAAGTGTGAGGCGGAAGATGCACAAGTCGTGCACGTTTCTACCATCTCCACTTCTTTGCAACATGCAACCTTTGCTCCTAAAATGTAGGAGCTGATCCATGGGAGAACATAGAAAAAAATGTTTAATCACCAGAGGAAGGGGTGTTTTAACTCTTTTCATGGTGCTACATTCGCAGCTGAAATCATCCCTTGCCTTGTGGCTTTTAAACTTAGGAGGGGGAAAAACCTTTGCCCACTCCCCCAATGGGACTAAATGCAGCTTTGACAGGATGCAGAGGATGATTTAACTTGGATAAATAAGGTGAAGGTCAAGGACCCCTGGATGGTTAAGTCCAGTCGAAGGCGGCTATGGGGTTGCCGGGCTTATCTCGCTTTCAGACTGAGGGAGCTGGCGTTTGTCCACAGACAGCTTTCTGGGTCATGTGGCCAGCAAGATTAAACTGCTTCTGGATGGCAACCAGAGCGCACAGAAACACTGTTTACCTTCCCGCCGCAGCGGTGCCTATTTATCTACTTGCACTGGTGTGCTTTCAAATTGGTAGGTGGGCAGGAGCTGGGACAGAGCAACGGGAGCTCACCCCGTCACGGGGTTTCAAACCGCCAACCCTCTGATCAGCAAGCCCAAGAGGCTCAGTGGTTTAGACCACAGCACCACCCGCATCACATTCATTTGAATAAATAACATGGGCAGAAAGGGTCAAGTAACGCCCTTCTCTCCCTGTCCCACTTTTTCTTTTAAATAGTTCAGCCTTGAAGCTCCCATATCATAGCTTTTTTGTTTACTGTGGTTGGGGAAGGAAAGCGAAGAAGAGTTATGAATAGTGCAGAGAAAGTTAACAGAGGAATTATTCTTCTCCACAATGCACAGGTCAGTTTAGGACAGGTTTTGTAATTATTATTATTTTTAAAGTGCTGAGCATACATAGTGCTAAATGAGAGCCTTTCTTGTGAAATATCCCTGCCTGGTCTTCATTGATAGTGTTGCTATTTAACGATCCCTGTGCCTAATTGTTATAGCTGCATAATCACAGAAACATTAGGTTGGAAGGCATCTCAGAGATCATATAGGCTAACCCCCTGTCCAATATAGGAAAGCTACTTCAGACTACAACATCCCTGATAGGTGCCCATCCTGGCTGTACTTTTTAAAAAAGAGTCCATCTTCTTTTGAGGCAGTCCGTTCTGTTGTCAAGCAGCTTGCACCACCAGCAAGTCCAAATCCATTGTCTTGACAATTGAATGCATTGGTCCGGGTCCTGACCCTCTGGAGCAACAGAAAGCAAGTTTGCTGCAATGCTTGTGCAACAGCCCTTCAGATAGTTGGCTGTCATGGCACTGCTTAATCAACTCTTTGCCAGGCCTAGGCATCCTCTCCTCAAAGGACTCCATCTCTGCGCTCATCAGCATTCTTCATGCCCACCTTTGGCCAGGCTCTGATTCATCTTCCTTCCTTCCCAGAACTGGACATTACTCCTTGCAATATATAGTTTGCCTCTCTTGCTGGAAAGGCTGTGAAGCTCCCTTTCACGGCCTCCTTGCTTATCCAGACAAGATAAGAGGCAAGCTGATGATAATCCTGGCACAGCTGGATCAGAAGCGAGTGCTTTGATGGGATGGAGCCAATTGCCACTCACTGAGCCTCCCTCGCTGCCATATTTCCCTCCTCAGGCTTCATAAAGCCCGGATCGCTTTTCCAAAGGTCATCCTTGTTGGGATTTACATGACCAACCTTTGAGAGCTGTTTCTGGTGGAAAGGCAGGAGTTAAATATGCACACATGTGTTGAGAAAAAACAGCTTTGGAACGGGCCATTTCAGAAGCCGCAGATTCTGGTCCTTAGCCGTTTCCTCGTCTCCTTCTCTGCTCCAAATGCACGTTCATCCTTGCAAACGTATTGTTTGGAATCCTATTCTGTTTAGGTGTGTGAATGTGGCAGGTGAGAAGAGGAAAGCATCGTGGCCATGCTTCCATTACAGATTCCCCACTCATTCGTGTTTCATATGTTCATGTTCGTAGAGCACGAGACTCTTAATATGAGGGTCGTGGGTTCGAGCCCCACGTTAGGCAAAAGATTCCTGCATTTCAGGGGGTTGGACTAGATGACCCTTGTGGTCCCTTCCAACTCTTCTGTGAGTCTGTGATATGTATTTAGCCTAGGTGCCTGTGATGCTTTTCGGGTAATTCCTGGAGATGGGACCAGCCTACGACGCACAGGCCTGATGCAGAAAACCCAAACAGCATCTTCTTTCCATTAACTAATGCACAGTACAATTTACCAGGGTGTCTTTTTCTGCTCCAGAGAGGAGGAACTACAGAGAGGGTTGCAACATCTCTGCACGCACTGATTCTGCCCGTTTCCTGTGTCCTTAGCGGCAGCCTGATGCAAGGTGATCTGCCGAGGTCAGCTGTCCTGGTAACAGAGAGGAAGGGATAGCAAACCGTTCACCTGCTTAAACGATCTCAGCCGTGCTGTTGTTAAAAGCAGAGGGGAAGGACCAGTCAGAAGAGCAGCTGGAAACACTGAACTGCACTGGGCACATGGGGAATTCGGACACATGGGCTGCGCACGTGAGAGAGAATGTTTGTGCCGAGCTGTACGATGCTTGCGTCTCTCATAGCGAGATGGTAATTGCAAAGAGCTTTTTTGCAATTAGGGAAAGCACTAAATAAACACTAGGAAAATATGCATCATCCAGGAGCCAACCAGTTACTGAAAGAGCGGCCTAATAATCGAACTACTCCCTCCTTCCCTTCCTTCCCCTCACTTGTGATATCCTGAGGGAAAAGTGAATTCACTAAATGCCTTGGTGTTCGGAGATTTGTCTCTGTGTGTGCGTTGGAATTTGCAAAGCTGCAAAGCTGGCAAAGGGTCCAATGCAGAGAACCAAGATGACTGTGCAGAATGGCTGAGCACCATCGATGCCAGCAGAATAAACATTTTTGGAACAGGGAGGGATTTTTAAAGGCCATCTGCTCAGTCTCCCTAACTTCATTAAAGTTCATTACAAAATAAAGACTTATTAGAAGTGTGCTTCCCCGCCCTTAAACTTGACCACTCTTTTGCAACTTAATTCCTTTGTATTTCATTCAGCCTGAGAATAGCAGTGGTGAAGAGGAGCAGTTCCCCTCCCTGCCTTTTTTTGACAGAAAGGAGGACACCTCTGAACCACTAACTTGTATTGATTTATACGGATTCTTCCAGAGGATCCTGAGAACTGCAGCTTCGTTGTTGTTTGTTGTTGTTGAGTCGTTCGGTCCTGTCTGCCTCTTCGTGACCCCCCTGGACCAGAGCACGCCAGGCACTCCTGTCTTCCACTGCCTCCCACAGTTTGGTCAAACTCATGCTGGTAGCTTCCAGAACACTGTCCCACTATCTCGTCCTCTGTCGTCCCCTTCTCCTTGTGCCCTCCATATTTCCCAGCATCAGGGTCTTTTCCAGGGAGTCTTCTCTTCTCATGAGGTGGCCAAAGTCTTGGAGCCTCAGCTTCAGGATCTGTCCTTCCAGTGAGCATTCAGGGCTGATTTCCTTCAGAATGGATAGGTTTGATCTTCTTGCAGTCCATGGGACTCTCAAGAGTCTCCTCCAGCACCATAATTCAAAATTGCACCATAACTGCAGCTTTAGTATTCACTGAAAATCTGTGGGAGATCTTTAACAGCCCCTGCCTATCATAGTAATAGTATTCTCAGGAGTCCCTAGGGAGATCTGTTGCCCCCCACCCACTTGTAGATCTGTGTGTGCATCGGAAATACCAGGGACTGGAGACAAAGGGGAAAGAGCTGATACTTCCATGCTTTGCTGGTGAGCTTCTCTGAGCCACCAGCCACGGCTGGAAACAGAGAAGTGACCCCGAATATGATGCACCAAAGGGATTCTTATAGTCTACCACAGGCATGTGACTGAGGAATATCAGAGGTATCTGGGAAATGCCACAGATGAAAGCTTTATAGGAGACTTTAAGCTGCCCTGTAGACATCTTAAAGGTAAAGGTACCCCTGACCATTAGGTCCAGTCGTGGTTGACTCTGGGGTTGCGGCGCTCATCTCTCTTTACTGGCCGAGGGAGCCGGCGTACAGCTTCCGGGTCATGTGGCCAGCATGACTAAGCCGCTTCTGGTGAACCAGAGCAGCGCACGGAAACGCCATTTACCTTCCCGCTGGAGCGGTACCTATTTATCTACTTGCACTTTTTGGTGTGCTTTCGGACTGCTAGGTTGGCAGGAGCAGGGACTGAGCAACAGGAGCTCACCCTGTCGTGGGGATTCGAACCGCCAACCTTCTGATCAGCAAGTCCTAGGCTCTGTGGTTTAACCCACAGCGCCACCCGTGTCCCTGTAGACATATTACATGATAGCTACTGTTGCCTCCAAACTAGCCCTCTGAAATTTGCTGTTCTCATGGTTACATTACAAGTACCTTGCATCCTTCACCCATAGGATAGCTCATGAGAGACGAGACTCTTAATCTCAGGATCACGGGTTTGAGCCCCACATTGGGCAAAAAAATTCCTGCATTGTAGGATGTTGGACTAGACAACCCTCGTCACCCCTTCCAAATCTGTGATTCTAAGTAGATAAACTCTAAATCTGGAGCTAGCTAAGAGCTGAACGCTGTTCAGACCCAACGGCCCGGACTGGAGTCAGCTGTTTTCTATTAGGGTTCCTGTTCCATCGCTTCCCTTGTTGCTCTGAGTTGATCATGTCTTGAGGGAATGAAGGTTCGTTGGCAGAAAGGCCTCCTGTTGTTTCAGTGGCTGGGTCTCTTTGGGGAACGGTTCCCTGCACCTCTTTCGCCCCTCCCTTTCATCTTGCAGCTTCAAAAGCATCTTACTGAGAAGAAGGGAGCTGTGGGGTCACTCAAGGAAACGTCTGCTTGCCTGGGCTGCTCTGCTTCGCCTGGGCTGGGCTGAGTGGGGAGGAGGGAACGTTGCAGTCGAGACTATTATTAGGAAATGGTGCATTGCAGATGAGAGTGCGAACGGGGAGGTGGAGGCGGGCGATACGGGATGGGGATCAGGAGACGAGGCCGGATGTGAAGGAGGCTAAAGAGTCGCCTTCTGATTCTAGTGGGCCACCCTCAGATCAGTGTTGCTACCTAGGAAGCGTTTACTCCCATTTTCAGCAAAGGAAGCTGAAGGTACGCTGGGGTTAAGGAGGGACACGGAGTGTGTCCTCTGGTCCCAGATCCAAAGAACCAGTAGAGAGCGAACAGGAGATCATTTCGGAAGGGCCAGGGTGGAAATAGCCGAGATAAAAGAATTGAAATAATAGTTTTCAGTACTGAAACTAATTCCTAGCATTCTGTTGCTCAGTGCTGGGGCCACCCAACAGAACTCAGGATGTGGAGAGAGATTCCACTCTCAAAGGCCGGTGTTGCTCTTTGTGGGCAGGAAATGGGTACAGACTCTGCTGGTATCTCTGACTACGTCTACTTTATTATTATGAGTGTTTTGACTGTACAAATGACTGCTCATATCCTCCAATGTTTATCTGATGAAATAGGGGCATTCTATTCTATGATACTAACGATGGTAATAATAATAGCTCACCCATCGGACTGGGTTGTCTCTGCCACCCTGGGAGGGGGTGTGTGGCTTCCAACATATATAAAAACATAATATCAAGAGGGAGGACAAGAGTATAGACCCTCCCAAGTACCCCTATTTTCCAGGGACAGTCCCAGATTTACAGAAGCCGCCCCGGTTTCTGATTTGATCCCAGAATGTCCCTTAGGACATCCCTATTTTCATCAGAGAAATGTTGGAGGGTATGGAGTTATGCAACCCCCCAAGCCAAGGAGATGTAACCTTTAGAAGACATCTGAAGACAGTCCTGTATAGGAAAGGGTTTTTTTTAAAATGTTTAATGTTATATTGTGTTTCTGTATATGTTGGAAGCTGCCTAAAGTGGCATGGGCAACTCAGTCAGATGTGTGGGGTATAAATATTATTATTATTATCATTATTATTATTATTATTATTATTATTAAATAGGACATCCCTATTTTCATTGGAGAAGTATTGGAGGGTATGGGCCTGGATCTTTCTCTACCTATGGCAGCTATGTTGTACTCACCACATAGATGGAGCATAGCAAGATGTGCAAGCAGAAAAAATGCAATACTCCTGATAATGTGGACGGTCCATTATAGCTTACCGCCAAATAGCAATGATTATTAGGTGATAGGAGCCACATGTCTGAAAGCAGGATTGGAACCTGAATTGCAATATCGCAAGATTACTAGTCCCCACCCTCTAATAACAAACATGTGCTACAGTTATTATTAAGCTTTATTTATAACACATAATCTCAACAAGCAGATCTCTCATGCTTTTTTAAACATAGAAAGGCAGACTGTACCTAGATATCTTTTGCGCTGCCATTTGTTTTGATAGCATGCTATAGATAGCAAGCCATGGATTCAGGTTTATTTTTCCTAGGACAGGAGAACGAAGTATCCTTAAACAAATTTTGCGGGAACGACATGTTTTCTTCTCTGGAGACGCAAGCTCTCTGCCTGTCCCTTCTTCCACATTTCACCTCCCTGAGTCACCCTTCCTTTCTCATATTCTGCCTCATTTTCTGTGTTCCTCCCCAAACCATGAGTAATCGCCTGTTTGTTTTTGTCCTAAATGGGTGGGTGAGCAGGCAAACTCTTATGGCATATGAAGCATTTGGCTAGAGGTTTGCCAGAAAAGAATTCCACTTATTTTAGGCCATGAGAGATCCCAGCGCAGGCTGTTGCTTCTGGAAGGAAGGAGATTTTTCAAGTTTGTTCTGGGAAATACTAAAAGGTTGCTGGGAGAGGGGAAGAACAAGCTTTCACGAAAGTCCCTGAAGATAAAGATCAAATTGACATCTGAGCAGATTCTTTCTCCTCCCAATTTCTACAGATAGAAGACTATCTCTCCAGCCAGTTTAGTGGGGCACCACAAAGCATTACAACACAGTTGCTGATCTAGTTATGAGATATATGAGATGCTTTTGTACCTCCCCTGGCTGTGTGTGTGTGTGTGTAATAACCTGCTTTTATATGGGAATCTTTCAAGAGAAAAGCTGATTTGGAAGGCAGGAAAACCTCTGCCTCTGAAACCACTTATTAATGGGCTGGAGGAAGGAATTATTATTATTTAAAATATTTTTAGGTCACCCTTTAGTAAGATGCAAAGGTACTGGGGTCAATTCCACACCAGCAAACCTATATCAAGAAATTCCCTTCATATCAGCTGGACCATGGGTAGGCAAACTAAGGCCCGGGGGCTGGATCCGACCCCATCACCTTCTAAATCCGGCCCATGAACGGTCCGGGAATCAGTGTGTTGTTACACAAGTAGAATGTGTCCTTTTATTTAAAATGCATCTCTGGGTTATTTGTGGGACATAGGAATTTGTTCATTTTATTTTATTTTTCCAAAATATAGTCTGGCCCCCCACAAGGTCTGAGGGTCAGTGGACCGGCCCCCTGCTGAAAAGGTTTGCTGACCCCTGAGCTAGACCTTTAAGCTGCTTGCCTAGACTGTAAGACACTGGCCAGGTATGCTCTCGATACAAAGAACCAAGGAATTCGAAAAGCGGTTTGTGATAGAGGGGAATCATAGAATCATAGAGTTGGAAGAGACCACAAGGGCCATCGAGTCCAACCCCCTGCCAAGCAGGAAACACCATCAGAGCACTCCCGACATATGGTTGTCAAGCCTCTGCTTAAAGACCTCCAAAGAAGGAGACTCCACCACATTCCTTGGCAGCAAATTCCACTGTCAAACAGCTCTTACTGTCAGGAAGTTCTTCCTAATGTTTAGGTGGAATCTTCTTTCTTGTAGTTTGGATCCATTGCTCCGTGTCCGCTTCTCTGGAGCAGCAGAAAACAACCTTTCTCCCTCCTCTATGTGACATCCTTTTATATATTTGAACATGGCTATCATATCACCCCTTAACCTCCTCTTCTCCAGACTAAACATGCCCAGCTCCCTTAGCCGTTCCTCATAGGGCATCGTTTCCAGGCCTTTGATCATTTTGGTTGCCCTCCTCTGGACACGTTCCAGTTTGTCAGTGTCCTTCTTGAACTGTGGTGCCCAGAACTGGACACAGTACTCCAGGTGAGGTCTGACCAGAGCAGAATACAGTGGCACTATTACTTCTAGATGCTATACTCCTATTGATGCAGCCCAGAATTGCATTGGCTTTTTTAGCTGCCGCGTCACACTGTTGGCTCATGTCAAGTTTGTGGTCAACCAAGACTCCTAGATCCTTGGAATTGGATGTAGCTGTGTCTGCTGTTTGAAGAAAAAATGTTGACAATCCTGTTCTGTGCTTCTAAGGCCTTTGAGGGCATCTCAGTCTAGATGACCTATCGGTTTCCTTCTCACTCTGCACTTTATTATTCAGTTGCTTCCTCACAGATATTTTGTGGTATTGTTCATAAGGGATCATGGAAGTGATTTTGTGATGTTCGTACGGAGCCCCTGGTTGTCTCACGGACTATTGACCCGTACACCACTAATCTGCTGCCACCAACCAGGTTCTCCCTGGTAAAATCACTTCAGTCTCAGTCAGCTTCTTAATTAATAAAGAGTGTATTTTATTTCAGACACAAACAAAACTTTTACAGCATTCCAAACGTTGTTGCTCTCTACTTTCTTAGTCTTATTTTCCTCTCTCTATCTCTTCTACCTCCCCACACTCAAAAACCCACTGCCCTAACTGTCTCTCTATTACCAACTGCCTTTCCCAACCAGCCAACCCACTAAATCCAACCAACTACCCACCAACAACTCCCAACAGTTCGAAAGGGTCCTGAGGATCATCTAGTCCAACCTCCGGCAAGACAGGAATATGCAGCTGTCCCACACAAGGATCGAACCTGCAACCTTGGCATTATCAGCACCACACTCTAACCAACTGAACTAGCCATGCACTAAGTGCAACCTTCTTTTCACCAACCGCATGCAACATGTGGAGCATCAGTGGCTGAGTAGATCTGAAGGTCATAGAATGAACTAGCATATCTTTGCCGGAGCGGCTCGAGTTAGCAAAGCATAAGGGTGTTTATTTAAGGTATGCCTTGCCGTTCAGTTTGCAGTGAAACCCCAGAGCAGCTCTTTAGCAGGACAGCAACGTGAGCTGTCCCACTCAACTGCAATATTGCAAAACTTCTTGCAATGATAAACCTCAGTAGGCTTGCTAGAGCAGCCCAGGCCAGTGCAGCTGTGGACAGATGGTTTCTATAGCAGCAGCCAAAGTTTTACAGCCAGCATGTTTTTGTGGAAATCTTAACATTTTGTGTTCCTCCTGCTTTTAAACCAACCTACTTCCCTAAAACGAAATGATCCAGAAATGTAATACTTCTACTGCTCTTTCTTGTTGCGCATGAGATATGGGCCTCTGGAGGGAGGATTGTGGCCACGTTGCTCCTTCTCTTGTCCTGCTGTTGCACTGCTTGGTGTCAACCCAGATTCCTGGTTTATGTTCCCCAGGAACAGTAAACCATAGAACAAACCTGGGCTACAGCTCTTGATTTATGTGGAATGAGATAAGTCATGAGCTCAGTTTGGGTGCAGTGCTAATAAATAGTAATAATAATAATAATAATAATAATAATAATAATAATAATAATGGTCTAAGAAACAGTAATGCGGCAGCAGCTGGACTAGCAAAGCAACATCAGCATTTTTGGAACCTGTTTCATTTGTGCTAAGCCATAGTTTGGTTTGATTTAGTGCAAACTGGGCCATTTTATGCTGAAATGATTAATTTTTACTATGGAAATATGTTCAATGTTAATTTCTCTCCACCCCATCGCCACCCCAATTTTATTTTCAAAATATTGCCGTATTAAAGGAACGGCATCCACGCTCCTGTTTTCTTTAAATTTTGGACCAGGTAAGCCACATTCTGCAACAAGAAAAGCAACATTCTGTTACTTGCAATGCAAAGATACCACCTTTATACATTTATTTATCTGGTCTGTTTTGGTGGGAATCCTGCGATGTGTTTAAGTCTTTACGCCACTAACTATACATTGGAATCTACTTTGGATCAATACTGAGTCAAATTTAAATGGCAGGTACAGACTTCAAACCGGTTTTGGACGATATATCGCTCAGCTCACATATATTCTCTCTTTCAAATATGCTTGCAGACACACACTTCCCACAGTTGATCCATGCGGATCCGTTGATGAGGGAGTTACCAGCACACACACATACCCTCTTTGGTCCTCAAATGTTTGATATTGTGACTGGGAGGACAGTTTGCATCACCAACAGGGCTCTGGGCTTTTCTCCCAGTGGGACTGTGTGTTAGTTGGATTCTCCCCTCCCACCCCCACTGCTGCCCAAGTTGGTGGAATCTTGGGGGGGCCTAGAACTTGACCCCATAGCTATATATTATTTATTTATTTATTTCCCCATTCTTTATGATCACACTTTCATCCAGGGATGTCAAATAACTTACCAAGAAAAAGATCATTCAGTCGAAAATTGTAACAATAACATGCATCAAAATCCTCCTCCTATTAGTTATACATAACAGTATATACTTTTGTCCCTACTTGTCACGGCCACCCAGGACGGGTCCCAGCTCACAAGAGACCTCACTCCGTTGCAGTTTATTTACAGGAAAAGTTTATTGAAGATTTCTGCTTCTCGTACAGTTCAGCATCGTGGCCGTACGTCTGTCACGTTAGACCGCTGAAGTCCCCTCTGACTCCTCCCCTCTTCCACACCAACTTAATAGCCTGGCTCTAGACCACCTCTTCCTCTCCTTTCTTTTCCGCAGGGTCTTCCTGCCCCCCTGGGTTCCCTCTCTCCGTGACTCGCCTGAGGCTGAATCCTCTGCCGCCTCTTCCCCCCTCCTTCTGGCTTTAGGGCCGGGCTCCTCCCCTGAGCTCTCTCCACTTCCGCGCGCCTCTACGTTTGAACTTGGCGCGCGTACGTTGCTGCTGACCTTTCTTTCGACCGCTACACCACCCCTTGTTCTGCTCTCCACCCTTTCCGGCTGAACACCTTGCTCCAACCCCCTTTCTCTGTTCTCTCCTAATCCTGCTCCCTCCGAGAGGCTGACGACTCCACCCCCTTTACTCCGTTCCGGCTGAGACGCCTCTTGCTGCGTCTGTCTTCCACTGGGCTCCTCTCCGCTTCTCCCTTCTCCTCCCTTTTGCTTGATTAAGGTAACCCCCTTTTGAGAATCCTCTGACTCGCTGCTCAGACTCGTGGATTCCCTCAGAATTCCGTCATCTTCTTCCTCATCCTTCTGCCCCTCCTCCCACTCGCTCTCCGTCTCCTCTGTCATCTCCTCCTCTCTCCCAGAAACCCTGACATCCATCCCCCCCTCGAAGCCCCCCCTTCCCCCCTCCCGCTCGCCGGGTGCAGGTTGAGGAAAACGTGGTTCTTCCGGGGTCGGTTCAGGATACAAGTTGTCCACTTCAACGTTCTCCTCTGTCATCTCCGTATATGTGTGTTCGAACTCGGGTTCCCCACCCACAGACCTCACAGTCTCTTCCTCCATCACTGCTTCTCCTGGCGCTGCCTGCCAAGGACCTATCATCCATCTCTGACTCCATGCCTCCCTTGGCTGATCCACCCACCAACAAGGGCCTGTCTCCTCCCCCCCCAGTCTCGGATCCCTGGTCGGGCTTGTTTCGGGCGTATGGCCCTCGGGTGAGGAGAAACCCTCGAACGTGCTGTCTGACAAAGTGGGCGTGAAAAGCCAATCATCAAAATACTCCTCGGGCATGGGCTTGTGCGGAAAAAGTGCATGGAACTCCTCCTTCAACAGGGGTTCGTCCAACGCGTAACCCGGCACCCAGCTATTGGCAGAGGCCGGAGTGCCTTCCCTGGCTAGAAAATATTCAACTCCCTCCTCCCCCCATCTCGAGTCCAGTATCTCTGTGACCTCGTTAAGAGGTTCTGGTCTTGGCGATTCCCCCCCCTCAGGCGCCCTCCTACGTGGCTCTGGGAGTGCTCCTGACTCTTGAAACCTGTGTGGGGTTTTGTAGGGAGTGAGCACCGACCTATGAAAGACCGGGTGCACCCTGGAACCCTCCGGAAGGGCTAGACGAAAAGCCACCGGATTGATCTTAGCCTCAACTTGATATGGCCCTAGCTGCCTGTGTCCTAACTTCTTCTTGGCCAATGACCTGGCCGGCATCGCGTGGGCTGCTAACCACACCCAGTCCCCAATCTGGATGTCCTCTCCCGCCCTCCTGTGCTTATCGGCCTGCACCTTATACGCCTGTTTTGCCAGCTCCAAATGTCTCCGCAGCTCCTCGTGCACCTCTTGCAACTCCGCTGCAAACTGGTCGGCATCTTGAGGCCCCCCCCCTCCTGGTGCCGCAAATCTCGGGAAGGTTCTGGGATGACGGCCATTGTTCGCGAAGAAAGGCGTCACCCCGGTGGATGCGTGTTTCGTGTTGTTGTAGGCGAATTCAGCCATCGGCAGATAGTCCACCCACGCCGCAGGTCGCTGGTTGGCGTAGCACCGCAGGTACTGCTGCATGATCGCGTTGACCCTCTCCGCTTGACCGTTGGTTTGTGGATGTCTCGCCGATGTCAGGTTGATTTTGACGTGCAAGATGCCCAGAAGCTTTCGCCAGAAAGTGGAAACAAACTGGCGCCCCCTGTCGGACAAGACGGACTGCGGAAGTCCATGCACTCTGAAGACGTGATCGATGAAGAGCTTTGCGGTCTGTTCTGCCGTCGCCACCTTGGCACAAGGGATGAAATGCGCCATCTTGGTGAACAAGTCCACCACCACTAACACCGCCGTCTTACCTCTGGAGCTGGGCAGGTCCGTAACAAAGTCCAACGCTACCCTCTCCCACGGTTGCTGCGGTGTCTCCAGCGGTTCTAGCAATCCCGCCTGCTTCTGGTGCACTGGTTTGGACCTCTGGCAGATATCACACCTGGCGACGTAGTCCGCCACCTCTCCTCTCATCTGGGGCCACCAAAAGTCTCTAGCCACCAACTCCATCGTCTTCTCTTTGCCGAAATGGCCTGCACTAGGGGCGTCATGCAATTGTTGCAGAACCTTGGCTCGAAGATCGTCGGTGGGCACGTAAAGGGCACCCTTACGAGTCAAAAGTCCATCTTGCAATTGGAACTCATCGTTGTCTCGCGACCCTCCGCGTAGCTCCTCCATCTTGGACTGTGCAAACTGATCCCTTTGCAACGCGCGTCGCACCGCGTCCAGGTCGACTGCGATGGTAGCGCACGTCCACGCCTGCGGTGCGAAAATGTGCTTTGCTGCGATTGGAGCTGCTTCCTCCAAGTATTGCGGCTTTCGGGACAGCGCGTCTGCAATAACATTGGAGTCTCCTGGGATGTATTCTATTTTGAAGTCGAAATCCGCAAAGAACTCCGCCCAGCGCATGTGTCGCTGGGTCTGTAACTTAGCCGTCCGCCAATACTCTAAGTTCTTGTGATCCGTGCGGACTTGCACCGTGTGCTTGGCTCCTATTAAGAAGTGTCGCCACGCTTTGAAAGCTGCATGAATGGCCAACAACTCCCTGTCCCATATGGTATAATTGCGCTCCGTCTTGCTGAGCTTCCGGGAGTAGAACGCACCCGGTCTCCAGTTGCCTTGTGAATCCTCTTGCAAAAGAACGGCCCCAACCGCTCTGTCTGACGCATCGGTCTCTACCCGCATGGGTCTGCCGGGATTCACGTGGAGCAGCTGCTCTTCGGAGGCGAAAAGACCTTTAAGCGTCCGGAAGGACCGCTCCGCTTGTTCGGTCCAGACGAACTTCTTCTTCTTGGAACTGAGGGTGTCAGTGATAGCCGCCGTCGCGTTCGCAAAACCTTTAATAAACTTGCGGTAAAAATTGGCAAAGCCGATGAACCTCTGGACCTCTTTCCGATTTCGAGGGCTTTTCCAGTCCAACAGCGCTTGAACCTTAGCCCTGTCCATGGCCAGTCCCTCGTCGGACAACTTGTAGCCAAGGAAATCAACCTCTCTGACATCAAACTGGCATTTTTCCAACTTGGCGTACAGCCTGTGGTCCTTCAGCCTCTGCAGGACCTCCCTCACGTCCTTATCGTGATCCTCCGGCGATTCCGAGAAAATCAGGATATCGTCGAGAAAGCAGACACACTTCTTGTAGAGGAGACCTGCTAGCACGTGGTGCATAAATGCTTGAAAAACGTGGCTGCCATTTTGGAGACCGAAAGGCATGACTCTGTATTCGTATGTGCCCTGAGGGGTGAACATGGCGGTCTTCCACTCATCTCCTTTCCGGATGCGGATGAGATTGTAAGCTCCACGTAGGTCCAGCTTGGTGAAAATCTTGCCCCTCCTGACGGTCGCTAAAAGGTCGTCAATCTTGGGCATGGGGAAAGCTTTGGGCTTAGTCAAGCTGTTTATGAACCTGTAATCCACTATAAGCCTTTTTTGGGGCGTGTTTTTCTTCTTCACAAAGAACACAGGGCTGCCACCCGCTGCTTTAGATTCCTGGATGAAACCTCGCTTGAGGTTATGGTCTATGAACTCCCGAAGCTCTTGCATCTCGTCTTCCGACATGGAGTACAGCTTGGCAGCAGGCAGTTGCGCCCCTGGCACTAAATCAATCGCGCAGTCGTAAGGTCTGTGAGGCGGCAACTTGTCAGCTTCCTTCTCACAGAAAACCTCCAAGAAGTCCTGGTACTTGTGAGGCACTGTTTGCACCATACCCAGATGCAACTGCTGCTCGGCTTCTCCTCCCTGATCGGTCCGAAAGCAATGCTGAGCACAATACGATGAACAAAAGGTGATCTGCCGCTGGTACCACGCAACCGCGGGACTGTGCCTCTCCAGCCAACTCATGCCTAACACGATGGGTGTGTCCGATAAGTGGGTGACATTGAAACTAATAAGTTCTCGATGGTTGCCAATCTGCATCATCATGGGAGGGGTTTGCTGCACCACTTGCCCCCCCAGCAACTTCCTGCCGTCTACCGTGACCACGTTTAGAGGCGTCGTTGCAGGCAGGAGCGCCATGTTGTGCTGCTTAACGAACTGCAGTCCCACGAAGTCGGCGTTGCTTCCCGAATCGATCGTTATTGGAACCTCGAGGAGTCTCCCATCAGGCAACTGGAGTGTTGCTGTGAGCAGAACTGCCGGTCTGGGAGGCAAAGGGTCCACGCTCTGCAGTGATGCTGGGGGCTTGTCTACAGATCCGCCTGGCTGAGCCCCAGTAGCTCTGCTTCCAGCCAGGCACTGTCGTTTCCCTGAAGCTGCTCCCCTGGTTGCACCTCTGCTGTTACAGTTGCCAGTGCTGCAGTGTGCTTCTGGAGCCTCTGGGGGCACTCTTTCGCCATATGGTGCGCACTGTCACAGATGTAACACTTCCTGGTTCCTCTAGGAGGCTTCGCTTTGGCTGCACCAGGGACAGGGCTCTGGGATGGCTTCTGAGCCCTAGCACCACCAATCTCCATCGGCTCCCCGCTGTCCTTCCCCATTGGCGAGGGGTGCGCACGGCTGAAATCCCTGTGCACAAAAGGGAGAGTCCTCGCTTGCGCACGCGCTTGGGGCCCGTCCTCCTCGTGCCACGGACGTCCCTCATGTCGAATTCCAATAGCTAAAGCCCGTTGCACCACGTCTTCTAGGGTCTGGGGTCTGTCCCCCCTAGCGATCTCATCCTTGATGGGGGGGCTCAATCCCTCCCAAAAAAGATCTCTGACCGGCTTACTGTCCTTTGGCCAATCTAAGGCGGTGAGCAATGCAAAAAATTTAGAGTGGTATTGGCGCACAGTCGCTTTCCCCTGCCTCAGCCCGTGCATTTGACGGCGCGCAATGTCCACATCCACAGAGGATTGAAAACAAGAATCCATCGCTTTGATGAACGCAGTTGAATTGCGACGGGCCGGTCCATCTTCGCGCCACAGATTGCGTAGCCAAGCCCTGGCCTCCCCATGCAGGTGCGAAACACTGAACCCCACTTTCTCCTCCTCATCTTTAAAATCGTGACGGAGTAAATGCAGTGCATATACGACGTCCGCTCTGAAATTGGGATAGTCTTGCAAGTTGCCATTAAAATGCGGAACCAGGGCACCCCCCCTCCGTCCAAGTGCAATGCCCTCCGCTCTGGAACCTGGGGCCCCCGCCCTGTCCGCGTGTTCCCACCTTGCCTGCAAATCCTGGCACGTCTTCTCCAAGTCGTCATTCTTCTTCTGCGAAGCAATGACTGCCGATGTGAGAGCGGTAACCTGATCCCGCAGTGCAACCAGCTGCTCCTCAGCGCTCATGGCTGCTCCCGTTCGT
This sequence comes from Podarcis melisellensis, assembly GCF_964234715.1. NCBI lineage: Eukaryota > Metazoa > Chordata > Lepidosauria > Squamata > Lacertidae > Podarcis > Podarcis melisellensis. The sequence continues at coordinate 37,655,266 of NC_138534.1, read as the reverse complement.
GAGCTTCGCAAAAAAAATTTTTTGCTTTCGGAGAGGGGACTTACTGTCACGGCCACCCAGGACGGGTCCCAGCTCACAAGAGACCTCACTCCGTTGCAGTTTATTTACAGGAAAAGTTTATTGAAGATTTCTGCTTCTCGTACAGTTCAGCATCGTGGCCGTACGTCTGTCACGTTAGACCGCTGAAGTCCCCTCTGACTCCTCCCCTCTTCCACACCAACTTAATAGCCTGGCTCTAGACCACCTCTTCCTCTCCTTTCTTTTCCGCAGGGTCTTCCTGCCCCCCTGGGTTCCCTCTCTCCGTGACTCGCCTGAGGCTGAATCCTCTGCCGCCTCTTCCCCCCTCCTTCTGGCTTTAGGGCCGGGCTCCTCCCCTGAGCTCTCTCCACTTCCGCGCGCCTCTACGTTTGAACTTGGCGCGCGTACGTTGCTGCTGACCTTTCTTTCGACCGCTACACCACCCCTTGTTCTGCTCTCCACCCTTTCCGGCTGAACACCTTGCTCCAACCCCCTTTCTCTGTTCTCTCCTAATCCTGCTCCCTCCGAGAGGCTGACGACTCCACCCCCTTTACTCCGTTCCGGCTGAGACGCCTCTTGCTGCGTCTGTCTTCCACTGGGCTCCTCTCCGCTTCTCCCTTCTCCTCCCTTTTGCTTGATTAAGGTAACCCCCTTTTGAGAATCCTCTGACTCGCTGCTCAGACTCGTGGATTCCCTCAGAATTCCGTCATCTTCTTCCTCATCCTTCTGCCCCTCCTCCCACTCGCTCTCCGTCTCCTCTGTCATCTCCTCCTCTCTCCCAGAAACCCTGACACTACTCATTTATCCTAATTTTTTTCTTCCCCTTTCTCCCTCCCCTTTAATCCCTCTCCCCAAAAATTGTTCTCTCTTCAGATCTTTAACCATGTGCACAGATTACTGTATTTTTTGCTCTATAAGACTCACTTTTTCCCTCCTAAAAAGTAAGGGGAAATGTGTGTGCGTCTTATGGAGCGAATGCAGGCTGCGCAGCTATCACAGAAGCCAGAACAGCAAGAGGGATTGCTGCTTCCACTGCGCAGCGATCCCTCTTGCTGTTCTGGCTTCTGAGATTCAGAATATTTTTTTTCTTGTTTTTCTCCTCCAAAAACTAGGTGCGTCTTGTGGTCTGGTGCGTCTTATAGAGCGAAAAATACGGTATTCATTCTAATTTGAATGCTTGGGTTGGCTTCCCCCCCGTGCTATCCAATTCCTATAACTTGTCTATTTATTCAAAATCTTTTGACATTTGTTTTCCCATGTATCTTCCGTCATTACCTGTTCAAATATATCCCCATAGCTATATGAATCCCTGTGTAGCGCACGTCCATACATAGCTATCCGGCAGCAGTAAAATGCCACTCGCTAGGCCGGGGGACAGCTGAGTGCCAGCTATAGTTGTGAAGGAAGGAAGAGGGAATGCAAGCCTTGGGCTGCCCCAAAACTGATGAGGTTAGACATACCCAGCGGCCTGATCCTGCAGAGCAAAGGAAGGAGAGGCAGGGCTCATCTGTCGATGTGGTTTATTCTGGGGTAGCGAGTCTCTTGCAGTTGCTAAACATAGTTTGTGGTCGCTCTCTTCGGTTTGCGGCCGGTGGGATGTGAATTCAGAGCAGCAGGGTTAAAAGCCTGTGTGGCAAAGCCTGCCAGCTGTCACTGCGGCACATTCCAGGGGGTGCCTCTGCATCCGTGCCAGTCCCTCCTGCGTAGCACAAATCCCGTGCAAAACTTCCTGTGCCAGCACCGGTTTCGCCAGAGGGAGGGTTGCACCTGTCCTCCCAGCAGTAAAGGGACCCCTGACCATTGGGTCCAGAGCAGTGCACGGAAACGCCATTTACCTTCCCGCCAGAGCGGTACCTATTTATCTACTTGCACATTGATGAGCTTTCGAACTGCTAGGTTGGCAGCAGCAGGGACTGAGCAACAGGAGCTCACCCCGTCGCTGGGATTCGAACCACCAACCTTCTGATCGGCAAGTCCTAGGCTCTGTGGTTTAACCCACAGCGCCGCCCACGTCCCCAGTGTAGGAATACTAAAGGTAAAGGGACCCCTGACTGTTAGGTCCAGTCGTGAACGACTCTGGGGTTGCGGCACTCATCTCGCTTTATTGGCCGAGGGAGCCGGCGTATAGCTTCCAGGTCATGTGGCCAGCATGACTAAGCCGCTTTTGGCGAACCAGAGCTGCGCACAGAAACGCTGTTTACCTTCCCGCCAGAGTGGTACCTATTTATCTACTTGCACTTTGAGGTGCTTTCGAACTGCTAGGTTGGCAGGAGCAGGGACTGAGCAACGGGAGCTCACCCCGTCACAGGGATTCGAACCGCCGACCTTCTGATTGGCAAGTCCTAGGTTCTGTGGTTTAACCCACAGCGCCCCCCGCGTCCCTCCTCCCAGCAGAGCCCAGTGCAAAAACAAATTGCCATGTCTTTGGTCTGTTTGTCTCGCCAGGTGGGAAGAGGAGTATACGTTGCGCGTTCAGCTGCAAGACCGAGTGACCGAGCTGCACGAGGTGAGCATCACGCCTTCCCCTCCGACTCCCTGTGTCCTGGGCCTGGGTCTCTCCAAGCGCTGACCTGTCGATATGTCTACCTCTCCCCTAGGAGGCCCAAGAAGCAGAAGCGTGTCAGGAAGAGCTGGCGATGAAGGTGGAGCAGCTTAAAGCAGAGCTGGTCGTTTTCAAGGGGCTGATGAGCAATGTGAGTCTACGTACTGCATCCCCAAATGTGCACCCTGGTTTATTTTGGACCACAGATGGCTGGCAAATGTAGACATGTAAACTGGCGTAGCCAACAGCAGGGTGGATTTGATTTGCATCAAATCGATTTGAATCTTTGTTTTTGTTTTTTTTTACAGAAAGACTTGCTGGTATCATCTTGACAACCAGGCAGAGTGGATAAAAATAAACGCTTTTTATTATTTAAAAAAGCAGATTCAAAAAAATATTTAAATTGGATCTTTTTTATTTAAATCAGATTTTTAAAATAAAATGCTTTTGGAGGAAAAATCTTTCTAAAGATAGTTTTCTCTTTAAGTTACATTATAGTCCAAAGGCTGTTCATCAGGAAATAAGGATTTGTTTTAAGTTTTTAATGTGTGCTAAAACTCAGTCTAAGTTTTTTTTTTTTAAAAAAAATGTGTAACCACATTATTTAACAAACATCAGTTAACAAAAAAAAACCTGATTTAAATTTTAAAAATCATGTGTGTGTGTGTGTGTGTATTCCATATATATATGGAGAATACACACACACACACACACACACACACACACACACACACACATATAATCCACCCTGGTCCACAGAGGATGCTGTCTTGCTGGGATGGAGTGGGGTCCCTATGGCCTTCCAGTTGTTGTTGGACCAAAACTCCCATCTATTACGACAGTAAAGGCTGAATGAATGAAACTTCCATCTTCTCCCTGACCATTGGCCGTGCCTACTGGAATGGGTGGGATTTGGGATCCTGAAGGGCCACAGCATCCCCACACCTGCTGTGCTACTTGTCTATACAATATGCTGCCCAACACACGGTTTCTCCTCCACTCCATGCTTAATGTGAGAGTTCATTCATACCAGAAGCTTCAGAGGACCATATTGAGCAATCCCCATCTCCCCCCCCCCCCACACTTTTCCTTTTCTCCTTTAATTAAGAAAAAGTTTCAGTTTTATTTCCTTTATCTCTAGTGAGAAAAGGAGAAGAAGAAAAGAAAAATGAAAAGGCACCAATAAAGTGTAGGGGGAAAATATGAATGTACACGGGGGGGGAAATACCCTGACCCACACATTCTTTTTGGAGGGATGCGGGTGGTGCTGTGGGTTAAACCACGGAGCCTAGGACTTGCCGATCAGAAGGTCGGCGGTTCGAATCCCCGTGACGGGGTAAGCTCCCGTTGCTCGGTCCCTGATCCTGCCAACCTAGCAGTTTGAAAGCACATCAAAGTGCAAGTAGATAAATGGGTACCACTCCGGTGAGAAGGTAAACGGCGTTTCCGTGCGCTGCTCTGGTTCGACAGAAGCAGCTTAGTCATGCCATATGACCCAGAAGCTGTCTGCAGACAAACACTGACTCCCTCGGCCTATAGAGCGAGATGAGTGAGCAACCTCAGAGTCGTCCGCAACTGGACCTAATGGTCAGGGGTACCTTTACCTTTACACATTCTTTTATGAATGTGATATTATTATCTTAATATATATGCAAATATTAATAGCCTACTACATTTTGTATAAACTCATTCCAAATACAGTGGACCCTCTAGTTACATACTGCTCTGGATACCTAACTTTCGGGTTATGTTTGTGGCAAACCCGGAAGTGTATACTTCTGGGTTTCGCAGTGCGCGCATGCGCAGAAGTGCTCAATCGCACCACGCACATGCACAGAAGCAATGCCTCTGCCTACAGACTTTTCAGGTTGCAGATGGACCCCCAGAATGAATTTAATTCGTATCCAGAGGGTCCCCTGTATTGTCACATTGATCCAAACAAAGCCTCCATCTGCAAGCAGTCCTTTCATAAGGGTACAGAGGACCTTACGCAACGATCCCTAACTTTCCTTTCTCCCCCCCCTCCTCTTTTTCTTGTGCGCTGGGCCAGAATCTGACCGAGCTCGATACCAAAATCCAAGAGAAAGCCATGAAAGTGGACATGGACATCTGCCGGCGCATTGACATCACGGCTAAACTGTGCGACGTCGCCCAGCAGCGCAACTGCGAGGACATGATCAAAATGTTTCAGGTGAGAGGCACCAGCCCCACGTCCCCCCTGTGGGGAAGGGCCACAGCGTACCCCCCCACACACCTTTCCCAGGCGGAACGGAACCCCCCTGCCACCCAAACCTCATTCCATGTATTCACCTCCGTCCCCTGGGGAAAACCGGCAGGCAATTTAAGGCTAGCCTTCACGAGACCCTCTGTGAGGATGTGCGGTAGGAACCCTGTACCCCCACCCCACCCCTGGTCCCTGTCATCATCTCTTCAGGGCCCCCACCTCAGTCTCTTGGCAGGCCCCGTCAGGGAAGCAGCCGGAGAGGGAGACATGGTGGAAGTGTTCGTGTGTGTGTGTCTCTCTAACACCGTCTCTCCCCTCTCCTCCCCGCCCCCTTTCTCTCTCTCTTTCTTTGTCTTATTCACTCACTCACTCTTCTTTCTCTTGCTTCCCCTATAGAACCAGTTGGTTAGTTGTTGTTTGTTTCTTTTCTTCATTGAGCTGGAAAACTGTGCGAGTTAGAAGCTTTTCTGTAAAATAATTTAACTGTAATTCCCGGCATTTTCCTCTTTTTTCCTTCTGGACACCTCTGTCTTAATCTTGTCTTCCCGACGCCATCTTTGGGGTGTGATTGGAGTTCCCTTTACTGTGAACCCTCATCAGATTCCATCTTTCCATTGCTTAGTTTTTAATTTACAAAAATAAGAGGTTTCTAAAAATTGCATTTTAGCCATCGCACCATCTTTAACCAGGTCATAATAAGCCCGTCTCTCTCTCTCTCCTCTCTCTCGATCTCTCTGTTTCTCTCTTTTGCTCTCTTCCTTCCTTCTTTCTCTCTCTCTCTCTCCACGTCACCCTACACCACCCCATTCCCCCTCCCATCTCTTTCCACCCACCCACCTCCAACCTCCAACCCAACCTCGTTCTGTAGTCTCTGCACTTGTCTCCCATTAAGGTCCCAGCCACGATGGGGCGGAAGCGGGAGAGGAAGCTGGTCAGCGACGAGGACACCTCCCTCTCCGAGAGCGAGACTTCCAAAAAACTGGAGGAGGAGGAAGAGGATGAAACCACAGCCATGAGCATCAATGAGGAGATGCAGAGGATGCTGAACCAGCTGTGAGTTTAGTCCCTTGCTTCTGGAGTTACCTTCAAGTAGGGCCAAGTTACTGGTTAGGGATTGCCAATCCAGCCTTGGCGGGACGGGACAAAACAGAATCCTCCGTGGCTGAGATTGAAGGTAAAAGGTAAGGGGACCCCTGGCCATTAGGTCCAGTCGTGGCCAACTCTGGGGTTGCGGCGCTCATCTCGCTTTATTGGCTGAGGGAGCCGGCGGACAGCTTACGGGTCATGTGGCCAGCAGGGCTAAGCCGCTTCTGGCGAACCAGAGCAGTGCACGGAAACGCCATTTACCTTCCCACCGGAGTGGTACCTATTTATCTACTTGCACTTTGATGTGCTTTCGAACTGCTAGGTTGGCAGGAGCAGGGACCGAGCAACGGGAGCTCACCCCGTCACGGGGATTTGAACCACTGACCTTCTCATCGGCAAGCCCTAGGCTCTGTGGTTTAACCCACAGGGCCACCCTCATCCCTTTTGTCTGCTGAGATTGCCAGACCACAACTCCCATCAGGCCTGTCCGTGGCTGATGGTAGTTGGAGTCTGACAACATCTAGACATCACCACATTGTGCTACCCTTGTGGTTACGCTTTGCTCCCTCTTTTTAATTTAAAGGAGGAATAATCCTGGGGATAGGTCTTATAAGAGCATTATGTGGGGCTACCATTGAAGGTGACCCAGAAACTCCAGAATGCAGCATCTAGACTGGTGACTGGGAATGGCTGCCGAGACCATATTACACCTGTCCTGAAAGACCTACCTTGGCTCCCAGTAGCACAATTCAAAGTGTTGGTGCTGACCTTTAAAGCCCTAAATGGCCTCAGCCCAGTATACCTGAAAGAGCGTCTCCACCCCCATCGTTCAGCCCATACACTGAGGTCCAGCGCCAATGGTCTTCTGGCGGTTCCCTTACTGCAGGAAGTGAAGTTACAGGGAACCAGGCAGAGGGCCTTCTTGGTATTGGCACCCGCCCTGTGGAACATCCTCCCATCAGATGTCAAGGAAATAAACAGCTGTCTGACTTTTAGAAGACATCTGAAGGCAACCCTGGCAAATACCAAGAAGGCCCTCTGCCTGGTTCCCTGTAACCTCACTTCCTGCAGCGAGGGAACTGCCAAAAGTTTTTAGTGTTTGATGTTTTATTGTGTTTTTAATATTCCGTTGGGAGCCACCCAGAGTGGCTCGGGAAACCCAGCCAGATGGGCAGGGTATATATTATTATTATTATTATTATTATTAAGCTGTCTCATGTGCTTTCAAGAAAGGCAAAGGACTTCCTTGCAGTCTGCCTTATCATCACAATCATTTTTGGGACACCTGCCCTAAATTAGTGACTAAATGCCACATTTATGAAGCCTTCATTTGCTAGATGAAGCCACCTTTCTCGCATGAAGGACTGCCTGAAGGAGGAAGGGTGGTGGTGGTGGTGCAACTGTCCTGGCTGCTGGACCTAGCATCTGATCGAGAACATCTCTTTTTTCCCCCCAAAATTTTTTTTTATTAGTTTTCACAGTATTATAAACAAACACACAAGACAAACAAACATAAACCATAGCCTTCTTGAAAATTACACTTATTAACTTTGTTAAGTGACTTCCTCGCTTCCCCTTGGTTGAATTTCATTTCATGTCCTTTTAACGGTTTTCCAAATCCCAATTCTTATGAAATTTAACTTAAACATTAACATCCTTAGATCTCCACATTATGGAATTAAACATATTAATTCATCACCTAACATAAATAAAATCCTAAGCCAATTAAGTATCTGCAAGCTATTTTCAGTTAATTTAACTTAACAAATTTAACTAAGTAATCATTAAATTTATTCCACTCTTCCTGATACTCCTCCTCCTTCTGGTCGCAGACTCTTCCGGTTAGGTCAGCTAGCTCCGAAAAATCCATCATCTTCATCTGCCATTCTTCTATTGTTGGTAATTCTTGGGTTTTCCACTTTTTAGCTAACAAAATACGAGCAGCAGTTGTGGCATACAAAAATAATTTAACATCTTTCTTGGGGATCCGATCAAGAACATCTAAGAGGGCCGCTCCCAGAACTGAAGTTGCTGGGATGGTCCCTCGCAAGCCAGTCCCAGTACGGAAACGTAGCGAAGTCTCTCCTCCTATTGCTTCTGGGCCCGCCGTCTCTTTGCTGATAATGCGGTTCCTTTCTCCCCAGGAGGGAGTATGACTTTGAAGATGACTGTGACAGCCTCACCTGGGAGGAGACTGAAGAAACATTGCTGCTATGGGAGGATTTCTCTGGCTACGCTATCGCTGCAGCTGAAGCACAGGGGGAGGTAAGCCAGTGGCCTCTTTGGAGCGCCTCCTCTTGTCAGCGTACATTTCCGCGCAAGACCTTCTCCATTGTTGTGGAGTGGGTGCTTTGAGTCGTGCTTGAAGGTTGCTCACAAAACCAAAACCAAACCAGTCAGAATTCTTGGCCAAGGGATTCATAGGTTTCCTTGGTTTGCAGAAGAAGGTGTCCTTGTTTTCCTTCTTAAGGAAGGGGCAGTAATAATAATAATAATAATAATTGTTAAGTTGTGGGTGAACATATCACAGCGATTCTTCAAACAGCTCTTGTTTATTCAGAGGCCAGAACAGAACTGAACTTAAGGGTTCAGTCAGCCTGCTTATATAGAGCTCCAGTACAACGTAACTGTAACAATTTCCTAAAACTATCCAATCACTGAACGTCTTGATCCCTTATTTGCATAACTATCTACAGTATCCCCCTGCTGGCCCAGGGTGAGAACTTCAGTACATAACACTATGTGCTCTCAGAAGATGTGCCGGCTTGCCTCCGCAATGGAGGGGGCCGCGCCGTGAGAGGTGCTCACGCCATGTGCACGCACTGCACAGCTTGCCCGCATGATGTGAACATGTTGTGTGGTGTGCGCATGTCACTGCGGGATATTGAGGGGGCCCGGCCCCCTCCTTGAACATTTTGGAGGGGGGACGAGGCCCCTTGGCCCCCCTCCCAGATGGCCCCCATGACTCTCAGGTGGAGCGTTGAACTCTGTCGACACACTGTAAATGAGGCTGTGAAGATCATGCGCTCTGTAGCCTGTCCTCCTTCTGCGGTGATGGACGCCATGTTGTTTTGCAACCCGTGTCACTGATGGACGGCAACTGCTCTTTCTTTCTTTCTTTTTGGGGTCGCTGCCACATTCCTTGCCAGCAGCCGGACGACAGTTTGGAGAAAGTGATCAAGGACACGGAATCGCTCTTCAAAAGCAGGGAGAAGGAATATCAGGAAACCATCGACCAAATTGAGGTGGGGGAAAGAAGAGTGTGCAAGGAAATAAATGCTGGAGATGAACTATCCCTGCCACCACCAGAAAAAGAAGGAAACCCATGGGGATCAGGGTTAGATGGTCACATGGCTTGGTGGGGGCTGGTTCAGCTCAGGGGGGCACCTAAGGTGGGGCATCAGTGGCATCTTGCGGCACCGAATTTAGGGTGGTTCACCCTCACAGGGCACCAAGCCGAAGGTGTACAAAATTGAGAAGATTCGCAATTGAAAAGATCCATTTGGGGGAGCCAAATTTTGGCCTCACACAGGGGGCTATATTGTGAAAGATTATACCAAAGCCCGTCCCAACATCTGGCAAATTGCAAAGATCATTGGGCAGAGGGAATCCCATTACCTCCCTCACAAGTTCTTGGGTGAATAATAGAGTCCAGGGAAAGGGGCAGCTTTGTTCTGTGCATCTACTCAGGTCTTTAAATGTTTTTCCCATTTAACACCCCTTCTCCTCACTGCATTTGATAGTACAGAATGGAAGAAAGGGCTTCTATATCTCAGGGATTATACAGTGAGGGGCAGACAGGTCTCCCTCCCAAAAGGCTTCCTGCTTCTCAATTCAGCTCTAAACTGTAGTTTGGAATTGTTATGTTCTTGCCAATAGGAAGGTCGGCAGTTCAAGTCTGCGATGGGGTGAGCTCCTGTTGCTCCTTCCCAGCTACCTAGCAGTTCAAAGCATGCCAGTGCAAGTAGATAAATAGATACCGCTGCAGTTGCACCAGAAGTGATTTAGTCTTGCTGGCCTCATGACCCGGAAAGCTGTCTGCGGACAAACGCCGACTCCCTCGGCCTGAAAGCGAGATGAGCGCTGCAACCCCATAGTCACCTTCTACTGGACTTAACAGTCCAGGGGTCCTTTACCTTCATAGCTGTCAACATTTTCCTTTTTTAAATGGAAATTCCCTTATTCCGAATAGGATTCCTCACAAGAAAAGGGAAAAGTTGACAGCTTTGTTTACCTTTAAAAAGGTAAAGGGACCCCTGACCATTAGGTCCAGTCATGACCCACTCTGGGGTTGCGGCGCTTATCTCGCTTTATTGGCCGAGGGAGCCGGCGTACAGCTTCCGGGTCATGTGGCCAGCATGACTAGGCCGCTTCTGGTGAACCAGAGCAGCGCACGGAAACGTCGTTTACCTTCCCGCTGGAGTGGTACCTATTTATCTACTTGCACTTTGACGTGCTTTCGAACTGCTAGGTTGGCAGGAGCAGGGACCGAGCAATGGCAGCTCACCCCGTCATTGCGGGGATTCGAACCGCTGACCTTCTGATCGGCAAGTCTTAGGCTCAGTGGTTTAACCCACAGCGCCACCCGCGTCCCTTATGTTTACCTTTATCTTTTACCTATCACATAAAGTTAAGAGTTGCCTCCAGCAGACATGGGAAAGGGCTTTTTTTTTTGAGATGGGTTGGATCTGGATTGATATGTGCAGGATGAATGCCCCTGAAACTCCTCTCTTCCTCAGCTGGAGTTGGCCACAGCAAAGAACGACATGAACCGGCACCTGCACGAGTACATGGAGATGTGTAGCATGAAGCGAGGCCTGGACGTGCAAATGGAGACTTGCCGCCGCCTCATCACCCAGTCGGGAGACAGGTGAGCTCCTCTAGCGGGGATCTAGGCCAGGCCCTAGTTCTTGCTGTGGGACACCGGTGTGGGCGGGGGGAGGGTGTCTTCAGGGCCTTGTCGGTTGTCTTCCTTGTTGTGGGAGGGGAGGGGAGTGTGTGTGTCCTTGGGGGGCGGGCGGGAGGCGGAGGCAAATTTGGGCTGGATTCTGAGTGATTGGCTGTAACCCCCCCTTGCAGACTTACAGGAGTTGTGTTTCGTGCCATGTGTCTCTAGAAGGTGACGCAGTTCCGACAGGCGCAGTCGCCGTCAAAAGAGAGCTTCGGCCGGAGAAAAAGAAACATCGCCGACGTGCTGGGCTTTTTTGGCACTGGTTCATGGGACAATAAATTCAGTGCAGCGCTGGGCTTGGGGAGGATGTCCGTACTGTGCCCCCCATTCCCTCCAGCCCTGGGCATGGCAAGGTTCCCAAGGAAGCTCCCTCACGCCCCCCCATTCCCCCCTCTCTCTGTGCCCTGCAATTGCATCCAGTGTAGCCAGAAACTGATTCCCTCTCCGTTCCAGAGCGCTCTCCTGTGCTTCCTTCTCTGCCCGCTGCGAGCCTTCGTTACAGGCGCCCACTGGACCCTCCCGCCGTGTGTGTGCCCCCCCCCACAGCCCTAGTGCGCATGTGACCCCCGCCCTTTTTTTCTTTCAGAAAATCTCCTGCTTTCACTCCGGTCTCGAAAAGTGAATCGGCTCCAAGCGAGGAAAAGGAGGAGTCCGATCGTGACCTCCCAAGCGATGCCTCCATAAGATAATGAGGGGGGAATCTGCCCCCTCTGCATCTCTCTCCTGGCCCAGGAGTTGTGAGTGTGCTGTTGGGGGGGTGGGGGGAAGCCATGCCCTCGCTGTGGCTGTGCCGGACGGAAGGGAACCAGGAGCCCCACCCCGCTAGAGTCCTGCCACATAATCCTGCCTCCGCAATATGGAGGTGCAGCTAGATAAGTCGGCCATCGGGAGAGTCTGTTCCTTCCTTCCTCCTCCTCTCCTCTTCTGCCCCTCTGTACTTATGTGGGCTTTAGTGGGGCAGCACCCGCCTTATTGCATCCTCTACTCCTGGTTTCTGCCTCAGGAAGGCCCCCCCCACCTCGCCACCTAGTATATGTGACTTGCCTCCCCATGCTACACACACACACACAAGCCGAACTGGATCCGTTCCTCTCTGCAAAACTTGAACCTCATCTCGGTGCCAAGTGGGCTTAAAGGCTGGACTCTGTTCTCCGAACAGGCAGAAGTGCATTTGGGCAGCGCCCCCCCCCCCCGACAGCAGAGCCTCTCCTCCTGCAGGGATGAAGAACGAGCCGCGGTCTCCTTCGCCCCCCGCCTCTCCGCCCTTGCGTTCTGCTTAGTCGCGCTTCCGCGGCGCAAACAATGTCTGCGATGTGCTATGTCTGGAAATGAGGAACATTAAATGGATTTGACGTCCTTTTCTACGGGCTGTTGTGCGCGTGAGATTTTGTGAGCCGCGCGGCGGGTGCTGCGGACGTGGGAGCTCTTGGTGCAGGTATTATGGGAAGCCACGGTCTGTTCTTTTTTTAAAAAACAACAACACAAAAGAATTTTATTAAAGGTTTTCAACATATAATGCAATAAAAACATAACAAAGTTAATATCTAGAGAAAGCTAAAGAAAAGAAAAGAGAGGGGGGAAAGAAAGAAAGAAACAAGCCTACACAAACACAAATTTTTATATTCTATCAACTTTCTGTCCTAATCTTCAATTCACAAACAGTGATCCACATCTATCCAGTTCCCATCTTTCTCAGGCTCTGAGAAAAACCACTATGCTGTCTCTCACATAGTTTTCTAGCCATCTTTTCTCTGTATGTATCTTCATATATTTATAGAGAGCCAGTGTGGTGTAGTGGTTAAGAGCGGTAGTCTTGTAATCTGGTGAACCGGGTTCGCTTCCCCGCTCCTCCACCTGCAGCTGCTGGGTGACCTTGGGCCAGTCACACTTCTTTGAAGTCTCTCAGCCCCACTCACCTCACAGAGTGTTTGTTGTGGGCGAGGAAGGGAAAGGAGAATGTTAGCCGCTTTGAGACTCCTTAAAGGGAGTGAAAGGCGGGATATCAAATCCAAACTCCTCTTCTTCTTCTTCTTCATAAGTAATTTTAATATTAATAAAGAATGATCCAAGACTAAATAAGACAAAGAGAGAGAGAGAGAGAGAGAGAGAGAGAGAGAGAGAGAGAGAGAGAGAGAGAGAGAGGTACTTCCACTCTTCCATCGTCCAATTGTATAGAATACAGTTATTTCCAATATTTGGCATATACACTGCAAAATAACCCCCAGCTGCAGGTGGTGTGCAGGTTTCTGCTGTCTGCTAAGTGAATGGCCAAGTTTTCAGATCACCCCAAATTTATTCAGTGGCGAAAATCAAAGAGGGATTTGGAGTGCTCCTGAAGGATTGTTCTGCCCTGGGTGAAAAGGCAATAAAATGGTAACTGCAGATCAATGTGACTAAGGGATTGCCCACATCTTTGTTTGCCCCACTGTTTTCCTCTGGGAAAACCTATGGTTTAGCGCTGAATCAGAACAAAGAGCCATCAAATTTTCCGCAGATGGCTGTTTGTTCCCGTTTAGAGCTAAAGAGTGCATTTTCCGGGCAAAATCAGCAGGGCAAAAGCTAAACCTCTTGGAGCTGGGCTTAGGAAGCCTAGGGCATGTAGGAAACTGCTTGGACTCAGGCACAGGACAAGCGTGGATGAGCCCATTGGAAACATGTTTTTTACATGTGTGGTGACATTTCAGGGGGTGGTTTCTACTGCCACACCACCCGCCCCCATTTGCTCCTCTTAAAAACAGCTTTGTGTAAGACCTCTCATATTAAAATAATGTATGTTTGTTGCTGCTCAATGATCTGAATTTATGGGGAGCACTATGTACATTTAGGTCAGGTTGGAGCGGGAGCATTTTAGGCCTTGAGGGGGTGGGGTGGTAGTTTCTTTATATAGAATTTCATTTTTGAATTATTCAGTTTTACATACATCAGATAAAAACAAAAAAGCAATACACATATCCCCTTTGATTTCCCTCCCTCCCCCTTTTGTGGATCCTTATGTTATCATTCCCCCCCCCCCACACACATCTCCTTTATAACTCCAATTTTTGATAAGTCCTTAAATATTCCTTCATTCCAATTTTTGTGCGGTAGTTTCAGAAGCCACCACACTTCCTCCAGCTGTGCAAGACAGCTGCCCGGTAGCCCCAGGGCTAAGCATCTAATATCTATATCAGGCGTCAGCAAACTTTTTCAGCAGGGGGCCGGTCCACTGTCCCTCAGACCTTGGGGGGGGGGCGGGCAATATTTTGGAAAAAAAATATGAATGAATTCCTATGCCCCACAAGTAACCCAGAGATGCATTTTAAATAAAAGGACACATTCTACTCATGTAAAAACACAAGGCAGGCCCCACAAGTAACCCAGAGATGCATTTTAAATAAAAGGACACATTCTACTCATGTAAAAACATGCTGATTCCCGGACCGTCTGCGGGCCAGATTTGGAAAGCAATTGGGCCGGATACGGCCCCCGGGCCTTAGTTTGCCTACCCCTGATCCATATGTTGCAGGGAGGGTGTGCCTGCAGTCCTAAAAAAAAGAGAGAGGAAGGAAGTTGTCATTTCCAATCGTGTAGCAGGTGTGTGGGTTAATGGAAGGCCCACACTTGGAAGTTCTAAAGCATTGCCTCCCTCCACACAACAGCTGTGCATATTTTTTGTTTATTTTCTTCTCTTCACATTTTTACGCCACCGTTCCTCCAAGCAGCAGGTGAACGACTGGTCCACGGTCACCCAGTGAGCTTTGCAGCTGAGTGGGGATTTGAACCCTGGTCTCTCAGGTCTTAGGCCAGCACCCAAAGTACTACACCACCATGGGCTTTGGGATCCCAGCTAGAAGATAAGCGGGAGCAGAAGCAGGAGAAGAGCTCAGCGCTATGGGCACAGCTAGGGTGGCAGGGAGGGCAGCTCTTCCCCTTCCCATCAAGTAAATAAATAAAAATGCCTAACCAAAAGTAGAAATAATCGGAATATGTGAAACTGAAAGGTTTGCTGAGGTCGCTTGGATGATGTTGTGGCGCGTTCTAGTGATGCAACTGGCAACCCAGCTGAGCGATAGGAGTGGCTTACATGAACAGAGGAAAATCTTTTACCCAACCACAAAAAAGCACTGCTCATCTCCCTTGCTCAGCCATGCACCTTTCGTACCATAGAGCGGTCATTCAGTAGCTTGCAGAGGGTAAAGACCTGGCTAAGGTCATCGATGACAGGGGAGCTTCTCAATGGGTTTGGCTTACTGAGCGCGCACAGAAAATCGCCATTGATATTTGAGAAGGAAGTGCTGAAAAGGTTTTCAGCAAATCCAATAAAACTTCTAGATTCAGGTAGGTAGCCGTGTTGGTCTGACAAAGTTGAAAAGTGTTTATATATATATATATATATATATATATATATATATATATATATATAAAATGTCCAGTAGCACCTTAAAGGTAAAGGGGCCCCTGACCATTAGGTCCAGTCGTGACTGACTCTGGGGTTGCGGTGCTCATCTCGCTTTATTGGCCGAGGGAGCCGGCGTACAGCTTCCGGGTCATGTAGCCAGCATGACTAAGCTGCTTCTGGTGAACCAGAGCAGCGCACAGAAACGCTGTTTACCTTCCCGCCAGAGCGGTACCTATTTATCTACTTGCACTTTGACGCGCTTTTGAACAGCTAGGTGGGCAGGAGCAGGGAGCGAGCAACGGGAGCTCACCCCATCGCGGGGATTCGAACCGCCAACCTTCTGATCGGCAAGTCGTAGGCTCTGTGGCTTAACCCACAGCGCCACCTGCTTCCCATCTGAACTTCTGAATAAGTGTGCATGCACACGAAAGCTTATACCAAGAACAAACTTAGTTGGACTCTAAGGTGCTACTGGGGACACACACACATATATATCCAATAAAACTTGTTTTAGTTTTTTTTTTTTTAAACTAAGATAAATAAGGTGTGTTCTTTGTAATTTTGCAAAATATTCGCTGCATGAAAGGTACTCCCAGGTGTTAATTTTTTATTTAGCTTTCAAATGACTGATGAGTTTGACATACTTTTCTGAGCGCTTGGGGGTGAAAAGGAAGTAATCTGTCTTTGAGACATTTCATTCTGAATCTGCTAGAGAGAGCCAGACAGAGGATGGCGGCAGGTGGGTGTCCTTCCCTCCCCCAACATAAATCATGGTTACGCACAACGCTCGGCTCCATCCTCCACCTCTGGGCTGGATTACAGCTTTTGAACTGGTTGCATTTTCACACCCAGCTCATAGGGAAGCATTCAGGAAATAGTAGAGCCTGTGGTTTTGCAGAGGCCGCCATATGTGCCATTATGTGGCACTTGTCCCGTGTGGCATCTGCGCAAAGTTTTTTGGCTCTGTTTAAATTAGAAGCTGCTCTCGGGTTCATGTCATGAAACAGGTCCGGCCGCACTTGCTGGAATGCCTGATAGAGAATTCATGGAAGCGGATGCCTGCAGAGAGGGGCAGGTGGGGCTGGCCAGACTTCCAGTTGCTAGGCACCAAGCTGTTGATAAGGGGTTGTTTGCTAGCAAAGGTCAGTCAGCAATCGTATGTGGGTATGTGTTTTCGTCCCCTGTCATGTCCAGCGGTTTCCCTTACTCCATTTCTGTCAATATTCCACAGGTGTTGGGGGTAGGAAACATACAGCTGTTTCCCACGCACATCATAAAGAGCTCATAACCCACCTACTCTCAGCAGCCAGAAATATCGTAGCCAGACACTGGAGAGACTGTCAGGAGTAAGCATGGATCAGTGGTATCAAATAGTATGGGAAACAGCTTTATTAGAAAAATTAACCAGTAAACTGAAACTGACACGGGGACAAATAGAAGAAGATGCCTTCACCCCGATACGGCTCCCCTTTATCACAACAACAACAACAACAACAACAATTTATTTATATCCCACCCTCCCCAGCCGAAGCCGGGCTCAGAGTGGCTAACAACAATAAAAGTAACACAGTTTACATAAAATCACAATCAATTAATTGAAATGCATTCTAAAATCAATTCATTCTAAAATCAATTCAAAATCAAATTAATGGCAACCATTGGGCTAGAGTTCTGTGAGGATTACCGAAGGAGGGGGTCAGACTGTACCTTGGCCAAAGGCACAGTCCAACACAGCCCAACAAGACAGTGACAAGAATCCGCCAACAGCATACGAATCAATATGGCTAACCTGATACAAACACACACACACACACCCCACTCACACATGAAAACAACGTTCAACCAGCCATTCACAAACAACCACACCCGAGGCCAACCCCAACCTCTCTCACCACCAAAGGAACACAGTGAGTAAAGAGAACCTGCACAAGTGACGCTGACACAAAACCCCACACATTAAGGAAAATAGAAGCATTGCCACCCGACCCCACCCACACTCACCATGCCCCCACCTCTTCCCCCCTTTTCTTCCTAAAGTAACACTAATGTCTCAACAAATGAAACTGATCTGTAGAAAATGTAACTTGAAAAAAGAGACATTGCACATACAGTGGTACCTCGGGTTAAGTACTTAATTTGTTCCGGAGGTCTGTTCTTAACCTGAAACTGTTCTTAACCTGAAGCACCACTTTAGCTAATGGGGCCTCCCGCTGCCGCCACGCCGCCGGAGCACGATTTCTCTTCTCATCCTGAAGCAAAGTTCTTAACCCGAGGTACTATTTCTGGGTTAGCAGAGTCTGTAACCTGAAGCGTATGTAACCCGAGGTAACACTGTACTTTCTTGTAAACCAATAAATCTTTAATAAAATACATTTAAAAAAAGAAAGATACAGCTGTTTGTTGGGCATTATGAGAAACGAAAACCTGCACTCTGTGCTGTGGCAGTCAGAAACGGGAGCAAGGAGGTGTTACATGGATGTAAACCGTGTCTTGGGCTCAGCGGGTGGCGCTGTGGTCTAAACCACTGAGCCTCTTGGGTTTGCCGATCAGAAGGTTTGGGGTTCAAATCCTTGCGACGGCGTGAGTTCCCGTTGCTCTGTCCCAGCTCCTGCCAACCTAGCAGTTCGAAAGTATGCCAGTGCAAGTAAATAAATAGGTATCACTGTGGCAAGAAGGTAAACGGCGTTTCTGTGTGCTCTGGCACTCGTCACGGTGTCCCTTTTGCAGCAGAAGCAGTTTAGTCATGCTGGCCACATGACCCAGAATGCTGTCTGTGGACAAACACCAGCTCCCTTGGCCTGAAAGCGAGATGAGCACCACAACTCCATAGTCACCTTTGACTGGACTTAACTGTCCAGGGGTCCTTTACCTTTACCTTTTACCTTCCTAGAAAAATATACTGGCATGGGCATAGCCAGGCTGGGGCAGCTGCCCCCCCGTCAAGTAAATAAATAAAAACAAAAATAATTTGTACAAAGATGTTGACAGGTTTTTCTCAGCATTTGGGGGGGGGGTCAAAGGAAAGTAATTTAAAGCAACTGTTGTTGAGACATTTCATTCTGAATCTGCGAGACAGAGACAGACAGAGGAGGATGAAAGGTGGGTGTCGTGCCTGTCCCCCCATAAAATCCTGGCTACACCCAGGGTGGAAGATCCGGGACAGACAAAAGAAAATGCTTCTGATGCAGGAGGCAGTGATGGCTGACAGTCTAAATGAGTTTAAAAGAGGATTAGAAAAATCCATGGGGGAAGAGAGCCATCAATGTCTATTGGCCTAATGGCTATGTGCTGCCTCCACAGCTTCTGAATAACACAAGGAACCACAGGAGGGAAAAGGGCTCATCCTGCCTTGCCACTGTGAGGATGCCGGACTGAAAGGGCCATTGTTTCAACCCAGCAGGCTCTTCTAATGCTCATACCCCACCTTTGCATTCAAAATTTAGAGCTCAAAGCAACCAAGGAGGCGTACGTAAAAATAAAATAATCCAAGTAGACTAAAAACCAACAGCAATAATAAAATCAAGGGCAAAAACCAAACCCACTAAGAATAAAAAGAGGCAGGTAGTTAAATCGCTAGAGCTGAGGCAGCAGAAATATGCCTTTTAAAAATCTCAACTAGGTAGGCAGAAATATATTAACCACCCAACAGGAGCTATATATAAAAAAAAACGCATTGGGAACCAGAAGTCACCTGGAAGGGAGAGATGCAGACCTATTGAAGCAGAGCTGCAGATTAAATTTAGGTGGCGTTCTAGGTACAGAAGCAAAATAAACATTCAGGTGCGTGTCTATGACAGGCAAGCATGAGTTTCATGTGAAGGTGAAGATTTTTCAAGCATTAAAGGTACCCTGGACTATAACACACTCATACACACACACACGCTTTCTAAGCCATTGTGTGTTTCACTCGCTTAGTGTGACATGGAAGTAGGCATTTTTCGCAACAGACCTCAAATTAATCAGGCAGCTCCCCAAATAATAATCAGTACAGGATAGCAGCTGTTATCTTACCTCCTTGGCAAACTTCCCTTACGCTTGGCAGGGTAGCCCATTGTTTAAAATAGTAGACCCAGTCGGTTTCACAAAGTGTCAGCAAGTATATTCTCCCAGCACATAATCACTGCACACCCCAAACCCCTCTTTTCACATGAATTTAGGGCTGGGTTTAGGCAGAAAACATGGCAATTTGGCAAATTTGGATGATCCGACTATCTGAGTTCCAACCTATTCTTCCAAGGACATAATGTTGGATTCAGACCACAGAACTAAAAGGATTTCTGTTGCCTCAGTGAGAAACCTGTATTCTTGGGTATACACATGCTGTTAGGATAGCTCTGTCAGTAGAGCATGTCTCTTAATCTCAGGGTTGTGGATTCGAGTCCCTGTTGAGCAGAAGATTCCTGCATTTCAGGGGGTTGGACTAAATGACCCTCATGGTCCCTTCCGTCTCTACAGTTCTATGATTCTATTATTCACAGAAATAATATTATCTATTATTCCAGAAAAGCACCTGGTTTATCTTTAGCAAAAGAAATCACCCTCTTCCTCTTGAGGACATAATTTTAAAGAGATAAGTGGGGTACCGATGTCCCAAAGGAGCAGAAAAGGCTTTTTATGTTTGGGACAACAGTCGCCCGGATGCTACTAGCCAGAGATGGAAAGAAGAGTCCCTACCAGAGAGGAAGGGCAAATTAAGCTGATGGACTACGCAGAAATGGCAAAGCTGGCAGAAAAGCTCAGGAACCAAGAGGACAAAACCTTTTTAAAAGAATGGGGGGGGGAATTATAATCTGTTTAGGAGACAACTGCAAGCAGATGAAAATATTAGCAGCATTTTAATCCCACTTGTAATGTAACAAACTTTACGGATAATATGGATTGATAATATAGACTACGGAATAATATGCAGTTTTATATGTTGACAATAGGACCCATGAAGGGGGTGAGGGGAAGTCTCAAGATTCAGAGTAATCTCTATATGTGGATATGCATTTGGACTGTTATAAAATTATATTTGTAAAATCAAATAAAATGATTTTTTAAAAAAAGTACACAAGCAGAACCCTCCCATGAAAGAGAGATAAGTGGGAGACATCAGGTTTCCCAATAGTCTCTGTGGTGACAGAAACCAAATTGGATAGTGCTGCCTAGCGGTTAGAGGGGCATCTTGTTTGGGTGCTACGCAGAGCAACGCACTGTTTGCAACATCAGGATTTCTTCTTCTTTAACGATAAAGTAAATAGAACTTGTTTTGTGTGCATGGGGAGCAGGGACTAGCAGAACTTCCTATCGGACAGACTGAGTGTTGTTCTGAACCTCCAGACACAGCAGAAATATTTGCGGTTGCTGTATGTGCATTTGGGATTACCAGGATGATCTTTCTCCTGAGGACATCCAGCCGGGCTCGCCTCCTCCCCAGCAGCTGGCACACTGGTGTTCAACCAGAAGTCTCTTTTTAATACTGTTTTTAGTAGCTCTAGGAATGCACAGCAGTTCTCTCACTTTTGCTGCCCAGCCCACGCACTGTGCCCCACTTTGGTAGCTGAGTTATAAGGGTGATGTTATTCTTCCTCTTGGTAACACACCCATAATCACTGCTAAGTGGAATTTGCTTAGAGATACCTCACGAGGTCCTGTTTGATGTTGCTTTTGTCTTGACGTATGCCGAAACAGAACTGTTACTTGCGCAAACACACCACGGCTCCACTATTTTGTGACCTATTTTAGAACTTTGTTCTACTTAGGTTTCCCCCCCCCCCCGAGTTACAACCCTCCCTTTCCACTTCATTGCTCACTCTTTAAAAGTGGAAACTTCTAGGTTAGTTTGTTAGTTTCACACAAGGGGCTTGTTTAAAACTCGTAATAGAAAGATAAATCGCAACCTCTTTTTAAAAAGTTTTTATTGCTCCTCGAAGGATGTGCAATCCCAGTGTAGTTTCATCTCATCTTTGGAATGAAGTGGCAAGACATCTCAAATCCGTGAAGCAAGATCGTTCTGTCTTCCTGGAATCAGGCGGGTAAAAAAACGGTATTTCCTGTTCTGATAAATGACAGCAAGTTGTCTCTCCAGAAGCTAAGTTTGTCTCTTGTTTTGCTGCATGCATGTCACTTACCCACATGGGAATACTTACTGTTCCAGAGTCTAGAGATGCAAAACATTTAAAGGTAGACAAGTAAAGTGCCTGGACCTCATGCTATTTTATATAAAAGGTAAAGGTAAAGGACCCCTGGACAGTTCAGTCAAAGGCGACTCTGGGGTTGCGACGCTCATCTCACTTTTAGGCCAAGGGAGCTGGCGTTTGTTCACAGACAGCTTTCTGGGTCATGTGGCCAGCATGACTAAACCGCTTTTGGTGCAACGGAACACCGTGACAGAAACCAGAGCGCATGGAAACGCCGTTTACCTTCCCGCCAGAGTGGTACCTATTTATCTACTTGCACTGGCATGCTATTTGAGCTGCTAGGTTGACAGGAGCTGGGACAGAGCAATGAGAGCTCACCGCATCACGGGGATTTGAACTGCCAACCTTCTGATTGGCAAGCCCAAGAGGCTCAGTGGTTTAGACCACAGTGCCACCCACGTCCCCCTATTTTATATAGGCGATGTGGGAGGGCGCACCTCTACAGTCAGAGGTGTGGGAAACAATGAATTAGCTCTCCAACTTGTTTGGCTGAAACATAGGTTATGCACCAAGCGCTGGTAGTCGAAGCCTAGAATTGCTGCCCTCTGGCACCAAGATCCTTTGGGTTAGAAATATTATTATTATTGTATTATTTATTACATGTTTATCCCACCTTTCCTTCAAGTGGTTCAAGGGGAATACATGGTCCTCCTCCTCCCCATTTTATCCTCACAACAACCTGAGAGGTAGATTAGGCTGAGAGGCAGCAAAGTGGCCCAAGGTCTCCCAGGAAGCTTCCTGGCTGAACAAGGATTTGAACTCTGGTCTCCCAGGTCCTAGTCCAGCATTCTAAACATACACACCGCCAGCTCTCAAATAGAAATTTAGAACTTCAGTGATGCCCAGGCTTTTCTAGGACAATACTTTGATCTGTCAAAATTGTCAGATTTGGGGGCTGGATGAGGCCAGTTTTTGTTTCTGCTTGGGGAGGACTCCATGCCGCAGAACTATGAATGAAAACGAAGGCAAAATAGGACTTTAAACATTGATTTTGCCTGGGGCGGAAAGCCTGTTAATGTTACTTAAACTGCCCAACCAATCTCAGAATTTCTCAGCTTAAAAATAAGTTTGTGTTGCTGTAGGCCTGTGGACTCATTCTGCCAAGGGAGACAAGGAGAAAGGAAAGTGCCATGAATAACCATAAAGCTTGGCTGCAGTGCCCTCTGCAGGATAGGTTCTTCAATCCTACATCATCTGTCTTAATTACTCATCGCCTGCAAGGGAAGCACTAGGAACATGTGGCAGTCTTTATCCTTAAGTGCATTTGACCAGTGGCATAGCGTGGGTTATCAGCACCCGGGGCAAGGCAAGTAATTTGCGCCCCCTAACCCGTGGATTGGGACGCAGGTGGCGCTGTGGGTTAAAGCCTCAGTGCCTAGGACTTGCCGATCGAAAGGTCGGCGGTTCGAATCCCTGCGGCGGGGTGCGCTCCCGCTGCTCGGTCCCAGCGCCTGCCAACCTAGCAGTTCGAAAGCACCCCCGGGTGCAAGTAGATAAATAGGGACCGCTTACTAGCGGGAAGGTAAACGGCGTTTCCGTGTGCGGCTCTGGCTCGCCAGAGCAGCAATGTCACGCTGGCCACATGACCTGGAAGTGTCTCCGGACAGCGCTGGCCCCTGGCCTCTTGAGTGAGATGGGCGCACAACCCCAGAGTCTGTCAAGACTGGCCCGTACGGGCAGGGGTACCTTTACCTTTACCTTAACCCGTGGATTTGCGTCCCCTAACCTTAACCCCCAGATGTTGCGCCCGGTGCGGCCGCCCCCCTGCACCCCCCACGCTACGCCACTGCATTTGACTGTCTCATATAGTTGTACACAGTTCAGCAAAAGAAATAATCATGCTTTGCCCCCTCTTCCCCATTCAAATAAGGTTTCCTTCGGCAAGGAATTTGGCACCTCTAAAATAGCTCCTGCCCACCCCAAATACTTCACAGTGTCCGAGGCCAAAAATCCAAACGGCTGTCACTTCCCATTAACTTGAGATGGGGACGCTCCAGGAAGCGGCCTTGCAAAATCCAGTCGCACAGAGTCCGAGCTGTTGCGGCTGGTAATTGTGTGATGCTAAATGTGACACCTGTTCATGAGGGACAGAGATGCATCCTTCAGCCTTGTGTATGTGTGCCCTAAGGAGGCAGAAACCAAAGCAGAATAAATGAACCGGCTGTTCCCCACACATCCTGAAAGTCTGACTCAGCTGAAGGCAGAGGACATAGGCTCAAGCCAAGAGTTTGAGTCTAAAGGGAGTAAAACACAGCCTGTTCACACACAAAGCAGAGCGAGCAGGGAAGATCTCAGCAAATTGTAAGCAGTGAACAGGTGCCACTGAAAGATGGTGGACTGTTTCATTGGCGGTTTTAAAGCAGAGGTTGGATGGCTATCTGCCACGGATGCTTTAGTTGAGATTCCTGCATTGCAGGGGGTTGGACTAGATGACCCTCAGGGTCCCTTCCAACTCTATGATTCTGTGAATTCCACAGCTGCCTGCCAGAGAAAACTAAGGGTGAGTGTGCTCTCCTTAGGCTAAATAGCCTGTATGCGTTTCTGCCAGCAGCTGGTACTGCAGTTTGTGTCATGGCTAGTCTCCCATTGTGGAACTCCAAACTATTCATCTACTTCACTGCCATTGTACAGCTGGTTAATTCTTATACATCATATAATGAAAGAGAACCAAGTACATGCTTTACTAAATAGATTCCAAGTTTTCAGTTCCTTACTAAAGGAGGCAAATCACTAATATAGCTGCCAACTATTGAACATTCTCATGCTGTGTTTTGTTTTCTTCCTGGTTGCGTTCACCCCCATGAAAGATTTGTTGCTCCTTGCCTTAACCAGCATTGCAGCAGGTTGGCAAAAGTATGAGTTTTAAAAGGCTGGAAACTGAGGAAATTGAGTGAAGTGATGCAGAGCCTGTATTCCTTCCACATTTTATCAACAACTTGGAGAAACGGGGTAGAGGTAAATCATTGGTAAGAAACTTGGCAGGGATAGCGAACACCTCAGGAGTACTTATTTAAAATTGCCTCAGTAGTGTAGTGTAATCAGTTTTCCATTCTAAGATGACAGAGACAAATGTGAAGTTCTCCATGTAGGCGAAACAGTCTCAGGACTGTGGACAATCACAAGATGAACTTGAGTTAGCAATGTGATGCTGCTGGAAAAGGAAACTCATACAATTTCTAAGCTACATTAACAGAACTTATTTTCCAGAAGCCTTAAGAAATAGTTCCACTTTACTCTGTACTAATTAAACCTGGTGGCATGCAGTGTCCACTTCTGGACACTGGATCTTACATGGGCTTCAGTTTCGAGGAGTATGTTGAAACATCTTGATAGCAACAACCATTCTGACACAATGGAACAATTTAGCTAGCTAGGTGGTGATCTAGTGAAGATCTGGGTGATGATGCCCTGGTTTTGGTTTCCAGCATTCAGCAGCAGATGGAGTGCAATTGTGTCAGCTTTACTGTAAAAATGAAGACTAGCTTGATGGGTCCCTTGGCTAAGCACCATCACATTGTTTTATGTTTTATATTACCAGCAAGTCACGGTGTTCCCCCCCCCCCCAATGAAGCTGCAACTGCTCTTGGTTATCTTCTGTTGCTCATTCTTTAAGCAGCAGCACATTCAGCTTAACCCCCTCAGCTACAGGCATTCTGAACCCCCGAAACTCCCAAGCCAGGCAGCCTCCACCACCATGCCTGCTGGTCCATACAGAAGTACAACTGCTGTTCAACAATGCAGCCATCAAGTGGGAAATTTTCATGCAGAAACTCTGTCCTGTGGGCTATCAACTTTCAAGGCAGCCCAGCTCTTTTGGGGAGAAAGGACAGCCTTTGTGCTCACACCCTCACAACAACAAGAAGAAGGAAGAGAACAAGGATTTGAGACAGTGATGACTTTATTGAGAGGGGAGATGTTACTGAAACGGTCAAGTTTCTTCCAGCCTCTCCACTTCCTCAGAGGCAGGTGGAACAAGAGAAGGCCTCTTACTGCAAGATACAGAGCCGAGTTGTAAGAAAATTAAGAAATGGAACTCTGCCTTTACTCCTTTGATGCCATGTGAACCAACAAGTCTACCACACGGTTGCTGTATCCATATTCATTGTCGTACCTGGAAAAGAAGGCAGGGGAATAGTAGGGTTACCTACAGTATCCCTCTCATCATAAAATAGCCTCCCCCTATTTGACAAGTGGTAGGAAGAGAGCAGGAAGTCTATACTGCTACACACATGTGTGCACACACTATGTCCCCCTTCCCAAATTTCAGCAGGCCACTGGATGACCATAGCAATTCAAACAGCAAGAAGTTCCTTGATCCTACACAAGTCTAGAACTTATATCTAGCTTGATCTCTTACCAGGAGACCAGCTTCACAAAGTGGTCGTTGAGAGCAATGCCAGCAGCAGCATCAAAGATGGAGGAGTGGGTATCACCATTGAAGTCACAGGAGACAACCTTTGAGAGAAGAAGGGACACTCACATTACAAGGCAACACAAGTCTCAAAAGATGATCTCACATTTTATCCAACAGAGGGTAACATAATGTATAAACTTGAAGCAAAACTGGTATGGTCTAAAGGTGCATGAGGCCATCACCTTGTTGAAGTTAAGCACCCAGGTCACTGCCTGGGTGAAACATGTACACCTTGGGTTCCAATATGGAAGAAATGCAGGATGAAACCGCATGCCGCCAGAAACGTAGGGCAAGGAAGAAAACGGAGGAAAGAAAATGTATCACATAGATACATGCAATGTCAAAAAATATCTTTACTGCCACTATCACAGTAGCAGAAATTGCTACAAAATGTACCGATGTGCTTTCTCCATACAAATGGTGTGTATAAATGAAGAGAAAAATCCAGATTTGACAGTCTGCTGAAGCAGCTATAGCGGCTTACCTGGTCCTCGGTGTATCCCAGGATACCCTTCATAGGGCCTTCGGAGGCTGCCTTCACAACCTTCTTAATGTCATCATACTTGGCCTGTGTGAAAAAGGATGGGAAAGGTTGAAATGGTCCTGCCTGCCAGAGCTGTGCAGGAACTTATGGAAATTACTTAAGACACAGGCCAGGGAAGGCCAGAGGCAGTTATATAAATTTAGACCCTGGATTCAAATGGTCTTGATGAGGAGACTGGGCTCTAGACAGCCATGTGGACACAATTAACATTTCTCTTCCCCTCCTTCCCCCACTCCATCCACCAGACTGTGATTTGCAACTATTTCTTGATTCCTCATATAGTAGAACAAACCAAACCTCTGTGTTTGTGTGTGCAAAAAACCTCACTATCACAGCTGCAGGAATAAAATGGGAATTCACATCTGCTGCCCTGGTGCTAAACACATTTACTTGTAGAAAATAATAATATATTTTTAAAGCAAAAATAAAATTAGGATTATCCCAAAGTATATATTTTTAAGCATAAGGAAGGACGGACTAGTGACCAGTGCCAACCACAATGGGCAAGATTCAGGTATTAATCTTGGCTTCTGCCACCATCACCTGCCACTTTTTTTGGGGGGGGGGGTCATAGAGTGGGGACTGGGCTTCATACGAGAAGTCCAGCCCTAGCTGTGCTTGTTTAGACATAAATGCACAGCTCATGGTGCATTGTACGGTGGGTGCAACCCCCTTTTGTGGTTTCTGCACAGGCAAGCGTTACAAAATATTACTCAGAGCTACAAAGGTGAGTTTCTACACGAGGCCACAGGGAAAGGCGCTGCAAGTTCTGAAATACTCACTGGTTTCTCCAAGCGGCATGTTAAGTCCACGACAGAAACATTGGGAGTTGGGACGCGGAAAGCCATCCCTGTCAGTTTTCTGGGGGTGTAGAAGATTACTCGGGTTAGGGCGCAAAGCATTCCTCACTTTCATACCCTTCCCACCCAGAGAGACAAGAGGACTCACCCATTCAGCTCAGGGATGACCTTGCCAACAGCCTTAGCTGCACCTGTGGATGCTGGGATGATGTTCTGAGCAGCTCCTCTGCCATCTCGCCACAGTTTCCCAGAGGGACCATCCACAGTCTTCTGTGTGGCTGTGATGGCATGGACTGTGGTCTGGGGGAAGAGAAGCGGCAAGAGAGATCAATATTCACCCCCAAGCACAAGATATGTGTCCCCTCCATGTACACTGCTGAGAGGAAGAGCTCTGAACTGTATAGTCCCTCTCAGCCAACTTTTATCCTAGACTGCCTTTGATCATTGAGGTTAAGCTTTGAACAGCATTTCAGCGTGAGGAGAAATGGTTGCAGTGAAGCAGAAAGGGTTTAAAAGTATGACGCAATAACGGAAAGAGTCAAAATCTTTGCAAGTAATTGGATAGAATACTCTGTGCACTTTTTCCCTTGTACAACCACAAGGGGAAGGATAGACACAATTCTGAAGAGCTGCAAATTTGGCTACACTAAGGATGGATAAATTTGTTGCTGGACAGCAGCTTCCATCATCCCTGACCACTGACCATGCTGGCTGATGGGGGCTGGAGCCCAACAATATGTGAAGGGACTTGGGGTATCTGTTTGGGGGGGCTAGGCCTCCCCCTCCACAGTAAAGGACCTTGGTAATGAGGAGTGCATTAGGAGCATGCAATTCACTTACCATAAGGCCTTCCACAATGCCGTAGTTGTCATTGATGACCTTGGCCAGGGGAGCCAGGCAGTTGGTGGTGCAAGAAGCATTGCTGGAAGGAAATGAGGGTATTTATATGGAGCGCCAGAACTCTTAACCCCATCCATATTCTGGTCCAGCCAGCGAGCAGCACTGCTCCGGTTACTATTACAGCACCACAGTTTCACTTGCATATTCACCTGACGATTTTCAGAGAGTTGTCATACTTCTCATGATTGACACCCATCACAAACATGGGAGCATCTGCTGATGGGGCAGAGATTACAACACGCTTGGCACCGCCCTTCAAGTGAGCCTGAAAGGGGAAGGGAAGCAAGAACTGTAGCACTCTGTTCCAAGACTGACATAGCATGTGTTATTTAAGAACTATGAACAAGAATCTTGTTGCTAAGGAAAGCTACAGCCATGTGGATGAGGCAAACTATGTTATCCTTCTGACTTTTATCATTGCTCAGCCAGGGGGAGAAACGGGAGTGGGAAACGGAAAACTCCTGCACCTATTTGTGACACCTCTCCTTCTGCCCAGGAGAGATGCATGGTCCCCTTTGCTCATCTGCACAGAAGATACTTACGCCGGCCTTTTCTAGGGTGGTGAAAACACCAGTGGATTCAACAACGTATTGCGCACCAGCATCGCCCCACTTTATGTTGGCAGGGTCACGCCTGATGAGGAAAATAAGGAGAAAAAGAATCACAGTTTTAGACTCTGCAAGTGTCTGACAGAGCCAGATCCTGCCCAGCCAGCAAGGAAAGAGAAGAGTGAGAGATATTACTCACTCCTGGAAGACAGTGATGGCATGTCCATTGATCACAAGTTTCCCATTTTCGGCCTTCACATCACCACGGAAACGGCCGTGAGTGGAGTCATACTTGAACATGTAGACCTAAGAGTGAGACATTCAAAACGTGAGTTTTGTAGTCTGGTTCCACATTAATCCCTCATTCTGCCTGCCTCTCTATCCCCAATGCAATTTCCCCCCATCCCAAGCTACTCTCAAATACACAACTGCATGAAGACAAGGGCTGTGTGAACTGAAAGTAGAAAGGCAGGTTTGTTGCTGTTGCTGTTTGTGTGTTATGGTCATGGGGAGAATGCCAGGTACTGCTGTGGTCACACAAGACCACAAAACTCTTATGTGCCACTTTGTGCAATATTTTCTCTTCAGACCCTTGAACACCTCTCTCTGCACCTGGTCCTTTGAAAGTTGCGTTTGGACTTTCAGCATCTCACTAGGGGCAATGTGATTATTATGGGTTATGTGCCAATTCGGCTCATACTCTGTAGTCTTCAGTTGGGGGGGTGGGCTTTATTCTAAAATCTCAAGAGTCACTTGCTCCCTAACCACCCAATGCCGCTTTCAGCTTATAGACTGTCTTCCCCAAATGAAACTGCTACCATTTGCCAGATCTCTGGAAAAATACCAAGAATACTGTTTAGTAACACAAATACATGTTCACAAGGTAAGGCCATAGCCTGCTTTTTGACTTTAGAAAGAATACTGGATTCTCACCATGTAGTTCAGATCAATGAAAGGGTCGTTGATGGCCACAACCTCAACTTTTCCAGAGTTAAATGAAGCCCTGCAGACCAGACGGCCAATGCGGCCAAATCTAGAGAAAGAGAAGAGCAGCCATCACAAGGAAGCAAAATCAGAATTCTCTCTATCTAATTGTTCTAAAAGCAAAAAACCAAAAACAAACCAAAAACCCCAAAACAGAGAATAGTACTTTGAGAAAGTATTAAAAATCAAGTAATTGGGGCATGGGGAGAAGCAGCAGTGATGAGGCACATCACACTGCAGCTTGTGATAACTTGGCAATCAGCTGGAGGGCACTAACTAGACAAGGGCTTAGATCTGAACCTAACCATATTAAGATAAAATCAGGCTTATTCTATAAATATTTTCTGCCTTAGGCACACAAGAAATGTAGCCAACCTCTTTCTGTTATCTAAATACCCGGTGCAAGTCTCACTAAAATGGAGAATCCCAGTTCTTTTCAAATTAGGCTTATTGCCAAAGCCTTCCGAGTAGATTGTGCCCCACATCCTAGACCTGTTCAAATCCTATTCTGGCACCCTGAACCAGCAAGCCAGCGTCTGATGCCCAAGAGAGCTGCATGATCTTGCCTAAAGTTCGGGGCATCTCCCAACACAGAGCCATCATCTGCTCTGGTGAGCTCTGGCCTTTCTCAGTTTCTCCTGTGGCTGCAAGTCAAGGACCAGTGAAAGAAATGGAGGGTAAGTAGAACAATTGCAGCAAGGACACCAACTGAGGGCATGCAACTTCACCTCTGCAAACCTTCCAGAGCCCTACAACTGCAGCAGCTTTTTTTGGGGTCACATGATGAAGGCTTTGTGTTTGAGACAAAGGGCATCTTTTGCATGAGAGGCCAAGCCACCATTTTATTAGCTCTAAAATGCTTGGAAACGGCAGCCAGCTAATCTAAGGGGCAAGAAAAACGTGGACAGAGGAGGCTCTGATCTCTCCACTTTCATCACGAACCTCAAATCACTGCTCAGCAAGTGCATGTGCTTGAAAAGTTACTGCCTGATTTGCAGAGATTCACTGCTCATGGCCACTGCGAGGGTGTTAGATAAGATATTAAACTGCAACGCAGAAATGCAAGTCCTACCCTCCCTGTGAAAGTGCTCTGAGGAATTCCACTTGGCTCACATGGTTTATTCCCAACCAACTTGTGGGAATAAACCAATAAGCAGCTTCCCCTTATCTGAGTCCAAAACCCTCTGAATGCAAAGCATGCAGTCTGCCACTCAGCTCTATGGCAACTCTTACAGGACACTGCTACTATTTCATTAGCAGCCTTGAGATGGGAAAGGTATTGCTTAGACAGGCTCTCTCTCTCTCATGTTGCATCCAGACACCTCTCTCCTTCCTTTACAGCACTATCCCTCCGCTGCAGAAAGGTCAAGCACTAACTTTAGCGCCAGCTCCCCCCGCCCTCCAGCACCAAGCTGCAAGTTATCTGGTTACAGTTTTCTGCCTCCACGGGGTGTTAGTGCAGAAGGTCACATTCTTTGTGGGCCCTTCAGACCAAAAGGCACAGAGTTTCACTTTGATTTGCAGGGCGGGGGAAGCAGCCAGAGTTGCAAAAGATGGGAATAAAAGAGAAGTGGGGCGAGGAGGACCAGGGAGCCCCACTGCTGCTGCTGCTTCCTGCCGCAAGTGATTCAGCAGTTCAAAGCTCAAGGAAGTGAGTCACACCACCACCACTCCTCTCCTGCCTAGGCACATCCTGGCCACTGGCTTGCCCCATGTGCTTTCGCTGCTGCACGCGGAGATCAAGATGGGGAGAAAACCCTTTTGGGTGCCACCTGTTTTAATGGGGCAGCTGGGCCGACAAGGACACAAGAAGATCCTTTTTTCGAGAGGAGCAGCTGCTGGGCGGAGGCAGAGGAGCCGGAGTGACCTTCAGACGTCCTTGCAAAGGACAGGAATGCCAGCCGGGTCCCCCCAAGAACTGCCACAAGAGACAGCAACAGGCAGCCAGGCGCCAGCGCTCTCCCATTGGCTGGAAAGTTCTCCAAGTTCTCCCAGGGGGCAGCCACCCCCCCTACTTCTCCCAGCAACCAGATCTCCTCCTCCTCCTCCCCACTTTACACGCCCCTCCCTCCCTGCCATGCTAAGGCAGCCTCGCCGCACGTCCGCCCCCTCCGAAAACTCACCCGTTAACTCCGATTTTCACCATTTTCGACTCTGGAAATTGTGATCCTGGGAGAGAAAAAAATATATATACCCAGAAATTACAAGGTTGCTTATCTTGCGCCAAAACTCAAGGAGGGCTCTCCCCCCCCCCCGTCACTCCAGCAACCCCACCCCGATTCATGCCCGAGGAACCCCCAGGCTCAAAGGGGTCCTGGTCTCTGCCCTCCACCCCCCATCAGGATAATGTCCCCTTAGGCGGAGAGGGGGACGCCGCCCCACACCCGGCAGAGCCGAGGGAAGCGAAGCTCAGGATCCAAGAGGCAGTGGCGTAGCGTGGATTGTCAGCACCCGGGGCAAGGCAAGTTATTTGCGCCCCCTAACCCGTGGATTTTAGTAGGGGGCAGAGAGCTGCGAGTGTGAGCGCGCCCCCCCCAGATGCTGCGCCCGGCCCCCCTGCACCCCCCACGCTACGCCACTGCCAAGAGGCAACGAAAGTTGCTTCTGATCTTTTTTTTTGGGGGGGGGGGGAGTAGGGGATCAGTGTACTAAAGAAACGCTGCCAGGCTCCGTTTCCTTCCGCCAACCTCTCTCCCCCCCCCCCCCCACGATTAGAAGGCGCTTCCGCGGCCGCCTTTCCAGCGAGGCTCCCCCCCCCCCCTCACGGAAGTCGGCCGGGGAAACTTTGTCACCGTCGCAGCCGAGGGCTGGAGGGCGCGGGGCCCCCGAGGACTGGGCGTGGGGGGGGGGCGAAGAGGAGAAAAGCTCCCGCTTCCCACAGCGAGCCCCCCCTCCGCGCCTCCTCAGAAGGAAAGTCCGCCCCCCCCCAAGTGAGTTCTGTGGGACTTCTTCAGCCTCGCCAAAGCGCCTTCGCTGAGGAGACGCGGCGACTCTGGGAGGGGGGCTCTTCGCCCCACAACCGGCCCCTTCCTCCCCGGCCCCCCATAAACTTTTCCAAAGCAGCAGCAGCAGCGCCGCCTTCCCCGAAATGGCGAGCCCTGCCGCCCTCCCTCGGCGCGCCCCTCCGCCTGGCCTTACCCGAGGGGTCCCTGACCTAACTCAGCTCCGCCGTGCAGTGAGGAGGTGAGGAGGCAGGGCCCGGCGCCCGGCCCTTTATACCTCCCCGCATGGTAATGGCCAGGCCCGGCCCCGAGCGCAGGCGCCGAATCAGCGCCCGAGGGGAGGCGCCGGGCGGCCCGGGTGGCGCGAGGGGAGGCTCCCGGCCCCGCTTCCTGCCCCATTCAGATGGAAATAGCCCTGCCTCCTTCCCGCCAAATCGCCTCACCACCAGCCTTTTGTTTGGGGGCGGAGGGATACCACCAAAAAACGGGCACCTCAGAGGGCAGAATTTCCATTACTTACCCATTAATCGACCTCGAGAAAGTTGAAGGCCTCGGAGTGGATTCGCTACTAGAAGCGCTTTCCTCAGTCCAGGAAGGGATGAACAAGCAGCAGCAAGTCAGGCCTTCCTGGCGGCATAAATTCCCTTCCCTTCTCCAACCTTCCCGTCTGGAATGCGCCCGCCCTTCTTACTTAGGTTAACAGCACCTGGGCAGAATAGCACCATTCCAACAAAAGGGGGCTTTTTTTGGTGCTGAACTGAGGCCCTGAACCTGCCATGGCAGCTTGCTGAGATTTTCAAAGCTCAGAGGATGGATAGGCCTTGTTGTTCATGGACTCCTGCCTGGCCACCTAAATACAGTACCGGCCATTGGTCAGGGATTTTTGGGGCCCACATTAGCCATAAAGGTGGCATGGAACCTCCATGCTGGAGGCAGTCTACCTTCCAAGCCACCAGCCCTCCGCTGCTGGAAACAGAAGGCAGTTTTGGAGAGCTGTCTTTGGAAGACAGAGTGGCCATAAGGTCCACAGATGCTTCTTTCTGCAGTTACAGATAGGTAGCCGTGTTGGTCTGCCATAGTCAAAACAACAAAATTCCTTCCAGTAGCACCTTAAAGACCAACTAAGTCAGTTCTTGGTATGAGCTTTCGTGTGCATGCACACTTCTTCAGGTATCTGAAGGTGGATGACACATGGGCATTAGGCTTTGTAAGCAAGATGCAGAGGACTCAGATCTGGTTCGCAGACACCCCTCTAGCAGAGACATCACCTTGCCAACAAAGGTCTGTATAGTTAAAGCTTTGGTTTTCCCAGTAGTGATGTATAGAAGTGAGAGCTGAACCATAAAGAAGGCTGATCGCCGAATAATTGATGTTTTTGAATTCTGGTGCTGGAGGAGAGTCCCATGGACTGCAACAAGATCAAACCTCTCCATTCTTAAGGAAATCAGCCCTGAGTGCTCACTGGAAGGACAGATCCTGAAGCTGAGGCTCCAATACTTTGGCCACCTCCTGAGAAGAGAAGACTCCCTGGAAAAGACCCTGATGTTGGGAAAGATGGAGGGCACAAGGAGAAGGGGACAAGATGGTTGGACAATGTTCTCGAAGCTACCAGCATGAGTTTGACCAAACTGCGGGAGGCAGTGGAAGACAGGAGGGCCTGGCATGCTCTGGTCCAGGGAGTCACGAAGAGTTGGACACGACTAAACAACAACAACAACACTAGAATTACTATGCATTTCATTGGCCAGCAGCTAGATGCCTGAACTGAATGGAGGAGTGTGGAGTTTTATCATGGGCTGAGTTAAGAGCATCAGCCCCTGACACAGATTATGCCGTCTAAGGACCCACTCAAAGTCATCCCTGGGGAAGTGCCACTTGGGCCAAGACTCTCAGCAGAACCTGCAGCAAAGCCTTTGGTACTGCCTAATTCCTTCATTCCTCTCCCCACCTCGGTGGCTCTTTTGTTGTTGTTGTTTAGTCGTGTCCAACTCTTCGTGACCCCCTGGACCAGAGCATGCCAGGCACTCCTGTCTTCCACTGCCTCCAGCTCAAGGCAAAATAAAATAATATAAAAACACACCTACATGGAAGAGCAGTTCTGGGTGGATATTTATCTCTCAGAAAGGAAACCCTTCTGGCCTAGGAGTGTCTATGGGCCAATTGTTGTTTGGTCGTTTAGTCGTGTCCGCCTCTTCGTGACCCCCTGGACCAGAGCACGCCAGGCACTCCTGTCTTCCACTGCCTCCCGCAGTTTGGTCAAACTCATGCTGGTAGCTTCGAGAACACTGTCCAACCATCTCGTTCTCCGCGGCTATTAAGGAACGCATATATCACAGTTAATACGGTAAGAGGGCGCAAAGCGAAACCCAGCCTTCCAACCCAGGCATGCATGGGGGTTGGGAGAAATAGGTTTCCTTCCAGCCTCTCCCATCCCCCCCCCCGAATAATTAACAGCTCGTTTCCCAAGCAACAACAGACGTGCTCCCCCCCCCCGGGTTGTTTTTTTTTTTTTTGGAAATGTTTCCCTTAGATTTGTTATTTCCCAGTCTTGCACATATTGTAACCTTTTATTGATTTTACATCTCACCCCACCTTCCAGGATGGGAAATAAAATCAATAAGAGAGAGCAACGTACAGACACCAGTTCAGGGGAAATATGCTTGGAATAGGGTTAGCATGGATCTTTCTGAACTCTTCAAGCTCATCTATGTCCCGCTAAGTTCGGAGGGACCAAGCCGCGCGTAACTGCGTAAAAAGAGGAAGAAATAATGACATTGGAAAACTGCTACATTTAGTTACAAGGAAAATTCAGACTGAAGGGACCGGGGGAAGTCAAGCAACATGTTTATGACGTTGGAAGTTTAACTATTCAATCAATTTCTATTGTTTATGTGTTAGTTGTTATATATTTTTAATTTGTTGTTATTTGCTGTACTTGTTTTATGTTGTTTTTCTTTTTTCTTTTCATTCTCTGTTTCATTTGTTTTTACAGTGTGTGTTATATTTATATAAACTGAATAAACATTATTGCAAGAAAAAAGAAAAAAGAGGAAGACATTGCGATGCAATGTATCGCTTGCCTTTTGCGCTACATTTGTATCCGGCACGCCAAACTCCGGAGGCAGCAAGGTCGCTTCTATCCTGGGCTAAACCAACGAACATTGCTTCCCTGATTTAATTTTACAAGAGGGCCAACCAACCCCCGCTCCGTTTTTGTGTTATATTCTCTTATAACATGGTGTTCCATCCTGCCTAGTTTTCTTGCTTCAGATTCAACGCCCCAGATGCGTACGAGGAAGGCCAGCCCTGTGATTTCTTGGCGACCAGGAAAAAAGTGTGTGTCCTTTTTGTAACTGAAGATTTAATGGAAGTTTTAACACAAACCTTTATAAAATGCAGCAAACACTGTAGTGAAACTGAGTAACGCAGAACATGGTAAAAACCCTGAAAGTAGGACAAATTAGGCTGCGCCGAAAGGATGAAGGACACACCTTTCTTAACTCTCGCGAAGCTAGACACCCTAGCCTTAGATAATACAGTTAAATAATCTAAGAGGTTACGCGTCGTTAATTGGAATTATGTTGAAATCGATGAGACATAAAGTTGCATCAGCTGGGCTCCCAAATATGCATGTCTGGGAAACGTCTAGCCCTTGCAATCGAGTCTTATCCGCGTTTACCGAGGAGGAAGTCCCGTTAATTTCTGCAGACCTTAACTTAACTTCAATTTAAACGAGACTGCAGACTCTTAGACGCAGCCCTCATATCATGGGGAACAGTTGAGACGGTTTGGGGATGACACTGGATTTGTTGGGAGTTATTTTTTAAAAAGTGGAGGATCCGTGTAGATCCGCGTTTTACCCATTCGCTGTGTGAATCAGGGCAGAAAGTTCCAAATACAATGGGCCAACTTTTGCAAAACGCTCCCTCTCCCTACAAGGGCTGCTCTCCCCATTTCCCTCGCCCCCGATTGGGGCTCTTTGTTGGCTCTGCTGCGATTTGCTCATTGACCCAGCAACGCCCGCCGACCCGCTTCTTCCCCGTAACAGCAGCAGCGGCAGCGTGACCCGCATCTCTAATAAGGCCAGGCGAGGGGAAGTCTCCCCCAGGGCTCTACCCGAGGGACGTGACAGCGGAAATCCCGCCTTCCCCTTTGCAGTTTGGGGTTTGCATGCGCAAACAGGAGCCAAGGGCGCCCTGCCAGTCGTCGCTGGATGCAACAGGCGCGAGAGGGGCAGAGGGTTTGGAAGGAAGGTCCGAGAAGAAGCACTTTCCCCCGAGCAGCTCCCGGAAGGCGCTAGCCCGAGAAGCAGGGAGGGAGCATGCAGGTAGTGTTTGGGCGCAAGCGTGCCTGGAGGCTGAGCAGGGTGAGGTTGCAGCGGTGGAACGGGCAGCGCCCGCCTACTTGCTGCAAGACTGTGCTACGTGCTGGGAAGGAAACGTCTCAAACCTAGGCAATGGATCTAGGCCGAAGCAGCAGCTTCCCAGTGCTGGAACAGCGCCACTACTACCACCACCGTAGTGAAATGTGCAAAACGTAAACGGACTCTCGCCAAAAAGCAAATTACTAGCTGAAGAGTACAGCAGCGGGAGAGCAAGCAACAAGAGAGTTGCAAAGTGCACCATATCTAGAGGAAAGAGAATGTGTGACAAAGGGATGCTGCGGGGTAAAGGCACCATTTAGGCCAGAGTAGGGGCCTAAGGTGACCTTCCAGGCCATACTGTCTCTGGCCCTCAAAACTCTTCCCCAGGCTGCACAGCTCGCTAGCCTTGCTTTGCACCCCAAGTGCATCTACCCAGCTAGAATGCGGCCTTGACCTCTGTTGTCATTTGCTTGTCTAGATGGAGGCTACAGGGGGGGGGTGTGTGCAGAAAGTAGCCTAGGGTACAAAGGTAAAATGTACATTTATTGCTCCTCTCACTTTTGCCTCTGGCCCCACCCCCACTAGCTTGTGCCCCTCCCTCAAAGTTACTCGGAAGGGAATGCAACCATTGGGCTGAAAAGGGTTCCCCACCGCTGAGGTAGGCTATGGTTTATTGGAGAGTAAAGGTAAAGGGACCTGTGACCATTAGGTCCAGTCGTGGCTGACTCTGGGGTTGTGGCACTCATCTCACTTTATTGGCTGAGGGAGCCGGCGTACAGTCATGTGTCCAACATGACTAAGCCGCTTCTGGCGAACCACAGCAGCACACGGAAACGCCGTTTACCTTCCCACCGAAGTGGTACCTATTTATCTACTTGCACTTTGACGTGCTTTCAAACTGCTAGGTGGGCAGGAGCAGGGACCGAGCAACGGGAGCTCACCCCATCGCGGGGATTCGAACCGCTGATCTTCTGATCGGCAAGTCCTAGGCTCTGTGATTTAACCCACAGCGCCACCCGTGTCCCTTCCACCGCTGAGGTAGGCTATGGTTTATTGGAGAGACCACTGACTAATTTCCAGTGGGCCCACCTGGCACCTGCTGATGTAACTTCCTCCTTCTTCAAAGTGGCATGGAGCGCAGAAACATCTGGCATTAAAGACACGGTGTGGAAAACATGAGAGAGTTGACATTTAGCCGAGTTGCAGTTTGCCATAGGGCACTGTGATGAATTCAGGTGATGAATTCAAATGTGTCACTTGACATAGTCCTGAGAAGCCTACATGTGATCTGGCCGATAATACCTTTAGTTTTAAAATGGTTGCCCTGCTGAATTAAAAGACAATAAGGCAAAATATATCTTCCAATGGGACTTCTTACCAACCTAGCACCAGAGTAAAATGTCTGCAGACAATATCCAGTGGCCTCTTAACTGAATGCAGATTAGGACATTTGATGCTGATAGGGGCCAAGGAACACTAGCAGAATCTGAAACACTGTGTTCCAGACTTGTGGCCTCTGAGAGGCAGAGATGTCACTCTTACTGTTTGTGTAGGAAAGACATTCAGTGGTAGAGCATCTCTTCTGCATGCAGAAGGCATCAGATCCAATCCCTGGGATTTCCAGGTAGGGTTGGGAATGTTCTGTCTCACTCCCTGAAGAGACACTTCTAGCCGGTGCAGACAACACTCAGGTAGCTGAACCAGGAGTCTCAGCAATAGTGAGATTTTGCAATTAGTAAAGGGACCCCTGACCATTAGGTCCAGTTGTGGCCGACTCTGGGGTTGCGGCGCTCATCTCGCTTTATTGGCTGAGGGAGCCAGCATACAGCTTCCAGGTCATGTGGTCAGCATGACTAAGCCGCTTCTGGCGAACCAGAGCAGCGCACGGAAACCCCGTTTACCTTCCCGCTGGAGCAGTACCTATTTATCTACTTTCATTTTGACATGCTTTCAAACTGCTAGGATGGCAGGAGCAGGGACCGAGCAACAGGAGCTCACCCCGTCGTGGGGATTCGAACCGCCGACCTTCTGATTGGCAAGCCCTAGGCTCTGTGGTTTAACCCACAGCGCCACCCGCGTCCCTTGCACCACCCACACAATTATGATGGACAAAAAGACTTTTAATGGATTAATGAATCCAATTGACAACAATTGCATCATCATTATTGCTTTCCTAGCACTGAATTCCAGGAAATCCAAAGTCCTAAGCTAGTGATAGGAGAACCAAAACAGACTCAACACTGCCAGGATTTAACAAATTGGTGCATAGCTCTTGCAGTTATGTAAAGACACCTGGGAGATGAGGTCCTCTGTGATTAGTGCCCACAAGTTCTTAACTAGCCACCCAAACCCTTGCATGCACACACACATTTCTCCAAATGCCAGTTTAAAAAATCAAGGTTGCACTCTCTTGGGATTCTGAGCAGAACCACAGATCGAAAGATCAATCTTTTTTTTAAAAAACAACAACAACCTGCCACTGAAATTTTGTAGCTTTTGCAGTGGAACTCTTGATTTGTTCCTTGACCTATGTGGCTCTGCAAAACAGGACAAAAAAGGCTGATGAGATGATGGGAGGTGCCGTCTTCAAGAGACGCTGGAGAAAGTTCATTTGGCTCAGGAGGTAACCCGATTCTCATCACTCAGCTGCTGTTCCCAATACTACTGGAGGACCAAGGCACTAAGTTTAGCCCTGGCTGAGGTTATGACCTTTAACGAAAGGCCAGGGGGACGGTTTATAACTTGATACTAAAAGGATGCCAAGGAAGGCAGGAAAGACCCCGTTGCCACGGTCTGCCCTAGGATGATAAATCCCTCTATTGGATATGGGCTACTATGTGGCAAGCCAGCAGAAACGGTGAGGCCCCAGGCTGAGTGTGGATTGTGGCCTTTAATCTCCACCAACCCTCCGGCAGGCAGCAAAAGGAGCAGGTGCACAGAGGCTCTGAGAAGGCACAAGACTGTCATAGGATTAGAGGTGGTGCGCTGGGTATAATCTTTGGGGTCCCCTCAAAGCCTGCATTTTTATATCTGGAAGATGGGATTCTGCAGAGAGGTTTCTAAAATGGTTGAAGCCATCTGCCAAGTCATGCCTCTTTTGCAAGACTGAAGAGTACATGTAGTTGGTGGGCCACATAAACTACTACTAGCTGCAGCTGCTCTTGAAAAGTGAGCTAAATGGTGAGGCCATCTCCCTACTCCCCTGGATGGAGGAGACACCATCTGTGAGTGACAAAGAAAAGAAAAGTCCTGGGGCCAATGTAATAAATTGAGCTAGAAAGAAACACATTATCTACTTGCCCTCTGTCCTGAATCCAGAGTTATGGCTTGAATACATGCATAAAGAAAGCCATACAGTGATACCTCGGGTTAAGTACTTAATTCGTTCCGGAGGTCCGTTCTTAACCTGAAACTGTTCTTAACCTGAAGCACCACTTTAGCTAATGGGGCCTCCTGCTGCCTCCAGAGCCCGATTTCTGTTCTCATCCTAAAGCAAAGTTCTTAACCTGAGGTACTATTTCTGGCTTAGTGGAGTGTGTAACCTGAAGCATATGTAACCTGAGGTACCACTTTATATCCTAAAGACAGCAAAAATGCATCATCGTATCCAGCGATACCAAACCCAAGGTATGCAGGTGCACCCCTTATTTCACTTGCCGCTCAGGAGGTTGGGGTACACATAATACATTGCTGCAAGAGTGGATTTAGAATACAGTGGTACCTCGGGTTAAGAACTTAATTCGTTCTGGAGGTCCGTACTTAACCTGAAATTGTTCTTAACCTGAAGTACCACTTTAGCTAATGGGGCCTCCTGCTGCCGCCGTGCCACCGGAGCACAATTTCTGTTCTCATCCTAAAGCAAAGTTCTTAACCCAAGGTACTATTTCTGGGTTAGCGGAGTGTCTAACCTGAAGCGTATGTAACCCAAGGTACCACTGTAGTAGAATTGTAGCACGGAGACTTTGATGGCAATATGCTCTGGGCTACTACGAAGGAAAGTGGTTTTAAGAGTCTCGAAGCATTTGCACAATCCGAGTGTTCTGTTTGATGAGCAAACAATTGCCAGCAAGGACTCTGCTTGCAGGGGCCAGAGGACAAATGACACAGGCACATCAAATGCTAACGTTCACCTGAAGTTTGTACTATCACCAGAACACCCTAGTACTTTGTGGTGGGAGGTGCCAGCTGGGAAAACACCCATTTATTAGGAACATAGGAAGTTTCCTTACACAGAGTCAGACTGGCATCTGCCTTGCAGAGAGAGTCTTTCTCAGCAACACCTGGGGAGGCTGAGGGCTGGACCTGGGACCTTTTGCATACAAAACACATCCTCTGTCATTGAGCTATGCCTGTTTCCCAACCACTAAACTCTCACTCGTTTAGTTATGGCTCATAGTTAGAATCATAGAATCATAGAGTTGGAAGAGACCCCAAGGGCCATCGAGTCCAACCCCCTGCCAAGCAGGAAACACCATCAGAGCACTCCTGACATATGGTTGTCAAGCCTCTGCTTAAAGACCTCCAAAGAAGGAGACTCCACCACACTCCTTGGCAGCAAATTCCACTGTTGAACAGCTCTTACTGTCAGGAAGTTCTTCCTAATGTTTAGGTGGAATCTTCTTTCTTGTAGTTTGGATCCATTGCTCCGTGTCCGCTTCTCTGGAGCAGCAGAAAACAACCTTTCTCCCTCCTCTATGTGACATCCTTTTATATATTTGAACATGGCTATCATATCACCCCTTAACCTCCTCTTCTTCAGGCTAAACATGCCCAGCTCCCTTAGCCGTTCCTCATAGGGCATCGTTTCCAGGCCTTTGACCATTTTGGTTGCCCTCCTCTGGACACGTTCCAGTTTGTCAGTGTCCTTCTTGAACTGTGGTGCCCAGAACTGGACACAGTACTCCAGGTGAGGTCTGACCAGAGCAGAATACAGTGGCACTATTACTTCCCTTGATCTAGATGCTATACTCCTATTGATGCAGCCCAGAATTGCATTGGCTTTTTTAGCTGCCGCGTCACACTGTTGGCTCCTGTCAAGTTTGTGGTCAACCAAGACTCCTAGATCCTTTTCACATGTACTGCTCTCAAGCCAGGTGTCACCCATCTTGTATTTGTGCCTCTCATTTTTTTTGCCCAAGTGCAATACTTTACATTTCTCCCTGTTAAAATTCATCTTGTTTGTTTTGGCCCAGTTCTCTAATCTGTCAAGGTCGTTTTGAAGTGTGATCCTGTCCTCTGGGGTGTTAGCCACCCCTCCCAGTTGGGTGTCATCTGCAAATTTGATCAGGATGCCCTTGAGTCCATCATCCAAGTCGTTGATAAAGATGTTGAATAAGACCGGGCCCAAGACACAACCCTGTGGCACCCCACTAGTCACTTTCTCCAGGATGAAGAGGAACCATTGATGAGCACCCTTTGGGTTCGGTCAGTCAGACAGTTACAAATCCACTGAGTTGACCCCTGTGGTATATTTTAGGGCTTGAAGCCGGGTGGGTGGGGAAGAAACATGGCAGCAAGTGGATAAAGTTGAAAGGCGAGATTGATAAGGCCCGGCAGTGAGAGCTGTGTCTCTGCCATAGGAAGATCGCAATATACTACACTTTATCTTTGAGCATTTTCTCTCAATGAAGCTGCTTCTTTCATAGCACATCACAATCTTTCAGCACCTTGTCAGTTGCAGCAATATTTTATAGCATGTTTGCCATGCTAGGAAAAGCTTTTACAATTTCTGCCTCTTAACGTGAAACATATTCAAGAGGCAATAGCTCAATATGCACAAATGCCAATAACTGGAAAGGAAATTACATTCCAACCAAAGAATGGTTGCATAAATTATGCAAATACTTGGAATTAGCAAAGTTGACTGATTTGATAAGACAAAAACCAAAAAATATAATCCTGAAACAATGGAAATGCTTAAATGATTATTTATGTAGACAAGGATTAAACGTAAGGTATTGATTGTGTTTAGAATAGATTTAGAAAACTTATTGATCAGAATATTTGGGTGAGATTGTATGGGGAAAATACGGAATAACAGATACAATCTTGCTTAAAATGTATATAGGAAGTGCAGTGTAAGCAATGGAAGCCAATCAATGAAGTTTTATTATTATTTTCATATTGAGATATTTGTAAAATGAACTTGGAAGAAATTCTTCCAACTTTTGTTCTTGTTTCCTCTTTATTTCCCCCCTCTTTTGTTCTTTTTTAATATGTATGTGCTTATTTGAAATATATATGTATGTATTTTCAATATTTTGCAACAATTGTTAAATAAAAAAATAATTAATAAACAAAACAAAACTCCACATTATCAAATGCAGTAAAAAGCTCATGTCACCTCAACTTCCAGCGCTGACTAATGAAAAAATTTGGGATCCTGGCAGCTGGTAATCTCAGCTGTGTAAAGTGGTAGGATACTGCTTTAAAAGTGCATTGCAGATGGAGCTACACACACATGCATCTATGACTTTAGAGATTTGTTCAAGTCTGACAAAAGCTGCGATAAAGAAATGGTGTTCATGGGTCAGGTGCCTGTGGCAGCAATCTTCAGGCTGAGCAGGAGCTGCTCTTTCTATGAGGTTATGCGAGAGAATATTCATCGTTGCAGCATGCCAGCCAGCCTAGGCCTTGACCAGGCCTATCATCCTTAAATGCAGTGGTGGTAGCCTTTCAAAGGCTAAAAACATTTCTGATACCCTTCCCTGCCTTCTGACCACAGCTTGGAAAATGAGACTCAAGATTAACTTGGAGCTTCCTGAAAAATGCTGTCGCCGAGATACTGGGGGTTGTGCTGCCATCTGCTGGTAATAGCTTGCAACCCCATCTCACATATTTTCTGTAACTCCCCTATAATTAGCAACTGTTTTCCCCCCTCTAAACCATTTTGTTATATGCTTTAGATACATGGTTGCTCTGCTAAGTAATTTTCTATGCCTGTGAGCAAGAGCCAGAATGAATTGATGCTGTAATGGTATTTAACACTAGGGTTGATTTAATAAAGCATTTTCTGTCATCAGGTTTCAAATACTGGAGATATAAGGCTCTATACCAGATGTCAAAGACATCTGAAGGCAGCCTTGTTTAGGGAAGCTTTTAATGTTTAATATAATGTATTTTAATATTCTGTTGGAAGCCGCCCAGGGTGGCTGGGGAAACCACTGGGGTATAAATAAAAAATTATTATTATTAGCAGGTATTTTTTTCATATGTGGTGGAACTGTCAGCTCATATGATCTGCATCCAATACTTTTACAGGGTCGATATTTGCTTTAGATCCTTGTTTGTTGTATTTAATGTTATGCATGTAGGTCTAGATTTGTTAATTGCATGGTTGTCCAAGGGTAGTCAACCTTTTTATACCTACCGCCCACGAATGCATCTTTCTTGATGGTAAAATTTCCTTACCTCCCACCAGTGCTCGATGGAAAGATTCAGCTTGTGCTGTAGAACCCCCTACCGCCCACCTAGAATTGTGAAACACCCACTAGTGGGTGGTAGAGACCAGGTTGTCAACCCCTGGTCTAGACAATGTAGAGACCCCAAGATACTCAATGTTTAAATTTGGCAGAGATGACTGATATAACACGCACACACACAATTGGGTATGCAATGG
Source organism: Podarcis melisellensis (assembly GCF_964234715.1). Classification (NCBI taxonomy): domain Eukaryota; kingdom Metazoa; phylum Chordata; class Lepidosauria; order Squamata; family Lacertidae; genus Podarcis; species Podarcis melisellensis. Next base: position 37,610,772 of record NC_138534.1, on the reverse strand, counting down.
ATGGTTCAGTTGACAAGTGAACAGACTTTATTCAATGCTGGATTAGGCACTGTGATCACATAACTTTGGATAGGAGCATGTTTGTATTAATTACATTTATTGTGATTACATTTTTTACATTTTAAAAAGTGATACACATGAGAGGCTTTTCAAAGGCCAATTTTGAAAATCCGGGACCGATCGAAAATGCAAGGATAGTTCTTATGAGCGAATGGCACATATTTTCTCAAGGCCTAGGCTGCCCTTTTACTATCTTTTTTTGCACCTTCACCTCCTTTGAAAACCCATGGGGCAGAGAGGCTGCGCAATCTCCATGTTGTGATGCAAGAACTCAAAGTCCAAGCTTGCATTCTGCATTGCTTTAGCATATACAAAAACCTGGAGAAGCAATACTTCCAAAACCCAGAGAGCTTTACTCCCAAATTAACCAGGAGAGAGTCTATGCAGGGTGTCTTCATCTCCGAGCACGGCGGGATGAAGCACGTAAAATGGGAGTCGTTTTGCTTGGTGTCTCCGCATCCGTCAGTTCGGCAGAGAGTTCTGAAAGAGAAGAAAGCAACAGCTGGCTTGGGAGGGAAATGGCCTGTGCACTGGGTGACAGCTGCAGAAAGCTTCCAGCAACAATCTCCCGTTTAATGAAATTCTAACCCACTTTTCAATACATAAACATTTCCAGGGTGGCTAACGGATCAAACAGGAAACGAAGGAAAGGCACAAGAGGTGGCTTTATGTATTCATGTCTCCATTGGGGGGGGGGGGGGAGACCATTCCAAAATGAGACCCCTCCATCTCAATGTTCAGGCACATACAGAACATAATCTCACCGTCCTCTGGGGCGTTCTCCTCATCGCTAGAGAAGACAACAGCAATTTTGAGCCTTGAAGTCTTTCTGCGGGGTTTGGAAACCCGGGGCTCTGGAGTGGTGAAGGACGAGTCTGCCTCTCTGTTGGCTGCACGCAAAGGACGTCGTCGGGAGCCTGCGTAAGAAGTGGGAGTTTGAAGAAGCTACAAGAACACAGACTGAACGTGCAAATTATTAAGTAGATACTACATTCTTCATAAGGCAAAAGTGGGACTTTTTAAAAAAGTTCTATTTTGGGGCATGTTAAAAAAACACACCCAAAACCACACATACCTTTTCCTAGCCTGTCATGGATGTTTCAGTTGAGATTCCTGCACTGCAGGGGCTGGAGTAGATGACCCTCAGGGTCCCCTCCCATTTTTACAATTTTGATTCCTAAAGTTTTCCCAAGCCTACTTCTACACGGGACAATTCCGGTGCAAAGTGCTTTACATACCATCTCCAAGTGTGCCGCCCCACAGCTGAGATGGAAGGTACAAGCTCTGGAGGCTAACAGAAATCTGCAAGTTATACTGCCAAATCGCTGAAAGTTTTTCCCCCAGTATCCCCAGTATTTTTTGTGTGCTTTTGTTAAAAGAAAAAAAGGCTGGTCAAGATTTCTCGTTTCAAAGAAAACACGAATGTTTTTCTACAACAGGTGTACAAAAATCATGGAATAAGGACGGCCATTCTTTAATCAACTGTGATAAGCTACCCCAGGACTTGCTTTTACAAGCCTTATCAGCTGCTGATGCAAGAGAGAGAGTGAGCAACATCACGGCAGAGGTGTGTTAGAACTGAGGTGAAACTGTCAAGCTTCCTTGCTATTTTTGCTTTTGGATGCTGTTAATGTAATTTTAAGGGACGCGGGTGGCTCTGTGGGTTAAACCACAGAGCCTAGGACTTGCCAGTCAGAAGGTCAGCGGTTCGAATCCCCGCGATGGGGTGAGCTCCCATTGCTCGGTCCCTGCTCCTGCCAACCTAGCAGTTCAAAAGCACACCAAAAAGTTCAAGTAGATAAATAGGTACCACTCCGGCAGGAAGGTAAACAGCGTTTCCGTGCGCTGCTCTGGTTCGCCAGAAGCAGCTTAGTCATGCTGGCCACATGACCCAGAAGCTGTACGCCAGCTCCCTCTGCTAGTAAAGCAAGATGAGTGCCGCAACCTGAGAGTATTCCGCGACTGGACCTAATGGTCAGGGCTCCCTTTACCTAATGTAATTTTGTTAGATTTGAATTGCTGTTTCATATTGTTAAATTTGCTATTGCTATTTTATTACGTTATTATTAAACTGTTTTGTAGTATTTGATTTTGAAATGCATTTCTCTTTGCTGTAAGCCGCTTTGAGCATGATTTTTCTGTGGGAAAGACAAATAATACAATGGGTGACTGATGGAAGTCCTGTTCATTGTGTATAATTCCCAGTGTCTCTTGCTGTACCCTCTTTGCACCTGTTGCGCCATAGCGGCCTTGAGTCCAATTCTTCCTAACCCCTCAAGAGTTTAGAAAATATTCAAAGACTTGTTAAAAAAAACACCCTATCAAGCTGGTGAAGATTTGGCACTTTGCTTTAGCAGGCAACCCTGAGCGTTCATGCTGCCGAAAGGTGTTAGTGCAAACTCTTAAAACTGTGGACATACTTGCTGCTGCTTTCTTTGTCGTCCGGGGCGCAGGAGTATTTCTGACTTTGTGGTCTATTGACTCCCCAGGAGGATCTTCAGCGAGAGAGTCCAGGCCCCTGTTGTGGCATGCGCGGAGCTTCTGCTCGAATTCTTCAGCAAGAGCCTGATAAATGACACCCCATGCAAAAGCAGAAATCAACACATATCACAAAGCAAGGGAAATATTGCGTGTCTGGATGCCAGCAGTTGAAGAAGCTTTCACTTTTGTTTCGGGAGAAAAATGGCAGCCACTTCCCTGCCCTACTGGGGGGGGGGGGGGGGAGAGAGACGGACACAAAACACAACAACGGCCCTCACCTTCATCTCAGGCTTCGTGGACATCCTGCGAAGCCGGCCCAAGACAGTCAGGAAGCAGTTGTAGACAGCTGCATCCTGAAGCTTGTCAGCAAAGCAATCAAAGTTGTCTTGCATCTTGCGAAGACCTCGTTCTGTGAGAGGAAGCAAGGTGAGGCAGTACGCCAGGTCATGGTGCTGACGCTCCGTTCTGCAGGAGAGAGACAAAAAAGCAACCTGCCTTCAGCTTCAGGGATTGCAAACCAGTTGAAATAAGTCTTGTCTTTGCCACAGTGGCCAGGGGATTCTGCTCTAGGTGGAAGTGCCCTGGCTTGCCCTGAGCTAGAAGCCTGCAACGGCTCTGCACTTCTGCTGCAAAGCACAGAGCCCAAACAGATCCCAGATTGAAAATGAGGGCTGGGTTTCATCCACTCTCCTCTGTAGTGCCAAAGCCCTTGCCTTTCCCTTGCCATGATGAGCAAAGCTGTCAAACCCTGGTTCAAGGTTTACAACACTAAGGAGATACTAATGCCTAGCTCTGATAAGAGCTGGGAAATTTCATACTATTTTCCATAACAGCCAGTGCAAGAGTAGTTGGAAATTGGTAGTACAATGATTTGGGGCCTTTCGTGGAAGGCGGAATATGAGATTTTGAACACAGAAACAACTAAAGGAAGCATTATCCAGTAGTGTAGCAAAGCACACTGAACACAAGATTTTACTAATGTTATGCTTGGGTTGCTAATTCGCTTTGTTGAAGCATTGCAGAAAATCTTGGCTGGCTGTAGCTGCCGCCTCAGTTTCTGGCAAGTATTCAAACTGGACAAAGAGCTTCTTTCTAAATAATCAGCACACAACCTAGAAAAAAAAAAAGGCTGCAGACACTGCCATTTAGGCACACCTCTTTCATAGCACTGTAAAGGATTTCTATGCCCTAGTCATTACCTCTCCCCTTAAAACTAGGAAAACACCCTTTTTAATTTCAGGAAAAAAACCTCAGGAAAGCGTGCCTTCACTAGCTTCGAAACAAAATATATATACTCCACCCTAGCAACGTTGCAACTATGGCAAATAAGGAAATGACAACTAGTTCTGTTTCTTTCTTTTTTTGGCCTGCCCGTAATAATTCCTGCAAGGACACTATGCAGCAACTTCAGAGACACAGGGTGCAGTTCTGACGGACTTTCTCCCTGCCAGGGAGAGAATACAGTCTGGCAGGATCAATCCCTCCACACCCAGGAGCACTACAGGCTTCTACAGCTATTGGTCCACTGGTCAACAGATGAGCCCAGACAGTCTTGCCCACTGAACTGTCTCCCAGGCAGGTCAAGTGCTATTCATTGTCTATTTGTAACTTCCTAAGACAGTAGTAACAGTGAGCTTTTGCTCTCCATGACTCGTTACCATACTTCAGGGATGCAAGCACATCCTTTCCATCCAATTCTCACCCACCAAGTTCCTCATTCCAGAGCCTACGGCTTCTAATTTCAGGATCTAGCAGACTGAGATAGGTTGTTCCCAGATAGCACATTTCCCTAGCAATTCCTCACTCACCGAGAAGTCCGGAACCGCTGACAAAGCTTTTCCACCAAGCTCTCTGTCTGCTTCTCCTTTGTGATATAAGAGAAGAGCTGCCTGTGGAGGAGAGTAGAAAGAGGAATGAAGGAGGCAGTGGTTGTTGGCCCCCAGGGTTCCATAGTTTCACACAGACTCTCCTACTGCAGCTTCCCTATATCAGCAGGAGCTACAAAGAGTCAGAAGGAGCCAAAAGGAGAGAAGCCTATCCAAACATCCGACGCCGGAATTTACAATGCTAGTCGAATATACAAAAGCATTGTTATCAAGAATGGCAGATTCCCTCTCTGAAAACAGTCTTTAGCAGTGGAGGGAATCGGGAATGTTACCATGTAATATTGAAATTAAAAGTGTATCACTGAGCCTTACAGGGACCCGTATGATGAGAAGAGACTCAGACCTCCTCTAAACAAACGTGTAAGAGTCTCACCAAGCCCTCTCTGCAAACTTGAATAGACTTGGGATCCCAAAAGGCTGCTGTATCCTGCAGGAGCCTTAAAACAGGACAGGCGTTTAGGGAAAGTTTGGCTCCCATTGTGACCCCTTAATACAGCTTACCTGGGTAAGACCAAGGATCCAAACAGCGGCCAACCAAATATCTCTGGGAAACCCACAAGCAAGGTGTGAAGGAAGCAACATGCCTTCACCGATTTGCCTCCCAGAAACTGGCATCTCTGAACCAGGAGATTCAAATTACCCAGTCCGTCCCCAGCCTGACACACTGTTCTGTTTTCCGTTTTATATTTAGCAAGCATTTTAGGACAGCCACTTGCAAATTTGGCCTGGTACCACAGCTGCACCCTTCTGTCAGTCTGGGCACACGGGAAGTTCTGTGCCTCAAAGGAGGGGTGGGTGGGAAACACAAAGCCAAAACAAGGCTACCTCATAACGATGCGGAAAGGCTGCTCCTCTATGCCAGAGTCTGGATCTGAGAGACGACTGATGATGTCCGGAAGCAAGTTGTACACAGCGTTATCCTGCATGGAAAGGAGCAGAGGTTGTTGAATCGTTGCCCCAGTCCACTATTTGTGCCCTGAAGATGGACCCCTGGGTTTTGGGGGATTCTTGGTTAAGATACACACTAAAACCAAGATGGGAGTCTGACCCAGAGACTGTATTTTTGTTTTTTAGCTAGGGATACAGAGAGAAGCATTTTTGACCGAGTGCAAGCACAGCCACCTGCAAACAAGCCTAGAAAGAGCATAAGGACTCTTTCGCTCCTTGGGATAAGCAGGTGCCACTTTTAGCATGAAGTACAGAAGGATACTTTCAGAGAATGTGAGAAGAGGAGGAGGATACTGTCTAACATCAGAATATCAAGCAAAATAGTTTTGTTTTGTTTTTGCTTCTTGGTGGAGAAAGTAGCAATTTGATCTGTTTTGGAACATTTAAATATACAATCAAAGCAACACACCGGAAAATGTTCTAACAGTTCACGATTAAGAACATTTAGTTCTGGTGACCACTGAACAGGGACTCACAAAGTTTGGCTGACCTTGGTTGCCTGGATCCCTCCCAACTGGCCTTTTGATTGGGTTTTGCGACTGAAACTGCACTGGCTGTCCTAATGCAGGGGTGGGGAAGTTCAGGCCCAAGGGCCCTTTGCGGCCCCCCAGGCTGCTCTAAGTGGCCCTGTTTCACACCCTCGTTGAGTGACTTTGCCTGGCTGGAATGTGTCCTTGAACCCTGATAATGCCTTGTGTGTCTGGATGGAGGACAGAAGAGTGCGTAAATGTGTGCAGAAACTTGTCTTTGGCACAAACGTAATGTTTACATTTGCTGCTCATCCATGTTTGCCTCTGCCCTGCCTACCACTGACACGTAACCCTCAGAAGGGAATACACCCCCTGGCTGAAAGGGTTCTGCATCCCTTTGCTAGTGGATGAGTTGTGGCAGGAGATGGACAGGGATATGTTATTATGCTTCATTCGCTGGGGCTTCTCTGTAATCAATCATGCTATCCGTCTGGGTTGGCTTTCAGATAGTTTGGGAAAGCACTGTGTTAAAAGATGTGCTCCAGGTCTGAGAAGGTTTTGAGGGATTAATGTTTTACTTTCTGACCAGATGAGGTCCCATCTCATCACTCACGCTTTTCAATATCTATATGAAGCTACAGTTGTCCAGAGATTTGGGCAACACCCAGCTCTCTCTCACTCTCAACAGATCTGAGGAAGGCAGTAGAATCTAAGAACTGTTTGAAACTCAATCCAGTTGAGATTGGTATACTGTTGGATGGTGTTGCCTGATTGATGACTAGGTGTACAGTGCTGCTTTGGTTTTGGTTTTTTTGCTTTGGTTGCATCCCCCCTGAAAAAAATTAGTTGTGCAGCTTGGGGTGTGCTCCTTTGTCAGACACGAGAGATAACTAGGAGTAAAGGTAAAGGACCCCTAGACGGATAAGTCCAGTCAAAGGCGACTATGGGGTTGCGACGCTCATCTTGCTTTCAGGCAGAGGGAGCCGGCGTTTGTCTACAGACAGCTTTCTGGGTCATGTGGCCAGCATGACTAAACTGCTTCTGGCACAACGGGACACCACGATGGAAACCAGAGCACACAGAAACGCCATTTACCTTCCCACTGCAGCAGTACCTATTTATCTATTTGCAATTTGACGTGCTTTCGAACTGCTAGGTTGGCAGGAGCAGGGACCGAGCAACAGGAGCTCACTTCATCACGTGGATTTGAACTGAGTGCTTTCCACTAGCTCTGGCTAGTATATCAACTGTGTCTGTTCCAAAGAAGTCAGACTTGGCGATGGACATTCAATCCTTATGAACCTCTAGACTACTGTAAACTGCTCTCTATATAGGATGCACACATAACATATTTGGAGACTTCAACTGCTTACAAAATGGTGCTGCCAGATTGCCTAGTGCCTACCAACAAAGAACAGCATCATAGCTTGATTCTGACCCATCTGCACTGTCCTTCCTGCTTCCTCTGCCGGGTGTGCTGCTGTCCTCGTTATTTTGCATTCCTGTGATGAAATAGGAATTGAACCTCAAGCTTATGTAAGTCCTAGTGGAGGAAGTGAAACCTTGGGAAATATAGGCATTGGCCAACAGTGAATGAGAGTGTCACCATCACAAATCCCTAGGAAGTTTCAACATAAAGGGGAGTTTCAGATTTACAGGTTAACTTTGAGGTGAAATTCAGTTTGCATCTTCCCCTGTCCTGAACAGGCACATCCCAAACCAAAGTGCTTAAGCCCATTTCCCTTTTTAATTGTCTTGTGCTGCTTTTTTAAAAAAAAGGAACTGAAGCTTTTATATGGCAACTATACTTTGCTGATGGGACTCAGGTGGCGCTGTGGGTTAAACCAGAGCCTAAGACTTGCTGATCAGAAAAGGTCGGCGGTTCGAATCCCCATGATGGGGTGAGCTCCCGTTGCTCGGTCCCTGCTCCTGCCAACATAGCAGTTCGAAAGCATGTCAAAGTGCAAGTAGATAAATAGGTACCGCTCTGGCGGGAAGGTAAACAGCGTTTCCGTGCGCTGCTCTGGTTCGCCAGAAGTGGCTTAGTCATGCTGGCCACAAGACCCGGAAGCTGTACGCTGGCTCCCTCAGCCAATAAAGCGAGATGAGCGCCGCAACCCCAGAGTTGGCCGCGACTGGACCTAATGGTCAGGGGTCCCTTTACCTTATACTTTGCTGACCTGCTTCATATAACATTTCAAAAGCATGGTAAGGTGAGCAAGATTGATGCTTTGCA